>NC_058109.1:29713216-30355261 GCF_914725855.1 Thunnus albacares | reverse complement strand
CACATAAATCTGAATTCAGACCACTGACAGCACACAAATGTGAAAAAAACTTGATATTTTGGTGTAACTTCCTAAAAAAATTTTTTCACATTTAAGTTTAAGAGTTCAGCCAAATTATTAAAAAATACACATTTTTTTCTTCATTTTGGAGATTTTCACTTCTGAGAATTCTGCCTCAAGTAAAGATGGATAATACCACAATATTTGGTTCCAATAGCAAGTAATAGCAGGGCTAGAACAGCTGATGTTAATACTGATACAGATTTCCACCAAATGATTTGCCATCAACATCAACATCAAGCATTTCTTGTTACTAAATAATAGAAATATTTATTGTGTGAATTATCTGAACTGCACACTATGATATTGATACTGGTATTTCAAGTTCTAAAGATCAATTTTCAGCATATCACCTTCTTCAGTGAATCGAAACGTCAGTCTCCCCTCAATTATTCCCACCTGTTAGCCAGCACCTCATCAAAACATGCGCACACCTTACTGTTTTTGGTATCAGTTTTATTGATAACCAAACTTTTTGTTATCAAAACTCGCCTCATGTCAGTGGATTTTTATTTGTGGTGCACACAACAAAATACATTACAGAAAAAATACATTAAAAAAATCCACAACATCGATGTCCCTGTTACTCTGGATAATCCACTGACTTCACTGTCAACACTTTTCATTCAAACTATTTTCTACTGAAGAAATACTCCCTTTTGGATGGTACACTCTGAAGATTATCCAGAGTAATTTGTACACAGATTCTGGAAAAGGATGTTGCTGTTGAATTTTCATGTCATGTTCAGTCAACATGATAACTGCAGTAGCAATTGCTAAGAGCTTAATGGAAGAAAATGAAAATTAGACTGAAATTATGCTTCTTCAGCCTGAATGTAGGTGACTGTGCTCGGCGGTCGTTCTGAGATGTTTGTGTGGCTGCTTCTTTTATACTTCTTCATAATGCCTTTATTATTGTTTTCATTTCCCAACAAGCACTGAATTGACCAATAAACTTGCTTGATGCACAGGTCTGCATGATGTGTTGAGATTTGGAGGGTGTGCACATCAGCCCCTCTGTGAGCTTCACAGACCTATGATTACCCATAACACCCTCCTCTGCAACATTTTTGTGTATCTTTGGTGAAAGCATAATTTCATCCTAATTCAATTTACAACTGCATCAATCTAATCTATGCTAGTTGCCATGTTTGTGGTCACATTTCTGTTGCTATTTTTCATGGATTTAGCTCATGGATGTATAAAGAGAAATGGATACAGTGTTAGAGTGACAGAGGCGGAGCCCCGTTCATTCCTATGAAAATTGCTCAGTGGTGCATGAAGCCAAAAAACCCTTCCCGCTGTCCAGAAATTACCTGGATGAAAACATACTTTGCACGCTCTATGGGCCCAAGTGGGTAGCTCCAGGTCTGAAAAGTGAAGCCAATGCGGAAGTGCCTTAAACCTGCATTCTCTCAAATGACCGGCAAGGGGTGAATCCACTGGTTCCAAAAAGAAGTCCGATTGTATTTATATGAAGTCTGTGAGAAAATGATCCTACTTCTCACTTGATTTATTACCTCAGTAAACACTTTACTAATGAGTTTATGGTCTAAATTATGGCCCCATTTAGAATAAAATAGACAATAAAGCAGGGTATGCTTTAGGGCGTGGCTACATTGTGATTGACAAGTCACTACCACAGCGACAACATTGGTGAGGTAACGTAACAATGGCGTAACCCCAGATTCACAGAGTATAGGTGTAGCCATAGCCGTTGCTATTTCAGTGTTTTTTTTGGTTCATGAAAGTTAATTGTAACATTTTGGTCGCCTAAAAAAGTCCTGTTCATCATTTGGTATCATTTGGACCATGTAAGGAGTCAGATGTTCAGTTTTTCCGGTAAGTACATTTTGTTTTAACGGTTTTAAGCCTGATTTTCGCTAGCGAAAATTAGCATTAGCATTAGCATTATCACAGTCAACCGTAGACTGTAAATGCACCATGCTAACCAAGCTAGCAGCTAGCATAAGGTTTAGCTCCACCCTCTTGTACAAATATGGTCACTTCTGGCTCCAAAAATCCAAGATGGCGACGGTCAAAATGCAAACTCGAGGCTTCAAAATGGGAGTCCACGATGGATGTATAATAAGAGCTGGATACGGCGCTGCTGCTCAGCTGTGCAGCCAATTTTTCCCAGTGTATTGCAGCAAAAAATGCCCCTGCGACCCAAAAAGCATTTTCCCCCATAGACCACCATTGTAAAAGAGAGGTCTGTAAAACTGTTGACAAGACACCTCCAACTGCAAACAACGTCAATTATGACTCTTTCTATTATGAACTTTTGATCCATGGAGGTTTTATATTCGTAAAAATTTCCTCAAGCCTTTCCTTAAAAATCTGTGACGTCATCACAATGTAAGTCTGTGGGCTGAGCGGGAACTCGCAGGCAGGGCCAGCGGGGGAAACACTACTGCACATATTCAGTGGGCCGCACAACACAGAAGCAAACCCAGAAGCTATAAACTTTCTTGGCATATGTGCCAGCCAAGCAATTCCTATAGGACTGAATGGGTGCCATGTTTAGTCCAGTATCCAGCTCTTATAATACATCCATGGAGTCCACAAACCAATGGGTGATGCCCATAGAGTATGCTCACTGGAGACTTCCACTGGCTAAGACAGCTAACTTCTGGTTCAGCCCTCCTGCTAACTTAAATGGGGCTAAAACAGTTTAATCGTGTGGGTCTTCTAGACTTTCCAAATGTTATTAGGCCAAATGGATCAAATTCTGATAGTGAAATGAGTCATTTTGCAGGGGTTATGATGCTCAAAAAATGTACCCACCATTTTACAGTGGCCCCTTTTCCCATTATTGCAGGATGCTTTTTGGGGTCTGTTGGACCCAGATATTGTAATTCCAGGGTTTGGTCACTATGTCAAATTGGCTTCAAAGCCCAGCGCTCTTCCTGGGGGATTGATTTAGCTAGGTAGGTAGCTAGTTATGTAGGAATATGAAGTCCCCATTCTTCATTTTGACTACAAAGCTGTGATTGGTGGATTCTTTTGAAAGCCAGTTTTTACCAAGAAAAGGAAAAAACAAACAAACATGTAAAGTTATGCGTGATAAAATAAAAGTACTTATGAGTTAAAACTTAAGCTTATCTTGTCAAAATATTGACTTACCTGTCATAATTTGGATTTACTATATCATAATTTTGGCCTACCATGAGTTTTTCATCTCTATTTTTACAGGCAGAAATGGGTTACTGGCTACTGTTTCAATGCTGTGAGTGCTACAAATGAAGTTCCATTGACCTCCATTATATTGAAGTGGAGGCAGAAATCTCTAAGATATCTTAAAACCTGGTGAATAAAAACCAAAACTATCTGCATACCACTTGAGGCCCTTTGTCATTTCGCTAAATTGGTTGAACCAACCCTTAAACTTCATTACTAGATCATTGGTAATTTTCTTCCTCAATCACAAATATTGCTATTTAAGCCAAATAGAGGCTTTATTGCTTTAACCTGCCCTACAGACGCAGTGCAGATCACCACTCATCTTATTTACTTCTGTTAGATTGCAAAAACAAACGGGGATCGCCGCTGTTCACTTTATTCTAATTAAAGCGTGGCACTGCCTCATCCATTCACACAAGAGCTTCAGTCAAATAGTCAAAGCTGGCAAACTCCCAACAATGCAGCGAGGTAATTAGCAGTCCTGCAGTGTTTGTTATTCATGGTTTGATGTAAAAAATTGTTTATTAAGATGGGCTGCAGGCGCTGGTGTGCAATAGACCTGCTTGTAATTAGATTCCAATTATTTGTCTGTTTCTGATATTGTAAACTGGCACTTACCACATCAGTTAAATTGACACACTGCACTGCTTGGTTTACTCGGTAATTAAAATGTGTTCTGTTAATTAGATGATGACCACTTTATTCCAGGGCTCTTGTGTTTGGGCTCCTCGGCGGCTCGCTGTTTGGATCATGAGTTGCCAGACGCTTCCCTAATCAGCCCTTGTTTTGTTTCAATTACCACCTGCTGTTCAAAAGGCATGCCTCACTGCCCCCCCCAACACACACACACTCACACATGCACACGCACACACAACAGTACCACGAGGCCTGCTTCACTACCAGCTCCAGCACAACAATCAGTAATTCACAGCTGGGCCCGCTTTCTCCTTTATTAGAAGGCACAGCTAGGTTTCAAAGAGAGTCCAGGCAATTAAAAAGGGAACTAAAGGAAGATGAAAGTATAAAGGTACTTATCACATCAGTTAGCAGGCCTCGCGTGAATAGCCAATGGTAATTACGCTCATTGAGTAAATAGCTGAGATGCTCAGATGTCTCCTTCTCTTGGTAACAGAGGGTTAAGGGTGGGGGAGCTGTTGGATCCACTGATGGTTTCACTAACTAAAGATGACTAACAATATAATGCAGGTGATGGGAGCTCAATGTGGATGCACTATTGGTTAAAGATTCACTCCCTGGTGTTGTTATAGCAACTAAAAGTTTGTCTCTTCTCTTTAAAACTGTGAACTGTGTTGGCTTATAGTCTTCTGTTTTTTTTCTCTTGTCAACAAATCCAATTAAAAGACCCAAACCAACAGTGAATTGACTCTACCGACAAGTATTGTGTGTTATTTCTCTGTCATGTATATCCATGTTGTTGCATCAGTGAGACACACTGTTGTTCTACTGTAATTTATTTTGAGTCAATCCCACATACATTCTGCTGCTGGAAACACTCACTAGCACACCAATTGTGTATGTTTTGCGTTTCGAGATGAAAATCAAGTCTCAACACAGACTGGACTCGAGTGTACTAACTGACGATGTGGAGCAGGTGTGCAGTGTGGAGCCTCAGGTTCAACCTGCTCCACTGTAAACACAGATGACTCCCATGATGAAGTGTACTGCAGGTCTACACTTGTTTTCAGTCCTCACTGTCTGACCTGTACTCACTTCCCAGCATCCAGCATCTCTGTAAGAAATGTTTGGTGTGAATAATTGAAGAGATGCAAAACAACATGAATAATTACGTCTCACTCTCGGACTTTGTGTCATATAGTGAATTAACAGAGAGGACCAAGTGGCTGCTGCTGAGATGGGCTTTTAAAAATGGATGATTTATTTCTGATCAGGTGAGGAGAAGAGTGTGTTACCAGCACAAAAACAAACCAGTGATTATGTGTTTTATTTGACACAGCTTGCATCCATGAAGGAGCTAATGTTCCAAGACTGAAAAATGTTTTATGTAGAAAAACACTCTTATTTCTTATACTTATACTGGTGGAATTGCAGTAAAGGAATAGTTGGACATTTTGGAAATATGCTTATTTGCTTCCTTGCCGAGAGTTAGATGAGAAGATTGATACAACTCTCAGCCAAGGCAAGCTGTTTCCCTGTTTCCAGTCTTTAAGCCAAGCTAAGCTAACACGCTGCCAGCGGTAGCTTCATATTTAGCGTACAGACATAAAAGTGGATATTTCCCAAAATGTCACACTATTCCTTTAAAACAAACTTATAAACTCTTACACTGTTTAATGTAACTATAATGACAAAATCCTCTGGTAATTCCAACTGTCAAAGCAGCTATAAATATATATTTATTACATGTAACGGTCATGAATAATCTACAACTACACAATCCATTATATGAACTAAAATTGAACACAATAAACAAGTTTTCATTTTATCTTTGGTTTAGAAGCATCACTTCTGGAAACGTTGCAGTTTTGTGATTCTCAGATTTAGTTCAAAAGAAGTGTATTATTGTAAACTGCAGATAGCTTTCACTGCCAACAGTCTGAATGTCTTTTCACATCCACCCTGCTCTGATTCCTATATGGGCTTTCTCTCCTTCCCCTGTGAATTTAATGCTTTTTTCTCCTTTTTTTCTTTCAAAAAAAGCTATCATTTAAACATGTCATGGGTAGTGTTTACCTGCAGTGAACCTTGATTGAGGAAGCCTGTGACTTTACACTGATGCCCTCCTAATCTGTATGACTGGCATGCTAATTTCTCTGACGCTGCCATTCAAAACACAAACATGAAATGTTGGTTTTAGAACCGGGAGACCTGGTAGAGTGAATTTCAAGTGCTTATTCAAATATTTCATTAAAATGTAAATTTTTACAACACCGTACGTCTAGCTGTGCACAAGGCATGACTTAAGAAGTTATGAAGTTATAACAGCATTTCTCTCACTGATGGCAATTAACTGGTAGGGACTATAATGTCCTTACCTTGTTTTATCACCACATAACAGCATGCCAACAAATGCATCACATGCAACAGGAGTTTCAGGTATTGACAGCTAAGATTGGTGGACTGGAAGAAAAAAAAAAAGGGACAGTCAAACATGAAGCCTCCTGGAGAGTGCTGGCTAATCAATTCTCTTATCTTCACAAAGTGCAAATGAAGTGATTAAAATTAAGATTATGCAAAAGAGAGGAGTGAAAGTGAATTGTAAATGAGTCAGACGGCCACACGGCTCGCTGCTGCTGGACATACAGCTTTATCTCAGACATTTGTCAGGACTGGAAAACAACATGTTAAAGGTTCACTTCACTGTGGTACAGAAGCAAAGAAAATCCATAATAATCTAAACTGTTATAAGCAAGAAATACCTGATTATATAGTAGAGATATAACTACTGCTGAATACTCCATGTTGAAATTTAAATACCTCTGAATTTTTAGCTTTGAAATATTTCACTTTGAAAACCATATATCTGAATGTATGTAGTTAAAATTCTCCTTTTTGGAATTTCCTTAGAAGGGAATCAGTTTAAAAAAATAATTAAGGAGATTCACAAATCCAGGTTGAAAATTCAAGTGGGTTGCCAGTAGACGTCTTCATAGGTCAAACATGTTGGACCAAATCCAAAATGGAAAGCCAAACCTGCCAAACCTGACATGCATACATTCATTTTGCAGTATCAAATTAACAAGCAGCTGCAGTGGAAAAGAGTGAAGAGAGTCATGAAAACTAATTCCAAAAATAATTTGTTTTTATGCTTCAAAGATTTATTGAAAGTTCTATTTTCACCTTCTGCCCCAACAACAAAACATTGTGCAGCCAACTGGACAACACATAAACTGATTTCATTATCTGTGAATCAAATTTCCAAAAAGTCATCATCATTTAATATCATACTGTTTTTAGATAGGCTAATCATTTTCTTGAGGATTATGATGAGACTCTACCGGCCCTGATTAGACAGAAGTGGTCTGATATGGATCCCAGGTTCCTCAGAACCAAGTGGACCTGTAAAGAGCTCTAGTTTCCAGTTGCTCATCTTCAGATCATGTGACAGATGGAGCAAACCTGATAGGTCAGAGGTCTGGTCCCTGGTAGATCCCTGGTAGCTCAAGTGTGAGTTATGTGTCTGAATTGATTTTGAACTTGATTTTTTTTTTTTTTACTTGAATTTTTAGATCTGAAAATGACAATTTGAATGTGAGTAACTTTTTTGAATATTGGGCTGAACTAATATAGTTTTAAATAATGTAGTTTTAAAGTATTTCAATGCTATAAAATCAAAGGTATTTAAACTTTAACATTAGCTTTATTGTAGTGCCTAAATTCCACAATTGGTTATTCAGTTGCTTATTGGATTCAAATATCTTATGGCCTTTCTTTGCTTCCATAGACCTGCTTCAGTAATGTGAGTTCCCACAGGCAGAGCAGCAATGTCATTATATTAAAAAAGACACTGAACATTTTCTTGTAAAAAGTAGTGTTTCTGAGGGGGTTTGCATGTTTTGGAGGCCGGTTTTCTGTTTGAAATATGCTGCAGTTTGAGGCAAATATGCTTTATTTTATAACACACATAAAATCACCCGCAAGGCTTTCTTTTGTCGATCAGTTATCTCTCATCTCATTATATGTTCTTGTCAAAAGATGAATCAATGAATAAACAGTATCATGTTGACTTTTAAGGTGTCTATCTGGCTTACGTTGGCAGTTTCCCTGCTATGATCAGGCACTGAAACCTAAGCGAGAAGAACCTCAGGGTTCGTATTGCTCGAGGTTCTTTGCTCTCCCCTTTTATTTCTTTATTTATTCTCTCATTTTTAACTTGCAGGGGGAAGAAGACAAAATGGTTGCAGGTGGTGATGAAAATAAGAGCCATCCATCATTATTTATTAGGCATGAAAAAGATACACAATAATGTAATTTAATCTCTCAGCAGACAATTATTTCCACATATTGATAACACAATGCGAAAAGTGCCATGAATCCTAATATGATGTTTGCTTTTATTGGTGTATGATACAACCAGAACAAATAATGTAATTGTATCAGGGAGAAAATGTGATTATTTGCACATGCTAACATTATAATACCAATCTGCCGCAGACAATGGTATCATATTATTTTGCTGTGCTTAACTAGTTACAATTTGCATTAACTTATTATGTCTGGGTGGCAATAAAGACGGCTCTCTCCCTCTGCTCTGTGCTTTTCTTAGTTTCTCATTACAGCTCTGTGAAATTTTGGAAGGTTTCAAGTCCAACAGCCTTCATGATTTCTGATTTGAGGAGGGAAAGTTTTACATGGAGTTTTAACTGGAATTTAATATGATTTTCTTTCCTGGCTGAGCTGTGTGCTATACCCTTTATCTATTTATTTTCTTGCAGCTGTAATCCAAGCAGAGATGAGTAAAGTATCCCGTGCTCATCCAGGCCAGTCTGAGGTTAAAGAAACACGACACAATAGACATAATTACCATGCAAATGATAGAGCCGGAAACAAAAACACCTTTTCCATTAAAAAGTAAAATGCTTTAAATATTTGCATATAGGTGCACTGATTTGGTTATTCACAATTTCAAGATGATTAACATTAATGAAGGAGAGGCTTGATGTGCCAACTGTCAGGCCACATCAGGCCACCTCTGTAACCTCCCCTATGTTTTGCATGGTGAGGCATTCACGCCATAGTGAACTAATGACCAAGTCAGCCCGTGTAAAATTAGACCGTGCATCTACACAAGTGTCTTTCTGACATTATGAAAATGTTTTATTGATGACTCATTATTAGCAGTCCAGCAGTGAGGTGAGTTTGATCCACCCAGAAGATGCAAAGTGTAATAATAATAATGCCTGCTTAATTATTAATATCCAAAACCTAATCCATCTCTGCAGAGAATATGTACATATTTTAGTGTCTCATTTGAATTTTTGCAACAAACACACACCTAAAAACCATTAGACGGACACGCTAATGACAGGTTTAAATGGACAGATTTTTAAGAATTAATGTGTTACTGCCACTGTATGGCCCGAGCTGAAAGGAAGAGGTCTTCCTGTTTATTCTGTTTGATTCTGAAAGCGTGCAGCGTCCCACTGCACGTCCCCGTAGAGAGGCGAGCAGAGCACACACTGTGTGAAGGCGTCATTTTGCACCGGAGGCTACAGGAGTGTTTGCAAGTCATTAGTGGTTTGTAAATGATATTTGTTCCCATGTGACATATCATTTGAAATGGTTTTCTAATAATAACACCCACTGATAATAAAATAAGAGGGCCCTCATGTTGTGATTATGCTTTTCATAAATTTGGTTTGGAAAAAAAGGGGGGTGTGGTGGGGGACATTTCAATATGAATAAGTGCTCAATATGTTGATATGAATTTTACTCTCAGACGGTGAGCATTAAACTGATACTCTAAATGATAGCTCTGCTCTAAGCTCAGGTTCAGTTTGACCGGTGAGAGCGTCTCTCGCTGAGCTGGAAGAATTCTCTGAATAAAACTTTGGTTGTAACCTGACTCGGCTCTGTTGTGCACTGAAGAAAAAGCATCTTTCCTCTGAAGCTCATTGCACTGTATTCTAAAAGCAAAAAGCTTGAACTGTCACCTCCTTCCTTAATGACTCCTGACAAATACCCTGTCTTCCTGCCGTGCGTTTCCTGTTCGCCACAGCACAGAGCTGAGACAACTTGGCACAGGACGCAGTGTGTCTGGTGAATAGGGAGCCATACCGCTGCTCTAACACCATTTGCCTTGTATTTTATGAAATGAACCAGCGGCTCGGAGATCAATAGGCCCCCGTGGTGAATGCGAACAACGCTACTGGGTCCTTATCAGGAGCCCGCTGCCAATCTGTGGCAAGCGAAGCCTGCACCTTCCCTGGATACACCATTGGTCTTTGAAATTAAAGTTGACGCCTGTAATCCAGGGAAATGGTCCCTCTACTCTCGCTTAACACCGGTTTAGTTTCACCCCAGCTGATGATAAAGCATGACAGAAATACAGAGCACTATCTTCTTGCCGGGGTTGATAGGTTCTGCCAGCTTATCAGGAAACAGGCAGCTAACCTTCTTGTGCCTGGCCCGTGGACAAAACTGAGGAGTCAATTTACAAAAGAAGCCATGCCGGGTGGCTTGTAAATAAAACCATTCTTTCTCTACAGAAGACAAGAAAAAGTAAAAAGAAAATAACCAATTTTATAACCCAACCAAAAGTGAGTAAATGTATAACACAGGAGGCTAAGCGCTAGTGATAGAGTGTATTCATGTAAATCCGCCCAAGCACAGCTGCAGGAAATTGACAGGGATCTACTGGAGCGCTTTGCCTGTAAAGGGTGGGATTTACATGCCTAACTAGGGCTTAACCACCCTCCCCCGAGTTTACCTGTTACTCTCTGGCCTCTGAGCATGCGTCTGGATGGGCTAAGGTTGCACTGCTTATTCTTAATGCCTTTTCATCCCCCCTCATATCTGTCAGTCTCAGAAATGAACTCATAAACTCCACCAGGGCTACTCGCTATCACAAAAATTGGTTTGGCGTGACGGCACATGGGGAGTTTTGTTTGTTTCTTGCTCCGGAGGCCTCAAAAACTTTTCACAGCACCGATCAGATCAGTTGAAGTTAAAGCACATGTGTTATGGCAGGATGTGACTGACTCCGAGTGAAGCTGTGAGGTGTGAGCGCTGCTGCAAGACTGCTTTATGGGTAATTGAGATCATATTAATGCATGTGTTCCTCCTGAGGAGAAAGTGCAAGTCTTTTCCTTTTGGACAGGATGTGGCTTTGGGCAGTTAGGGGATGGTGGGCGTCACTCCCGGGCTCCACAGCCCTCAGCTGAATCTCAGCCCCTCCAGGCAGACTCTGTAGACCGCTCATGGCAGTTTAGACTAAGCAGAAAAACTGTTTGGCTTTCTTTTTTTTTTTTTTTTTTTCATGAAACTCACATCTGTACACGTAGAGCACGCAGCAGCAAGCCTGTACCAGAGCAGTCTCAACAAAAACATCGAAATGTTTCCTCATTTGTTTTTTTCCTCTGAACCTAAGATCCCTGCAGATGATTAAAAAACACAAATAGCTAGCACCAATTCTATTAATGCCGTCGTCCTATCACACAGGAACCGAGCGCAGATGTAAAGCGTTCCTTTTTGCCTTGTGTGTTTTGTATTTTTCCCCCTTCTAAACAATGATTTTTCAGAACTGGAGCCGCCGCCAATAAAATTAATGGGAGACTTGCTGAGTCCATACAGGAAGTGAGCTTTTTAAATAAACACATTGTTTCCAAACTAATCCACACCCCTATTGTTTACAGACGGGGAACTGGGCTGGGTGCAGACCGGGCCGGTCCACCCCGATTAACCCCCCCACCCGTCTCCTCTGTCAAGGCCACTCCATTTCTAAACAGAGGAGGAAAAAGAAAAGATAAAACTGTCAACTAGGAGTTCATGTTGATGTTGTGTCAGATCAGAATTACAATCTTTTTATTATTTGTTACCATTTGTATTATTACCTCTTATTCAGAACTTCTTATGACCAGATTAGTCATGTTTAGTCATGTGTAATGTACAGTGGTGCTTGACTTTTGAATTAAAATGAAACTGAATTGATTCTGCTCACTATTTGTGTAAGGAAATAACCACTACTACTACTGCTATTTTCCATAATTCTCAATTTTTCAAATGAGGACAAAAACTGTTAACATATTTTAAGGAAAACATTGTAGTATATTATTGAACATGGATACAGGATGTTTTTTCCCATATAGCTTTAGTTCTCAATAATTAGTGATTTAAGGTGTACACCCTTGAAAACATTCTACATTTGAGAGGACCCATTATAATGTTATGTTTGTATTCCACTCAGAAGATGGGAGTTAGTTAGCCTAGCTTGCTAACATGAGGTCTGATTTCTTCTAGATTTTACTTTTCATGTACATTATGTTGGAACTGCCCACATAACCATACATAGAGCCAAAGTCAGGACATCACATCAGGACTAGCCTAGCAAAGAGAAGTTGAAACCTTTCTGGTTTTAAAGTTAAACAATACATACTGTAGCATGTAAGAAACTACAGCTCCCATGAAAATGTACCAGTGCAGCTGTGTCGGTACTTACGTCATCGTAACTTTTTCGTCCATATCTGTAAAATTCACGCCCTCCTCTAATGTAGTTCATCCAACGATTTTAGCTGTAGTCACTGCTGACACTCTTCAGTTCTCTCTGTCCAGCTGTTATTACAGACATATCTGAACTGCCTCTCATCTCACCTACCGACCGGCCTCTTCTACAGGGCTTGTGACGTTTAACCCACGATGGTTTTTTCATATTCTTATAAAAAATGATATGTTAAAGGCAGCAAAAATAGAAATATTACATAAACAACATTATTAGACTGATTTTTAAAATGATTCTAGACATATGAGGTGAACCACATGACATATTGTAGACCTACTGTCTAAGGCTGGATTTTCAGTTTTTTGTGTCATTACAAAAGTTAATGTGAATTTGAATGAGGTCCCAGTTTCACTTCTGCTCTCTTTCAGGTTGTTATCACTGCAGGAAAAAATAAATTACAATTTAGACTAAATAAGTACACAAGTCAAAACAAACACCAATGATGTAGATATTGATTTCTCATAAAAAACAAAACATTTTAATTCCAGTTTGACTCCATAAGGCAAAAAAAAAAAAAACATCCAATGAGACCAGCAGCCAGTTTTAAATGACCAACTATAGTAAATATTAACTTTATAGAACACAGGATCTCTTTTATTAGCATGCAGGGGCCCTTATGTAATGAATATACTTTGCATGATCAAATTATCATCCCTGAATTTGAAATATTCACAACCACTCTGTCAACCACTCTCACTTATCGCCTCCTGCATCGATTTTTGTTTCAAATACTACCAGTCACTTATACTTCCATTTACATAATGTCCGATGAGAAAAATTTGCCGGACGAATTGTAATTCATATCTCCACTCTGCGTGCTCGCCGGCCCTAATACTTCAGTTAGCTACCTCACATTTACATTTCAATCAGTGATTACAGCCTCTCCTCCTCTCACCCCGCTGAAAGTAAATATGGGACTCCACTATCTCGGACTAAAATGCATTTGGTGGGACCTGGAGGGATAGGCATGAATATTCTGTCTGGTACATATTTACCATGTGCTGCTAAGTGTCACATGCTGCAAGTGCATCCTTTAATAGCTGGCTGCTCTGTATACTGCACAGCGTGGCACTAACACTACCAGGAGCCTCAGACGTGCTAAAAATGTCTCATTTTGGCTTAAAGTGTCCAATAAATAACATGTGACAAGTTCTCTGAGGCAGCTGTTTAGTGTCCGACACACTCGCTCTATCTATACTGATCGTTTTGTTTTGTTTGCTTAGACAGAGATTCAAACCTTTACTGCCTTTTTTTTCTTCTCTTTTTTCACACTCGCTGTACCTCGCGGTGTGTGTCTTGAATATTAGTGGGTTGAAAATGAAACTCCGACACATGAGCCACTTCCTGGAAGTTTTCACACAGCTGCAGAGATTAAACATATCATCATGGAAAAGGTCAAGCAAGTGGAAAATGTGTCTATTGTTAGTTTACTGTTGACTGCAACTGTGAAATGAACGTTTGACATGTTTGTTCCTTGGTGTTTTTTTGCATATGGTTCTGAGCATAATAAAGGAACAAAATGCTGTGTGTTTTATAAAGCTGACACCCACACAGGCAGCTGCTGATGACAAATGTTGGGCTCCCTGTTGTCGGCTCCACACAGAAAGCAGGTTATATCTTCACTGTGTTGGAAGCCACTGTAGGAAAGTCTGCTGCGTTTGGAAAAGCTCACTTCCATGTCCTCCACCGCTGGACGCCTGCTGTCTGTTGACTTCTCTGTCAGTGGTAACCCAATATCCAACTTCATAGGGAAAAGTCTGTCAGTTGATGAGTCATCATGGAGCTTACAATCATTACTTTTTAATTGCTCTTTGAGTGGAGTTTTCTTTGTGCCGGGCCTGGCATCGTGAGGTGAGTCGGGATCTGCTCAACTCAGAGGGGAATTGTTTGCATGTTTTCTTGTTTGCTTGTTTTGGAACGGCTTTGCAACTCATCTATCATGCAGAAAGAAGAAATAAAAGGACAAATCATAATAATCACACTTTGCCACAAACTGCTCTCCCCGGCCTTCTGTTTTCCAAGTCTGGTTACACACATGTTGGCTCCTGCAGAATATTCAATAGACATTTATAGGAAATAAATTAAGAGATGAATGCAAACCATATGGCATTCGGAGGTTTATTTGTAAAGTCCCTGCATCAAAGCTTTTTCCAGATCACACCATATTAGCTATGTTTTTCCAGTCCAGCAAAATCAGGAAGGTAACCACAGACTTTCCTGATGGGAAACACATGAGTGCGGTCCACCGAGACAAGGAGCCTCATGCATGGACGAGGCATCGTCAGGGAGCATCAGTAAAAACAATTATTCCCTGCATGTCTGGATGTCATATGTCACCCTGGGTTGACTTTAATAGGAGGGGATCACTATGGAGCTGCGTCACCGCTTCAAGAAACCTTTTTTAGCCTCACTGTGAACCCCCCGCTACATTCACACTTCTTTGCATGTGAGGCGGTTGGGATGCCTGTGTGGGGTGTGGGCTTGAAGACAGACCTGGGCGGGGAGCCAAGAGGAAACGGCAGTGCCCAGGGTATACACTTCCACCCCTGCATGAACACAAGACCCCCCTCCTCCCCTCATCCTCTCCCAAGCATTTCATATAGGCCAGACAAGTTTATGGCTTCGTGCATTTGACTGTGACAGCAGCAGCCCTCCCGCATGTGACGGGCCCAACAGCAGCGGTCTGCCGACACCCGGGGTGGTTTCTCCTTCTTCGCTGTTGATCTTGGGCTTGCGCTGCACACACATGCAGAGGCCTTGCCAATGTAAGATGCTGAGAGTCCACAGCTTTTACCAGGAGGGTATTATTTTTGCTGTGGAGACACACATTTTCTGCAAGATGCCAAGAGCGAGCTCGGGTTTGCGGTTGCTTCTCCAGAGCTTCAAAGTCTAGAATCAGCATACGATGTAGGCTGTGGAAGCGTTAGCTCTCGTGCCATTTCACGAGGTTCACAATATGTTATGGGGTCAACTCATTCTCTTTTTTCTGCACATAAACACACACAGATAAATGCACTATAGGCTCAGAGTGATCAGAGCCTGCTGTGTGCCATCGGGCAGTTTACCTCAGGACCGACAGAGAAGCACTTCCAGGAAAAGAAAAGCCAGGGATTCCTGCTGAGGGAAAATGCATCAAAGCGCTTGACTTAAGGCTATAATTAGCTGCCGTGGTGTTTGAAATGTGGAAGAATGAAGTCTTTGGAGAAATGGAATTGTTTATTTATTTATGTTTGTTGTTTTAATTTTCCCTCCAAATGAGCAAATTTTCACAAGGATTCATTGTGCTGCGGTTCACTTAATTTGCTGTTTGTCAGTGGTATTGAGTGCAATGACGTTACATGCAATGGTAAAAATGAGCATTAGAAGTGCCTTGTTACAATAAGTGACTCTGCTTTGTGTTTTGTGCTCCTTTTTTCCCCTCAGTACTGTCTTTCAGGTTATGTGACAGCGGGGCCGTCCTCTCGGCAGAGTAGAGCAGAGCTGTGGATAAATACAGTCAGTCCATTCTCTAATGATGTATGAAATGCTAAACTAATACAAATGTACGACCTGTCCTCCCTCTGTCTCCTGTCTAGTAATCCAGCCAAACCCGTGCCCCTGCTGCTGGTGTAGAGCACGGCCTTCAGAAAAAGTTCAGCATTATCTTCCCTTGAGAAAAGAGAAACTCTTCTATTCTTTGTGCTGCCGACACATCTGCTGACGGCTTTCTGCTCCACCAGCTTTTCTTGAGTAAAACGATTTATAGATATTTAAATTTACAGATGTTTTCATGCACCGTGTGCATGTTTTTTTTCATATAAGGCATACGACAACCTTTTTTCCCCGGTTGTAAAATAACTTTTGGTGCCATGGATTCCATAAAAAGGAAAACATTACTAACAGCATGATCATTTTTTATGTATGAATGATATTTGCACAAGTCAAACTGTTTCACAGCTCCGGTTTAATGTGGAACTGTGCTTTAACTAAACACTGCTGTCAGAGCGCTCTGGGACTGCTGATCAGCTCAACGTTTCTACTCTGAACAATCACGGCTCAGTTTACTCTGGCTACTCTATACGTTGCACCTTCGTGGCACCTCATCAACACAATGAGAAACAGAGAGAGTCATATGTGTTTGTTGGCAGCCGAGGAGCTGTCTCTCAATCAGTGGAAGCACGACTGTCAGGGGCGCTCTGGGAAACATGCAACATCTCCGTTGATTCGCTATCTGTAGCTTTATCAAATCTTCACATCGCCATGTTTCTCAGCGCAGGATCAAATAACCTTCAGCTCCAATTTTGTCTAACACATGAAGTCAGTGTGGACTCTATGAAAAGCTACAGAAAAACCACCTCGCCACATCTGAAAAACTAAAGATAACCATAACTCTTTTAGACTTAATTTGAAACAGGTATGCACACACTGTCCAAAAGGAAGAAGTGTTTATAAATTGTCTAGCTCAGTAATTCCAAGAGACAGGATCCATAAGGAGTGCAAATTTGTTTCTGTTTTTTCATCTAGAAAGGCAGAAGGCAGTAGCAACTGGTTGCCTAGAAAGGCCTGCCAAGCCAAATGATATTCTTGGGTTGAGACCAACGTTCCCTAAATATGGACAACAGATTCTTGGTTTTAAAAAACAACACATTTATATTGTGCTACAGTGGAAGGAAAGATATGTGGAGAATGGTGATAATAAGAAGTTTTACATTCATTAGCTCTGCAAATCCACAAAAACACAGCAGATGACAAGAAAATACCTCCTGTAAAATCTGGTGGAGCCAGTGTCCTGACTGTATGTCTCCATTCACAGTGTCATTTTTTTCTGCAGACTCACAAAGACAAGCTGAGAATTTAGTTTAACAAGGACATATGTCAGCAATTTAACACCCATTTATTTTGCATTTGTAACACCTAAACAATAGCTTCATGTCAGCTACATGACAAAGTCATGAATATTGATTCAATCGTATGTCAACCTTCATTAGCTGCTAGAGTGAAATTCTGAATATGCTATATATATCATTTACTTTCTCATGGCCACTTAACATACAAAAACAACAAAACAACTATATATGTTGTGAGGCATTGCCTGGTTCTAAATGCCTTTTTTAAACTGAGGTACAAAGTGTGCACGGCATCTTCCTGATTGACACAAGCCACCACCGCATCTGATAATCCAGCAGTGATGTCACAGCTTTATCCACTTGAAGATAGGAGCTGTCACTTTTTATTTGAAACTCAAACTCTTCGTCTAAATATGGTGAAAAATATAATATTCCATCTGTAAGGAATTGTCTCAATTCACAGTACACAGTGTATTAGCACAACAGGCCCTGCCTTGTTCTCCAGCAGTGGGTGTTCTTAAAATGCACCTCAACTGTTGTCACTTCAACCGACTACTTGGCCTGTTACCTTAGCAGTAAATGAATCCATTTCTGTCTTTGTTGATGTGAAATGGAGGAAACTAGTAAGCCTTGCTGACTGGATAATTACACAAACTGTCTGAAAAGTAATGTGTAGAAATGTTTTGGATTGTAGTAGCCTGATAATCAGACTGAACTGTAATTTTATTTCACTTTATTACACAGTCTGACTTTATGTTCATGTTAGCCTATTTCTGTTTGGGTGGGCCAATCAGAGGGGGTGATGTATCTGTCGTGATGACAAAGAAGCAGTGGTAGCGGTTGCTCGAAGCAGTTAGCTCGACGTTTCTCATGACAGAAGAAAATGTGTTGATTTCAAAGTTGTTATTTTTGTAAGAAGTTGAATTACAACAACCTCTACAGCTGTATCAATCTCATTCACGATTGCTACCATTTTTGTGGCCATTTTCTGTTGCTATTTTCATGGATGATTCATGGATGAAGCGAGATACTGTCGCTAGCTGACTATGTAGACAGAATACACCCCATGTGGACTCTTAAACCATAAAGTCAGAAATGTAGTTTGGTAATTCAGAGGTCTGGAACCGGACTGGGACTTATCACAACACCAAATCTGAGGAGCCACCTGACAGCTTGTCACTTGAGTAAGGCAAAGGAGGCACCACGAATGAACAAAACATTCACTCTGCAATATAGTGTATTGTAGGTTTCAGACTACAGAGGTTGCAATTAAATGAATTCTGACAATGTGTATGTGTAACTCTGATTCTTTCAAGCTTGACTTTTTTGAAAAAGTGACAACCCTACTTGAAGAATAATGATTAGATGTCCTTGGACACAGAAATAGTACACAGTATATGAAATTATAAATCAAGTAATAGTTCTTCTTTAAGGATTTTAGTCCAAATTATACATCTCATTGTGTATGATAACCACCATTTACCTCATTCTCCTTATGTAGTTATTGTTCAGCAAATGTTGTTCAATATTAAATGCTCTCTTTCATTCCCCTATTTGAATTTGGCAATGCTTGAACTGGCAATTTATTTTTTTCCAATGAATAATGTGACACTGAGTGTCCCTTGAGTTTCACTCGATATTGTCTTTATTATTTGTTCTTTCATTTGACTCCACTTGAACATCATTTAAAAAAAAAAAACAAGCTCATCCTTAAAACCCTCTCAGATTAATCATCAATTCATCAGATCTCTTGTCTTTGTGTTCGCCCGCTTCAATAACTCTTACAGCAGATGAGAGTCACCTCCAAATAATGTCTTCATCATACAAGTGCCGACCACAGAAATACTCACAGCTCCCTGTTTCTTTATCCAATGTCAACAGCTGACAGTCTTTCAAAGTCAAATCGAGTGTCAGCTTCAATAATTAAAGCTGTTTGTATTTCAAATAGAATATTTCATTTACCAAAAAAAGGCATATCTGGAGCAACACCATTGGACGGACAGTTTCACATCAGTGATAGGGAAGAAGGGCGATGGGGCCCATCCCCCCACCTGTGAAAGTGATTACATTTCATGATTAAAAGGAAAAATAATTGAAAACCCCTGAAGAACTCCAGTTAATATTGATATTTTTACCACAGTGGATCCTAGTTGCAAACAACACAGACGATTCTGTTATTGTTGTATTCTTTAGATCAAAGGGGGCTTTAATAAGGCCATTATAAATACATCTGAAAATTCACTCTGATATTCAGAAAACAAATCAATACAGGATGTGCACCGTTCATTGGTCTTTTATTGCGGCACTGTAGGCCGTCGCTGAGGTACCACAGCATAATGAACAAAAACCGTGCAGGGCTTCAGCGCCCCCGCTGTGTTCAAAGTCAGTCATATCCAATGTACTTTATAATTGAAATAAAAGTAATCTCTCCATCCCTTTGAGCTGCAACTTACAGTCTTCTGCTGTCTACAAGAAACATACAAAGACCAGGTGATGGTACGAGTCCATATGGTCACCACAACAGTTGAAGTGAGAGGCTCAAGTGTCCCTCTTATCCAACACTCACCAAGACTGACATCTCAGGCTCACACGACCAGCATGACACATTGTCTGATGTATTTATCTTCTGTACATTTGGTCAATTTCTGTAGGATGTGCAATAAGCCATATATTTCCTCATCATTTATTAAACAGCTATGGCAAAGTGTATCCCTAAATCTATATTCCTGTTACACTCCTCATTCTGAACAGTGACGGTTGATTAGGCCTCATGCGGCACCTCTGTCCTTCACCACCAGCCTACTTTATTCCTTTGCAATATTGATGATCTGCAGTCCCCTCAGTGGAGCAAAATGGCCTAAAAGCCCCCTCCTGGACCTAGGGCCTGCTGAGTGGGGAGTGTGACTCCATAGGACCCCGTGGACCACACTGTGCAGTGAGAGCAGAGATACAAGAGAGCAGAACATTTGGAACAAAAGACCCAGAAAGAGAGATTCTGTTGAGATCAAAGTCACAAAAAAGTGCTGCAGCACTGTCTGAAAGTGATCTTAGTTGAGGGTTTTTGAAATAAGGAAACTACAAAAAAGTAGACAGATACCATATTTAAATTTTTTTATATGAATCAGTACAAATCAATAAACAATGAAACAAACATTTTCTGTGTTATCCTTGCTGAGAGTTGGATGAGAAACTGGTACCACTCTAATAGTGTCCTCTAAATATGAAGCTACAGCCAGCAGCCTGGCTTTGTCAAAATCCACCTATCAGCACCCCTAAAGCTCACTAATCAACACGTTATTACTCGTTTGTTAAATCTGTATAAAACCCAAAGTGTAAAAACGACATGTTGTGGTTTCACAGGGGGGTTATGTGCTGAATTATTTCTTGGCCTGGAACAGAAAAAAAACAGGGACTGTTTTCCACTCTTTATGCTTAGCCAAGCTAACTGGCTGCTAGCTTCATATTGAGCTGACACATATGAGAGGGGTATTGATCTTCTCATCTTACTCTCAGCAAATAAGCAATTAAGTGTATTTCCCCAAATGTCAAACTATTAAGCAGTGGATTCAGCTGTTTGATGACGTCCAAAGCTTTCATCTGATAATGGCTCTGGCCTTGTTCCTCCTGGATGAATCTCAGCAGGCCATAGCTACCTTTTAGGACATGACCTTGATATTTTTACAGGAATTTAGGGGTTTTGGTAACCTGGGACAGTTTACAGTTAAGAACTTACACATGGTGGGAATGTTTTTAGGGTGATTCCAGTATTTTGAGACGCATTGTAGTTTGATTCATCTACTTGCAACCCAACAAAATAATTTTTTATAATTGTATCCCTGGTAGAATAGAGAGGGCTTTGAAACCGCATTTAGACCTTCACGTTGGGAAATAAAACTGTAACACTTAATTTTATGGGTCTGTAATTTCCTAATAATTTCCGTGGACGTTTCTTGGAAAGAACTGTGTAGTGTGGTACTAATTATTGGGAAAACAGAGACAGAGTTCCGAGACAGCATTTGAGTGTTTTGAGTTTAAAGGCAGTTGTTGACTTCCAGAGGAATATCCTAAAGGATTTGGCTGGAGATTTTCTTTATTTTTCTTATTGTCAACAAATCTCATGTGCAGAGCCAAACCAACAATGAACTCATCCTACTTACAAGTATTGTGTGTGTATCCAAAGCCTGATATATCTGATTCCTCTGCGCCGCAGACCTCCGTTGTTGTCCAAAATCTATTAAAAACACATCAATGAGTCACACCGCTGTACTGGGTGACATGTTTCTCCAGACATGAAGAGAGTGGTTATCATAGCTTGTTTAGCTCTTTGGCTCCAAAGAGTAAAAACAGCGGTAAGATGTGACCCTGAGGAGTGAGATTCCTAGTACAGCAGATGCCATTGCGCATGCACAGGAACGCAATTTCATTTACAGAGTTTTGCTAGCTTGTTGTGTTACATATTAGAACCTCTTGACTTTATACTTCATTATAAATTTCTCAAAGAACTTCAGTACAAAGTCAACAAGTTGTGATATGTAGCACAACAAGCTAGCGGAGTTCTATAAACTGAACCACAGGTTACAATCTTATCACTAGTTTTAGTCTTTGGAGCTGTTTCTAAACAAGCTACTGAGCCACCATCTTCAGGGACGAAGGAACATGTCATCCAGTGCAGCTATGTGGTTTTTAATAGTTTTTGGACAACAGCGGAGGAATACAATATATCAAGTCTTGGACACTTGAACAATACTAAGCAGATCAAGACATTGTTGGTTTGGTTCTGCACATGATTTACTGACAATAAGAAAAATATTGAACATCGCCAGCCAAATCCGTTAAATAACTGTTCCGTTTAAATAAGATAAGGGGAAATTCAACAATTCAACAATAAAAAATGGGAAGAAATTGAACAGCCAACTGAATGAATAAAATATGAAAACTCCTAATGATTGAAAGATTTTTTTCTGATGTGTGTGGTGGGTTTGAGAGCAGTGTTTGGTGGACTTCAACTCATGACCACAATTTCTCTAAAATCTTGGCTACGGCCCTGGATCTTATTAGTGATCTATTTTTAAATCTCAAATAATGTCACTGTATGTTAAACTGTGGTTTCATTAAATGAGTGACTGATGTGGCTGTTAGAGGGGCAAGCAATGTACATATTTGTATGTACTGTATACCACAGTCTAGCATTATGTTGCTGTCAAAGTACAACTGACATTTAACTGATGAAACTAAGTAAAGTGGACAAATTACCCAACACATAACTGTTGTTTGATACCCTGAATTCAACACCAGGATGCAACAAGTTCAGCCAAGTTCACTGACAAACCTGGGAAATGCAGAAAGTAATAAACACAGGTAAATAACGTCAGATGGGCAGAAGTGTGTAGTTATAGAACTGTTTGACATGCACACTGCATCCAGTTGATGGTTATGATCAAACCAACTGTGTCAGCTGGGAGATTTATCATGTAACTGCAAACCTCTGTTAGCCTTTTAGAATCGAAAGATAACAACAAAGCAACAGTGTTAATAAGATATCAAAAACTGTGCAACATGAGAAATTAGTTAAAGGAACATGACAGTTTCTTAAAACTAGGTCACCTATGTAGTAGAAATGTGCAATTATTTTTGAAATTGGTGCCCTATGACTAGAGAAAACTGAGAAAAAGGCTGAAGATTCCCCATATTGCTCTTAAGAGGGAATCCTACAACAACCAGAATGCATTGCGCGCTTCCCATCCAATCAGACCAACAGACGGCTGCTCTGCTGTTCGTTTAGCTTATTTTCATTTACAAAATGTTTTTCCTCATCGAGTCTGGATATATTTTACCGTCAACTGGAGTTATAACTGGACATAACTGGAGTCAGTTATGTTGATCAATGCAAACTTACCGAGAACTGTAATGTTACACAAGCCTGAATGCTGCCAGAGCTGCCAGTGGAGAGTCAAAAGCCCCCATATCTGCCATCTCTGTTACAGCTTTTTTTTGGAAACAATCGTGGATCAAGGGGTGAAAAACTGCACCCTGTTTCTTTTACTGTTTTGGACAACAAGGGGCTGGACTGGATTGTGCTCAAAGCTGGATGCAGCTGCATTACAGGTAACACAGTTGCTGTTGTTCTGTATTGAGAGTTAAAGTCCAATATAATATTTTGTGAAAGCACTGCAAAGTTTGTTGCAGTGCAGAGTTTTCTGTTCTTTCTCCTTTCTCTCTGTACTGTAGCTCCGGTCTGGTGGTCGCTTCCTCCTCCACACTATGTTGTGTCTGATTCCATAGTGCCATATTCAACCTCGCATCATGAAACTAGTTTTCTTCCAAGTATTTAGTAGTGTGACATTTTAGTGACTTCTTTCCCCTGTTGTTAGCGTAACATGGTAGGCGGAGTGTTTTGGGAGACACACATTTGACTGTCCTTGAAGGCACCACTACCGATGTATCCTGTAGATCTTCCTCGCCCCCAGCTACGTCACTGTACACATCAAATGACACCACTGGTGCCGGAGGAACAACAGATTTTGCAGCTACGCCCCAGAGACACTGAGAACATTAAAAATAACCGTTTCATACTTTATCCCTAATTCGGATAGATAGAAATAAGGTTGAAAATTGGCAAAGTGGCCCTTTAAGTGCTCCATTTTATCTGTCATAACAAGATCAGGTGAAGTCAATCAGCACCCACAAAACAATGTGTCAGAGATACTTTCCTATAGCACAGCTGAGTCATTGCACCCAAAGACCACAGATAAGGTTAAGAGAAGTGATCAGCTTCCTGTTTCACCTACAGCATATGACTGCTACACTCCTCACCTCACTATTGTGCGCTGCAGTATATAATAAACCTTGTTTGAAGTACATTAACCTGGCTCACAACAATGGTAATGTGCACCCTGAGGGGGATACCGGCATTATTGACTTCCTGTTCCTGGAATGTTTTTCTCCTGACTGTTAACTGAACTCGTTTTAAGGTTGCAGGCATATGTGGAGAGTGAATATGTTTAAGACATAACCTACTGTTTAAATGTATGAATGGGGATTTATCCTGATTGCAGGGCTGGAGTACATTTGGACCTGAGATGAGATGTTATAGCTGCAGTTCTCTACAGTTTCTGTCAGTATCTGAAATAAAATACCAAGGTGGAAGCTAGCAGCGATCCCTTTTATATTTTTAAATGCTTTGACTGATTAATTGACTCATTAAATTATTTATTTTTGTTTTATTACACACAAGATACTGTAGGTGGACTAAGCATGTTGCTTTACAGTGGCTACCAGTTACATACTCACACAGTTACACGATCACACAGCATGAATTATATAAAATCAATAACATCGCATTGATAAAAACATAAGTAGTTTACTGTGATCAATAGCTTCGAGCTCTCTTGTCTTTACAGTCGATTTAAATTGTCCACAAGGGAGGAGGCTTATGAGCTGAGCATCCCTCTGGAAGCTATTCCAAGCAGACAGTATGACTGTCACTTGGATGACTTCTTAAGCTTTTACACTGTTTAACAATATGAGTAAACAGGCAGAAAAGAAAATCTGATGGCAGTATTTGTGGTTGAACATGCATGCAGTCATACAGGGATATTTTATGTTTGCAAAAACAAATATTCTCTTTTTTACTAAAAGACTTTATGATAGTTGTGACATCCACACACTTTGGAGAATAGTTCTAAATTTTGGTCTCGGACATGTGTTTCAATAGAGCCATTTGTGAACATGTCAGCATGAGTGGCTACTGTGTGAGGAATACTATCATCTTCTATACTAATCAAAGTCATTATGTGATTCAAATGTCTGTGTCTTTAAAGGTGTAATAGCGTAGGTTGACTGGATATTTAAATCTTCATTTCAGCCTGAACTGAAAACACACAGTTGTTTTCATTTTTGGCAAATTAGACTTCTGCTCAGGTTGAAGGTGGGCAAAGCTATATTTGAGTTACTTCTTTTCAAAATTGTCAATTGGAAAATTGTGGTTGTGAAATAAAAACTGATTTTAAATTCAGAATATTTCAGTTATTTTGCTGTTGTACCTTTGACCAAACTCATATTAACGTTGTATCTGTGAGACAATGTACAGTGCCACAGGCTGATAAAAACTTGGGTTCCAGACTTTGTATTGTAGAATTTAAGATGAAATTAAGGTTTAAAGCAATTAGAAGTTTTCATTGTTTTAGTTTTGACTAATATCAATTTAGCATGAGGTCAGTTGGTTATTTTATCGACACTTGTAGGATAAATTTACTCCTCCAAAAGTATAATGTGAATGTATTTAGTAATAAATATTTTTACTTAATAATTCCTGCTGTCAAGAAGAAGTAAATGCAATAAGTAATGGAATATGTGGTCACAAAGCAACTCAAAGAGACTATACTGTTGGTGAGGGCACGGATAGGTTACTTTTAAATTACTCCAGACATAATTGAACTTTTCCCTTCAAATGTCAATTGTCAGACACGTGGTTCATTGGGATTATGGAACTATTAACACTCTATTATTGTCCATCCACCATCCACAACTATTCACTGCATCCTACTGTGCAGACACGAGCTGTAGGCCCTATAATGTCATCAACATTACATTGTACTACAGTATAACTGCTATTGTCATCAACTTTTTGTCGTCAGCGTTTTTCTCTCTGACTGCTGGATGTCATTGAAATAAAAACCAAAAGCAGAATCTTATTTTCCAGATGTTTGCAAATTATTTCCATAACTTCTTCATGATGTGATATTATTCTTGACAACTTCTCAAAATATTCCCTTAAAATGAGATACATAAACTGCATTCTATTAGTTACTTTTATTTCTTTGGATAAACGTCTTAAACTTTTCAAAAAATCATCTCCATTATAATGGAATTCAGATTACCTTAGGGGTAAATGAATTATATTTATCATTTTTCACTTTAGATAACTTTATCCAAAAGCTAATGTTGTTACTTTGCTACTGTTGCTACATAATATATTTTGAAAAGCACTAAATATTTGTGAACCTTACATGAGAAAAGAGTAGACCAGACCATGCTGCTGTGGAACTACGCTCTCAGAGCAGAGCAAACAGATGAGGAGACAAGCTTCTGGGCAGGTTACATCCACAGAGCTGTTTATCAAAATAAGCAGCCAGTCCAGAGTGGTCAGCCTATTGATTTTCCTGCCAAATATAATCTGTTTCACCATCATAAATCTGTGTCTGACATCTGCACAAAGCCCCATTTTAGCCAAACACTGCCAAGTAAGGCTGTTTATTCACTGATGGCCTGATAGTCTCCATGACAACGCTCACTACAATTAGGCAACTGTAATCCCGCCTTCAAACATGCACGCAGTTAATTATTTCAGCACAAAGTGAAAGACAAATGCGTAGAGGGGAGATAGAGAGGCAACTGTGGAATCCTGGCCGGCTGCTGTCATGCAGTGGTGTGTATGTGTGGACTTTGAACGCAGCACAGCCAGCCTTTAATGAGGACTGTAACTAAATAATAAGATGAAGGATGAGATTGAGAAATAAAAACAAAAGTCTACTTAGAAATCTTTGTTTTCTTTATGCATCTACACTGTAAATACAAAGTGTTAAAGGGTCAGTTCACCCAAATCACCCAAAAAACTATATTTCTCACTTACCTCTAATGATATCTGGCCATTTGAGATTGCTTTGGTTTCATTTTCCCAGATTATCTGTGATAATCTGTCTCTTTTTTCCCTCCACCCCAATTCAATGGATGTGAATGTTATTTAATTTGAGCTGCTCAGAAAATTGAAAAATTACACTGAAAAAACTGAAAAAAATCAGCAGCCAAATATCTTTTCATAACTAATGTGGCTGTCACTCTGGATTATCTACAAAAGTACACTGTCAACAGTTTTCTTTGGGACTACTTCTTCTATAGAAAGTAAAACTATGGAAGACTATGGATTATTCAGAGGAACAGGTTAGTATTGCTCGTCCAGCAAGCTGTGGGACTTATTAATAAATTTTAAAAAGAATAGTCAAAACTGACGCAGCGGAGGCCGAGATATCCTGACTTTTATATTGTTTAGTCTCTAACATCACTGGAGCCTAAACTTCCCATTTTGCAAACCAATTTATTTTATTACAGATGCCAGGTCTAGTAAATGTCCACACTTTTCAAATGCTAGACCCCCAGTACGCAAAGCAAGAGTTATAAATTTGTAGTGACCAAGTCCGAGTTGACATCATCATGGTTAATTTTCCAGACTTTAGAAAGCTCCTCCAAAACCACAGAAGACATTATACAACTGTTTTCACAGGTTGAGTAGTACTCCTCATCACATGTCAACTGATCATGATGTGTAAAGTTGGTGGTGCACTCCTTTAAGGATCAAAATTTAAAGATTAAAAATTCTTCTTTAACTCGTCTGCTTCATATCATCTGCTGTACTGTACATACCCTCCTCTGTCATTGATTTAATGAAGAAAATCAATAAAGACTAAAGGCTTTTTACCTGGATTCAATTAATGTGAGTACTTTCTGAAAAGTGGTCCCGAATATTTTTCACATTTACTGTAGATTGATACAGTATGAACTGCACCATTGACAAATAGCTGGTTAAAGTGCCATGAATTTGAAAGGTGAAGAATTAACTGGTATTAGTGTGGTCTAGTCTGTCAGTTAGGTTGTGTTTTCTTGATTGTTAACTCTTCATGTATTCATGTTATTCCAGAGAATACAGCACCACATGCTTTCGTTCCTCCCCAACCTGCGCTCTTCAAATGTTGACTCAGACAGCGCCCTTATTCCCAGGAAGCCCTCAACAAGCACCATTTGCTCCTGCTCATACCATGTTAACAGAAAAAACTCATTTGCCATGTATTGTTAAAATTTTTATTAATAGCAATTTATGTCACTCAGACAGGGCCTCTGCAGAAAAGGAAAACATTTGGGCCTTGTACAAATCTATCACTCAAGTTGTCAAAAAAATTTGTTCTCATGCAATATAAATAGGCCCTGAGTCTGTGGGTAGAGAGATGGGATCTGTTTCTGCGAGGGCGACGGGCTGGCTGTTTAGAGACTCCCAGTAAAACAGGTCATGCTGTTCACATCATGAAGCCTCAATCACAAACAAATGTTTTATTTAAAGAGCCAAAGCGTTGTTTACTCCAGTCTGCTTACTCTCCTTCCCTTCTATTCCTCTCCCACCCGGGTGCACTCTGTGTGTTCAGCACATTTGAATGCTGGAAGCATACTAAGAGGAAACAAAAACACTCCTGACAGGAAGCTCTACCCTGTCATGTAAAGGAACAAATAGGTACGTAGGCATGAAGCTAAGTGAACAAATTGCGCCGACACAGTTTAATAAATGAAGCATTCAGGGAGTACAAATGTGTTAACCGTTGCAGAACTCGCAACTGCTGTAAATAACCTCAGCAGCGCTTGTTTGCCGAGTGGATCTGAGTAAAAAACACAAGAAGTGTCAGCTTTTGCTGTATTTATCACTGACAAATATGGGATGTTAATGTCTTGCTGCAGTCTGCGGTATTGTCAGAATCTGTCAAGTTATTATGAGCCTACTGAGGGATCTCTGCCGGGTCACGTTCCTGTTTGTTGTCCTATTGAGTGCATCTGTGACTGAAAGCCAATTCTATTGACAAATGAGCACAGGAGGTGTCTACTATCAGCATTAATCTATAGCTATGTTTCCATAATTCATCAAGGTTGTTGTCTCCTTAAAGTATTACTGTCCTTTATTACAACTTCTTATTTTTGTACTTTGGGCCATCATTACTATTAGTGCTAATAACATACATGCCAAGTTAATTGCTGAGATCTGAGAAAGTGGTGTCATTTCTAAAAGTAAGTCATCAGCAACAAACACAAGCAGTCAAACAATCAGACAGGTTTTAAATCTGCAGTAACTGATTTTTTGGTCGTTTGGCAGACGAAACATGTTGTGAACACAACACTGACATCACCTTTTATGTTGATGTGATGAACTTGTTAGTAAAGTGTTGCTTATTTACACATCCAACAGTTGCGGAGCAACACTATCATTCATTTGGAGTCATGTTTCTGTCCACCTGGTATACATAAGTCCAATATTCACTCACTTTTAGCTATGTTTTTGCTCTCTATCAATGCCTGAGGGAAATATCTGGCTGTTTAGCTGTTAAATGCTTCACTATGTTCACCAGCTCGTTGCTAATTGTGTCTGTTTCCTGTTTGGTGCTGAGCAGGTAGTGCACTTAAGGTTTTTAGGGCTTTTTTGCTGAAAACAGCTGGTGAGAGTGAACCAAAACAGTAAAGCTGCAGCCAGACATCTAAACAATCTTTACACATATCGATTATAGCCACTTTAAATAAACCCTTCTTTGGGAGAAAAAAAATGGAGGTGAACCCGAAAATGATAACCCAAACTGTCTGTTGCAAACATCTGTTCATGGTTCAACTAGCACAAATGCTATGTCAGCTATACAGCTGTGTTCCCAAAGTTATTTTTTGGTAAGAATTCAATATAAATTCTCCAACGGGAATCAATGCTAACATTAGCCAGCTGGGCTAACTAGCTTCCACTTTCTGAGTGGAATACATACTTAACAGCACTATTTTTTATTTATTGATTTGGGTCCCCATTCGCTAGAAACATTAGCAGCATTAGTGGCAACTACTCTTCTTGGGGTCCACACAAGTAAACATTTCATCATAATGCCAAACAATAGTGAGATAATATTCAAGGCAAAAAGGGAACAACCCTCCAGAGGGGTGGGAGGACATCTTGTATAGACATTTATGGGCTATGCATGACCATTATGACCAGCAGAGCACTGTAACCTGCACTGTGAGTTCATGTTCTGTCTTCACTTTGATGACACTCCTTTAAAATGCTACATCTTTCCATCTTCAGCAAATGACATGCTACTCAGAAGCATATTAAAAGCAAATGTTTCATTAATGCTACTGTTGTTGTTTTCCACACTGGAAGGCTCCTGTTTTGCATATGATGAGATGATTGTGCGTGTGAGTGGGAGGGAACGAGTGGTGCTTAATGTGGTGGACAGTAATCAGCAGCGGTTCCCCCCCTCAGGACCGCAGGCCATCTCATTTACATTCCCCCCGTTTGTGGACAGAGTGCTCCAAATCTACCGCAGCTCCACGCTTCCTGCCTGCGGCACCCACCCAATACTGTATGTGGGTGCGTGTGCCACTGCCAAGTCAGCCAAGGAGGATTTTGCACAGGTTAAAGCCTCTAAATGAAAGCGGTTATTCTCATGACTAATTCATGAGATGCTGAATTATGGCTGACAAACAAGAGAAATTTAAGTATGACAAGCAAAATGAGGCATAAAGGCTCGTAGACTGCGAGCTTCAAAATGAGATGATTGAGGGAGGTGTGGGAGACGTTCTTCAGCGCGGCGTCAGATCTGACAACGTTTACTGACCTGGTCAAATACAACTACATACTCTATCCTTGGGCTTTTGATGTGTTTGGTTCCCCTCTGCTCTAACTCCCCCTCTAACAGAGAAAATATGTGTTTTTAGCTGCAGGCCAGGAAGACGGAGTGAAAGGAGGGGATGGGGGGGATTGTGAAAACCCAGGCAGGGGTGCCATTCTGCTGGCTAGAGTCCGGCTCTTCACATGTCCTCCTCCAGCACTCACAACAGCACCACACAGTGAGACAAAAGGTGAAGGGTAGGCAGGTCAACACGCACACACACACACTTCCATGCACACTGCTCTCCTACCCACCTTTTTCCCCATCTCCCTCCTCATCTGCCACTCTCTTCACTTCAACCCCCCCCTGCATCCACCCCTCCACCACCACCGACCAACCTGCATTCTCAAGCAAGCGAAGTGAAGGTTAACTGGCCTCTTATCCCGCTTAAAACAACAACAAAAGGAACGTGGAGTGATAGTGGCGCTTTTGAATAGTTCAAAAGATGTTGGCGCACCTACACCTTGTGTCTATCTTGATCACAAAAGAGGGTGACGTGAGGGAAAATAGCACTTCAAATGATGCAACAAGACAGTGGCAACAATTTGCGGGGAGTTTCTGCAAACTGTGATCACATGTGTGTAACAAAGACCCCTTGACATTTGAAATGGATGAAATTGATGGTTTGTTCAGGCTTAGATCAATGCTGCAGGCAAGGAAAAAGAAGAAAGAAAGAATAAAGGAAACAACACACTGAAGACTTCTTCCCCCCCTTTTTTGTTCGTTCTTGATATTTACCTGCTAAGCAAACATGTCATAACTGAATTTTGGTATCACACTTCATATTCTGACAGCGATTGCTCTAGAGGCTGGGAGGAGATCTTCCCTCAGGGCATAAAACATCATTAACATTATTATTGTTTGAGTTCTTTTTTTTTTCTCTTTTTCCGTTAATTCAAAGGAGTTGTATTTACATGATGGATCTACAGTATTGACTGAATAATTTCTATAGAGTGGGAATATGCAAATAACTGCTCAAACGTTTGAAAATACATACCCTACGTGCAATTATGTAAATTGTCTTTGGTTATTCATTCAGTTATTCACCCTTGTATTCGCTCATGCATTCATTTGCCATATTAGGGGCTGGCAGTGATGCCCTGAAAGCGGCATGCTCTCTCCGCAGGCTCTGTGGACAGACAATGGGTAGGGAGAAAATCCCCCTCTCCAGAGTTGTGCTGCAAGTTGACCCGTTCACAGCACACAACACCATATGGAGAGAGATTGCTTTGAAGAGGCCTGCATGGCCCTGCACACCAGTACACAACAAGCACACACACACACACACACACACACACACACACACACACACACACACACACACACATGCTTAGGCACATGCACACACCCTTGACCTTACACACACACACTGTACATGAGAACTGTCTTGTTTCCTGCTGTAAGTCACACACACAGAGCTGCTGCACTCTGCTACAAATATAGATTTGGTTTTATGTTTCAGGTCTTTTCAGGAAACGTGAACAAAATGACACTCTAAATCAGAAATGTCATCAAATCCCTGCTGCTTAATATGAGGAAAAATTAGGTTTTGACAAGCAATATTAGACAATAAAGATCACACTGTTCATGGGAAAGACTGATGTGGTAAATGATTGAGGGAGGAGATGCAACTTCTCCCAAGTAGATCAAAAACAAAGTTTAATAGTTGAACACCCTCAGGCGTGTTAATTCAGTATTTCAGCCCACATCTTACTGAACAATACTTCCCTGCATGGGTAAATGTTGCTCCTCGTATTTTTTTTGCCATGCAAGTGTACGGTAAGCTCATAAATATGCTCTCCAATTTTTGAGAGCACATGGGTGGGTCATTGCAGAGATTGATTTCCACGAGGAGTGACGTGAAAAATGTACACATAATGTTCAGAACACATGGTTCTGATCAGACTTTTGACCTCCACGTAACCTGCAATCACTAATTTTGTGCTTGCTTCCATATGGAGAGGGAGTGCAGTATTAAAGGTGACATGCAAAAAAAAAAGAGAGTGAGACTGAGAAAGAAAAAAAAAGCTTAGAAAAATAAAGTAATGAACTGTATTGTGTCATAACTGGCCAGTCTTAGTGAGATATTTTCATTCCTGAATAGCTTCACTGTGTAATGTAATGGATGCTCAGGCACATTACAGGTGTGTGTGTTTTGTTATTCCTCCCACCTCTATCCCTCTTCCCTCCACACGCTCCCATTCATTCCATTCATTAGGACTCATGCATTAAGACTACAATGGTATTGATTTGGAAAAGCAAGAAAAGCATAGCTGATATATACAGGTTTAGTGGGTAATTTTCAGCATTGTGTGTACAGTGTGTACAGTGAGCCCACCAAGTTGGAAACCTTGAAACATAAAAAGAAACCACAAACTGATGTTGTAATGTAGCATTACACAACATATGCTGAGGCGATAGTCTGATATAAAGCGTTGCTGGAGGGTGAGAGCGCATCCCGTTGCGACACCCGGGGTGACTTAGAGACATGTTTAACAGAGGAACAAAGAGCAGGAAGGAAATGCAGAAGACACACTGAGCAAAGAAAAACATTTTCAGACACCACAGCAAAACATACCCTCCACCAATCCTCAGTATTAACTGAGTGAGTTAATGAGCTCAGCTGCTTATTGGTCACTGACTCCTTACTGGTTGTAAAATGTTTTACTGCAATATCCACTACAAATGTCTCTACATGTTCTTGTCCCCATATAAGTCCATGAATTGTCATCTACTCACATGTGCTGCAGGGGTCAGCTGATGTTTTTACTTGTTTATTTTGGGGGCTTACAGTACATTTAGATGAGCTCCCATTACTTTATGCTGATGTGACTCTTTCTGAACAAAAAAATCCCAAACTCAAAAGTCTCAGTGCTGTCAGTGGTGTAAAAACAATGGAGGAATGTATCAAAGTACATTTACTCAATTACTATACTTTTGAGGTACTTTTAGTATTTGTACTTTACTTCAGCATTTCCATACTCAAGTAAAGTACTTAATACTTCTTTCAAAAAACATTTACTCTATTACATTGTTTGTCAGCTGTTATTTTACAAAGATTTTAATATAATATATTGTTATAGATTGAACCACACAGCAGCACATAAAAAAGGAGAGCATTTGATCAACCTTGATCAACTACAACAGTAAAATGCTACTTACACATTCATACATCTGTCATAATAATTTATAGCAATATAACACTTGCAGGGAAATCAACAAGAGGATATTCAGTTTTAATCCAAAGCCAAATGTCAGCCAGGTGATTCAACGATCCCATTGCCCCAATAGGGAGTCCTTAATCAGCAATGGTGTCACTTTTCAGTTCAAAATATATAAAACATACAATGATATAGTACTTCTACACATCCAAACTGCACTTGCTTGACTACCACTAATAATAATGTTTCATAGCTTTTGAGACGCACATTTTCTAGCTCTTCAGTTCATGAGTCACTGTGGAGCTATGTGTGTGGTAAAAATGATAAAATAAAAACAGAGACACACTTGTAAATACAGGCACTTTCCAAGCTGTCACTCCTTTTGTAGGGAGTGCGAATTTTTCACACAATAAGTGCAAGGGGTCCCTGTGCGCCGGTGCATCCGCCACATGCAGGGCCTGAAACGCTCCACGCTCCATGTTTGGGTAAACTGCGTAACAAATTGGAGAAAAAAGGCTGGAGCCAGAGACACAGAGTAAGCTCCCTCCTGGACAATACCATGCTGTATTATTAATACAACAGCATAGGTCCCGGCGTTGTAACCTGCTAAGATGGGGGAACATGTTCATCGATGATATCAAGGTGACTGAACACACACAGAGCAACGGGCCAGCTGCTGTTCAGGCAGCATGGTGCGGCTCACGCTGTGGACTAGGTGCCTGGCTGCATAATTGGGAATTATTAAACATGGCTCTTGCAGCGAGGTGATCATGAAATTGTATTTTCAGTCTTGAGGGATGAAAGCAAGAATTAAAATGTTACCGTTTGTTAGGAAGCGAGGAAAAAAAATTGAAGAGTCTTGTCCTAAACCTCCCATGATTCGATTTCTTTTAAGAAACAAAGGAAATGCATTTGGACAAGCGGGGAGATGGATTATACAGACTGCTGTCGTAAATTGTGGATTGTTGTAAATTGCAATCTGGATAAATATTTCAGTAGCAACTGGACCAACATGATGAAATGCAGGTTAACATGTTGCCCATTTTTCTAAAAGTCAAATATGCAAACAGCAAGTGATAAAGACAAACTGAGACTGAAGTGAGAAAAAAACTCAACACATGCAATAATAAATGATTTTCTAAATAATTGTAATATTGATGCACAGTTTGGATGATTACTCAACAATTCTTGTTGAAAATTAAAACAAAACATTTTTTATATCTTTTTAAAAATTTTTAGCCCAACTTTACCTTAAAAATGTAAGTTTTTAAAATCATACATTAAATGATTTTAGGTAAGAGTTTTGCTTTATTGTCTAAATGTTGTTATATTATAAATGTAAAATATAAATGACAGACAGATATTACGTTCAGTCAAATCAACTGTAAAATATATGTAGTCTTTTGTATTAAAGAACACTTGTGTTTTAGGATCACTGTCATTTCCACCTCACTGCACAGAAACTGAATTAAGAAGGTCTTACCACTGACATGGTCATGTGACACAAGAGCACATGGCTAAAGACAAGAGTAAGTTCCACGGTGAGAAATAAAAAGTAAAATATGAAGATAAATATGTGGCCAGTTTTTTATTTGTTGTCATTCCCAGGTAGTTTATATTCTTTTTTAATGTAAAATAATTGGAAGACTTAAATTTGTTATTAATGGTTTATGTATGTTAAATGCTACAGTAAACCTAGAACTGATGTTAGTGTGCAAACATTTCATGATATTTTTAGAGAAATGCACCAAAACATTATTTCTAACACAATCATTTCCACACTTTTATACTGTAGTGAAGTGCATGATCTTTAGTTTGGGTAGGTTTACATTTTGAAGCTTGATTTATGCATTTAATTGGGATCCCAGTAAGGATATTTTAAGGCCAGTAAAACATCAAAAACTATGATGAGTGGTAAAATGTCACTTTTGTGAGTGAAAGCCTGAAAAGTAAAGCACCAGTATGAGGCAGAAATCTTAGTTACCGATTGATATACTATAAAAATCACTGTTACTACACTGCTGTTGATTGTGTCAACTTTTAAGCATTTTGGCCCCATCCCAGTCAGAGATGTGCAAGTAGTCTGGTGAAGTGAAGTAGTTGTCTGATGTGTTTTTTGTTCTGTTTGGGTTTTTTTGCAATGAATTTACAGTGTGAATTCACATTTTGCCAAAAACAAGGATCCTTTGTAAAACAGCTGAATGGTCATATAAATTGCCAGACATCCAGTCTGTACCACCATGACATGTTATTCGCCTCACACAAGATAGACTTTTGTATAAAATGTATAGAAATGTGATTCTGACATGAAGTCCATAATATTTATACAAATATTAAAATTGTGCACCCATGTTCAGACTTAAGTGATTCAATTTTAAAGCTGTATTCAATTAAAAAAGACTGAATACTATTTTGACACCTGCAAATCAATTAATTATTATAATATTATTAAGTCAGTTTATAAAATATCTAACATAAGGTGTCATAAGGTTTGTCACTAATATTGTCATAAAAACAACTGTTTTGTAGCGTTATGGACATGATTTTTCTCTAAATGTTGAATGAATGAACAACAAAATACTGTAGAATTACCCTTAAATTAAGTTGGGAGATACACATATTGGTAATTCTTCTTCATAAATTAGGCCCACACTTTAAAATACATGCATCAGAAAACAAAATGTCAACATTTACAAATAAAACTAGCAACAATCTTCTAATGTTCAACCAAACTAAAACTTTGCAAAGGGAGCAAATCAGAAAAGTGTGACAGGCAACACGCGTCTTTGGAATGAGTTCATCTCAGTGGAATCATTTGTTTGGTGCTGCGAGCAGAACATTTTCCTCCACAGCAGCAGTTTCAAATCACAATGCAATAATATTTTCCAGCATAATCTAAAATGATGTTGGAGAAAAAAAAGGGCGAGTGGCTTGATGTGGCAAAGCAGCAGAGGATGTTAGTGATTGTCCTATATTGCTCATGCTCTCATGGATTACTTAATTATCAGCCCGTGCCGACGTTCTGCTCTGTTAATGGTAGGCAATAAGGCCTTTACCTCACTTAAGGAATAAATTGTATTGCTCCATCTCTCTCCATCTTGTAACGAACGCACCCTCCCACACACATATAAACATCCCTTCCCTCCTCTCTTCACTGCTCATATAGATCATTTAAGCTGGAATGGGATAGTTACTGAAGCAAAATCCCGATGAGATCCTGTGCTATTTCACAATAACAATTTCTTTAATTGGGCATCTCTGCCTATTTCCCCTCAACCTGTTTTATTCATCTTTGCAAAAATCAGGGACAGGATCTTCATTGACACATGCTGGGTTTATGATTTTGAATCATGAGGAGTGCAACTTCTCAGAGAAATTGCTATTGCCTCAGTGGGAAACATTGTTGTGAGCAGAGGTTTAGAAGATAAAAAAAATATTAAGTTAATCATGAGCTCAGTCAGTCAGAGAGTCGTGAGCTGTGGCAGATGGTGGCTGGGTTGGCATGGAAAAGAAAAATGCACACCTTGAAGATGAGGAAGGCAGGAGATAGGTATCTGTGTCATCAGGAGGTCAGTGTCATTAGCAGCTGCAGGGCAGCAGGGCTGGACAGCTGCAGTGGAGGTGGGCTTAATATTAGGATGTACAGAACTTGTATTCTACTTTGAGGGATAGCAAGAACACATTATTTGATATTTTCATTTTGAGGTTTTACAGTCCATCCCCAGGCACTTGTCACATTTTTCCCATGTATAGATGTCTTAATGTTAGCTTTGAGTGTGCTGTGTCCCTCAGTTTCACTAAGTGAATAACAACAATTTTAATGAGCAATGTTATAATAATGTAACAATGTAATATTAAGGAATCTGAAATACCATGTCTGCTTCAAAATGTTAAAGTATGACTCACAAGCAGTGTACCACTGATGAGGCAGCCATTACAAACCCATTCTGTGCAATCAAACTTTGTTTAAATCCACATAGCTTTAATTTAAATTCTAATGGAGATCTAAAAAGATACCAGATATGTCAGTCTGAATATGCACAACATATCTAGAATATTTCCAGCCATAATAAACGTGTGTTCACTCAGTGTAAACATCTAGGGGTGGAAGAAGTATTCTGCTTCTGAGTAAAAATGGCAAAACAACAATATAACAGCACTCTACTGTATTAGATTAAAAAGCATGTAAAAGTACATCAGCAAAATTTACAGAATTTTTTAAAAGTAATAGTTATTGCACAGAAAGAGTGCCCCTGTGGGTGCTATATTATTGTATATTCAATACATATACTTTACATATTTTATACATATTTTACATATTACAATACATATTATAGTCTATATACATTCAATTTATTTTACATACATATTTTATAAGATTGTCATATATGTTGTGTGTGGAATCTTTATCTTCAAAGTAACTATGGCTGTCAGATGACTGCAGTGGAGTAAAAAACACAATATTTCCATATAAGGTAGCAAAAAATAGGACAAGAAAAAGGACAAGTACCTCAAAATTCTATTTAAGTACAATAATTGGGTAAATCTACTTCGTACATTCCAACACTGGTTGGAACAAGCTGATATAAAATATACTATATATTGCTGTCAGGCAGGGTGGAGTAAGATGACTTTTCCAAGCTTAAGCTACTTAAAGGACCAGTGTGTAAAATTTAGTGGCATCTAGTGGTGACTAAATACCAACTGAACTGAATACCTCTCCCTCCCCTGTGTAGGAGAAACTACGGTGGCCACGAAACTCACGAAAAATGCGAAAGACCCTCTCTAGAGCCAGTGTTTGGTTTGTCCATTCTGGGCTACTGTAGAAACATAGCGGTGCAACATGGCGGGCTCCGTGGAAGAGGACCCGCTCCCTATGTAGATATAAAGTGCTCTTTCTAAGGTAACAAAAACACTTTTCTTATATTCACGTGATTATACACTTATTAAAACATACTTATAATATTATATCCCATTTCTGTCAAGTCTGTTCCACTAGATGCCACTAAATTCTACACACTGCATCTTTAAAGGGTTATAACACCTCCTATGTGAATGAACATTATGTGTCATTATCATAAAGTGTAATTAAACCTGGGCTACTGAGTGTATCTGAGATGACAGCAGATATGCTTGCAGTGTGTGTATCTACATTAGTTGAGACAAAGCTGGCCACACACATGCACCTACAGCACAGGGAGGGCAGTGGAGGAGTCTGACACCGCTCTAAACAGTCCCATCACGAGTTACACTCTCAACAGGAAGTCTCCTCTTCTTTACACTTCTGCTCCAGTATACTGTGACGAGCAGCAAGGCCTCTCAAACTGGCTTCAAATCCTTTAAAACCTTGTTTGCCAGGTTGGTGTGTTTTCCTCTCTCGGGCCTGTTTGGAGTAAATATCCGGCATTAATATCCACACACAGATCTTTTGCCAGAGGATTATTGAACATTAATTACATTAGCATTTTCTCTCTGACAACAAGGTGGCTTCTTATCTGTGATCTTCAAACTGCGACTGGGAACTATTGATCTGGGCCATGTTGTCATTCAGATGATAATTAGGAGCGGTTGAGAGGTCACCCTCCAATCCGTTTGAACATCTGGATGAGAGTTCCTCAAGGACAATGGGAGCCGCAGGATGCTGCCACTCTGTTGAGCCCTGCGTGTCTTTATGTGCCTAAGTCCATTATACAAATTGTCTAATTAATTCCCACATTCCAGCAGAGTGGCCCAACAATCAATGGAGACAAAACACAGGGAGAAGTGCTCAGTCAGAGTCCAGTGTACAGTTGCAGTCAGTGCATACAGAACTGGAAGTGATGCACCTGCTGCAGGGTTTAGCTCTGACCTTTTTCAGAGGAGAAAATGACACAAATACAGAGTTGCAGTTTAGATCAACAGCTTCCGGAGTAAAAGTAAAGGGAACATTATTACACTAAAGGCAAGTCAGGTGCAAGTGCAGATTTTACTTTGTGACTTTGACTTTCTGACCATCTTATCTTCCTGAAGAGAACACCATTAACATTAATCTGAAGAAATTCTGTACTAACAACACACTGTGAGCGTGCCATATTAGTCTGCAATAGCTCTAGAGGTGGTGCTATCACAGGTTAGGCTTATCTATAATTAAAACTGTATTTTAAGGACATGCAAATGGAGATATTAGCAGACCTAACATATATCCTTCTCAGTGTGCTGGGGACAGAGTTCAAAAGAATCGTTTTACGGAGACCCTGCGTCGCCAAAAAGTAGTTCAATGTATTCTTTTTCATGAGTAAATAAAGGTAATCTCCATGGGTGCATTAAATTCTGTCGCCGCTGCATTTATGTTATCGTTAATGCGATGAATAATTCCGTTTGCACACTGCAAAAGTGCTTACAGCAGAACTTTGGAAGTATCAACTGAACAAATTGTGTAAGAAATTCCTAAATGGTCTTGTTCAGAGTGTTTAGTGTGGAAAAGATCTCCTGCCTCACAGCGTTTTGTACCGAGCTTCACCACTGCATGCTTGACCACTTAGAACAATGGCCTGTTAATCCACGGTTCAAAGGAAACCGGAGGAGAGCAAGACAACAGATGTTGCTCTGGTGACATTTTTCCCAAAAGAACAGATAAGCACTGGATGAAAAGAGAAGCAGTTGTTTTAGTCTGTAAATTATTATTGCCTGTAAATTGTAACATAAAGGGCCTGTGGTGCTGTTAGTCAGACAGTGTGAGCTGCTGTCGCTACAGGAAACAGCTTATCGTGGTTTCTGTTAACATGTTGCAATGTAAATGAACAGCTAAACTGTACTTGATCCAAATGTGCAAATGCAAAATATAAATGTAAATCAGTGTGTGCCTGGGGAGGATGCAGACAAACAATGCAAATATTGCCCCCTTGTGGTCCATGTGCACTCATGGGTGTTGAGGGAAGCTGGCAGCCATCTGGGACAGCAGAGACACATTACCTGTTGTAGTGTGATTTCAGGGTGAAATGGCTTGAAATAAAGGATGAAGGTGTGGTAAAGATGTTTTTGTTTTTTTAACTGAATCTGATATCATGTGGGAAACATGGGGGACAAAGAGGGGAAATCAAGGTTTTAAGATTTTATATAAAGTGGCAAACATCAATCAGAATTTAAAAAAAAAAAAAAAAAACCTCCAAATTAACAGAATTTCTGTTTCTTTCTCACATCTCAGTCCCTCTCTGCTCTCTCTCTCTCTTTCTCTCATTAGAGCAGAGTAAAATTCAATGTCACTTAAAGTCACGGCTGTAATTTATTGGCTCCTTAATACTGATGGACAAAGGTCGTGAGCAGCGCTGTGAGGCGTTCTATCAGGTTTATCTGTGCGGGTCATTAACCTTGACCTGGTGCAAATGCACTTCAGTCCAGGAAGCTCTCCGTCCTGCATGCACACGTTTCCATGCCCCCAAGAAGTTCCTCCTCCCTGCGACAGCCACTCACTCCGCTGCCCCGTTAGCTCAAGTGCTTTAAACTTGCCTTAATTGTCATATGGCAGCCAACGCAGCTTTCTTAATTGATCTGACCTTTCACAGCGCTTTCTAATTTCCAATCCCGCTTTCATTGTTCCATCTGGCACTTTTAAAACGACATCTGGTTGACTGTACTTTACCCGGTGATCTCTGTACAGTTATTTTTAAACTTAATGTATGCTTCAACAGATGTTAGTTTTTATAGGTGAGGGGCTGGACTGCACTCCCAGCACCGGCCCGTGTCCATAATACTTCCCTCAACAATTCAAATATTGACACCAGAAATTACAAGCCAGGTCACCAGCAAGCTCTGCCATTATGCTGGCCTTCTTGTTTTGTTCTCTACTAGCTAAACATCAGCTTTCTCTAATCACTTTCCATAAATAAAACATTAGTTCTCAGTTTATGAACAAATAAACATTTTTGGTTGCCATGCAGAGTTTAGTTTTGCAAATATGTCTGATGTCAGTGAGAAGGCAGGGATATTTGTTTGATAAATAATAAGCAGAAGGGCATTGTTCACCATGGACACTGAGAGGAAAGCAGTTCACTCTCATGCTGTAATAATCTTGTATGTAATAATCTTTTCCATTGGACTCTTTATCAGGAAACATATACAGTAGTACATATAGTTTTTCAAATATTCACTTCACTATCAAGACCATAGTTTTTTTTCTTCGCTCAAATTGTCTGATTAAAAAGCCTCTCTGCAGAACTGTTATTTGTAGATCTACCATAGGGCATCTTCCCCGTCTGCACGTTCGCTTCAAGATTTCAATGACTTCAAGCTGCAATCTTTCCTACTTATGCTGTACGTAATCTCCTCATTAACCCTTTCCCCAAAACTGCAGCTCTCTGTTTTGTCCTCCCTATCTCCCAGCATGGATGACATGTTGTGGACGTCCACATCGCTCCCTTGAAAACTTCATTTTCTGCCCTGACATTTTCCAAAAGATAAATTTCCTATGGCCTGCATTTTCATGGGGAAGTGCTCAGAGATGGCTCTACCTGCAGGCTGTTAAATTAGTGCCATATAATTGACTGATTAAACGCTTATTGATTGCTGAGATCCGGATGATGGAGGCAGAGGATATGGATACTCTTGCCCTTGCATTTTGCACGGTCCTCTGTTCATGAGGAAGTGTAATACACATAAGCCAAAGAGAAACTGATCCCCTGGTTAAAAAAGCCCTGACTGGTGCTACATTTTGAGCACTGAGGGTTGAACTTTTATCAAGATTGCTGAGAATTCATCAGGATTTTAACTTTTTCTGAGCAGACGCTTTAATGAAAGCATTTCTGAAATTAAATGTATTGTGTTTGTGCATTTTTCCTCCCAAATAGGGCAGTGTTTGGAAGTCTCACAGGACTTTAGGAGACAGGGATTGACATGCGGCAGCCTCAAGGTCAGAGTCTGTTGCTCCCCTGAAAGCCTCCAACCACTGATAGACACGTCTTCCCTCCTGAGCCGTGCTGGAGTGAACACACCACAGAACATCTGTTCGCAAACAGCCCTGATGGAGCCGTACTGACACCGAACGCGCACTCTCCGCCCGCACCTCACCACCCAATTCCCCGGCTGGGGCCAGATGGCGGCCCGCGCTGCTGCTCCCTCCTTTCCTCGTCCAGGACAAATCATGAGGAAGAATGGCCTGCAGGTACCGCCCCAGGCACGCCTGTGCCACTCACTGCTGACCACCCTCTGGTGGCTTCCAATGTTCCCTCCTGTCAAAAGACAAATTGTCCAACAGACTGCTCTTTTATGAATTCACCCCGCGGTCCATTTCTCAAAAGAGGTTAAGGAAAATCCTTGGCCTGAGCTGCTCAACTTTGAGACAGAACTCTGTTCTCTGAAAAGTTAAGAGGCTTGGAGACAGAGAAAAGCAAGAGGTCCTGGAATGAGGCTCTACTTTGAGTTTCCTCACAATGGCTGACTGTTAATCTGAGCTCAACTGCCATCCTCTGTATGAATTGCTTGACCTCCCAATAATGTGCTTTGCTGCCATCATAAATAGGAACATAGGTGAGGAAGAAGAGAGAACATTAGAGAACTTATTCTTCGGAAATTACCAGACATTTACTGGAAAATAAAATACAGACTATTCCCATCTCCTGGCAAGTGTTTATTTAGTGTCAGTTTGGGGAAGGATGAACACAAATGACTGAAGTTAAAGGTGCACTATTTGGCCATCTGCACCAAACAAACTGGGGGCAGCATATTAGCAGAAAGCATGGTCCCTTCCCCCGAACCCCCACCTCCCCTCCCCCAAATACATCACCCCACCACCACCACTCTTATAGAATTATCATTCACTGAATATAGCATAAAGCTAACAGTTTACAGGTACAAAGTGGTATTACACGGGCTCTGTCTAGCTGGTTAGCATGCTAACTTCGGTAGATATCTCCGCAACACAATACATAGACATCTTTGACATAATGTCAAAATTGTTATTTCTTCACATTTTGTTGATATTTTTAGTTAATTTTTGAATGTTTTAAACTAAAATTCTGACACCTTTAACCACTAATACTGCTTCAGTTTCTTCTACTACACAATAACACTCACACATACACACACACACAAGCATGTGCACATAGACACACGCACTAATCATCAAGCAAACAACTAAAATCATATCATCATCATTATCATAAAAAAACAATTGTTCTGTTCTGTGATTCGGCAGCTGCTGATGTGCTTCTCTCTGGTTACATTCATGTGATTGTGGGGTATTTTTCTGTGTTGAGTCTCACTTAGAGAGCAGGACTATCTCAGCTCCAAAGTCTTCCTTTTACAGGTGACCCGGTTAGGAATGTCACCACAGATCAAGGATAAGTGTGATTAATATCCACTGACATTCTTATGGCACCTTTTACACAGAATTTCATCTTGAGGCTGCACAGGACAGATGTGGGAAAAAATATATCTCTAATGACAGTAAAAATCTGCCTCATGGATAACTGCAATATCTGCTCATTTAGTCTTTGTGCTATTTTAGTGGTTACCTGAGGTTTCCTCTAGTTGTAGTTACCATTAATATCCTGGTTGAATACTGCAAGACAGCTGATCGAATGTTTACAGTATGCATAATGGCTACCATGGCATTTACACTGGCAATTATATGCACAGTATAAACTGGGTCCAGACAAATTGTTAATAGGTCCAAAGGTAGGTCAAAGCAGGGATAACAAACCTTGTCGTCTTGACCTGTCACATAAGCACTCTGTATTACCTTGAACAAGACTTATTAAATACACTGTTTTGTGCAACGTGAATAAAGATATTCCACTTCTACTTTCCACCTTACTGAACAGGACTTTTAATTCAGGCCAGGGAAGATGATAAACATTGAACAGGTGTACAACTTTGCAGAGGAACAGCAATAAGTGTGACTCTGTAATGCTAACACTTATACTACACAGTCAAGTACTTAAAGGGTAAGTTCACTCAAATCACAAAACGCATTTCCCACTTACTCCTAATCTATATGTAGTCATGGAAAAAAAAATGTCCTGTGGAAAATCCTGAGTTGCTGAAAAAGATGCTGCTGTGTTTTTAAATGTAATTTTCAAATATTTGTCTGTCAAAAAACAAGATTCTGTTCATCCTCATTGAGGTTGCAACAAAAGTCTCAAAACCTTTCCAACTAAAACCAGTACTATCTGCATGGCTAGATACTTAGGGGCATTTTTTTTTGTTATTTGGGTGTATTGACCATTTAAAGGATAAGGCTGATAAAATTCTATATTTTACTCATAAAATGACCAAAACCAACCTGTCTCTCAATACTTTCCAACTTCCATACTCTGTCTGTAGCACTCAGCAGCAAACCTATTGCTTCCTACTGAAAAAAGTCAGGCCACAAATAAATACTATTTTCATTTTTAAACAAGGCTAAATAATTTCCTTAAACAGTGGGGCACTGTAGATTTTAGCAAATACTACTGAACCAAGAGTAAACGAGTGCATTTGTTTGGGACTATTTCCAGCTGTGGATGGATACATATTTTGTGCTCTAGTGAGTATTTATGGCAGCAGGATGGTATGGGATGTGCGATTTACTCAAAATAAACCCTACCCATCATAATGAAGGAACATGCCACCCAATGCAACAGTGTGACTCACTCACTGATGTCATTAATAATAATGATAATCAGTGCTGGACAAAAATTGAGCTCTTTGGCACAGAAGAATGTGCTATACAAGGCTTTGGATACACAGACAATGATTTGATTCGATTTTTTCATGGGTTTATTGACAGTAAGAGTAAAATACAAAACATTGCCACACTTATCCTGTAAAGATTTACAAGCCTATACCTTTATTAATATTGCTTTGGATCATTTTGTTTTGTACTGTCTATGTTGTTTTAACTCATATTTGAAATTAAATAAAAAGCATATAACAGGAGAGGTTTTCGTTTCATGGTGTGGCATAAATAAGGTGAAATAAGTGAAAATAAACTGCCAGTTTCCAAGCAACTCTCAGAAGTGCTCTGTGCTAATCCATCATAAATGAATAATCTCAACATATTTATAAAACATGCTCATAACCTTGGTTTGTCTAAAGCAAACACAAACATTTTAATCACCTTGTCATGATTATAATTTTAATGCAAAATCATTGGTTTATTATTGGTGCGGATATATTCAGATGACAAAATATGTGAGAAAACCCTATATCAGCTGATCACATAAATCATCTCAGCTGTGTTGGGCTCCAATAATGTTTGTAGCTCAGTGACACATGTGTTCGGCCAGTCAGCTGGTTCAACGTCTGTTCCAAAACCTGCCTGTTATCAGACAGAATTGTCAACTCGTTACACTCCATTTCCATCTTCAGTCTGACATTACCTCCACTCTAACCGATTTCTGTGGGAGAGTGGGGTTTGATTTTCCCTAACCAATCACAATAAAACAATGTATCTGCTTGAATCTAATGTAATTTTAAGTCAACACTGATGCGTAGCCATGCCAACTTACTGGTTTTGCTGGGGTTTTAAGAGTGGAGCGGAGTGAAGTAAAAACAAACTATGATGTCGGGTGATATTGAGAAGACATGCCGTCTACGTAAAATAATTTTGTTAATCAAGGAGGTCATATCAAATTCAAGAGTTTTATTCAGCAGCCCAAACACAAGAGAGGGGCCATAAAGTAAACGATGTCTATACTGGGAAGATTTGTGTCAAATGTTTTTGACTACTTGTCAGGGTTGAAGATTCGCAAATTATTCTAAAGAAATGGCAATCAGAGCTTAACGTTACAGACACACTTGACAATGCTTGACAACAGCTTGACAATGGCGTTAGTCCCCCTACGGCACTCATTGGATAATCTCTTTTTCAACTGAGAAACCGCTGTTTCATGTCATGATGCCAGTCCAGAATCAGTCATCTCAGTGGGGTGGGCAGATTCAAAGGTCTGGACCCACGCAATTCCAAAACGTCACATAATCAAAAATTGCTTCTACATGATCAAACACTTGCTCTCTCAGCTCTGTCCAGAGCACAGCCTCCTGACCCTTGCCAGCTGCCAGGAACATCTGAACTACTATTTACACCAATTAAGAACTTCCATAAACATCAAATATCAACTCTAGCACTATCAAAAAAGCCTCACAAGTGCTCTTAATGAGGAGATCCAGTAAGCTGTTGCATCATCGAGATGACTCACCAGTTTATGGACAGCTTCTATAGAGATATGAAACTATTCTGCTCTTCTATTTCCTGAGCAACACTTCAAGCATGTTTACAGTACAACCAGGGCCCTCCAGACACACCATGCAAGAGCACACTTGACTGTGTGATGCACTCTTTGAGAATGAGGTAAAAAACATCTTGAACTAAGCAGGCCCCTAGAGCGATAGATCTCCACCAAATTGCGCTGGTGTTATTCATTGAGATTGTGCTAATTAAAGCCGTGCTCCACCATGGAAAGAGACGTGGAGGGGGCTGTATTTCTCGAAGCACTCATAAGCTTAATGACGCAAAGAATTTCTACCTGACGAGGGCATTCTTACCACAGGTATGTGTGCCGACTGCCAGCACAACTGCGAGCCAAACAGCAATTTAGCACTCTACTACAAGTGTTTACACTGCACTTTGGCACTGCGACTTTTTAATGTGCCTTGCTGTTTTTTAATGTTCAGTGTGTATTTACATTAAGAAGGTGAATTTGCAAACTTGCAAATGGGACCCAAAGCTTGTATGGTTGCAGTTGGAGCCCTCTGGGGCCACAGTGTGAGCTCGACCCTGCAGAGCTGTGGCTGAAGCCCACTCACTGTCAGAATGGAGCCAGTTGGCGCTGCAGGGAGGCCATGGATAAATGGAGGGTGGGTTGGAGGGTTGAAGGGGTGGGGGCTGCTCCTCTGCCTTCAATCCCACATGCTCTCACTGGTCCTGGAGAGTATATCAGGCAAAAGCAGTGTGATCATTAAATGCCCATGCTGCAAATCTTTTTAATTATTCTCCTTCCTCCCTAGCCTTTTAATGAGAGGAGTATCCACAGATAATGCGGGTAATTGGACAATGGGATTCACTCAATTATTATCACTTCAATTATTGACCACTGAATCTGCTCAAGAGTTGATGGGTAATTCTCATTCTCAGCTCTGGCTCCAGGGCTCAGCATTCAGCATCCTGGTGAAAAACCAAAGAACGCTCCTTCTGGTGGATTGTATGTCATTTAAATACTTTTCTTTTGGACTCTGTCCAAAAAGCATATTACATTATAATTTGTTTGAACCATGAAAGGGTTAGATCTAAATACTGTGTGGCAGGCCTATCCATAAAATCTTGCTAAGTAACCTCTGGTATGCAATGCTGGCCTTTGCACTTAAACCACATATTGCCATTTTCAGTGGGAGACGCATATGTTGAGTGATCGGCTTTTGTTTCAAAGCCATTGAAATCAGAGATGAATGTTTACTAGTCATTTTAATGGTCCGCTCTGAATCTGGCAGAACAATCCAGCTGCGTTCAGAATGTCCACTGGAATGACATTAAATGTTCATAATTAAAGGTGGTGGTCTTGCTGAGAGTTAGATGTGAGGATTGATAACACTCTCATATCTGTATGCTAAACATGAAGCCAGAACCAGCAGCCGGTTAGGCTAGCTTAGCATATAGACTGGAAACAGGGGGAGACAGCTAGCCTGGCTCTGTAGGGTAACAACCAGCACCGCTCACTAATTAATACATCATATCTCATTTGTTTAATCCGTACAAAAACCAAAGTGTAAAAATGACATTTAGCCATTTCACAGGGGGTTATGTGCCGGACTATTTCATGGCTGGGACAAGTAACTTCTCGGAGTCTCCACTTGCCTGGTAAAATGGCGAATTGTCATTTTTGACAAAAAATGATATAATGTGTTAATCAGTGAGCTTTTGAGTTGCTGGTAGATGGATTTTTGAACAGAGCTAGACAAGCTGTTTCTCCTTTTCCAGTATTTATGCTAAGCTAAGCTAACTGGCTGCTGGCTACTGCTACATTACCATACTGATAAGAGAGTGCTATCGATCTTCTCATCTAACTCTTGGCAAGAAAGTGAATAAGCATATTTCCTACGATGATGTACCATGCCTTGAAGTAATTATAAAAAGAAATATGAATAGAACAACATTTTGTAGAGTGTTCAGAGGAGGAAAATTATCTTCCCTCCACCCCACACAACAGCACAGATCAAATGCAGGCCTATGGTAACTTCTTCAGACAGGTATTACGGTTTATCCTAGCTGACATGGGATTGCAAGTAGCAGAGTAAACACTGTTCCTCGGCTAAAAAAAGGCAACTACTTCCCCCCATCTGGACCCCTGCTTAATGCTCAATTGAAAAAAGCCAGTCTCTGGATAAAGGACTTCTCCAGTTTGAGTGAATTTCAAACCTGAAGGCAAAATCTACAAACCACAGCGAAAGCCCCAGAGAGTGGGAGAATTCCCTCACTGATCATCCAATTTGGCTGATAGCAGTGTGTGGAGAGAGAAAAAAAAAAGAAAACAGAGAGAAGGAGAAAAAAAAAGAACCTCACAGGAATCTTCCATCACCCTGCTTCTTTGCAGTGGCCCACATTGATCTAGCGCATTAATCATGAGCAGACAAACAGCATGTTGTGTCTGTTGGTAATTGTGACTCTCAACCATACTTAGCCTATAGCTACTCTCAACATGAGCTGATAAACCACTCTATTACTACAGCACAATGTAGGACACGTTCCGTCAATGGCAACTTGAGAGCAAAAAAGCTTCCTGCAGCAATATCACAAAAGGCAGTTTATCTGTGTTCAGTAATGGAATAACACACATTCTACCGAGGAGAAGCCAAGATATTTTTTCACTGGCATTACTCTATTAGAAGAAACTGGTAGAAACATATTTTCACACGGAGAGGATCAGGCTTGCCACTGCTATGTAGCTTTCCAGCACAGCACTTGTGTTAACAGCCGATCCCCGACACCCCCTCCTCCACTTGTGAAATTCACACCTCCAGCTAGAGTCATTATCATAATTGTTACCAAATACTGTAACTCCCAAGTTTTAATTGCAATACCATTAATTTCCAATCAGAATGTTTCCCTTGCACAGACAATTTCATTTCCAAATTGACATCCCCACTCAAATGATTTCATATAAACACTGATAAAAAATAATAATATCTCAAGGGCCAAATAGCATGAAAGAGGGAGGGGGTGATTTCAATATGTTTTAGAGACAGGCAAATTGTATCAAGAACCAGTCACGGTTACTCCTCCAAGGCTTTAAAACAAATATGCCCTTCAACTGACGCGTTATCATCGTCTGTGCACTGCAAATAAACTACGCCTTGCCTCATTTCTTTTCAAGATAAAAGACCAGTCGTTTGGGCATAATGGTCAGGGCCAACAAAATGAAATAATAAACCATTCATTAAATCAAGCACACAAGTGGTAACTTTTCTAATAAAAGATTCTGAAAGTTTAATTAATAGCAGTCGTTAGCGCTCGTTTAAAACTTATCGATTTAAACATAACAATATGTTAAAATAATGTATCCTGCAACAGTCATGATCCTCCCTCAGCGGGGCCTCTGCTCACACCGCATTGTAATCAACAGATTGTTAGACATGCATTTTCTGGGCCACTGACAAAGCCTGATGTATGGGGTCGAAGGGAACGTTCGTAATCCATCCATTGCTGCAATTTATTATCTTATTTTAATTGTATACACAAACATTGAGGTGATTTAGGTGACACGGTGGAAAGATGAAATCCGTTTATATTAAAAGGGTTGCTCACCCCTGGAGCCCACTGCCAGCAACACCTTTCAATGACTGCTTTTAACAACATGGTTATTGTTTTATTGATCAGGGTTTTATTACAGATTTGACACCCATGTTATGTGTTAATCGAACCGCATATAATTTTTTGACACATATTTTACGAGATTATGACTGCAATTAATTTAATAACTATTATTTTTTCTGTGATTTCAGTCTTAACGAGGTTTGTGGGAGAGTGGTCCATTCGTCTTGGCCGTGTTGTCACTCATGCACTCTCCGGCACGGTGGCGCAGTGCATGACCTTAATGGAAGCCCGGGAAATGGCCAATCGAGCAAGCGTCCGCACTCCCCAGCTCATTGCGAAGCCACCTTCTTTTGTTCTAGGAAGTGATATCACTATTAAGGAAGCCATTCATAGCCATATAATTCCTCCTTTCTACACTTAAACGCTCCAAGCTTATGGGAAAATTATACAACTCAGCCTTTGCTCAAAAGTACTTTGAGGATGTGTCATTTTTCAGGCAGTGTACATTTAACCTGGGAGGGAAAAAATATCCATTTCATGCAATGTGAAGAAGGATTAATATCTTTTCTTAAAACACAAATTATGCAACATTGGCTTTGCACACAGTAAATCAGGAAAACATGGAAGCCTGCTGACGGTACGTGGGCAGTTAAAGCGGGACAGGGGGACAGGGAACATAACAACGTGTCAAGCTGAGATAAAGCTCACACATCTATAAAGACAGACACAGAACGGGGCCACTGTTGGTCAATAGCCTCAATCTGTGTCTCCTCTCATCTCTAAGAAGTGCACATCTGCTGAACATGGCACAATTTATCTATCAGAAGAATTATTAATTAATAGTTCATCTCATCCTGTATAATTGAGGACAGATCTGGAACACCATTAGCTGTGATAATAAAGAGAGCTATACCTCCCGCCCACCTGAGCACACGGGAAAAGCCTCCTTTGCTCTCGTTCTTTGTGGCCTTGTCAGCAAATGTATTCTTTTGCACTGAGCAGTAGTTAACAACTTATAGGTTTGTCAAACCAATTTAATTCTTTTTAAATCTTCATAGCAATTATCTTTTTGCATAATCAGTTTCAAGACCTTGGGGGTCTACTGGGTCTTGTAACGTCTTTAAAATAATTGTTCAGATAGTAATTTGAAGTTTTGTGGAAATTGCTTAATAATCAGATCCCAAAGTCAATATTTGGCTGAGGAACTAAGTCGTAGATGGAAAAGACTTCATGGGGCTCCAACATAAGAGAGGACCAGCTAAAAATAAAATTACATCAGAAGTTGGAGCCAACTCAACATAAAAGCGTGTGTGTGTGCGTGCTCGGAGTGCTTGTACGTGTGTGTCTGCTTGCATGCTTGGGCTGGTGAGTGTCTGTGTGCATACACATTACAATGTAGTTGTGTGTGAGTATGTGTGTGCTCAGTTTAGCTGTACAGGTGCACATTCAGGTTTCCGGAGACAATGTTTAGATAAAGTGGACTCATTTGAACTTGCATTAATTTGCCATTTTAACACACCATCAAAAGAAACAGAAAGATATCATTGGGAATAAAGCTATATTATCATGAAATATTAACAGCTGTTGTGGACCTAACACAGCGGTTATCTACTTTGAGCATTTGAAAGATATCCAACTTAAAGGGAGGGGGCAGGGATTTTATGTTTGTCCCAATGTACCCTTGTAATGAGATGTATCTGAGTCTGTAGTAATGACAGTAATGAGAAAGATAAAATGACAATGTGTAAAAACAGAGCTGGCATATCAATGACTCGCCCGCTCCATCCCAGACACCGCTCTCCATCTGATGTACGCAGGGACAAAGGAAGCACAAGATCCATGATCCCCCAACAGCAAGGACAAATAAAAGAAAATACAGGTCTAACACAGTGCTCCCTTTGACTCCTAAAGTATATATGAATCACCACCCTTATTATCACTCTGACACAGCAAGGAGCTTTGCTTTATGAATGCTACTTAAGGAGCATCTCATAATGTGCACTGACTAAACCCAATCATAATCTGTCTTGCCCAATAACAACAAGACAATGCTTTTCAGAAAACGTCTGATGTCATATCATCATTACACTAATAGCAAAAGCCCAGGCTACTCTTAGCACTATCCAATTAGTCATTTTAAACTGCTTATTGGTGAGAAAGCATCAATGATCAATTCAAGCATTAAGCCTGTGGTGCAGGGCTTGAGTCAGTGCCAACATTGATTATCTGAAGGAGCAAATTGGTCTGTAATAATTGGGATTTCTCATGATGCCTGTGTGAAGCTACAAATGCTGTTCATTTTGTATAAATGCTGTAATGATGAGTTTTATTTCATTTCAGCATAAAAGTAAAGCTCAGGTTTATCAGTATGTATGCCAATTATGTCTCTTGTGCCAACTGATTAATACTTAAAACTTAATATATGTTTAGGATGCATATATCATTTTAAATCTATATAGACTATGGCAGAAAAAAAATAACTGTGTGATTCATTCTTTGTGAAAGCTGCACTCAATAATCAATATTTTTATACTAACAAATTATTATGTGTAATGTGAAAGTGTTCACTTGTAGTGACAAACCCACAGAGGCACCCACATTAGCCTCTAAGCGGACTCTGCAGTTCCCCTTAGCTCTGTGGAGGGTTTTAGCGTCTTTCAGCTCATTGTTTTAGTTCACAGACGGCAAGTTTAGTGCTTGTTACAGTCTCACTGCTCTCATAGCTTTTCCAGCAGCAAGAAGCTGTTTTCAAAGATAAACCTGTTAAACCGACTGCACATTACCTGCTCAGCACCAAACAGCAGACATTTTGCCAAATGTTGCATGTTCTGGCTGAAATGTGTAGCATGGAGTATCCAGAACTGTCAAGTACCAAATTTCTGGTCAGATTTGTACTCCTGTTTACTTGTTAAACTGAAAACATTTATATTTCTGAAAGTAAAGTATAAAAAAAACCTAAGGTATTATATCAACAATAGCCCAGACATTTTTCAGTATTTCATTTTTCACAATAATCCATAGTTATAAGGGGTACCCAAGGAAGTTACACAGATTCTTTATAATTCTTTTACCAGCTATTTTTTATACTGTATTTTCTCAATAAGATACTGAAGGATATTCCAAGTAAAGAATATAATAAAACCCTTGATATCAGAGTTTACCATTAACCATTTAGTATACCATTGTTTGATCATTGTTGATATCCAGTGTCATACAATAAGACCACAGACATTAACAAACCTTTCAGCTATGCAAATTAAATACAGAATATTGACTGAGTAATATGAAATAGATTGCCTGAAACCAGTATAGAAGCTCCGAAATCAGAGCAATACAGCCTAAATGTTAATAGAAAAAAAAATCTATTTAGCCTTTTAGTGGGTTGAATAACTTCAAGGCTTTTTACGAACACCCCATGGATCATTGGGAGGTCCCAGGTGGGACTGTTGCCTTAGGAAACTCTCACTTCCTCCACTGTGGAGAGAATCCCCTGTTGGTTTAAGTCATATACTGTTAGACGCCAAAGAATCCAATTTACCCCATTCCCATACTTCTTTGATTTCCTTTGCTTTGTAAGGTCATTTATCTGCAATCTTAATTTGGAAACTGTGATTTCTTCCCTCAGTGACAAGCAGCAGGAGTTTCTTTCCCCCCTGCTCGGCTGTCATAAAGGTAGGCAGGTGTCCTTAAAGATGTTGAAAAAATTGAATATAACAGACATGTTCAATTAGAGCAAAATGATCTTGAAAATGAATTATTGTGTTCTTAATGGGCTGAGCAGAAACACTCCCCAGAGTACACAAGGTGAGCTCTGCTTTAAGGTACAGCACTTTAAGTGGATCAGAACAAACTGCTCCACAGTAAACTCTGTAGTAGTTAATGAAGACCATCAATGACTACACAAATGAACACTCTCCAAGATCTCACCAATTGTGTCTTACCAATAGCAGTGGGTCCATCAGACAGAGATTCTTTAATTTCATTTTTCATCCTGTCTCAAGCACGGCTCTGTTCTCAGTGGTGATTCAGACGGGATTATCATCTAATCCTGTGAGGAAAAAGACTTATGGAGGCATAAAGTGCTCCTGACTCTTTTGCACTGATGTTTACTATAAAGTTCATGTGAAAACAGATGGTTTAAGTCAGGGAAAAGGTTTAAATGTTTTCCTGGAATGAGAAATTATTTTAACACAGTAACGCAGTTGACCATGTGAGGAGTTTTAAATTGCCAAATGTTGCAGGGAAGCAAAATATTTGTGTAAAATCACAAAATAACAGTGTGCTCTTATTGTTAATACAGAAAAAAAAGAATAAATAAATAATAAATAAAAAAAAAATATATATATATATATATATATGTCAAATATTTTGGTAATGTTGCCCATATAATAATAATTAATGCAAGCCTGTTTTATACCCACCGTATTTAACATTAATCAAATACTCCAATTGTTTGTTTTCTCATCTGTCCTATTTCAGATTTGTACCTTTTATCTGTGTGAGGACAATGACATCTGCCCATAAGACTAAACCCACTGGGGTTAACCATTTGTAAAAGGAGAGAGTGAATATGACATCAAGTGTCATCTTCCCTTTGTGTAAGCCAGCCTCAAGGTGACATGGGAGTCTGCTCTCATCACCAGAGCCAACTATGACACTTACTCTCAGTGGAACTCATTAAAGGGCAAAGGGGACCTCTGCACCGGCAGCATGTTTAACAAACTAAGACATTTAACTAAAACCACAAAAAAAAAAAAAAGCATTCGGTTCCATGAAACACCTGCCAAGACCACAGACATGCATAGTGCAAATGTTAAGTTGTCCTTTCAAGGTGAGCTGGAGAAAGCAAAATGACTTTCCATAAGACTTTCACATGATTCCATTATGCCTTAATACTGCATTAATGTAAGATTTCTTGTAGGTACAACGAGCCGGCTCAAACAGGACATATGGGATTTTTCGGAGGCATCACAAATTGCAAATCACTTCATACTTCACAAATTAAAATTACAGTAGTTTATTATATAGGAGTGTTTTATTTTGGGAACTATTTCACACAATGCAGTGAATTTAGTCATAATAATCAAAAATCTTCCAAAAAATTATCAGCATTCTACCAAGTTCCTATCATTTCTAAAGATAGGTCTTGCTAAAATGTTAGCATCGAATACAGTAGCACTGAAGAGTAGTGCAGGAGGTTTGCATAAACACAAGAAATTCCCTTAGTATTTGATAAATGTGCAATATCAATATTAAGATACTACCTTGAGAACCATATTACTTTGAGCAGTTTGTATGATTCACAATGGCTTGACTGTGTAAACTTAATCCAGTGATTCGAGTTTGCCAGAGTTGTTTGACAGTCAAGTTCCTTGTCCCTAAGGAGTTGTGGGAGCCTAGAAGCTAATAGGAAATACAAACATTGTTGATGCTGTTGGCATTGTTTTTCATGTGGATACATTTACTATATGACTCATCTTAATTCAAGCTTTATTACATGTGTTTATAGTGCTTTGGACATTAGACATAGGCTTACATGTGAAGAGTAATTAAAAATTTGATGAAGTTCTGCTAGTGGAGTACTGTTATTCTTGCTTAGTATTTGTGGCTCAGCACTCAACAAGCTAGCTCCCCAAAAATAGCTTGAGAAACATTTTCGTCCCTGAGAAACAAACAGCACATAAACACAACAAGACTGCGTCTGTGAGGAGAGGCATGGTATGGGCTTGTATGAGCACCTGTTTACAACTGTAAATAATGGAGTGGATTGTAAGTGCAGCGAAGGGGGTCAGAAAGCTGTCACTTAGATGTAGTGTAATTTGTACCTGAATTTGATCTCAGGCTGTCACTTCGCTCTACATTAAGGAAAGCTCTAATGGTGTTGAGTGTCAACCACTGTGACTTTTCTGCAGACGCGGGGCCGCGCTGCTCATTTCACCGAGAGCACATTTCCATGGGAGCCAAATTAACCACATAACCTGCTGAACCTCTCTGACGGCGTGATTGACGTTGACCAATGAAACAAAACCTGCTGTATCAGTGAGAAACAATGACTAAAGAGTGGGAATATGGTGTTGTCATATCATCACTGTAGGCCTTTTTGAAGAACACAAGAGCACAATTTTGTTTTTTTTCCTTTCTCTCCATCAGGTTGTATTATCATCACAACACAAAGAAAATGAAAGGAGGAGGAGCGGGAGGAGGAGGAAGAAATAGAAACTCTCTGTGTAACTTCTCTTCAGGAGTTATATTTACACTGAGTGCAGCATAGTGGGAGCCCAGTAGACAAATACTCTCACATCTTAATTTTTCAATTAGCATGGCTCTTGTTCTCTAAACATATGCAAACACAGCGGGGCGTCTATTAAAATGCAACTCTAGTGTTGAGCCTAATTAGAGTAAATTGGTTGGCTTGTATTCGGAGAAATTTGAATGCAGCTCGCTATCCATGTTTCACCGTGTGTTTCACCCCAACAAACAAACTGGCACTAGTTGCCTCATGCATATGTTCAGCAGCCTTGAAGGAGCAAGTGAGATGTCTTGTGTGTGTGAGAGTGTGAGTGTGTGTGTGTGAGTGTGTCTGTGTGCTATTTTATGTTTTCTTTACAATAATCAGTATCCTCCAAATATTTTAGTATCATCTGAAAACAGGAACTTAATACTGTGTTATTTTCGACCACAATCACTTTACTATTACATTATATAATCTCTTCACAGTGTGTCTGGATTGCTCGGTAATGCATTATAGGGAATTATGTTTTTATGGGATATTTCCTTTCAGTATGTGATGCTCTGCATTTGCCTTTGGGTTCATTATCACTTCATAGAGGGAAACAACTCAAACTAATAAAATGTTGCTGACTTTGTCCCGGTGATGTTTTGATAGGAGCGGATCTCCAGTATTTTTGCCAACGTCATTGGAACATTGGAGAGGCTTACAGCAGGCAGCAGGCCAAATGGACCCTGTGCAATGTAAAGCATTTGTCCTGGCTGCTCTCTGCTTTGCCGAGGTAAACAGTTGCCTTCACAGCCAGAACGTGAAGACTACAGTATGTCCCAGCCCGCCGCGTGAGAACCTAATCCTGAAAGCTGTTGAGTGAATGAAGACACCGAGCTGTGGTAACGCTGTGTTAGACATTAACTCATGTTGGCCTCCGTTGTGTGTAGCCTCATATTTTTGGCTTGAGATAATCAGGTTTGTCATACTAAGTGCATTTTTTATTTGTGATGCAATGGACCAGATGGCAGATGAAATGACTCTGAGAGCTGATGTGAAAGACAAAGGAAGAGTAACCGCTGAGGAGAGCGCTGCGTGGGTAAGAGGAGGTGAGTTTTTCTAATGTGACTCAGGTCTGTGGAAAAGAATTGAGTCACTGTGTTTCTTGTAGTAATGTCAGCGTCATGCCTCCTGTAACTGCTCTTGATACTGAAGCAATTACATGAGTCTATCTTGTTGTGAAATGTGAATTATAAAAAGTTGTGCGGTATTTGAACAATTTCCCAAACAAATCACATTTTTCAGAAACAAAACAAATAGATTCTGTCAGTCGCTTGCTTATACATCCTGTAAATTGTGTAGATGTTTTCTGTCCGATGGCTCTGATGTGCTGCAAATTCAAGTTTGCATTTTGATTTAAAACATGAAAGTAAATTATCTTCAGATCCACCACTCGGAGTAACTCTAGTGTCTAATGAGTGAGCGCAGTTTGGTGTAACACTGGAACAAAACCTGAAAAATGCATAGAATGCCTGCAGGCCTTATTTCTCTATCAGCTAATGGTCATGGGCATGGACCAGCTGCACTTCTTACTTAATTCATTCGATAACCCGGGAGCATCACCCTGCTTCTCAGCTCAAACATACATGCAGATGTCACTGATTTTGAAGTTTAACTTGTTGTATTTAAAATACTAATCCCTGCCTTCTTCTGTTCTCAGTCACTCGCTAAAGAAATGACAGATAAAAACACAGACAACCCTAATGAGATATGAAAGGAAATCTCAAGCTGACAGAAGGCGATAACATGGGAGACTATTCTGAACTTTGTTATTTCATACGTATTAAAAAACATAACAGCTAATAAAATCTTTAAAATGGCCAATACAGCCCTGAGCAATGTCCATTCGTATCTCTCTTTCAACAATTTAGGTAAGACAAATACAGTTTATTCTACTTTCAAAAATGTGTCCAGAGTGTGAATAAATCATTAGGCATTAAATGTTAAATAAAACAGAGAAAGGAATGGTGAATAATTCATTTCAAATAGGTGGTGAAAAAGTAAACAGACTGCAGCCAGTGCAATAATTCATTAATATCTATTTAAATCAGATGTTAACAAACAGATCTACTCCTGCACTCTAGAAATTTCACAGCCTAACTCCACATTCTGTTGATTTTCTGGAAAACTCTTTACTATGAGAAAACGAAAGACAAAATGCAAAAACAACAATTTGTGATTTTACAGGGAGTTACATGCTGAGCTATTTCTTGGCCTGGCCAGTGACTTCCAAGAGTCTTGTTTTTATGTCCACCCAGAGCCAACTGTTTCCCACCTTCTTCCAGTCTTAATGCTAAGCAAACCCAAGTGTCTGACGGCTGTGGCGTCTATTTAGTTACAGACATATTGGCATCGATCTTCTCAACAAACTCTCTGCAAGAAAGTGAAGAAGCTTATGTCTCTATATTGAACTACAGTATGACAAAGCCTGTATATTGTACAATTACAGGCAATACATTTACAATACAATTTTTCATTAATTACTTAAAATTATAGTGATATTTTGGTATTTTTCTTTCCAAGGGGGTAATTTACTTCTCAGTTTCACTCCTACTTAATAGGTGTGATGGTTCACTCTGCATTCTGTGGCACTTACCTTAAAAGAATCTGAAAAGTCTGGTTTCACAGGAGAGCTTTAGTGTACTGTGATGGTATAAATACTGATTTAAAAGCTTTTTATGCTGACAGAGAGACACTATGTTGGCATGCAAATGATCAACTTTAGAGGTAATATTGACTTTTATTATCCTCCACTACAGCCAGTGGTTGGAAGTGTTTCAAAACTTTACACAAGTCAGAATCTCTTGCAAGACATTGTATCGTATCGTATCACCTATTGTGTGTCTGTCTTCAGGCCTCTGTGCTCTAACACTAATTCATTCTTAGGTTCTTAGGTTGTGGTCTTTGGAAACTCAAACAATCACATCTTACTTGATGCTAACTGATGTGTCAGTAGATAATATTTCATCTCTTGGACAGAAAGGATCCAAAGGGAGGTTCAAATCTGTGATTGGAGACTGGGCATGACTGCTGAAACTGAGCCTGGGGAGACCGGTGGAGACACAGACGTTCAGCCCAGAGAGTGTGACAGCTCCACTCCCCCTCTATTCTCTTTGAAAATGTACCTGAGGAGATCTTCCTCCACAGCATCCTCCACCACAGACTCTCTGTCTTCTTCTCAGCAGAGCAACATGGGAGGTAAGTGACACCAGCACTTCATCACACAAGTCTGATGCTCTCTGCACACAGCTGTCAAACCATTCTAGATAAACACACATTGAAATTATGTAAGGAAAAAAAATCATGTGTTGAGTCCTCAGTAAAAAGTTATGAAATTAACTTTTTCATCCAAACACAGCTTTTCCACTGATGAAATAAACGATGATTAATATGCAGAATAATAATGCCACAGACCACAGACAGAATAAAAAATTTGACAAATTGCAAGCTTTATGCTTCACCATGCTGTGAGAATGCTTAAATACAGTTCATATAATCAATTATGAAAATGTGTGAATAATTTAGAAACTGAAAGTGCAGCAAAAAAGAGGAAGACTAATGCAAAAGAAACGGCCACCAAAGTAGAATCGCTACTGTAGATGCTGCAATTCGAGTGATTACATGTGTTCTTATGTACTACTGTTATTTACCAGTAATAACTTATGGTAAGTAACATTTGGCACTGATCAGATATTTAATAAGCAATTAATTTAATTTAATATTTAATTAATATAAAATGTATGATTTTCAATTGTTCAAAAGTACTTTTGTATGTTGAGTTCCTTAAAAATAAGAAACATATTTAATCAATATTTTTCTCTGGAGTTCGGAGCTTTCAGCCACATCTCATGGTCTTCCTCAGCAAACAGTTTGCTCAGTTGTCATGGCATTGGTTCAGTAGTCATCAGATGGCCACTGTGCCTTGTATTATTTGTAATCTTTAAAAATTTGTCAAAAAGTCATATTTTCTATTATTTCTTGGTGTGGAATAAAATAAGGATTGAGAGCATAGTGAAGATATCCAGTAAGGTCATAGGTGTTACACTGTCTGAAGTCCATTACAATTTTAACAAAAATGTGATTAGCAATCCTTTAGCCATATGTTGTCACTGCAATAATGATCGGGACGGGTCATGATAGTTGTATATTTTCTCCCATTTTATGTTGCTGATCCTAACTGGATTTTATGTGTGCCAGTATAGTATTAATAAGTTATTCAAACCTTCTTCTCATTGGATCATTACCTCTGGTAAAGAAAGGTTGTCCACCTTGTATGATCTGTCTGTGGCAAAAGTACAGAGTAGCGATCCATGCTAGCTAAAATCAATCAGGTTTCAATCTATCTCTGTCCCTTGTCTCCCCAGACCCCACCAACCCCACCACCATTTTTTACATATTCTGGTTGGGGTGTATATACTAGGATTGGGCGGTATCTATTTTTTCATACCCTCATACCTACCTGACATTTCACTGCGGTATACAGTATATGATGGTATTTGTGTAAAAAAAAACAACCAACCAAAAAAAACCCCAAAAAACATTAAAGCTGAGCTGCTGGTGATAGAAATAATTGTGGCATGTATGACACTGTCTAGCCTACAATGCTGTGTGCCTAGTATGCAGTTAGCCTACTTAGACAAGTATTGCTACTTATGGCAATAGAATAATGAATAGATAGGGAATAAGCGCCCTTCTTCCATAGATTCTTGATGGATGACCCTATGACACTTAACGCTGCGGTGGACAGCAACATATCAGTGGGCTGAACGGAGATGATGTGCGGGTGGTGTTACCTTCTTTAGCCACAGTTTTCTTGAGGCAAATAGTGCACACAGCTTCATTTGTTTTGGCTGGCTCACCTTTATTATCAGGACTAAATCCAAAATACTCCAAAAATATACAAACAGTGGCAGAGGCATTTTTACTAGTTTTGTAACGTTATCCCCACCATTCGCAGTCGCCATTTTCGTCTTATCTTGACCTAATCTTAAATCTAAAATTTGGTACCTGTGGTACTTATATGTCACTGAAAAAGGTTATTCATTTGTTTCTAATATTTCATATCATTTTTATAATTGTTTTCCAAATTCTACCAGACTTGAACTGGAACCACATTTAGGACATGCTTGTGAGCAATCCTGCAAGATGTGATGCTGATTTGCCCATAGGTTGCATTACAGACGCATGATAATTTTGAATGACCATAACTCAGTGGTCATGAGTCTGACTTACTTGAAATTTTGCATAATTCATCCTTGTTGTAGAAAGCCCTAATAATGCCCTGAAAGACATATTCCATAAATCAACATGATTGTCTACCAACACATCTATTTTGAAAGAGATCCCGGAGCAAAAAACTTCTAAACATTAAAACTACAAATTTAGAGGATTGTGTAGCATTAATGGAGGTATGCATCTTCTAAATTCTTTGCGACACAAGTCATACGGACTTTCCTACAATATGCCTTCAGTGAGTAACTGTCTGCTCATGGTCAGTGTCATTTGATGATCTCATCCTTCATAGCACCCAGGGGGCAACGTTTGGCAAAGGTTGCTGGGAATACACATAGCACATTGTTTCACTGCAACCACAAACACAACTTGGAAATGCTCCTGGCAAAGTATACAGGAGAGACTTTGGTAATTGATTATGTCTCCAAACAGCTTTCTTGTTTGTCTCTCTGTGAGGGAACAAGGCAGGATTTCCTAAATTATGCATGTGTAAAGGAAGGAAAGGAGGCTTTTAAAATGTTGTAAGTTATAAGTGAAGACCAGCAGCTCTAATAGCAACACAGATTATTTATGTCTGAAGATAGGGTTTAAACACTATTCATCACACGTCATTTTAAGGGAGTCTTTGCAAAAGTGTGAAGAGGTTGCAGGCTTTTACGAAGGCAACTAAATTTTAAAAAATAATTTAATGATGAATAAAAGCAATATTTTGAATATATTTCCTGTGTGTGTCTCCATCAGTTGACTGTGCAGGGATCATCCTGAGCTGTCTCTTCTGTCGGTTCTACGATATGATCCTAATGCTGCCTGATTCCTGTGGGAGAGTTGCCAATCACTGCTGTCCCAACTACAAACAGGTTGTCACCACAGTGGACTCTACGCCCAGCAGTGACGATGACTCTTGCATAGATTTGGACTGTGGTCTGTTCCGTTCCTGTAACGATGCAAGTGACTGCCTGGAGCTGGCTATGGAGGTTTCTGAATTATGCTATCACTAGTAGGAAACCGACTGTATAGCAGGAAAAGCACAGGTGGAACTAATAACATTAACAATTGTTAATGTAATTATAATTATTAGTTATTATGATTATGAATGTTGGTAACTGTTAGTAGTTGTGGGGCAAGATGAGCTTGCTGCTGGGAGAGATGCTAATTTGCATCATGTTCATATAGTTTATTGTTTATTGTTTAATGCTTCCTTCTTAGCACATCTTTGCACAGATGGATGCGGCTTCAGTTTTAGATATTATATATATATATATATATATATATATATATATATATGTTAATCAACAAAAATCAACTGTCAAAAAACAAATAGAGAATCACAAAGTCAGTGAACTGACTCAGTAATGCCAGTTTCACAGCAATATCTAAACTTTGCTCACATTCGCCACCATAAGCTACTGTTACTACCAGACCAAGTAAGGCTGTCGCAACAAAACCCTGAGTACAGTATACTGAACTGAGCAACGGTGTGTTTCATTGCTCATGAACATTAGGGCAGTAATAATAATAATAATAATAATAATGATAATAATAATAATAATAATAATAATAATAATAATAATGTAAAACTTCTTCAATACAAGTAAAAGTCCTGCATGAAAAATCATGTTTAAAGGACCAGTGTTTAGGATTTAGTGGCATCTAGCAGTGAGGTTGCAGATTGCAACCAAATTAATACCCCTCCCCTCCACCTTCCCTTCCAAGCATGTAGGAGAACCTACAGTGGCCGCGAAAAATGTGAAAGACCCTCTCTAGAGCCAGTGTTTGTTTTGTCTGTCCTGGGCTACTGTAGAAACATGAAGGTGCAACATGGTGGGCTTTGTGGAAGAGGACCTGCTCTCTAAATAGATATAAAGGGCTCAATCTAAGGTAACGAAAACATAGCATTACAGTTATGTAATTACCTGTTTCAGTAATGTGTTATTTAAGGTATTACAATTTGAAATTCAGAAATTACATTACAGTTTCTAATCTCAGTAATGCTCCTTTACTTTGACATTTTAAGGAGTCCATTTGCTGTCTTACCAAAAACTGGATGGAGATTTTTTAAAATCTGTTTTATCTCTGGTGGTTCAGTGGAAATTGGTGCAGCTGCTGGAGATAAGGGAGGCAGCTAGCTTTAGCTAGCCACTGGTAAGCTACATTCAGGAATCGCCTGGTTTTGTTCGGGATTTGAGGATATGTGAATCTCGTGAGGACAGGACTTCAGCAGAGCTGTGTGCAGACAGTGGAGCTGACATTAAAGGATAAGGCTGGAGATGTTCTATATTTTTCTTATTGTCAACAAATCTCATGTGCAGAACCAAACCAACAATGATCCCATCCCAACAAGTATTGTGTGTGTATCCAAAGCTTGATATATCTTATTCCTCTGTGCTGTAGACCTCTGTTGTTGTCCAAAAACTATTGAAAACACGCCAGTGACCCACACCACTGCACTGGGTGATGTTTCTTCGTCCCCGAGGATGGCGCTTACCACAGCTTGTTTAGAAACCACTCCAAAGTGTAAAAATAGCAAGTTGCCATTGTGCATGTGCAGTCCTGTTTACAGAGCTTTGCTGGCATATTGCTAGCATATTGTGCCACATATCACAACCTCTTGACTTTGTACTGATTATATAAAGTAGTACAAAGTCAAGAGCAGTGGTGAAAGAAGAACTCAGATTGTTTACTTAAGTAAAAGTACCAATTATAATAATAATAATAATAATAATAATAATAATAATAATAATAATAATAATAATAATAATAATGTAAAACTACTTCAATACAAGTAAAAGTCCTGCATGAAAAATCATGCTTAAAGGACCAGTGTTTAGGATTTAGTGGCAGTGAGGTTGCAGATTGCAACCAAATTAATACCCCTCCCCTCCACCTCCCTTTCCAAGCATGTAGGAGAGTGGCTGTGAAAAATGTGAAAGACCCTCTCTAGAGCCAGTGTTTGTTTTGTCTGTCCTGGGCTATTGTAGAAACATGAAGGTGCAACATGGTGGGCTTTGTGGAAGAGGACCCGCTCTCTATGTAGATATAAAGGGCTCGATCTAAGGTAATGAAAACACAACGATTCTTATTTTCAGGTGATTATACGCTAATTAAAGCATACTTATAAATATTATGTTCCATTTCTGCCACATCCCTTCTGCTAGATGCCACTAAATTCTACACACTGCACCTTTAAGTAAAAGTACAGAAGTATTGTCAGCTTGATGTAGTTAAAGTATTGCAGTAAAAGTAGTGGTTTGATTCCTCTGACTGATATATTATTATACAGATGGGTGACAAAGTAAAGGTAAAAACCGATACAGGTCTGAATGCTTAACCTCCACAGTGAAGGAATCTGGTGGCTCTGGTATGCTGTGGGGGGCATTTTGCCAGCATGGTTTGGGTCCACTCGTCCCCTTAGAGGGAAGGGTCACTGCAAATCAACACAAAGTTGTTCTGGGTGATCACCTTTATTCTATGATGAAACATTTCTATCCTGATGGGAGTGGTCTCTTCCAGGCTGTCAGTGCCCCAATTCACAGTGTACGAAGGGTGACTGAATGGTTTGATGAGTATGAAAATGATGTAAATCATATGATATGGCCTTTGCAGTCACTAGATCTCAACCCAATTGAGCACCTATGGGAGATTTTGGACTGATTTATTTCCTTTTTATAACGTTACATAGTAGCTTGAAAGTTTACTGGACTTCTGATTAATGCTTCATGTATAGTTACACATTTTGATTTGAAACTTTCTTTACAAAAGTGATAAAATTAAGACAAATCACGTTAAGGTGTTGTAGTTCGCACACTTTGGCCTATCACAGATAAGAATTCATCCAAACCATATTTTAGGGATGAACAGTTGATTGTTGATTGATGCAGATACATCCCAAATTGTCTTTTTAAATACATAACATGCATCATGTACTGTAGATACTGAATGAATGAATACCTAAAAGTCTTAAAGGCTCATGTAGTGTCTTGAATTTGAATTATACAGTACCAAATCACTATGCAGCAAGGGAGCAGTGTCATCACAAACAATACACCGGCCTTGAGTCCTGCGAATTCCAGTGCTGCTCTGTTGACACACACACTGACACACCAACAAGCACTCAAGCTTCAACATGATAGTCTTTCTGAAGTATGGGAAAAAAATCTTGAAGCCTGTCCCCTGTTGAACGTGCCTATTTCAGTTCAAGTGCCACTGGAAACACAGGAGCTGTTGGATATGGCATTTGTAGGACACTCGTCCTTGTCGCTCCCCTCGACCTCTGTTCTCAAAGACAGTTCTCTCAAGTGGTAGATCACTGTTTGGATCACTTCAGTCTGAAATATGTCCTTGTCACATAATGGGAAATGGACACAGGAGCATGGCTGCTATGTCAGTGTGAGAACAGTATACAGGAAAACATTGTTCTTAAGCATCATCTGTTTCTCAGAGAGGTCAGTGTGAGTGTTGAGGCGTACAACACACTGTTACTAGATTATGTTCAATTACCAAACATTTGTTTTCTACCATTACATATGGAGACCAAGAGATTAATCTCACTCTACAAACAAGGAGACTATTAAAGTGCAGTTGTCAGAAGCACTGCCATCTCCTGGTACAGTTATACACTGTTTACTGTATTACTACACAGTGGTGAGACACATAAAAGTATAGTTATGGATCAGAACTGCATGTATAAATCAGACATACCATGAGCTATTATTGCACTATACATGCTCCAGTTCTGTAGTTCAAAAATGGGTTCATTTTTTTAAGTTCTGCACCACCATCACCATTACCACTGAAAAAGACAGAATTGTCCTACACTGTAGAGGAATTAATTAGTTGGCAGCCTGTCAGTGCTGCTTCACTTTGATTTCACTGTATTGCTTAGATCTTTATTACAGTATGTATTTTTCCTAATTATTTAGTGTCATAACATATAGTATCACTGGCATTCATTTCCTTCTCAAACACATTATACAGTGTTTCACACTGGAAAAGACTACTATGGCCACATGTTAACTCTTTTAACAATTTGTGCAAGTACTACTGTATATGAATGTATACTTGAAAAGTAGGTTCATGCCAGTGTCTTCTTATCACCACATCATCACAGTAAATATCATATTGCCTTTGAATTCACAGCAGGGACTTTCTGAGCCTATGACATGTATGGCATCGTATTCAGGATCAGAGTATTAAATGCATTTGTATAACATTCTTGTTATAGATATAGATATTTATAAAGGCATCAATAACACCATTATATATGTTGTATAAGGTTGAAAATGGAGCAAAGGCAACTTCTGAATTCTTTGGTAGAAGCTTATGTAACTGTAAAATTAACATACACCTTATTATTTTAATCTGTTCAGATCCTGTATTTTTTCTTCTGAAGTTAAATTGAAGTAGAGCCCTTATAGACTGTAATTAGCTCACTTGGATCACATGGTTACAGATTATCTTCAGTATGAGAGAGAAGAGGTATGCTTAGGTATGTTAATTAATCCTGAATAATACAACAAAAACAGCTACACATCAGCTGCATGTACTCAAGCAAGTCAGTCAATAAGTAGCATGTGTCATATTACTGCTACAGCAACTGACATGCAAAAGTGGACATGCCAATCACAACTTTTGTATGTGTTTTCATCCACCGAAGAGACTTTCAGATAGGCAAAATACTGTAGTGAATCCAATCTGTAACTGCATCAGATACTTTAGTGTGGCAGCATGAATAAATATTGAATAGAAAATTATGCCAGCATGTGACAATGTAGAGAAACCGAAGTGGTCACAATATAAAGTCTACATAGAATAGATGGATACCTAACTGCAAAAAACTACAGTCGAATCAAAGCATCTTTTACGGTCTTAAAAAATGATGTGAGCTTCAAAAAGTTATTTACTATATAGCAGGAGTGACAATATGGTTTCTCTCACCCTTCATTCTACATTACACAACTTTATATTTGAGGAAAGGAAGTTTAGGGAAGCCTTAAAACTGTCCAATTGAACATGTTGAGTAACAGTATGTTTCTCCTTAATGTTGTCCATACTCTGTACAAATGGTAACAATAAATTTGTGAATATATCATCAATACTGTAATCTGTACAACTTGAGTCATCGGTCAGTATTTTATATTGGCCTGTGAAGTGAGCCTTGAAACATGTCATAGTTAAGAAATATTGTGCATATGCAGTATTCACTAATAGGGGCTGAAAGCTGTTTGGCATGTAAAACTAAAAGCAGGCCAGAGCAGCTACGAAGATAATAACCCAAATCCTCCATCTCTTAATTATAATCCTTTGATCAGTTGTGTTGAAAGTTGCACTTTAGTCACACAACAAAGATTAGTCTGCATTCATCAGGAAACGATCAGCAACTCTAAGAGAGGCTGTTTCAGTTCTGTTATTTTATGAAAACCAGACTGAAACATTTTGAAAACGTTTCACCTCCTATTGCTTAGTATTAGTTGCTTTTAAAGAAAATAGAGAGTTTTAATACATTATAAATAAAGGGTTTACTCATCACTCACAAATTTACATGAGACTGTTTGCTACCATACACATATCTCTACTGAAAATCCAAAGAAGTTAACTTTCTACATACTTTATGTGCTGTTTATAGGTATTGTATAAAGTTAAATGAAAACTGTTGTATCTGCACCTGTATTTTTAGATGGAATTAGTCCTCTGATATGAATTAGGCTCTAAACTGTGACCATGTTTGACCTCCTGAAAGCTGCACAGGAGCTCAGACAACGCTGCACAGACTAGGAAAAAATAAATGTAGATAACTGCACATGCTGTGCAAAATTGTATGTTGTGGGTTACATCTACAGGGAACACTGCTTGCGTCCAATTTTCTCATTACCTGGTGCAGCACAATTACAAAGCTGAGTGCTCGAGCTGATACTGCTCCATAAAACCTATTGGAGGTCCTTTGTGGTTTTAGGAACATAAAGTGTGTCTGCATAAACAGATGCCAGTTTTAAAGCGAAAACATCTGCACATCTTAAATTCGCTGGATCTCTTTCAAATTACCTGATGGCTTTGGGAGTAGCATGGGCTTCAGGAACTCTAATGTTTTTTAATAACATCCAAATGGTCTGTCCTTTACTGGCCAGGTTCAAACGCTGTCCCATCCCAGCCGAGCGGATGTGGACAAGGTCAGGTGGTTTGCACTGCTGCACAACACATGCATGCACCTTAATGGTTGCTCAGAGGATACTATTAACCCATTAGCTTGCATACAACTCCTCTAGTTCCCGTCTTAATTCAAAACACTTGTGTAGAAGGTCAAAAAAGAAACTGTAATATTGAAATGATTAAATGAGATATGTGTTGTTACTTGCAAAACACTTCAAAACGCCGCATGCCGCTCCACTGTTGTGTTTAGTGACACAAGACTTGCATTTACAAAGTGATCTTATCGCGTGATGCTTCGCCATGTTTACATGCATCTCTGCTCACTAATCGGATATGAGGTTTCTTCAGAGTTCAGGCCCTGATCGCTTCATTAGTGTGAAGCTGCTCTTCCTCCAGAGCACACAGCACTAATACCATCTCCCTTCAGACACAGTGCTGCAGCCCAGAGTGGCCTCCCGAGGACGCAGCACCATTAAATATTAATGCCATGTGTTTAGAGGGTTTTTATTTCAAACAGCGGGTTTGTCAGCATCTTATGTAGTGTTCCTCAAGATTAAGTCCATGTGGAGAATGGGGGTCCCAAAGCTTTATGTAGCATTGTGCCTTTAGAATAATTTAGGTCTGTCTTTCTAATGGTCTTTTTGTGTTAATATTGCCAACATTTTCACTGTGATTTTCTTATGTAAATGGAGCATTTTTAAAGGTGCAGTGTGTAGAATTTAGTGGCATCCAGCAGAACGGACTTGGCAGAAATGGAATATTATATTCATAAGTATGTTTTAATTAGTGTATAATCACCTGAAAATAAGAATTGTTGTGTTTTCATTACCTTAGAATGAGCCCTTTTTATCTACAAAGGGAGTGGGTCCCCTTCCACGGGGCCCACCATGTTTCTACAGTAGCCCAGAACGGACAAACAAAACACTAACTCTAGAGAGGGCTTTTCGCGTTTTTTGTAAGTTTCGTTGCCACCGTAGGTTGTTCTACACGCTTGCAAGGGGAGGGGGAGGGGTATTCAGTTGGTTGCAATCTGCAACCTCACTGCTAGACCGCTAGATGCCACTAAATCCTACACAGTTGTCACAGGGTGAAGAAAGTTTGGGTGCATTCAGGTTGACGTCACTTCAAATATTTGATGCATGTGTTTCTCATAAGCCCTTCTTGCAGTTACACCCATGATACAGAGCACTATTAGAGCAAAATACCATGATGTCTAAGAAAATAACACTTGGCTCTGCCAAATTATGACATTAGAAGACAGTAAACATTACAAAACACATATCCCCAACATAATTCATTTCAGTTGCTGGACTACAACACTACATCTGGATATGTCTAAATCTAGAAATTTGTCATCTGTCCTCATTTTTCATCATTTGTTCTATTGTCCTAGTTTACATGCCAATTTCACAATTACCCCCTCAAATGAACCTGACCTCACTCTCATATAGGGAAGTGGTGTGTGTGAGCATCATCCTCAATTAGGTCAGGGGCGTTAATAGTACAGTGGAAAACGAACACTCCCCGCAACATCCTCCAGGAATTGCGCCTGACACTACTGACTCTCTTGAATCTATATTTGGGCCACGCGCGTGGATGTGTGTCACCCAAGACTACCCGCCTAATCTCCGCCAGAGAAAGTAAAGTGAGTTGTGTGCCCATGGGCGGAGATTGTCAAGGCACAAAGGGAGCTCCCAGCAGGCACTGCAAAAACCAGGCCCTGGGCAGGTTTTTATGATACCTTTCAATCAGCGGATGATTCCCAGCTGAAATGACAGGTGATTTGACTCAGCCTCCAATTAATGACCTCATTTTAACAATTAAGAGCAGAGGAGGAAGGGGAAAGCCCCATGAAAAGACAGTGAACATAGTTTTGATGCCTTGATAGTACAAGACGCTGCTATGTCGTTATGTTGAATGTGACTGGAGCCTGTTGGCCCAGCTCAGGTGATGTCTCCCTCCTTCAAGCAGGTGGTGTCCTGCAGGGAGAGTACACATTGCTTAGGAGCTGGCTGGATGGGAGGCAGGAAGGAGGAGGAGGAGGATGTGGCTCAGATAGGGTGAGGGGGTGACAAGAGGGTGGCAAAGGGATGATGGAGTGCATCAAGCTGTGTGTGCCCCCCCTTCCACCCTCTCTTGCCCCCACCCCCCACAGCATAGAGGAAATTAAAGAGCTGTGTAGCAGGAGGAGAAGAGGGGAGGAGGGTGGTGATTTAGAGCGTGGCGCAGGGGGATGGGGACCCGGCGCATTGGAGTTAATTACTGAATAATGAGGAACAATTTATTGTGTTCTTGTTAGAGACATCAAAATGCTGCTGGATACTGACTATATAGAAGAGCATGCCTCTCTCACTCCTCATGCATCGTTCAAAATGTGGTGTTTAACTCTAAACCATTTAAAGGCCCCCACCTTACTTTGGCCTACCTTATAAAGTGGGGGTGTTGCAGGTCTTCTTCTGAGGGGACTTATCACATTTCCTTGACTTCAACTTTCCTCCAGGCCGTCTGAGTTTATACTTCCTATTTTCAAAGCTTGTGCTGCAGATGTGTAAACTAACTGAACATTCACTAGGTCCCACCCCTGCTGTTGCTACGCCTGTCAAGCTTTTCATTCTTACAGTGTTAACAATGATAACAGTGGCAGAATGGCCACACAAAATTCTCAGCAATTTGTGAAACAATGAGTCTTGATTTCAGACAAAGCTAAACAGAAGGACGCTTATGCTTCAGAGCTGAAATGACATCTGGTGCAAGCAGGTTTTATCAGCTAGATAGCTAACTAATTAGGCTAACGTTAACTCCATGAGCTAGTTGAAAACGCTGTCTCCAGCTGAGTTTTTACTGTTTCCAGTTGTATTAAAATTATAACCCTGTATGAGGGGTCTTATATATGCTAAAAGACCAATGCTAAAGCTGTACTAGACTAGATTTAGGTGACATGCAAATAGATGAGCTCATGTTCTGACTCAAATCCAACAAAGAGCAGGACACAGCTGCTAACGTTACATTAAATATAGCCTCCCCGACTGGCAACCACACAGTGAAATACTACTGTATTATACGCAGCAGGTATGCAACTTGTGAACGAGTATATTTTTATATGGTATTTTTTATAGCCTATGTATTTTAGTTGTTTTTAATGTAACCCCTAACCCCAGTATAGTATAATTAGTTAATGATATGCTAACTCTTAGACTTGGAAGTATCGCTCAGGTTGTAAACTAGCTAGCCATTACAGGTTACATCAGAACAGATAAACACACTGTTTAATCCATTCTTTACTCTTTTGCTCTTGTGTTTTTGGTTTTGGAAAGGACACCACCCTCCAAACTCTTTAAATGCTTTAAAAGTATCACTTTTACAGCTCTGTGTATGCCGCTTCAACATGTAGAAATTTATTTGCTAAGCTATGACTGGACAATCACTGTTTGAGGCGTGTTTAGTGTTTAGCTAACAGTCAATTCTTCCCTTTTTCACCATCCCACTGCTGTAAATCATCTAACTGCAAAGTCATTCTTATTGAACAGACTGAACAGACACTTCCACAATGTCACCCCCGGAGCATGTCATGTTCACAAAAGTTATCAAATCCACATGCTTACTGATTACGGTACTCATGCAAACAACAGTTTTTATATATGCTTTCATGCTGCAGGAATTTCCTGTCAATAATTCTTTCATTATCACTGTAAACTTGACACTTCCTCTGTGATGTTTACTGCGTTCCTCGTAAAACACTGCCTGCTTATAACTTCATTTATCTGGCAGGAAAGAGAAAAAAGCAATATTGAACGCAACTTGACTTTATTCTCTGCCAGAGAAAGACCAGCTCTCTCCTCTCTTAACAGCAAAGTGTCAGACTTGCTATCAGTCCTTAACAGAGTGTGAAGTATCCCAACTCTTTGATGTGTTAAATATGAAATCTGACCATAGAACAAAGCAGCTGTCAGCAACCAGCACGTGTCAAAAGCAATCCACACCAGTTACTATTGAGTTTCTGTCATGCATGCATCTGCTGTGCAGGCACTGAGGTGTGTTACAGTATCACAGTGCTAACAAAGACTTCAGACAGTCTTCAAAAATAAACATCACGGGATTCAGTTGTCTTCATCAAAGGCTGCCGATGATCCTCTGCAAATACAGTCCAATGTGCACCTTTTGTCCAGACCGCTTTGAGAAAAGGTTAAGGGATTTGGCGCAACACAGTCAGAAGTGTTATTCTCAACACTGTACTGTGACCTAGAGAATATGACTTTAACTTTGTCAAAGGTTCTCCACATTAGCAGCAACACAATCACTGGATCACAAATCACACACTGTAAGTTATGAGAGTTACATGCTGTGTCTCTCATGACATTGAGGGAGAAGGCGAGAAGGTGCTTGCTGAGTGTGTAGCCATGCTGTGTTGCCCAAATAGATATGTTCCATCTGAGAGTGATGCAGCCTTCGGAATGATCCCGCTAGACAGATGAGTGCTACTTGAATGTTAATGAGGGCTCCTTTAGACACGCATAAATTAAATGATTAGATGTCTGCAATCATGCAAGGTCCTTAGGTGTCCCCTATTTATGGCATTCGAAATGTAGCTGCCTTTATTTACGACATGTCTCCCCTGCACAGGCTTCGCCACCTGAGCAGCCTAATGCTTTCAAAAGACGAGTTTTTTAATGACCTGCAAATGAATCACTCTGGCAGAATCGTAAGAGAAGTGGAGCCCTCCCCCTTTCTGAAAACAAAAAAGGAAAATTGTGCCATCTTCTGAAAAGCTTGCAGATGTCTAGAATAAAAGCTGTGCTACAGGAAGTGAGGGATGCAGTAAAACATATTTGTTTCAGAGATGCTACTTACTGAGAGATACACTGTCTCAGAGGACAGCACAGTCTGTGATCGCAGTCACCTAACAATATATCTTCTGCCTCCTTGGTTCACACACTCTTCATTGTCGTTTTCTAGTTGCAACAACAGCTATTTTCATCTTCATGATTGCATTAATTACAGCATAACTCATGTCTCTTGGCTCCAGTAGTGTTTTCCCCATAGAAAACAGCGTGTCAAGACTTCAACAAAGGAAGGGAACAGTACATATACTCGGTTGGCACTTCATTAATCAACATAAGAAATCAGCATGGCTTGACAGTCATCTAGCTCTGGCTGAATCTCCTACTGGAGTTGTATTGTATTTTCTTTTAATGATGTCCATTTCATTCTATTCTGAAGATTTTAACGAGATTTAGGCTCCATTCTCATGAATGTAAAAATCACAGAGATGCAGCCACATAAATCCAAATAGCTCCGTATGTATACATAAAGCCTTGTGATGGACTGGTAAGTGACTGTGATTCTATTGAATCATCAGGCACATTTTAAAGACTTCTCATGGTCCCAAGCAGACCCTTGGGTGCACGGGCTGCAATAATGAGAAGCACCTAAGTTACAGTCGTCCACTCACAGGCCAAAGTGAGTGGTTTTTTTGTGGTGAGAGAGAAAGAGAGAGCGAGAGAGGGAGAGAAATTTCTCTTAAGATTCTCGCTTTTTTTCCCCCTCTATTTATTAGGGTAATGAATTTCCGACTGCAGTGCCAGTTCCACTGAGCCTGCTTCTCGGCCTAATTCTCTGTAACATTTCCTCATTGCCGCTGGGGAACATTATATGAAGGCAGGGCTTACAATACCATCAATATGCCCAAGACGACAATCGGACGTCTCATAGATATTAATGGAAGTGCAAATTAAATCAAAGTTGGAGTGCAGCTATCGGGGCTATGATCAATGCCTTTTGCACAGTCAGATTTAATATGGGGTTTGTAATTTGAGTATCCAAACAAAATGTGCATCTTAATGGGAAAGATGAAAGTAATCCCACATGGGGAGGAAATAATACATTAGCTGCATTGTAATTAGAGAACTCGGAGTGCAATGTTTCCCTGGCTCAGTATTAATGTTGAATAAAAGCCTGATACATTTACACTGTGGATACAGGATGTGGACATTTGAATTGTTTTTTAGACACCTCTTGAGATGTCATAGGAGGCATCTTTGAAAAAAAACCCCAAAACAATCATATTCATGTTGTGTAAATGCATTAGTATCAAACCTGATACAAACAGCCAAGCAAAAATACAGCACTAATCCATTCCTGCTAGAAGCAAGAACACATCTGTGTTACTGCAGTCATGGAAAATAATGAAAGAAAAACATGTCAGGTATGTTTTGATTTGATTATGAAAAATTCTGTTTTAAAGCCAAGAAACTAAAAGGAAACACAACAAAACATGGTTTTAGGAAAAACCTTTTAATAATGCATGATAATGCATTGTGCAAGTAACATCACATGCATTCAAACATAATGCAATGTAATAATGCGGCTCAACGAAGTCCTTGTACTTTTATTTATTGGCAATCCATCTGAGTACACACAGCAGCCGGTTAAAGTGTCCTCATGTGAAGTCAGCAGGTAGCATGAGGAGCGCAAACAGCAAAACAGCTTTTCAATGAATAATACATGAGATAACAAATATTGGTAGACAATGATCCAGTACCTTCAGCCAGTCAAGTGCAACACGCACACATGCGCAATCACATGAGAACACAAAAGGCTAATCAGACTTGATGCAACCCCTCATGATCAAAATGAAACTGCAGTCAATAGTTGCTTCCAATGCTTTTGTAAAAGAAAATTAACTCCAATAAACAGACACGAACTTTGAAATGATTTGTTTTGTCTTTTTGGTCATTTCTGTCTAAAAGGAATAGTTAGACATTTTGGGAAACATGCTTATTATATCTTGCCGACAGTTAGATGAGAAGATTACGTTTATATCTGGCCAATTTTTTTTACAGCTAAACTGGGGTACAGCTAAACTTCCTCTGTCCAAAAGTAACAAAATTTGCACCACTAAAAGGACTGTTTAACATGTTTTATCTCGTTTGTTTAATCCATACAAAAAAGTGTCAAATAAATTGTGGTTCAGCAAACTGAACACTAAGCTAAGCTAAGCTAACCAGCTGCTGCCTCTAGCTTTATATTAACAATATATGAAAGTGGTATCAATCTTTTCATCTGACTCTCAGCAAGACAGCAAATAAACATATTTCCCAAAATGTCAAACTATTCCTTTAAGCGCAACACAGCACACATTGTCAATAATAGATCTTTTTTACTCACTGCGTAAAACTGGCATGTCTGTCAGTCTACAGTTTGTAACTGCGGCAAGGTATAATGGCTAGCACTTATTTATGTTTTCCAGCTACTATCTTTGTTCATTTCAATGGATCTCAAATGTTTTCTTAAAATAAATGAGCTTTTAAAGCAGTGCCTGACACAGTAAAGTTTTACATGTATTTTGAAGGAAAATGACTCAGTATTTTGTTAGCAATTAGAATCTGATTTTCTATCAGGTAATCACCCAAATCAAATCGTCTTAGGCCATTAAGTTTGATGTTCATACAGCAATATTAGCCCCTATTAGAAGCTAAATGTTGACATTTCCTTTTGCTGTTGCACAGCCCCACCTCTGATGATGGTATCAGAGGGCTCAACTCAATTTATAAGAGGTAACATTTCATCTTCAAACACCTCACTGAGTGGGTATATAACAGGACACTATGATCCATCAATAAAAGTGTATTGATATTGTCAAATGTTAATATGTCATCCATAAACCCTTGGGTCCTCTTGTCACCAGGACACAGCCTGTTCAGCAACACATATTGCCTCACTGTGTTGTTCAGCATCGACCCGGGTCTCCCTCTGAACGGCTGCTGCAGTAAAACGTTGCATGCCGTGACAGACTGAACATTAATCAAAGTTGATTTGAAGTGTGAGGGCACAAGTGCCTTTTTCTGCTGGGGAACTGTTTAGCACAACAGCGCTATGTACAACAGGGTTCCCTCTTCAGTGTAATGGTTGCAAAAGGAGGTCATAAATAATGGATTCAAGATCACTTACACCTCATGAAGCAGGCTATGGCATTCGAGGGGATATCACATTTTGCTGCTCAAATTATAGATTTGCCACTTTTGGCTGCAATTGTAAAACAAAACAAGACCTTTCCAAGAGGCCTTTGAAAGAGTTTAATATGCTGGAAAACATGACGGCAAAACAACAGTTTAGACACTGCTACTGTCAGATGATAGTGAATAGCACTGTGGGTAAAAGATGCTTTTGGTCTCTGTGAAGGCCAGTTTGCATCCCTTCTGGTAGACTTTTGGATGCAACAATCATCTTTATTTGCAGTCAAAAGTCAAAACTAATCAAGGTGAGTGTCCCAACTTCACCTTTATTCAACTTATAATATAAATATAAATGAAAAACACTGAGGTTGTTAACTGAAGTCCTGCTTGTCTTTAGTAATGATTTGATCTGTAGATGCAAATGGATATTGCACTTTACCAACTGGTGTTATAGATTCATATTTGCACTTCGTTGCCTCCGAACTTAAATAACTACTTCAGTCTCCTCTTGACAACCGATGGACCGATGCATTTCTAATGCATTTGAAATGTAACTGTCCACTATCAAACCAAATTTAATTGAAAATATATTAATATTTATTCAGCATTTCTTTGTCTGTCGTGATCAGCTGTTTGCACACTAGAATTGGAGAGGTATTCTTATTTCATCATTATCTCCCCACATACACATAAGGCAGAGTTCACTGTTATTACCTTTAGATGATAGCAAATAATGTGAAAACCTCTTGTTGTAACTTTGCGTCCTTGTGTCAATGCTGTGGCTGCCTGTCTTTATACTGCCCATCAGTGGCAAGACAGGGAAGTGACCTACAAGTGACAAGTTGCTTTCCTCTGAACAAATTCAGCAAAATCTTGCGTGCACACATTGTGGCAAAGTTGGATGTTTCACCATAAAATATGAGGATAAGAATCACAATAATTTCTAATGTGCCAATGCAGCTGGAGATAAATAGTACAGAGCAGAGGAGATGATCAGATCTCACTCCATATCTTAATGGGATCCTCTCACATGCCATTCCCATTAATGACCAATCCCCCAATTATGTAAATCAGAGAATGGTCGCTAACAGTGAGAAGTTGAAGTTGCTCATATAAACAGCAACAGTGTCACATTGCAGAGAGTGCTAATTGGCCACTACTTTTCATATAATTGCAGTGACTGGGGTCACGTCCTCAGCTAACCTCTCCTTTAAGTATTGTTTTTCAGCACACAAACAGTTAATGGAGCAATTAAGATGACACTCACAAGCACCACTTGTATGGACCATTTGGCCAGAAAGAGCTGGAGAGAGGCGGACTGGGATGCTGCAACCCTGCGTATGGTGCACAAGAGTCTTGGACCAGAGGGAGAGGGAGTCAAGGTGCATAAAGTGCACATCATGTCTCACTGGTAACCCATTCTGGTGTGAATAATAACCAGCGGTCATCACTGAATCAATTGGTCTGTATTAGGTACTTGCTGGGATTTTGTTAGAACATTTAAACTTAATAAACTACAAGGTTGTACTTGTGCTGCCAACATACAGTATGCTATAGCTTATACTGTGTGTTCCAGTTTATTTGGTTATGTAAAAATCACACTTGTAGTCAATCATTCACTTTGCATGTAAAGTGTCATTCCCTTTATTGTCATGCAAGGCACTTTGAACTACATTTGTATGAAAATGGTGCGGTAAAAAATAAACCTGAACTACAAAACCAAACTTTTCAAGTATGCTCTGCACTTTTGCAATAGATACAATAAAAGAAGATCAGTTTCTTTCAATGACATTTAAGACAGACACTGACAGTCACATTGAACAAAAATATTGTGTATGTATAAAATAATATCAAGATAACATACTATTGAGCAGAAATTATGACAAAACAATATGGACGTGTTTCTTGTGGACTTCATAGATATTTTCTCTGACAAGTTAGCAAGTGTTTTTTGTCCACTAAAAAGTTCAGTGTGCCACAGTCATAACACACATGACAGAACTGAACTTATTCGGGACACACAGAGGACAAAATCATGTCATCGTACCAAGGTATTTAACTGACCAAAAGTTAAGACGTTCCAGTAACATTTAAACTAACACTGCTGTGAATGTGTCAAAAAGAAATACAGTAATATGGGTGCCACCTATTTCTGAGACTAACCCCAGGAGAGTGAGAAGGAGGGGAAAAAAAGAGAAAGTTCTCATCTCTTCATCTACCCCCCTCTACCACAGACTTTGCCCACCCTCTATGACTAAGTTATGCCCTGTCATGTAGTCAGAGGCGTCAGATGCCAAGTAGACCACTGCAGCTTGCAGGTCTGTCACTTGAGCCAGTCTACCAGCAGGGATATCTGACAGCCAGCGCTTCACCAGAGGCCTCAGACTCTCCGAGTGGATGAGAGGGGTGTCAACAATCCCCCTGAAAAGAACGACAGAGAAAGTGAGAGAGAAAGAGGGGAAAAAAAGACCACAATGAAATCAGAAGGCATCACAGTTCAGAGCCAGGAGTGACAGCGTTGTTTCAGAGCTACCACTTTGGTGACAAAAATAAACCCAATTATCCTTTGAAGAAAGGGCATGGCATAGCATCTCTGATGATATTTACTGCGGGACTGGTGGCACTTTAATGACTGGCACATCTCAGGAAGAGCCCACGGGTATAAAGGGGACGTCTGGCATAATTTGCTCATAGCCTTTGGTTAAGTACTTATTATATGCAGCTCCCTCATATTTCTGCTCTGGTTCCTAATTGAAATGGGCTTGAACTACTTTCGTGTTAAGACAGGACTTTATGTTGGTTGAATTTATAAGAAAACAGGTACGCTGCTTTTGGTGTTGTGGCTGCACTGGTGTGCAACAGCGCTTTGACACCACTTCTCAGTCGCAACAAATGCAGTTCTCTCCACTGTCAACAGTAAAACATCACAGAGCTGACATTTAAATAAATATGTCAACACGCCTGCTTGCGCCTAATGTGAGACGACTTCTGACTTTTCAAACAATTGACGTGACAGTGACTAAAAGCTGTGAGGCCTGAATCATTGTACAATGTATCTTGGTGCCTTGATATGGAATTCCAACATTTGGCTAAATTAGCACTTCCAAGGAGCGTGTGACACCTTGGTTAACATATTCCACCTCAATTATATTTCTCTTCAGCTGCCCTGTTATCTGGAACCTTTCCTGGCAATCAGAGGTACTGTTTTCCCTCAGCCAATTTTCTAGATAATGCAGCTTATCACCGCTGCGGCTAAAGTTGCCAATGGAATCAGGCTCCAGTCAACCTCATGAGCGCTAATTGTGTCCCTTTTTTATGCATATTTACCGACTGTCACTTCAAAGAAATCAGCGGCCCATTGAGACACCCAGTTAGCGAGGGGAAAGAGAATTGCTTCTTTGCAAATTAAAATTAGCAAACAAGCTGCCGATAAATAAAGCTGAGTGCGGCGCGTGTGTGAGGGCTTTGTTCTGGGGCTGTGACTGGGCCTGGCTCGTCCCGTGCCACCGGACGGATTTGCTCAAGGATGGCTGGGGCTAAGGGATGCTCCACTTAACACACACCACCATCCCCCCCCTCCGACACACACACACACACACACACACACACACACACACACAGCCCTTTCTGTGTTCTCCTCTTTTCTTCCTTCTGCTCAGCTTCGCAGACAAATAGATACAAACAAGGCGCTATTGTTGTGCCGACACTTGGAGTGAGGTTGCAAATTTGATTCCCTAATTGAATAGAACAATTAGAGCAAGTGTTTGGTTGATTCATCCCTCAAGACGTCATCTAATTAAGCACTGATGCATTGTTTGAGGACTTAAATTAGTGCATCATTCTCAAATGGGGCTTTTCATATGAAAGCAAATACACTAATCACCTCTTCCTTTTGCAGCTCAATGCCGTACAACACTCAAGGTGGACTAGTGTCTTTCTGCACAATGACTAAGGCTGCATACAGACAACACTTACGGTGAGATGCAGTTGACACGCACTCCTCTGTCTATCCATTCGGTGCCCAGAGTCTGAGTCAGTTTGACCACTCCAGCCTTGGAGGTGTTGTAGGAAAGTTGCTTCTGGGGATGAGGGACTGCAGGGTAGAAAGGAGACAAGAAAATCAGTTACCCAAGCGATTAATAAAGATAACATTTACTGTCATGCACTTTTGAAACACTCAGGTAATCATTAAAAAAATATCTGTTTTATTTTTTCAGTGTAATTTTTTAACCCAGAAAAAATATAATAGTTCCTTTCTCAGAAAAGCTGCCAACATATAGATTTTATATTACAGCTCATGTGGTTTCTTGTGGATACTACATAAAAGCTTCCATTAGCTGCTGGGGACTCTGCGGATGGAGCCATATAAAATTAATTGCTTATAATGTCCAGTTATGCTCTGTCCTCAGCAACAAAGGCAGGGAGCCATTTGTTTGCCTTGACCATCACAGATGCTGCACACTGCATGGGATTGCCGAGACAGGGGCTCATTTTCTGCTGGTTGATTAATCATCACAACAAAGGCTCCAAGTTACATACAACTTTAGTAGTTAACCTCATCACCCGCCGATCTGACTGCCAAATGGCTTCAATGTGAGACTGGGATGATAAATACCGGCCAGCTGCGGAGAGGCAGGGACCGGTCCTGGGGAGAAAAGCTGGAGCATCCCGTATATATTGCTCGGGCAAAAGGAGAAAAACATGCAGGAAAAAGAGGTAGAAGTTGGAAACTGCTGAGGAAATAAGATGTAAAGGGTGGGACAACGGCCCCATGGCTGAAAGTGAGGTTGAGTGGGATTGTGTGGAGTAAAGCGAGATAGCAGACGAAGGTAAGGTTGGGCTGGGCTGGATAAGGGTAGGCTAGGACCTCAGAGGAGCAGGCGAGGAGGAGCAGAGCCCAGGGCTTACACGCAGATTGAAGGTGAAATCCGACTTATCAGGACAGGAAACACAGCTCAAAATGCCTAACAGCACTAATCCTCGCTCAAGACCTGATGATACGGCCCCAAAATACCATTCAGAAAATGCCTTCATCCTTTAAATAAACCTGCATTGATGTTTTCGCCGTCTTAAAGAGCAGTAATCCCCAGAGAAGGGAAAAGGAGGTAGAAGGAGAGCATTCACCAAAGCCCTCTTTAACATTCACCCTGCTACTTATTGCCCATTTCAAGTGGTAGAAAACATGCTCTTTATCAGGCACGCCTTTTACATTTGGAATTCTTCTGAGCTGATAAGGAGTTCAAATGATGCACTCTTTTCCCCAGGATGCCGCTGCTGTTGTAATGTGCATTAATATGCAGCAGAGATCCGCAGGTATGAGTGTGAGAGTGTCACTAATCCCTCAGTAAGGTCATCGTGCAGCCAAAAAGCAGAGTGTGACCATATCAACTTGGATATTTCCTGTCTGGGTGTCTTTGAGTTGCTGGCCATCAGTCAGCAAAATAGTGGTTGATGGTTGGGAGTGTGTGTATGTGTGTGTGCGGAGGGGGGTTAGCGGACACACACACATTCTATTCAGCAGATGGACAAAAAGCTGTCATTGTGCATTTTAATTGGGCATTTACGGCAGCTTTTTGGGCTTCCACTTGGCTAGAACAGGTCCCATCTGATTACACATTATGACAATATTATAACAGATGTCCAGACCAATAAAGTAAATTCCTGAAGGACTGTACGTAATGTGAGTAATTGATCATTTTTTTTATGCCGGCCTCTATTTGCCAGCATGCTCCTGTTTTACAGATTGCCCCTGCAGTCGGGACTGGGGCCCATATGGCACAGTGGTTTACTGGCGATTTGACTATACTGCTGATGAAGTGTTGCTGTTCCTCTGGAGGAACCTGTTGGAGGAGGAACATCACACCGGGCTCTGAATTACATAGCTTTTTACTAGGCTCTCACTAAACTCAAAAAGTGTCTTCCGTTGTTCAAACAAGGCCGTTGGCACAGGCTGGGGTTTTGCCGTTCCACAGGAACCCTCCCTTCCCAAGTTGGACCTCAGGTTGCCTTCCACATCCTCCAGACAGCTCCGCAGAGAGGGGGATGTTTATTATGATGCAAAACTGCCTCAGTGAGACGCAATCACAACACTTTGTATTTCCAGCTATACTGTATGCAGGGGTGGATGCATCTCTATAGAACAGTTTAACTGGGGTAAAAGTTGCTAAGGAGAAAAGCTGGCTAATCCTGTTTAAAATGCGCATCTTGTTCAAAATGTGCACCTTAGGTTTTCTCATAAACAGCAACACTGTAAGAGACTTAAAGCTGATTTTTTTCTTATGTCAATTTTACAGCTGTAATGATCTAAACTCAGATATGACGACTTAGTGTCTGATGATAAAAAATATTTAAAGTTAATATTTAATGTGATGTGTACTCTCGTACAGTACAAATGTATTTAACTTCCTTCCCCTCCTCCTCTCTGCCCAACACTCCACGCCAAATGGAGAGATTAAAAGCAGACATGGAAGGGCTCCAGAGAGAAGGTGGGGGAATAGAATCATCACTCACCTATTAGACTGGCCATGGAGGCTGTGTTGATAATCTTGCCGTATCCTTGCTTCAGCATCACTCGACCTGCTGCCTAAGGCAAGGATTCAGGGGAAAGAGACACATTAAACACCTTATTATGGCACTGATATGCTACCAAAAACTCAAGCACAGACCAACACAAACACATGTAGTTTATCCTTGGAGACAAGAATAGCAGTTAAAACAACACTTGGTGTACTTGACTGGATTTCAAAGCTGCAACAAGGGCTGGCAGGGTGTATATATAGACATCAGACAGCGACTAGATACTTAAGAACTAATTTTAGTAACTACAGAGCAGCTTAAGATGGTTGGTCTGTCAGTAATTAGGTCATATTCTAACTAGTTTTGACAGAAAAAGACAACTGAAGGAAGAGATCATTCAGGATCAATTTGGTTCTTTCAGCAAAATGATGAGGTATGGTCAACATCTGGGGCTTATGGCTACACTGAGGCAAATTTGTTTCATTAAATATCTAATTTAACCCTCCTGTTGTGTTTGTTTCATGTTAATTAATTCTGTATTCCCAAAATGATCTCCCCATTATAGCTAATTATAAATCCATAATAATACATATATTATCACCTAATGTTGTGTTAGATGTGAACATTATATGTTTTGAACTTCTCAATGACCTGAGCTCATACATTTGTTTTTTAGTTAAAAAAAAAACAATGTATGGATTATTTTGACTGTAACAAATAATCAGATGAAACATAATATGCAATTTTCACAGACTACTTTGTGTCAAAGTTTAGCAAGGGTTTGAAATCAAATCATGATCAAAGATATTATCGAGAGCCCCACGTACAGTATATTGTTTGGTCATTGTGCTGCCGCAGAATGAATTGTGAGCAAGGCCTAAAAAAACTTTATACACCAGAACTGTGAGAAAAGTTCTGTAAAATATTGAAGCAATGTTGCAATTGTTTGTGAGAATTGCCAACAGGTGTGGTTCTCATGGTGGTTGCCATGGAAGCCAATAAGGGGAGTGAAGAGTGTGTGTGTGTGTGCATGCTCAAACACACATGCATGTGGGGGTCTGGGAGAGCAAGTGTGTCCATCTGATGAATAGACACGTGCCTGAACTCAATTTTATACACTAATTGTAGTCTCACCAGTTCATTTCTAATGAGCGGTCATTTTTGACCGGGAACACCAAAAGTGTACAAAAGTTAAATAAAACATCCAAAATTTAATGAAAATTATCAAAATTTATTTTGTGTGTTCAGATGCTCTGTGTGGACAAAGTCATGGAAACTCATGACAGTCAGATTAAATGAACTACATTTTCAAAACTCATAAATCAATCCAATTCAACCAGAACACAACAGGAGGGTTAATAATTTCCCCATTAGAAAGGTGAAGTGATCTATAAAAAAATAAAGGCTATTATCACATCGTACCTTTGCATCACATGTTGTTTTTTTTCTGTTAAAAATGGAAACTTGGATGTGAAGTTGGATTCTTCACAATAATTGAAGTTTCCTAAAGGAACTGGGTAAACCAAAGAAAGCTGTATATTAAAAGTAATACAAGCAAGACATTACGAGTATCTCATTGAAGTGAATACTGACATCAAGTATTTGTGCTGAATTTCATGACACCTGCAAGCTGTCTTTTTCAACTGTATATTCAAAATTTTCTCCTCTATCTAATATTCTAAAACTTATACAGGTAGGTCCAAAAATATCTAGATGGTGCTTATCAAAGCAACAGTGAAGCATTTATATTGTTCAGAGCATAATTTGTCTTTGCAGCTAATTGTACTGTAGTATATGACAGAGTGAAATTCTTATGACATTATTTTTACGTTAGTTGACTTTGATGAAAACTAAACCAGGATTTTAAGTAATATTTCAATTTGAATGTGTGTATTTTTTGTATTTTTTAGAATGACAATTGTGCATCACAATAGAACAAAACAGTGAAGTGAATAAACTGTCTCTGTTACGCCCACAGTCTACCACACACACACACATACACACACACACACACACACACACACACACACACACACAGTCAAGGCTTTTACAGCGGGTGATACACACCTGACAGCAAATGAACGTCCCCCTCAGGTTGACGTTAAAAGTTTGGTCCCACTCCTCTAGACTGGTGTCCTCGCTGGCTGAGTTCATGTTGATGCCGGCATTGTTACAAGCGATGTGGATCGCTCCCCATTTGGACACAATGTTGTCAATCATCCTCTGGACATCATCTGACTTGCTTATGTCAGCTGTGATTGAAATGGCATTGATACCTGTTTTAAAAAACACAGGGGTGTCTGTTATAACACTATGTACATATTGTACCTTTCATTATACATGATATGAACAACATCTATCTTTGAACAATGTTAGAAGTTTATTTTACAAATTCCAATGTTGCTTGGGATGTGCAAGCAAAAAAACAAAACAAAAAAAACCTTGAAAAATAACAATGCACAATGCAACAATGCTAAATAAACTAACTTAATGAAACTTCTACTATAACATGGAATTGTGCTTTCTTGTTAAGGTGTGGGGCATTTCATTCTGTCACATACACAGGCTTGATGGAATATGTTTGGCCAGGCAGAGTATATTTTATCCTTTAGTAGGCTGCCATCTGCTGGACAAAAACCAAAACCTCACCACACTGACAATTCATGATATTTGGAACACATTTTAAGTGCACAAACACAACTCTAATTTATTCATGTCGTGGTTAGAGATAGTAGTTGTATTTTAGAAATAGTATAGTATGTATATATAATATGGTATAGTTTGAGGTCAACATAAGGCAATGACTCTCCCAGATTTCACAGGAGTTGTTTCATTTTGCCACAGGAGTCTTAAGATATGACACTTTTCAACTGTCTGCATCCCCTTCAGTTACTGACTGTTTCTTTGACTTATTACTCCATCTACAGGGCTATTTATGGATCACTATTTCAGTTATGACACTAAACAAGAGCAGATACCATATGCATCACGAAAACAGAATAAAAACCCCCCAAAAAATCTTACCACTGTTACCTCCTTTATACTTATGAAAACCAATATTTTTTCTTTGTCCTTAACTGTCTCAACATCATAAAATCACGTTAGTGTGAGATTATTTTGAACATCTTTCACAACATGTGCACCAAGACTGTGGGATAGACATTACAGGAGAAGCATAAAGCAAAAGTAAATATGCAGTTAATTGAATATATGTCAATGTCAAATTAGTGATTGACTCAACGAAATTTAGACTGCTAATTAAATAGTTAAAGATACAGGTGAAGTGAAGTGAAGCTGTGTCAGCCATCAGTATAGTAATCTTTTAAATCTAAATAATTACAGTGACATTTAGAGTATCATGAGAATACTGTTGCAGTCTTGGGATATTTTCCTCCAAATACTTTTTTTGTTTTGTTTTTTTGTTTTTATTTTATTTTATTGCACCAGCAGAGAAATGATTTGGAAATGAGGGACACAGAGATGCAACAAAGTTAATAATTACATTAACCAAAAATATAAACGCAACACTTTTGTTTTTGCTCCCATTTTTCACAAGTTGAAATAAAAGATCTAAGACTTTTTCTATACACACAAAAGACTTATTTCTCTCAAATTTTGTTCAAAAATTTGTTTAAATCTATGTTATGTTATGTCCTTTGCCAAGATATTCCATTCACCTGACAGGTGTGGCGTATCGAGATAGTGATTAAACAGCATGACTATTGCACAGGTGTGTGTTGGACTGGTCATAATAAAAGGCCACTCTAAAATGTGCAGTTTTATCACTAAACACAGTGTTGTGAACAGAGTGCCCCATGAAGGCGGTGGGGTTATAGTATGGGCAGGTATAAGCAGAGATACCGTGACAAGATCCTGAGGCTCATTGTCATGCCATTCGTCCACCGCCATCACCTCATGTTGCAGCATGATAATGCATGACCCCATGTTGCAAAGATCTGTACACAATTCCTGGAAGCTGAAAACATCCCAGTTCTTGCATGGCCTGCATACTCACCAGATATGTCACTCATTGAGCATGTTTGAGATGCTCTGGATTGGCGTGTTCGACAGCGTGTTCCAATTCCTGCCATATCCAGCAACTTTGCACAGCCATTGAAGAAGAGTGGACCAACATTCCATAGGCCACAATCAACAACCTGATCAGCTTTACATGAAGGAGATATGTCGCACTGCATGAAACAAATGGTGGTCACACCAAATACTGACTGGCTTTCTGTCCACCCATCCAAAAAAGAAAATGCATATCTGTATCCCTAATCATGTGAAATCCATAGTTGAGTGCCTAATAAATGTCTTTTTTCAAGATAAAACTGCACATTTTAGAGTGGCCTTTTATTGTGACCAGTCCAACACACACCTGTGCAATAATCATGCTGTTTATTCAGCATCTTGATATGCTACACCTGTCAGGTGGATGGAATATCTTGGCAAAGGAGAAGTACTCACTAACATGCATTTAAAAAAATTGTGAACAAAATTTGAGAGAAACAAGTCTTTTGTGTGTATAGAAAAAGTATTGGATCATTTATTTAAACTCATGAAAAATGGGAGCAAAAACAAGAGCGTTGCGCTTATATTTTTGTTTAGTGTATTTGCCTTAAATATAGAGGAAAACTATTCATGGTACTGACTTTTTCTTTACATATCTCTGGATGTGTAATACAGAAATCTTAATGTATTTAGGTTAGTAGTATTCTCCAAACTAAATTCATTTTGATATGTTCCCTGACTGATGTTAAATGTTAAATGAGCAAATGCCAGTATATGCACTGTAATGCACTATGACACCACATGTGTTCATCTATGGCCCTGTTTACACCTGGTATTTAAATCTGTCTCTGGTGATCCAATCACAAGTAGACAGCTTTAAGTACGTCTGTTTACACCTGGCATTAACATGCGTCTCCACATGCATCTTGAGTGACCACATGTGATCGGATCTCACTTCCCCACTCTATAGAGAGAGAAACAGAGAGAGAGAGTAATATGCAGTGATCTCCCGCAGCTGCGTCTCTCCATTGAGAGAAGTTGTGTGCATTTACGCACAAGACACAGTGGCATAACTTCACTGATTATTTAAATCTCCGACAAGCCGACAGCAGTGGTCAGGATCTAATGTTAATAATGTTCTGTTTTCTTCTACACATCCAATAGGTCAGCTGTTACACACGCACAGTCCAGGTTCATACTGTTTGGAGTAAAGCAGCTGTCCTGATAAATCCTGAGCTCATCATGTCGAGCAGCACAGCAAAACTAAAAACTGTCGTTATCAACTTGACAGGAAAGAAGAAACTATCCAGCAACGTTTAGCTTCTGAAATATTTTTTTAGACAGAAAAGCGAAAAACAAGTTAGTTTCTGGTTTTGGTTTAATTACCATCCTAACTGTCAATTTGAAGAGGGAAACCAGTTAGGGGAACAGGAAAAACAGGAAAAAACACGTTGAACAGCTTTGGACCCGGAGGCAGCAATGCAATCCCTTGCCTAGTCTGCTGAAAAATAGAGGACGTTGGTTGAGTAGGTGGTCCTTCAATGTGGTCCAGGACACATTGCGTTTACATTGCTAAATGAAGGTGGTCACATGCGCACCCGACCACCTTCGAATGTGGTCTGAGTGATCGGATCTCAATCCGTCCTAATGTGTCTTGGGTGCGTTTACACCTGTATTTAGAGCTGTCCACTTGTGATCGGATCACCCAAGACGGATGTTAATACCAGGTGTAAACAGGGCCTATGCTGTTGCTTGCTTTCTCAGTCCAGTTCTATTATGGTTTAAGGTCGTAATTTTATTTTCTCTTTTATTGCAACTTTATTCATGATTATTTTATATTGACTAACAAGAGTTTGTCATAGATCTGCCTGTACTACTTGTTTTTATGTTTGTCTGAAACTACATTGCTGCCTGTCTTGGACAGGACACTCTTGCAAAAGAGATTTTTCATCTCAATGAGGTTTTCCTGGTAAAACAAAAGTAAAAAATTCAAAATTCAGTCAATAGCATTAATGGTAGATTAACAAGTGAGCAACTGTGGGAGCAGGTGACTTGCAAGAAGTAAATGTAGACTTATACTAAAACTAGAACTAGAAAATAAAATTATTCTAGAAAAGCATTCATACTGTATGACACTGCTGAGCTGCTGTATTGGGGAGTTGATGATTGAGAAATTTTGGTTCAACTAGCCAGCACGTAAACATGTGGCAATCATTGGCAAGTACTAAATTTCTGTTTGGCTGTAATCTGCCAGTGTGAATACACCAAATTCAGTTTAAATCATAATTTCACACAGAGTTAAGGGATAGATTTACATTTTTTCAAGTCTCTCTTAGAGCAGCAGTCAGATGCTCATATGAACACTGAAGCTTTTGCTCGCTATAATCATTCCTCCTGTTCATACTGGGCAGTAAACGACCCCTTCCTAAAGGGCTTACAATGCAAGTTCTTGTTTTGTGCAAAACTTTTCAAAGTTTATCTGAAGCTAATATGAGTCTTCAGCTATCAGTCAAATCAAGTGGATATCTTCCAATGTAAAGTAGTCTTTTTGGTATAAAATTCCCTCTTTGTGTTTCCTCAGACAGTGTTTCCCTGTTGAGCTGCAGTGGAAGTACAGTAACAAAAAAGGGACTTTGGCACTAAAAAGACTGTAACATTGAAAGATATCTACTTGATTTGACTAATTTGATGGCTAAAGTTTCAAGTTAGCTTCAGATAAACTTTTAAATCCAGTTTTGCACAGAAGGAGGACTGTGGATTTTGGTCACCATCACTTACATTTTAAGTGCATTAGGAAGGGATCTTCTAATAGTCAGTGTGAACAGGAGGAATGATTACAGCGAGTAAAACCTGTTTCAATGTTCATTTGAGCACCTGACTGTTGGACCTATCCTTTGAAGAACTGATAGGTTCAGGAGTATGCTTAAGTTGTGTAAGTTGTGTGCACATTACCTTTAAGAGAGAGCTCCATGGCCACTGCCTCAGCTCTTAATTGGTCCAGGTCTACTACAGCCACCTTTGCACCTGCTTCACCCAGAGCATGAGCAAATGCTCGGCCTATGCCCTGCCCAGCACCTGTCACATAGGCCACCTTTCCATCAAGACGCATCCGCTCGAGGATGGGGCGCCCCTTGACCCCTCGGAAAACCTCATCATCTGTTATTTTACTCTGAACACATTAACAAGACAAGCAAACATGATCAGTAAAAGTGATGTTATTAATTAAAGGACAGATATCAGTGCAGGTGTGATGACAATGTGAGTCCATGTTCTTACGGGGTCACTGAGGTTATGTAAACAGTACCTGTGTCCTGGAGCACTCAGAAGCCACAGATACCCGGCGGATAACACTGATGCCGTCTCTAAGAGGGATAATGACCTTAAAAACAAGAAGGACATCGTTAACATAGAAAGCAATCACTGTCAAACACATACAGTAGCATGTAATGGTTTGAAAGTTACCTGCTCCACGCGAGGATCATTATAGACAAACTGGTTGAATTCTCGAAGAGCCAGTCCGTTCTTATCTGTGGCGTCTTTAAGATAAACCTTGGCTTTGAACAGTGAGTTATCAATGCATATGACCCCTTGCAACCTCAGGAGATTGTTGTCCAAGATGAAATTGTAGTAGTTGATGTAATTATTCTTATCAGCATCGATGAAGACCATGTCAAACTGCTCACCTGAAGCAGCCAACTCCTGAAAAGGACACAGTTTTTTGATTGACCATGTACCTCATAGTGTGTTAACTTATTACCGCCAAAAAAGAAGAGTCAATGTAGCCTGCTCTGATTACACAAAGCACCTGACATAACAGACAGTAACTATTGTAACAATTGTAAATGCTAAAAAGGAAAAGAGCTAAATTAATGTATTATTAGTTTGCAAAGATTTAGATAGATAGATTAATTTTCTCACACCTTCAGGGTATCCATAGCAGATCCAGTCTTGACAGTAATCTTCTTGCCATGTGGAGACTTGTCAAAAAAGGGCTGAGCAAACTCTTTGAGGTATGGCTCCAACTCGCAGGCAATTAAGCAGCCGTCTTCAGGAAGCCCTTCGGCCATGGACAGTGCTCCGTAGCCAGTGAACATTCCAACCTCCAGGACCCTCTTGGCTTGACTCATGTGGACTAGCATCTTCAGTGTCTGGCCTACAAAAAACACACCAGAGAACAAATGATCACAACATGTTAAATCAGTGAATGTGATGGACGTGAACATATATAATATAATATACAAGTTAACATCCAACCTTCGACATGTCCAGTGATGCACTCTTTGGGAAGCCGGAACATAGTCTTGCCCTCCTTGTGCACCTGATCCCAATCATGAGAGACTGTTTTTCTACAATTAAGCATAAATAAAGATATTAGCAACATTTATCTCTTTATTTCTACCTGGAGCTTTGGATGATGTGTACATACTTATAAAGCTCTGCCAGGGGTTCACTCTCCTGTGTGGTCATTTTCTCCAAGTAGTCATCTAGACCGCTGGCTATGTCCAGAGCCTTCTGCAGGTGACTTGCCAACTCTTCTGGGATATTACCACTTGCTGTGGCTATCTCCTTGGCTTTTGTCAGGAGATCCACAAGAACTTCCATTGGGGTGTCAGGAACTGGTGGAATAACAAAACTTAGTTTCAGTTAAGTAATGAATGGATCTCTCTCCTGTTCCAGACAATATAATGTCGGTCTACCAATCTGATCCACCAGGCCTTTATTAGTGCAGATACTAACCTTATCTAGCAGTTCGGTATCAGCAAGATGTGTCAGTCCACACTGAATACAGTTTCTTTGTCAATTTCATTGTGAAATTCATGTATCTTCCTTAAGTCATGACAGACTCAAATTTTAGCACTACAGCAATCCTTGAAGTCCTCATGGTACCTTGCATATAAATGATCTTGATGAGATTTTAAGTCTATGAAAGAGTTGAGGTATCAAAATTGGTGTTGGGAGAAAATAAGTTATATTGGTACATCTGTATATTTATCTGCTATCATCTATAAAATGTCTGAAAACTGAAAAACTACCATCACAGTTTCCTAAAGCCAATGATGATGTCATTAAATTGCTGAAAACAGTCCAAAACCTAATGGTGAAAGACATATTCAGATCTTTTAATTAAGTAAAAGTACCAATACAGCAATGTAAAAATACTCCATTACAAGTAAATGTCCTGCATTACAAAATCCAATTTAAGTAAAAGTACTTAAGTATTAGCAACAAAATGTAGTTAAAGTATTGCAGTAAAAGTAGTGGTTTGGTCCCCCTGACTGATATATTATTATATATGACATCATTAGATTATTAATACTGAAGCATCAGTGTTAGAGCGGCATGTTACTGTTGTAGCTGCTGGATGTGGAGCTTGTTTCAACTACTTTATATACAGTTAGTTAGTTTAGCCCGGTGGTTCCCAACCTTGGGGTCAGGCCCCTCCAGAGGGTCACCAGATAAATCTGAGGGATCATGAGATGATTAATGGGAGAGGAAAGAAGCAAAAACAAAGTTCTGATACACAAATCTGTTTTCAGTTTTTGGACTTTTTCTCTGATCTTTGATTTTTGGTGAAATATTGGATCTACAACTCATAGACATCTGAAATGAGACCCCGACTACTAACTGCTTTCTGTAAGACATAAAAGCCAAAAAGGTTGGAAACCACTGGTTTCATCTTTAACAATGCGTTGTATTTTAAAAGCTTGTTATATTATCCATTGTGTCAAATCTTCATCTGAAAGGTAACTAAAGCTGTCAAATAAATGTAGTGGAGTAGAAAGTACAATATTTCCCTCTGAAATGTAGTGGAGTGGAAGCATAAAGTCAAAACCCCATTGCATCCATTTACTTTCACATGAGACAAAGAAAAAATGCTCACATTTGAGAAGCTGGAACAAGGTAATTTGATCCATTTCTGCTTGAAAAATGATGACATAATTTTCATATATGTGTAATATATGAATTGCTCCTTGGACAAGCAGACAGTGACGGACAGATAGCTGTCTTCTTCCAGGTTTAGCTGACCTGGCTTTATGATTGCTTCCATATAGATAGTGCTAAAGTAAACAATCTTATAGTGATGTTGTGACTAGGGACAAGGTTGCCTGGGTGCTGCCTGAATAACTGAGAGTGGTTCAACTCTTTTCCTTCAGATTTGCTGTGCCTTTTCACTGGGTCTATAGCAGCACTTTGAATTGTGACTGCTTGGTCAATCAAGTTTGTGTTTGTCAAATCTTTTTGCATAAGACATCCATATCTCCTGGACTCTCTTAATTGACGAGCTCAAGATTTCTATAACATACACACATATTTGCAGATCAATGTTGTACTCGCATGTTGTGTCCACTGACTGATCAACTGAGTGACAGTTTCAGCCCTAATTTGACTCAACATTGTTGTTTCTTCTACAAAGAAGCAAATACATACACCACACACATACACACACACACATATATATATATATATATATATATATATACATATACATACACACACAATCACTGGCGACTTCATTAGGAACGCAATCTAAAGCAATCCATTCAACAGCTCTGCCATAACTTCTACTTTTCCAAAGCTCATATATTTTCAGTTGTTTGAAAAAAAGTGTTCCTAATATTTATCCACTCTATTAACATGCATGAGGAGAGCAAAATATTAGCTACACTTTTCAATATAATGCAATCCAGTACACCACCACCACCCACTACCACCTCAATAAAAAACGTTAAGTAGATTTATCCTCTTTCTGACAATGTCAACAAAAACTGAAAACGTAACCTTCGTAAAGGTAGAAGTTATGTATACTTATGTAAGTTAAGTATATATATGTATATGTATATGTATATGTATAAGAGACATAAAATAATTGGTGTGTTGTTTAATAATGAGCTGTGAGTTCACAGGTACTTCACTATCACATTATATGCTACATACATTGTTTCAGTATACAACCGTCTCCTTGAGTTAAGATCGCGAACTTAGAAAGCAGACTCGCGTGTCGGCAGCTTCATCTACCAAATGAGGCGCAGTGATACACACTGGACCCCAGTGGAGTTTGGTTCTTAAACTTAGGACATCTGTTACACACTTATGCTATTTACTCTGACCCCTCCACGACGCAAAAAATAAATAATAATCCTACCTTTTTCGGCTGCCATGGTGCGCGTCTATGGGCGTGACAAAATCGACAGCTTTCAGCCACAGTGAGAATATCGTGTTTGTGGGGTTTCTGTTATATCACAGCAGCTATGCTAAATAGAAGGGGAGTGACTGACAGCTTGCACAACACAAGAGAACAGTCATTATCCAACGGTATAGCACGTGCTTCAGTCGTGTCCGTCACCGTGAATTTTCGTAACTCTTGACACGCAGGTACAGAGTAGCCCCGCTGAGGGGCAAAACGTGGATCACAGGTGTATTATGAAACGGGGTGTCTTGGAGCAATGTGCAGCAATCTGGGAGTTTCAGAATTAATATTATTATTTTGTCGGTGAAACCACAGCCTCAGCCAAGTTGGAGTGCCTGGACTGACTGGAGTGCCTGTAGTGATGTTGCTATTTATACCCGTGCCTCATGCCTCATGTACCACACAAATAAGGAAAGAAAACATGAATGAGAGGCGTCTGTCTCAAGTCGTTGCTTGTCAGAAAAATAACAGGTTCCAAAGCTGGTGCTGGTTGGTGGTGAGAGTTTGATCTGATCCCAGTTGTGCTTTTATTGATACAAAGTGCATGTCTGTCTCCTTAATCAAATATTGTACAGTTCTGTAGAAATGTGACCATTAAAATCAAATTAGAAAAAAGACTAAAAAACATACCACATTGAACTCAAATGCACTTGTTAAATAACTTCATTAACGGCTGCATTCCATTCAGGTGTGCCAAGCCTGGTATTACACATACTGGCCCACTGGTGTATAGCCTCGAACCAGACACCTCATTAATTTAATTAACTTCACCTGTGATTTCCTGCTAATGTCAACTGTGAGAAAAGCTTGCTGAAACTATGTGATGAAAATCTTTGACTTAATATTATGCAGGTAGTGCACAGTGGGTTCATGGGCCTTTTTTTCACTGAAACTGGGTCAATGACAGAGGATTTATGGGCCACAAAACCAAAAATAAAATTCCAAAATAAACTAAAAGGCTCCATTCAGCTGAGAATTACAGAGTTGGGTGACAATTCTCGGTGTAAACAACCTCTTTCACATTACACATAGTCATTCAATCAATTGTTTATAGAAAAACATCTTGTTTAGGGCATCTTAGAACATTCTATAACATTCCTAAAGGGAAGAGACAGTTCCAGCTATGCTAGGAAAAGACAATGGCATCAAACGTATGGTAGCCTTGTTCTCCTTACCAGTCTCATCATACTGGGTCAAAGGGCTGTTTTTATGTCTGTACTTTTTTTTTTTTATCTGTGTTTATATGCAACCTTGCATTTAAGACAATACAGTTTACTTGCACCAAGCACCAGTGCACAAATTGTGCCCATCTAAAAACCAAGATTTACTGAAGACCTTGACCTCAGCTCACCAAAGATAAATCAGACGGTTGGTGGGGGATGTCTGCATAGGATAGGGGATAGACCATGATGTCACACATTTGATGGCCTCGTTTCTTTTATCAATCCCAATCCCTTCTTTTTACAGTGATTGTGTGTTGGGCGTAAATTTTTCTTTTGGCTAGGTTGTGACAATTTTGATTACCTTTTGTACCATGTGTGCAGCTTCCACAGATGAAAGGTTAGGCTACAGTATATTCCAATATTTTTTCCTACTTTTAGGCTTTCATTGGGCTACTTTTTGTCATAAGTTTGTGATAAAATACAATACATCTGTCAAGTGGAATCAGTTGTTGATGTATATATCAATTCCTATGCCTATGCCTAACCTGTGAGGTTGAGCTTTGTTGTGAACCATTATTATTAGTGAACAGTAATATTATTAATATTGTTTTTGTGGTGCAAATATCATAACCACAGTTTTGGTATTTTGTTATCTTCATGTTTTCACACTAGAATAGTTATTCTGTGGGCTGTGGAAATCTGTTGGGCTTAAAAAAGGATTTGTGGCTGTCAAGGTCAAAACAAGGTCGTTTGTCTTCATTCAAAAAAATGTTAAGAATTTGAGCTAAAAAACTTAAATCCAACAGCAAAAGCATTTGTCAGTTTCTAACTTCATCATGAACCATATTTATCTTCATTTTAATGATGGTATGTCATACAGTTAGGTAATGCTATAAAAGTGAGTGATGACAGCTTCATTTGTAGTTATCCAAGGCAAGGTGTTACCTCAGAGTTACACAAATTGTTATATGTAATCAACACATGCTATGGCATGTGAAGAGTACTGACAGTAAATGCTCCTCCCTTGTCTTAGGGGCATCCTCTGGATACTACAGTATACTGTATTTAAAGACTCCTCTGGTGGATTTTCATTAAGACTTTCGACAGCTCTGCTCACACCTGAAACTCACAGTCATCACCTCAAGAATGGGAAAGGTTCATTTAGAGAACAATGATACCAAAGAAAAGAAAACTGAGTATAGCTTAGTACGGGTCAAAGGCACATGGACACGCAAACTGGGGAAGAGGATCAATAAGGACACAGTTGACTGTGTCTCTGCTGCAAAAATGTGAGTGTAACAATGTTCTTTCCTCATAGTAATCTAAATTATTATAACTGCACTTGTCTCTCTGCTTTTCTCCTGAGTAGATTTTAAACAGGATAATTTTTCTAAAAGTTAAATTTGGGGAAAAGGATGCCGTTTCACAATTGGCCTGATGGTAGCACTGTCTGACACATAGTCAAACATTTAATCTGGTTGCTCTAACTTCAAGTATTTTGAATTTATGCCTTAGTTAGTATTTGGCTGTGTGTGTTCTGCACACAAATGATTTTAAGTATAAGACTACTGTGTAGTCAGTGTAAAATAAGACAGCCACTGGGAAACTTCTGGAAATTTGTCAATTAAAAATAGAGACTTTAGTGTTTAACATTATATAATTTGACATGAATCAACTGGACACTGACACGCAAATTAAAACATGGACTGATTAAATAATCTCTTGTCTTGAAAAACATGAAGATTAAAAAGTGAAATGCTGGATAACAAGTTGCTTACAATCATCCAATCTAATTTTATTTTTGATACATTTTTTGCATTCTATTTTTTTTTCTTTTCAATGGCAGTTTTATGATTTACGACAGTCTCAGTTTCAGTCACACTATTGTCTCAATATTTAGATGTTGCAAGGTGGGGTTTGGGGGAAGGGCAGTAAGGTTAAGTTTAGGCAAAACTGTGGTCCTTGATAAGGAAAGATTGTCCTCACAGTTAAAAGAAACTAACATTGACTTTTGGTAGCTGCAGTCTTTGATGTCAAAGTCATGTGCTTTGCACGCCAACCATCCACTGTGACCTTTGACCTAAAGGGTTTTTTGACCTTGCACAAGTGCAATAGGTAAAGGTAATTTTTAGCATTTGACCAAACAACCAATTAGCTGTCTTTTTGGACTTTCGGTTATTGCTCAGTGTCATTTATCATAAAGTGCCCCTTTCACTATTCTTCTAACAGATTTTTCAGGATTCTGGGGCTATATGCCCAAGTTTAGAGCTAAATGGGTCTGTACCTCTGCACTGGCTAGTAAAAACCTTTATTTGAACAAAGATAAAAGGCTGATTATGGTTGATTTGTTGGCATTCAGCTGCAGCTCCCCTGAGGCTTTTGCAGCACTTCTGTGGCTGTGGATGTTTTTTTTCTGGCATCCAGGTCTATTCTTAATCATAAACCTGTGAAGAGCAGTGCTATGTGTTGCATGTAAGTCAGACTGACAGAGTTTCTGACAGCTGAAATCAAAACCAGTGTCTCTAGTATTTTTTGGCCTGAAGTTATTCAAGTTTTTGAAAGACCATACCTTGTGAATTTACCCTGCGAGGCAGCTTGATTCTTGAGATAACACAAGAATCCATCTTGTCAGGCTTCAAGCAATGTGCTTGTGTCCGAACCAACAGTGGTTCCAACCAATCAGCATGAGGAACCATTGGCAGATATGGGCGTGGTTTAGCTGTGGTGACAGTGAGAAGTTAGCCTGTGATAGACGGAGATTGACAGATGGTTCGTCCAATCACCTGTGAAAGTATTTTTTGAAAGTGCCTGCCATTTTCCAAACAGTTTCCAAGGACGACTTCTCAGATGGTTTGGTCTAACAAACCCTCTGGCACATCAGTACTTGTGAATGATGACAACTCAAAACCAATAGTCTCCGGGGGAAATAGATGACATGCAGCAATTCAGCTGTCAGTCAACCTAACACCTTTAGAAAGCTATTAGAATCACATGTAGAGGGCTTAAGGGAATACAGCAATAACTACATTAACTGAAAAGTGTACCAGTTGGAGGAATCAAGTTTTAACTACGACATGACCAGTGTCTAAATTCCTATTAAAAAAATCACAATTCATTGTAAAAAAGCTGTACAAACACCTCAGTGTTGAGAAATATCATATTGAGCATTGTTGATCTGCCTGTTCTGTGAGTTTTGGAGTGGAATTTTAGAGATAAATTTGGCATGTTTGTTCCAGATGAAGTGTATGGGGTGATAATGACTTGTTTGTGCTGCTTCTAGCCAAGACAGGGACAAGGAATGTTGGAGGCACTGACGTTTATATCTAGATAGATATTAACTGTGCTCAAGTTCAGTGTAGTCCTTTAGAGTCAAACAGGGCCTCTGTCTAATAGACGGAAAAACTGATGCTGGCCAGGCAAAGACCCTGGAGATATCAGCTGTTGTTTTTGATAGTTACAGTTTGGTGAGATTTGGCCAAGCTGGAAGATAGGTTGCTAATATCAGTGAACAACTTGTGCATTTCTGTTAGATTTGGCTGCAGTTTGTCATAGGTATTTTTTAAAAAGGGTATTCTTATATTCATTCTTTATTGCAAGTTTTGCCTTTCTTTAGTGTTTTTTTTTTCTAAAAAAAACATGCCCTTTTCACTGGTTGTGCAACTTTTGCATGTTTTTCACAAACTGTAATGTCATCGTGTTGAAGCAAACTATTTATGATTATCATAATTCTATGGAAAGAGCAATGTTGTTGATTTGTATCCTGTTTAACAATGTGTTTCTCATATTTTGTCTGTCCAATTTATATTAATGAAGGCAGACTAAATTCTCAAGTTTCTACACCACTCTAAAATGGTTTCAACAAAACCTGAACATTATAATGAAGGTAGGAATTAAGGTGCTTTCAGACAAAGTTGTGATTTGAATCAACAGCAGCAGGGTGCAGTGCCACCAAGTTGAAAAACCATCATAAAGTCTGAACTGAATGCAGACTGTGTTTGTATTAATTAGGTGTACCTAATAAACTGGCAACTGAGCACATGTAGTGCAATTTATTGACAAAAACAGAAAAATCAGTCTGAGCTCCTATAATAATTGGAAGCTAAACCATAATAATAAATATTTTTTAATGTGTTTTGTGTGGCAGCTATGAGAGCATCAGAGAAAAGGGCACCAGCTGGACCGTGGTCACCCCCATTGTCTTTACTTACAAGGTAACTGAGACTCAGGGATTGCTGGATCCAAGCAACGACACACTCCTGCTGGGTCACCTCACCGACCCGCAGCAGCTGGAGGACATTAAAAAAACAAACAAGCCACTCAAACGCTTTGTGGTTGTTGACCAGGAGGTCTACAAAATCTACGGCCCCAAGCTAACTGAATATTTAGAGGCTCACAATGTCCTGTACAAGATCTTGGCTCTACCCACCACTGAAGAGAACAAATCCATGGAGATGGCAATGGAGATCCTAGAAGAGGTCAACAACTTCTCCCTGGACCGCCGCACAGAGCCCATCATTGCCATTGGTGGAGGTGTGTGCCTAGACATAGTTGGCCTGGCTGCCTCACTCTACAGGAGACGCACCCCTTACATCAGGGTCCCAACCACACTGCTCTCCTACATCGATGCAAGTGTGGGGGCAAAGACAGGGGTTAACTTTGCAAACTGCAAGAACAAGCTGGGTGCCTACATTCCACCCACCGCTTCTTTCCTTGACCTGTCTTTCATACAAACTGTTCCTCGGCGACACATCTCCAATGGGCTGGCAGAGATGTTAAAGGTATGTTAAAGCCCCTTTATGTGGAAAATTTACCTTTATACTGATACTCCTCAAGGAATGACAATCCCATTATCACTGAGAGCAGTTAATACCATGACATGCTTTTTAAAAATATAAAATATAAAATATAAATATAATTATAATTATATATACTTATTAATATATTATATTTGCTGAAAAAGAAAACCTCAGTTATTCTAAATAACTGGGAGACAAGTCGTCAACATAGATTAGACACACACATGCCATTTATAGTAAACTGACTACTCTAAGAGTCACCAAAGGCAAGTTTCAAATTCCATTAATAGTATACTTGAAGTAGTAACAAGATATACATGTTGACTCTAAGAAATGAAGTGGTGTCAGAAATCCTTTTCCATGCTTTTTATTTATTTATCTTTCTTATTTGAACTGCTCATTGAAGTTTTCTATGTTTTTGACGGTTCTTTGCAGATGGCCTTGGTGAAGCACAGAGGGCTCTTTGAACTTCTTGAGAAACATGGCCATTCGCTGTTGGACACTAAATTCCAGGGTGATAACACTGTCTATAGGCACAACTGCTTAGAGCCTGCTTCACAAGCAACTCGAATGGCCATCACAACCATGCTGGAGGAGCTTGCCCCCAACCTTTGGGAGGATGACCTAAACAGACTTGTGGACTTTGGCCACATTATCAGCCCAGCATTAGAGATGGTAAGACGTAGATGAAGCATTTGTCTTTAAATCCTTTGTTGGTACATGCTGTTGTATACAAGAAGATGTGTGATGTGTGATTCTGTCTTCAAGTCTTGAAATAATTTTGTTAAAGAAAAAAACGTATTTCACATTTTTCCTCATATTGTCTCACTTTTCTCTTTTCCGCACAGAAAGTTCTTCCATCTCTACTGCATGGTGAGGCAGTGAATATTGATATGTCTTACATGGTTTACGTGTCTCAAGAGAGTGGTCTGTTGACTGAAGAAGAAAAGCAAAGGATCATCAGCTGCATGGTCAGCCTGGAGCTGCCTGTCTGGCATCAAGCATGTACCATGGAGCTCATCCAGAAGTCTCTGCAGGACAGGCTGAAGCATTCAGGTGGCCTGGTCAGAATGCCTCTGCCTGTTGGTCTAGGACAAGCAGGTAAGAATCATAAGAGTGAAGCTGCCTTCAGCCAGAAAAACAGCAGCATCTGTGGTTTGTTCTGTTAAAAGTATTTCTTCGTAATGACCATTAAACAAAAGAGACCGGAGCCGAAGTGTCAAAATTGAACAGAATTTATTTTCTTATACAAGAAGGACCGTTTCGCAGTGCAACACACGGGATGAGGTTACAAAGAGAAAGGCTCCCAGTGGAGTGCTTATAACAGGATTTTATACACCATAAATGGGCGTTACAGCTCTTTTCTTAATGTATCAAAATACAGACTTATAGATAACGTCATGTCCATTTTCAGTTCTCCTGTCCAGGAGCCATCCTGCCCAACTGACCCCCAGATGACATGTCTCATCCTGTCTCCAACGAATTTTAATTTCTACATCTTCCTCTTTACAAATATAATGCTGAACTTCATGATCAATCCATCATGATCTATGTAAAATAATAACACACATACACAGTGTAATCATAATTTTTATAACATGTTCAGACAGCTTAAACGTTTTTTTCAGTAATAAGTAGGAAGAAGTATGATGTTCTTTTTACTTCCACAAACACTATGAGTTCCTGATCAGACCATGAAGTGACAAATCAAGTCATTTATGCATTTTTGCAAAAAAGGTGGTACTGAAAGCTTGGTGACACAGTGACTGCTTGTGTAATTGGCAAGCTGTGGTTCAGGAACTAACCAGTAGCATGGTAGCTAGCTGGTAACATCCTGGCTTCAGCCTGCCACAATAGCTTGTTGGGCCAGCCTGCGTTAGCAAATTAACTAGCAAGCAACCTAATTTGGTTACTAACCTGACAAACTGAAAGCGAATCGATAGATTTTGATTGCAGTGAAATGAACACATTTCCCTCCAAAATTCTGTTGTTGTAAATGTTGATCTGAACAGGCTCTTAGAGAGTAGTTTAGGGAGGATGGGCGCACTAAAGTCTTGACTTCCCCAATGGAACCTGAGGTTCTGTCCCATCTTTAACCTTGTTGGCAATCTCTCCCTTACCTTAACCATGTTTGTTGTGTCGTCTAAATGAAATGAAAAATGTTGGCACTAGATCAGCAAAATACTCATAAGGGTTTTTTTTTAATCCACTAACAAGCAACTTGTTTTTTTGCTATAGAATTTGTGGCATGAACTAGTTCTCATGTTATTCTGACTTCATGTGATATGTAAAGTATAACTAAGCCATGTTCTCTTTCTCTTCTTTTTCTCATTGCAGAAATTTTTAATAACACATCTTATGAGATCCTGCACAAGGCGTACGAAAAATGGTGCAATGAGCTGAGTGCATCCTCAGACAGCAACTGTGACCCTTAAAGGGTCAGTATTTTTCAACCTGGACCCTATTTTCCCATTTTTTGTGTCTAACTAACTAATGTTGAAAATCATTTTTGAAATTGGTGCAGTGTTGAGGGAGAGCACTTCAGCCAGCAGCAGCAAAACAGACTGTAATGCAATCCTTTGGGGCAATAGCGCCCCACCAATGTATGTCCACTAAAAGTGTCTGTTTATGCCACTGACAGGCTCAGATTGTTATTATAAGTGTCTGGCAACATAATGGAAAGGACCATACAGAGAAATAAAACTTTTTTTCATTCTCAAGGAGAAGTCTCATTCTGATATGTCACAAGAGTTGAGTTGTTTTCAAAATCAGCGATGACAGAGTTGGAGAGAGGAGTGTCAGGATGAGTTTGTTGTGTTGGAGTGCAGAAAGCATAGCTTAGTGTTATGTAAAAGATTTTCAGAGTCAAGGCTGAATATTTAGCCGATTGCAACAACAACTCAACTCTCTAGAGATTTCAGAACAAGACTTCTCCTTGAGCGAGACTTGGTTAGACACAATAAAAAACAGACCGGATCAAGCGAAAGGTTAAGAATAACGTTTTATTTCTCTGTATTCCTTTCTATAATGTTGTCAGACACTTCTAAACACAATCTGAGCCTGGCAAAACAAGCACTTTTAGTGGATGTGCATTGACGGGATGCTATTGCCCCATTGCTATTGTTTTGCGGCTGCCAGCTGCAGTGCTCTCACTCAACACTGGACCAGTTTCAAAAATTGTTGTCTAATTAGTCACTTAGACACAAAAAGATGAGAAAATAGGGTCCAGGTATAAAAATACCCAAGTATCCCTTTAACCTGCACCCACCACAGCTCCATTTGTTCAGTCTATGTTTTTAAGAGAATTTGTTTACATTTTGTAAGGAAATATATAATACTGTCACAGTATGTTCTCTAGTTTTACATTATTCATATTGTTGTGGGCAAAATTGTTGTAGTTGATAGCATTCGGCTCCTGTATTCTCAAAACATGGCAACAAAGGCCAATGCTGAGATACCTGTATTTTGCCTTACTATAAATTTTTTTGTACACGGTCTTGTCCAGCATGTGTTCTTATAATCCTTTCTATGCAAATGGTGACAGTAGCAGGTGCTGCAAATCAAATCAAATGATCAAATGAGAGAAGAGCTATTCTTTTTTGTAAGTTTGTTACCACTTTGGCACTTGATTATCATGTATGTATAGCACCAACTAGTAACTAATGTAACTAGTAGCTTTCTTGCTACTCTCCTGTTATGAAATATATCCATGCTTCAGTAAAGTTTTTATTGATTATCAAACAGCTTGTGTGTGTTTTAGTAATCTTGCAGACTCAGAAATGTTCATGATCCTCCCTACCTTCATTTACTTTATTTCAAATGTTTATCATTACAGTTTTTCAATAAAAAGGCAAGGCCGTTGCTCATAAATTAACATAAGACAAACTTAACACTAAGTCAAATCAGCAAGGATACACATTTCATTAAGCTAAGCTATGATTTTTAACACAAACGCACAGTGAAAACAGTGCAAAAAGAACTGCAGGACAGTGCATGCATTTACTCATTCACATTTCCAATTATACACAGTTCATGGAAAATGCACTTTGATATTGACATATTGTAGTATTACTGATTGTAATATTTACTCATATATAGCATCCAGGGTACTCTTGTAGTAGTATTTGGATTATTTTTTTGCTGTAGAGCTTAGTCTACTTTCTTGATTTATCAAAAGACCTATCTTTTCTGGTTGCATTCAGAAATGGAAAAAATAAAAACAAATAATAATAAATATATGTATTAATGATACATATAAGTATTACATTGTATGAGATAACCTGAAGGAATAGATAGGGTGGTGAACCAAGTGTTCAGGATTGAGAGCCAAGTATTTTCCAGGCTAAATAATATCAGTGCAAATGAATCCTAATTCATTTACACATTTCACTAAATTCACACAATACTGTCTGACTAGCCTATTATGCTCTTTACTTATCATACCTAAAGGAGTACTTCCATCCCCCCAGAACATTTACATCCCCACACCAGGACCATTCACACCTGTCCCTGAACAATGCCACAACCATCCCCCCAAACATTCAGAACAGTCAGAACCTGTTTCTAACTATTGCAACAGGCAACTAATTGGGCAAACAAACAAAGCCCAGAAAAAGCCCAGAATCAGTTAAATCTATTTTTTTAACTGATAAGATACAGATACAGTTTCTGCTACAGATAGAGTTTCAAATACTGCAACCAGAAACAGTTTATTCATTTGTTCAATTCTTGTCTAAACTCAAAATTTTAACAGAGAAAACAAATTTAGAACTTACTTATAGTGAATCATCAAAGAAATTATATTTCTATTAGTATTTTTTCCATATGTGAACATATGAGAAGTGCAGTGTCCCCATGTCATGTGTAAGGTGCACATGCTATTTTGACTACCACTCTAACCCAGCGTTGTAGAATTACAACATAGACATAACAAGCTCAAAATCAAGTTTGATGAATGTATTCCACGATAACTAAGTATCTACATGTTCTAGACATTGTAATTATCACAAAAAAAAAATTCAAGGCATGTTACTTACTTCTTTCTTGACAAATCCGGTCCAATAAAAGAAGAAGATGAGCTTGACAGAAAGTTTGTAGGTAGTGTGAGTTCATGACCAGATTGCTGGACCTATAAACATATTTACCATCCAATGGCATTGCAGGGATAAACAATAAGACCCATTGACTATGTAAATGTGGTCTTTAAAAAAAACATTTACAGATTTTTTTTAAGGAGAACTAAAAATGATTGTTGTAATATTGCAACAGTGGGCTTTACAGGGTTAGGGAAATATGCTTGTTCACTTTCTTGCCAAGAGTTAGATATGAAGATTGATACCTCTCTCATGTCTGTCCATTAAATGGGATAGTACATTTATTTGTCAATTTTACACTTTTTTGTGTGGATTAAACAAATGGGATATCTTAACTAGTGACCCTCGAAGATGCTGGTAGGTGGATTTTGTTACCTTTGGATAGAGCCAAGCTAGCTGTTTCCCTGTTTCCAGTATTTGTGCTAAGCTAAGTTATCCAGCTGCTGGCTTTAGCTTCATATTTACGGTACAGACATGAGAGTTTGATATAGTAAATGAGCATATTAACTACAATGTCGACCTTAATGGGATCATACCTCTAATTTCTACTACTAAGGGATGGGAGGGTGACCCGAGGAAGTGGCTTCATATAGCAGTAACAAAATAAGTTAGCTTAGTGTTAGCTGAGTGGCATGAGACTCTGACTTTGCTCTTTGTCTGCCTTGAGATCAGGGAAGTTCTGTTCTGCCTCCAACAAAACCGTCCAGCTTTATTACTGTGGAAGTACTGATGAGCCAAAGAGCTTCTCAGATTGTTCATCACTTCACTGCCAATAGCAACAGAATCAGTGAAGTAGCTACATATGGCTCCATTATCCAAAGCCACTTCTTCAGTTAGTTTTCTCATCCCTTGGTAGAAGAAGGCAGAGTTATCATCCTGTTATCTCTAAATGAAAGTTTTGCAACACATTTATCACAAGAGATGTCGCAAAAGTCAAGGTGCGCAGATTTGTTACTTTGTGATGCGAGAGCACATTTGTGAAGTTGCAGTGACCGATTTGAGAGGTTCTAATCACTGAGTTGTGGTTGTATTGGAAAATGGAAAAGTAAAAAAAAAAAAAAGAGTAAATGATTACAAGTTTGCAGCTGTCATTGTATTTATGTAAATATCAATCTGCACATTTGTGAATATTTTTTTCTGTGACTTCACATTCAGTACACAGGTGTGTGAATATTTTCTATGAGTGAAACATTCAATATACAAGTTCACATTTTTTTCTACAAGCTCTCATGTGTTTTTTTTCTGTGACTTCAAATTCGGCGCACATGTGTGTGAATATTTTATGAAAGTAAAAATTTAAACATACAAATTCAGATTTTTGCTCTACAAGTTCTCACATCAGGTCTACAATCTCTTGCATTTTGCGACATATTTACCTTCAATGCTACACATAATATTTTGATTCAATGTTAATGTTAAATATGTTAATTAGTGGAATTTTAAGTAAATGTGCCTTAAATTTTTAACCTTTCACCAACCCCTAAAATGGCTGTAAGGATTTTTACATGTGTGGAAAAGGTTGTTGAGACAACTATTTATTGCTATCTTAATGTGTCTTGTGTATATAACTTAGCTGACACTGGTAGCCACAATGTAACTTCTTTTCATTTGGGCTAGCTTTTTTGCAAGGCACCTTTAACAAACCAACATCACAGTCTGTTACAACTACAGACTAACTCTTGAAGTACTTTTCACAACATTCTAAGCAGACAAGTACTTCTCTATGACAAAGTATACATCTTTAGTTACAGTTAACCATTCGCCCTCATGTTTTTTAATAAATTGGTCTCCGTGGGAGACACGACACAGAGAGCTGACAATGAGAACGACTGAGCCACTGTGCAACCCTCAACAACACTTTAAAGAAAGTTATTTAAACTTTATTGTGCAGTCTGTGTTGTGTTCTTATAGGGTGAATAAAATTGGAATTTCATGCTAAGAACATGTAAGTGTCTAGTCTCAAAGAAATGTGGATATATGATTTATTACTTTTTGAGAATAAATTTTAATATTATTTTACAATATATTAAAATGGCATTTAAAAACATGACTGTAATGTAACGAAAAAGAAGAACTTCACTTCTTCATTGTTTAAGTATTTTCTTCTTGCACTCAATGGATCTACCCTGTAGTATTCACACAAGGACCAGAAACACAGTTTTTCTCTTTTTCTTTACAAAAGGGAATATATACAGTGTATAAACATCTCAAGTGTTTCCTTTTACAATATTGGCAAGCGATGACACACATTCACAAAAATGTCACGTGGTACCAACCAGTTCTGTACAGACATCAAAAAGATACATTATATACATTTACCCACCTCTGAGTTATGCAAGATGAATCACTAGTTGATCAGTGCCTACAAAGTATCTGGGGCAAAGGCTGCCGTGAGCCTTGTTAACATATAAACCACATTCTAATTAATCAATTAATTCAATTTTAGTTTACATCCACTATAATAAGAGTATTATGACATATTATGTCGGGGCTTTTTTAGGTTTTACAAAGGACACAATGTATTGGCTAGTGGACCAGGTATAATACATATGAGCGCTTTTGTCATCTGTGGATATTTCTTTGTTTTGCATGACCCGGCCCACATTTTAAGAAATATTTAGCATAGGTATAAATAATAATTTACCATGTATTTTACTATATTGTCATATTACCATGTCTCTTATTAACCTTTGCGTGGTGACTTCTCATCAAAATTAGTACCTAAATAAAGTTATATCAAAGTTCAAATGTACATACATACAGTATGTTTGTGGGCCATTATAAATTACAAGATTCCTTAGTTCCTCCCATCCACCCTAAAACAAATCTCTCAAGTACTGGTATAAGTCTGAAATAAGATGAGCATTGAATAAAAAAAATAGTAATAATAATTACAAAATAAATAAATCATGATCATTTTTATCTTTTAGTCAGTATTTGATTTGTTATTTCTTTAGATTAGAATAAGAGCATGGAGTAAAAATAATATACATTTAAATATGTTTAGAATAATAATGATAATATTAAGCAATACTTGATCTTTTATAAATATAGATACATATTTTGCGTATTTCCTTAGAATGAAACCATTCAGTTTAAACACTGTTGGATTATTGACTTAAACCTTTAGCCAAGAGGACTTACTGTATGTGTTGTAAGGATGATGCATTTTTGGCTTGTTGACTAAGTCAGTATTCTAATATTCTATGGATAATAAGTAAACACTTTTATACAGCAGGTTTGGACATCAGTCAGAGTAAACGTTTTGTACACTATTACCAATAAATGTTCACATGTGACCAGTTTATACTGACAGCAGATTGGAGTCATACTACATTTTTCAGTCACTGTGTATATTTTTGTCATGTGGTCCTCAATGGGTTTGTCAATTTATATGGCATCAAGAAAAGAAGGTTGTATAAATAATGTGTACCATAGAAGAATGGAAATGTCTACGGTCACAGTAACATCAGTTTTTGAACAGTAGAGGTCAGGAAATAAACCTGCATAAGGGAAGAAAAAAATAGGAATCAAGATAAAAATAACTTATGAGTTCCTTTATCCACTGAGTCATGTGGATGCCTTTAAGTCACTTTATTGTAGTTCTCTCATTGATGTGATGCTACAGATAAAAAGGGTCAGTGTGGCGTTCCGCATTAGACAATGCTAACAGCCATGCTCCTTCTCCTCCATACTGGAGCTGGAACTGTGGTGGCTGCTAACGTTGATGGAGCCATCTGGGGACATCGAGGACAGCAGGGGATCGCTTGGGGAAATTGGTGACAGGGTATTGTCCCTTACCAGTTCCTTCATTTTACAGGTCCTGGAGTTTCCGTAGGGGCCAGGGTCCCCAGCATCTGCAGGAATCTGGTCAAAGGTAATGGTGCCGTTGTTGAGGTCCAGTGTGGTTGGAGGGGACATGTCAGGAGCCGAGGTATGCTGGTAGAGGTCTGAGGGGCAGTCGCCGAGCACAGGCTCCTGTTTAATGGCCCGGGTCATCAACTCTGACGTGCAGACAGATGGCGATGGCACCACTGTAAGACCGTGAGCACGGGCCTGGATCTCCAACTCCTATGGATGTAAAAATACAAAAACAAAATATTATGTATATAACACACCTAAACTTAATACATCCATCTTATCAGCTTAAAGTACAAATAATTGTGCTTTGGAGAAATTAAATTCTGCTGTCAGTAATATTGTAGATACTTTGACATTTTGAGAGATACGTTTATTCACTTTCTTGACGAGACTTACATGAGAAGATTGATACCACCCTTGTGTAAACTCAATCTGAAGCTACAGCCAGCAGCTGATTAGCTTAGCTTAGCATAAAAACTGTAAACAGGGGGAAACAACTAGCCTAGCTGTTCTGCATAATTTGCCTAAAAGCACCTCTAAAACACTTCTTTACATATTAAATCCATATGCAGAAAACCCATATGGGGAATCTGGGTATATGTAATGAAAAGAAAAAAAAAAAGATGAAGCTCATTTTTTTGGATTTTATGAGAAAATCAGCCACTCCATCAAAAAACTCTAAATCAGTAGCATCTATGAAGATGTTGTTGAAATTTTTTTCTTGGTTGATTTCTCTTGATGACCCACCTGTATACGAAGCATTAGATGGCGGTTCGCGTGCTCCAGCTTTCTCTGTCTGCACTCAAGCTCCTTGGCCCTCTGCTGCTCCCTCTGTAGCTTCCTGATATAGTCCACTGAGGCTTTGAGAATGGTGCCCTTATTCCAGCGCATGTCTCTGGGGTAAACAGGAGACAAAGGTCTAAAGTCAGAGTCAGCTGACCAGCTGACCAGAACAGCACAGGATTCTTTACGGCCCCTCTCAGCAAATAAACCATTACACTTTAAGGATGCTTGAAGAGGACAATATTAAAAACAAAGTTAATGACTGAATGCCTGAATAGACAGACAGACGGATGGATGGATATGTGCATTCATAAACATAAATGCATACAAAAAATACTTACGGATCATTTGACTTAGGTATCAGGGTTCCTAGCTCTTTGATGCGATCGTTGATATTGAATCTCCGTCTTCGTTCAACTACAATTTGACATATATTAAATAGAATATACAGTAAGTACAGCGGCTTGGTAAACCAGTCTTTGCAGTTTATGAAGGAATAATTAGAGGTCATAGAAAAAATTGACATGAATCACATTTTACAAATAATTTAACTGTTTACAACTTACAATTTACAACTAATGACATACAACAAAAAGCTGTCTTTAGAGTGCTAAAAATATAAACAAATAATGAAAATATGAAATTACATTGCACATAAGTTCTCCCAAGAAATCAAGGCTGCCTTGGCATTTTATAGAAAACTTTTGGATACTTGATAAGAAGTATGGTCTCAAAGACTGTAGGTTTTCATTTCACCATAGAACTACTGCATATTAAGAAAGTAAACATCAAGAGAATTACTAAAGAATTTGCTAAAAAAATTAAATTTTATGGACTCACTTAAGTTGTGGTTGTCCTTCTTCTGTCTTTCTTTAGCAAGAGCACGAACTTCAGCCTCTGTGAAGCAAAGAGAAAGGTGAACATCAGTGCTTTAAGAAAACATCACTGAGTCTATAAATGAATGGAGTCACAGTAAATGTTACTTGGTCTAGCACACTTGATATATTTAGATTTATCATGTTATGTTGCATAATCACAGCCAATAAGAAATCATTGACTAAGGATTGGAGTAGGAGATAAAACTAAAGTAATGTTACAATAATTAGCTTCTTGATTTCTACAATCATGGTTGATTCATATTGTGTGCGATTTAGTTATACACAAAATACATCATACACAGTCTCTAAAAATCAGATTGAACACATCTTTTACAAGTTACAAGAAAACATCCTCTTTTTCATTTCATTTTGCTTTGCTTTGCTTACCTACTTGAAAGCTCTCTGGCCTTTGATAGTTTTCATACTGGCCACAGGATCCAGGCTTGTCCAGTACTTGCTTCATGCCAGGAGCTGGAGTAATTATTTGGTAAATAATTGACTTAATAGTATCCTGTGCATTTCCAAATTGCACACAATATCCACATTGGCCCACAGTTATGCTTTCATTTTCTATATCCCATTAGAAATGTGTTGACTTTCTCCTTCATTGATGATCAATGATCATAAACTAGATAATCTGCCAGCAAAAGTGCTGCACCAGCCCTTACAAACTGTGTGTCTTAGTCTGATCTGACAAACAAAGTGAGTTTTGGTTCATCAAAATAGTCTGCAAAGAGTCAATTAAGATATTAGTCACTGAAAAGTATCCTAAATTGATTTCACAGTCAAGTTACTGCACTAATTGTATTGTCCATGACTCCCACCTAAGCTTAACCCAAACGATACAGTAAAAGTAAAAGTAATTTGCCAATGCTGATAATCCGGACTATGTGTCAGAGGTTTTGCTTAATAGTTTACCTGTGTATTCCCTTTTAATGTTGGGTGGACAAGAGTTGCTGATGCCGAGGCCCGGGAGGGGATGTCCATGATTGCCATACACATCGAGAAGGTTACCAGACACAGGAAGCTTCAAACAAATGATCAATGTCATATGTCATTACAATGTATGTTAAAAAAAAAACTATTGTGTCTTGTATTTGATTCACACACATTTAAAGCCATATTCATGATTTCAAAGAAGGGAATATTTAGAAAAATTACCGGGTTGTTTATTTGGAGTCCTGGGTCCATAAGTCCAAGAACATCCTCATTGTAACTTGACTCCAAGCTAATTATATCATCAATAACGTCATCCATCTGTGTAAAATAAAACCACATTTTTTTCCTGATTAATATACCACAAAATCTGTGTGCGTATTGCATCAGGGCACCCTTATCTAATGTGATGAAAATCATCAGTTCATCTGGCATACCTCTTTCTCACAGTTGGAGCTGAGGGTGAGCAGGGCCATGGGACTATTGGGGGCGCTGCTGCCGGGTCCGGGTGGCATGCCGTGTTCTGGGGGCTGGCTGGGGCACTGGCTGCCAGCTTTACCACCCAGGGTGGTGGACAGGTACTGCCTCACCTGCTGCCTCTGAGCCTGCTGGATATGGTATTTGGTGGGATTCTCCAGGTGGGACTGCACCTATGTGAGCAAGAGGTAAACATTACAAAGGCTTTAGATACAATCTAGATACACTCCAGCATCCATGGAAACATATTCAATGGAAACGTAGAATAGATGTGTGGATTGATTTGAAATAATACTTCACACCTGTTTGAATGCCATGATGCAAACAACACATAAGCAAAATCTCAAAATAAAGATATTTTTGATTCAGTTTCATGTTCAATGCTTCTATTTTAAATTCAAATAAACCAAAAGCTTATAAACCAAAAGGAATCAAGCTGCTGTGCTGCAGTTAAATGACTAATTTCTAGTTCATCATGCTGATCATTGGACCTGAAAACACAATTTTAAAAGCCAACTTTTCTAGGCTGATTGCAAGCTTGTATTTTGCATTACTATGCTAAGCTCTAGAAATGTGTTTAAAGACTTTTCTCTCTTTTTACAGAACACTTCATATTGTTAGATTACAAGGGAAATGAAGGGCCTATCTCAGTTGTAAAATGCATATTTTAATAGCATCATTTACCACTGGCCGGTTTTATTTACTGGAGACTAAAACTCTCTGCATATGCGACACCATGGAGCTGTGTAGTTGTGTCACATGATCTAAATAAGCACTCTAAATTCATGCAGAACATCAACAACTCATGCAGCAACATAAAAATTACTAAGTAATTATTAGCTTTTCTAGTGCACAGTATGTTACTGGATAGTTCCCATAGCATCAAAAGTTGCAAACTGTGTTTAGCAAGTGCAGTCTGTCAGATATAAGGGCACAGTCTTAAATGATAGATAAATAAATACCATTTCAACCACAAGAAAGAAATGAAAGATTAGCTACACTATCAGACAATATTTTAGTCCAGAAATCGGTCTGTTGTGAAATAAAAAGAGCTAAAAAAATCAGCCCATCTCACCTGATAGTGGCTGTATTCAAGCATCTCCAACATGTTTGCTAGTAATTGATAAAAAAAACAAACAAACAGTATCTACATACAGTATATAATCCCTTTATCTTGTTAGCCTATAGTGTGGACAGCAAGCTAGTATTTGCAAATCTGAGAGCAGTCACTAGTCCCACTTAATTTATCAAGGGCTTAAGGCTCATTAGTTATGCAAGTTAAGAAATGGAGGAGGACACAGAGACTCATCCTCCTACTTCTGTGTTGTTCCTGTTTAACTATGAATTTATGTCTTTATAGAGCCCATTTGACGTCACCACTTCTAACTCACAAAGAAGTCTTTTTACTGGTTGGCCAGTAGTCTACGAACTGAAGCTTGCTTAAGGCCAACTAACGTTTAATCTTTAGTTCTGCTCATCTAGTATAAAACATTATTTGTTCTGAGTACCAAGAACACAATTGACACCAGTGTTCCACTACAAACTAGCCATATGAAAACCCAAATGTATGGTGTGTTTAACAACCCCACCCATTTTTTGAGATTTCTAGAGGTTAATGAGGTTTAACCATTTATTGTTAAACAGTCACATTTTGGGGGTATAGAAGGTGTACGGCTTGATGTAGAGGGAGAAGTATTTTTAGATTTAATGGTTCCAAGAAACTTATTAAATTTGACTATTCAAATATGGTAAATCTCCAGCCTAGCTCAGCTCTCTTTGTAATGGAAAGCATTTGATATCAACACCCATATTTATAGAGAAACAATCAAAGGAAGTTTATCTTTTTTATCTTTCGAAGCTTTTTATAGGCTTTATTTTGTGAATCAGTTGATCATGGCGCCAAACACAGTCAATGGCGCACGGCACGTTGCCCAGAGGGTGTGGTGATGGACTTTTAAAAAATGTTGTGGCCAGAGATTGATGGTGGGACTGCAGCGCTATTTGAAACAGGGTGGTATCATAACCCATCAACTTGTATGGTTCCCTTCAAAAGCAGTGTGACATGCACAATGACAAACAAAAAAATCTGTCTTGACTTGATCACAGAGCACAAAAGTTCCTGAGCAAGAGATGAAATGTTTGGTTGCATAAAGTAAAGAAGAGTTCAGTGACATTCAGCAAAGAGTCAGAACAGCACAGCATGCAACAGCAGTTTGCCACCCTATTTCTTATCATGTCTAGAAGATAATGCATGTAAGAATGCAAGAATAAGAGGATAAGGTCACTATGGTACATACACTGTAGATGGTTCTGTGTTGCCTGGAATTCACACCACTTACGTTTATAGAGAAAAAGATCCATACAACTCTGTTCAGGATTAAGTTGGCAAAAAAGTGCCATTACGCGAAGCTATTTTTGAGTGTTGGGTTCAAGTTCAGTCACAATGATTTGTATTGTGAAACTTGTTCCCCCTCGTGTGCTTGTATGTACTTTATCCTCAAAAAGGCAGTGTGCTAAAATGTCAATCATTAGAATTTATAATAAAAAGATTTATGAATGTGTGGCTTGGCATATTGTATTTACCAAAACCATGGACCTGTAATTTTTTGTATTAAAAAATGAAAAAACAACCAAACACAGAGGCAGTATCCGTAATGACTCTAGCCTGTTTCATAACTAGTAGCTAATAGCTTGGAACAGGTCCTTGATGGCTTGTAGTGGCTGCTCACATATAGTAAACCTTTTTGAGGAGATGACACTGTTGTTGTAAATGTAGTGTTGTGGTAAATCCACTCTTAATGTGATCAAATGGTAACAGGTGTTTTACAGCTTTCCTTTCTCTTGAATTACATTTAAGAGTAATATGTGGATAAACGAGGGTAAAGCAAGCATAAAACAAACCAATCTCCTAATTTTCATTTTGGACATTTAGTTGGCAGTCCTCGCCAGAATGACAGATCATAGCATGATTCAATGTCTTGGTCAAAGATATCTTGACCAGACAGCATTGACAATTATATCTGCTTATTACAGGACTGGAAAAATGCCAACTTTTGGTAAAAAGTTCACATTTATCCACACAGGAGCCACTCCATACAGTAAATATCCTGCAAGTTTTAACACCATATGAAAGCCTCCTAGTACCTACGCCTTGGGAAAAAAAGATTTTTGCTTCAAAATATCTTCAAAGTTTCACAAATGTTTAATGATAATGAGCACATAAAAACTAAAATTGTCAATCTAAAAGCGAATTCTGTTGAAAATGAAAATGTGACTCTTATAAAGTTTTACAGAAAGCCATCTTCTCCACGCAAGATGTATTTTACAAAAACAGACAAACTTTTTTCCAGGAATATTACAGTTAAATATTATCAAGCACATGAGTTTGACTTGTATGTGTATTTGTTAAGATGTATAAATTTCAGCACAAGTTGCATTTAAGGATAAAATATGTCCATTGTCCATTTAAAAATCATCAACTGTCTGCTGTGTTTATTTAAAATGTTTATTTAGGACATTTTATTCATAATGACTTGTTTGTTACAAGTCTCACAGCAACATTGGATAATCTGTGTGTGTGTGTTTGTGCAACCAACACAATAATAGCAGCTTTTTAGGCTGTAGTTATTATTTCACAGAGGGATAACATCAATGTCATGCCAAATTCTTTTCCAATTTCGACTTAGTACTGCCAGTTATTAATGGACTCAACTGGAAGTACATAAAATATTTTGCTCCGAGGAAAACTGAAGCATTGATTATTTACAGAATTTTACATACATTTTGTCACTGTCAAGTATCAAAATTTAACGCATTGCACTAAAAGCTGATTTAGTGCCTCTTTATTCATGATGATGAATAGTAAATTATCCCCAAAACTGAACATTTATCCAACGAATTAAGCTGCTTATCAGGATCCTCACGTGTGATGAAGCAACTTCAGTCGTGCAGCCAATTAATAAAGATGTCTGCTGCAGCATCTCGTGTAAACCCTGCTAGAGCACAGAGCACCACGTCTTTGTCTGGATTACTGGAAACTCACTAGGAGCTGGAGAGGTGAATACAAAGACAGGGGAAGTGCCCCCTGGCTGTACAGAGACTTGTATGATAAAACAGAGAAGGCATTCTTTGTAAACTCATAGTAGAACGTTTCTTTGTCTCCCCTCTGCAGTGTGGCCTTTTCCTTTAGCCAAACCTTTGGGTTGAGAGGGAACTATTAACAAGGGATGTATTTCATTTATCCCTACAGCAAGCCAAGCTCTCACTTTATTCATAGACTCTTTGTGAGACAGAGGTTTATTACCTTCTCAAGGAGAGCACATGTCCATGTTTTAGACTTATGCCTTGAGGACCAATAACATTTCAAGAGATAGTCGTCACTCCTTGACCCCTGAAAAGAAACAGATCCATTCATATCTGTCGACCAGCTCCTCTCTGTTTCTTACTTCCTTGGTAACCAGCCACACTTGAGGGCATTTTGTCACAGGAGGATGCTAAACATTTACTGTGTGCCAAAATGTAAGGAGACGGCTCCACTAGCGCCACTAATACTAAGATCTTGCTTTCAAATCACATCAAAGGCAACATGAGTTCGTTTCATAAGGGCATAATGGGTATCGAAAATGAATGGTACAAAAGATAAGTAATGCATGTATGATACATAACAAATAACCACATATATGTAAATCAAACCTCTAGTGAGACAGAAAGGCTATATTGCTGAGGTAAAATATCCTTTCACAACTCAGCCATTTGCAATCTATTGTCTTTCCAGCAATATAATTCTTCCTATCACAGGTGCAAAAGAGGTTGATGTTCCCCTCATACCACTTCTTCAACAAGATGATTAACTGATATGACACTTTCACAATAATGTGGCACCAAATTCAAAGTTGAATATGAGGTTGATGTATTCATTGGCTGCAAAGTTTTAAAGAAAAGTCCTGCTAACAGTCAAGCAGTGCAATGTTCTTTAAGGCTGATATGCCTGATACGCAAAAAGAGCAAGGTCATACGTCATGTTGTCCGACATGTTGGGGAAGCCAATGGCGACAGGTAGCAGTAGGTTGGCATAAGTAAATTTTATGTGTTGGCTATGCATTATATGCAAGTGTTGATATTTCTTATGTGTAAAACTGAGGCTTATGGTGAAGCTAGAGGACATGTAAGGGGAGGTCAGGGGAGTGTTGTGGGAGACAAAAGGTCAGTGGTTGATTAAATGATTAACAGTCACTCCCTAAATTAGGAGTTTTCTGAAGGCTACTTAAGCTCATCTGACAGGACATATATCAGACCTCCATTGTTGTATCAGATGATCTTAAGTGGCTCTTCACTGACACCACCTGTCATGTGCTATGTTATTTTGAATTGGTTTTAATCTGGATATGAAACACTTAATTATGTAGTGGATATTGTTACAATACTTTTTCATACAAGACATAGTAAACCTGAAATTGAAAGATGTACCTCCTGATTGGAAAACACTACCCCAAATAACATCATTGACTTATCAAATGACATGTTAATAAGACAGGTGCACTAACAGGTGCACTAAAATATTCTGCCAAATGACCTAAGCAGGAGATTTCCAAATGTAAAATGGCCTGTGTGCACACAATGATAGACCTCCCACACTCAGTTTTCATAACAAAAATACAGACAAGGCTGGTCCAGAGTAGGTTATTTTAACTAGCAAACACCTGTTGCCAACCAGATGGCCTGGTTGCTTCCAGCTCATCTGAACCACTGTGAATCCCAGGTGACATTTGATCCATGACATTTGGAGTTGCCACACATTTTACACATACACATTTTATATCTAGTGACCAGTTGCAGTGGATCTATCTAATGTGAGGTGGAGGAATGCTTAGACATTATATCCATTAACAAATTAATTAAAAAAAAAAAAAAAAGTATTAAATACAAGCAATTTGTGTCAAACTTCAGCAACTAATGCTCAAAAAGTTTGTAGTATGAACTACATCCAGGAAGCGATTAATTTTGCCAATGCAACATAATTGGGAAAACAATTTAGATGTCTATAAACGTAATTTCTAGGAGACAGGGTTGGACATTTACTGTAGACTTGTATCCTTGCTGACTGCTATGCACTCATCAGCATCTCTTGGTACCAATAGACACATGTAAACTGGTAATTAGCATATGTGAATTTTATGCTTTCATTATGATGAATGGCAACATTTTAAGCAAGCTAAAATTGTATTAGATTAATATCAGAGCAAGTCAGCTTTAGGAGAAATTACAAATGCTCTCTGGCACAGTAGAAAGTTGCAAGATCAATATCACTACTGAACATTTTTCCACTTTTACAGATCTACATCTATACAGCAGATTCAGTGTTTATTTCATTGCATAGAGTAGCAGCATGTTTTCTTGTCCTTGCAAAGATGTTTTCTTATAGTTCTGCTATAGCTATTCTCATCTCTGACACTTCTTTGACCCATCATTGTTGGAGCATATTTTCAGAGGTCACACGGAGGTCACAAATTTACAGACTGGACTTCCCCTGTTGGAAACAATTGTGAATAATGTTTCTGCAACTCACCAAAAAATTTGTCCAGACTCTTGGTGCCACTGGTTTTTCAGAGGCTCACCAAGGTTTTAGCATCACAACATGTAACTGACTCATTAAACATAGTAGTTCATGAAAACTGACCAATAAAAAGGTTAGCTTTTGTCATTAAGTATAAAATCTAGAGTAAAATTATGAGGCATTAATTATTTACAGATTTACAATTGAATACTCTAAACATTTAAAAATAATGCAAGTGTTGAACCAAGCCTTGGTATCAAAATGTTCGTTGTGGAGCTATTTACAGCTTCAGTGGACGGACCACTGAAGTGATAGAATGACAGACTGAGCTTCTTTGTTTTAGGGTAACAACAGATGAAAACTTGCCCTCTAGGCCAAGCTCTGCCTCATTTACAGTTTTTCTTTTGATTTAGGCATTCATGAAATACATAAAAAAGATTTAATGAACTTCAAGATCTAATCTTGTGTCCATGTGTTAACTGCTCAGTTATCTCTTGTCACATGCCAAAATCAGTTCAGTTCAGAGTATTTTTACAGAAAAATATTTCTGATGGCCCTTTTTGACCGTGGGGGCATGTACACAAATATGATCCAATCAAATGTGATTTGGGGTGTTTTGTTCGGTCGCAGATAAGGGCAGATAATGTTATTTGACACTGGAAACTTTTAAAGGGATGTTAAAGAAGCAGGTCAGCAGGTAGGACTATATGCAAAAAAGGTGATGTTTATCAACAAAAATAGTAATGAAACAGAGGCAAAAATGAACCTGGGGAAATCATCAAAAATAAATAAAGCCGAAGCAAATTAAACAAACAAATAAATAAATAAATAAAATTTGCAACCTCACAGCAAGCTGCAATCTACTCTCTTTCCAGTGACCAGCCTTTTACTTTCTTAGCCTCACCTAACTGGAACATACCATCTACTCAGGTTACCGCAGGGTGAGCTAGACTGATACCAAGCTTTCAGAACATACAGAACATTAATGTAGAATTTCTCTATTACTGCTGACAATCACAATTTCCTATGGTCATACATGCACAGCCATGAGTGTATCAAATTATACAGAATATCATTTACTACAGAACAGTTTTATCCTTCCCACCTTAACTTGGCAGAGCTCACTGTTAAGTGCAGCTAATGATGCACACCTGTTGTCACTATCCCTGATTAAGCAGATGATCTAGCAGGTAAGCTAACTGCACATAGCAAGCTAACTTCCTTAATTGAACTAGCCTTGAAGGAACAACGGTCGCTTATTGAAGCACGGTTTACAACTTTCATGGGAAGATTGGACCAGATTCAATCAGACATTGCAGTCTGCATGGCATCAAAAAGTTGATCCAGGAATGCTCTCCATACTCGGATTATGAAAGTCACAACTACTGCCATGAGAAAATATGGTGAGCTGGAAGCTGCTTTGGCTCAGCAAGAAGACTTGTAAAGTCAATATAATATCCACATTATTGGCATCCCCGAACTTACTGAGGGCACCAACGTGCTACAATTTGTCACCTCATCCATCATCAAGTGGTTCCCTGCACTTGCTGGGGAAAAGGTTTGAGACGATTACTGCATCTTTCCATCTTTCAGGCCCCTCGCACTTTAGGCTAGTTTTGAGGGACGGTGGCTCACCTCAATCAGGAGGGGAACACTCGTTTTACAGATTTTTGGCACCATCTGTTGTTGTGAATGTACAATTAAAAGTTTAAAAGTTTAAAAGTTTAAACCCTGAATATACGACAACCCCACTTTTTTCAGACCTATTTCCAGGAAAAAACTCTGTCTTATATTCGGACCAATATGGTACTACTTCTGGTCATTTGTAATTTGTCCTCTCTCAACATGGCTCAACCCCATCGCATCAGTGTCTCGGAGGCCCATGGAGGAGAGGCTCGACTTTCCCCAAAGGCTGCAAGATTTGGTTCACACTGCTATACCATTTTTAACACTCATCTACGGCTACGTCTAGGGCCTATTGTTTCCTACCTTCTCACTGTGTGGGATGTAGCAGAGAAAATGTCCAAAACAGCTCAAAAGTGGCATTTGAATAGCCCAATTTTTAACAGCTACTCACTTCTCACTGGAAGTGTCTCCTTGAGGGCATATGGGGTCCCTTGGAATACACAACTCATCCCTCTCGCTTTGCATAGCATTTTAGACAAGGAGGGACAAACCAGAAGCTTGGTATCTGTATTGTACTCCCTATTCTCTTTGTCTTCCTACAAGTTCCTACAAGTACAACAAATGTGGTCTAGGGATCTGAGTCTACCCGTTGATTACAAGTCTATACCATGGAACAAAGTTTGGGGTACAGTGGTAGAATCCTCTTAGAACCCTAATCATCAACAGATCCACTTGAACGTTATCCATAGGGCTTACCTTCCTCCAAAAAAGTGTCACACAATGAAGATTATTCCTTCCCCACTGTGTGACCTCTGATGATGGACACATAGGTTCTTTTACACATATGTTTTGGGAGTGTAGTGTTGTGGTGGTTTTTTGGAGTCAGGTGTCGTCCACACTGTCAGATATGTTGGGAACTGTAGTACCACATTCACCTACGGCCATGCTATTAAATGATTTTCAGCTGTCATATCCTGGGAAATGCGTATTGGTAGCAGGCCTGACCACAGCTAAGAAGATGCTGGCTGTCCACTGGCAACCTCCTCACACACTTACATGTACACAATAGCTAAACACCTGTCTTGATCTGATCATTATCTCGGTGGCTTAAATGCATGGTGCAAGTGAGAGAACTTTTACACAATAGGAAGGAGCATATAATAAGGTAAGGGGGGGGGTCGCCACTGGTAGGGTTTGCAGGGAGAGCGGGGTAAAATCAAATCCAAATACTGTATATCCTCTGTATTTTATGTGTATTGGTTGTAATTTCCTTGCTCCCCTTTGAGAAAATGTTAAAAAACCCAAAACATTTGATCATTAAAAAAACAAAACTCAAAACATAATCACAGCAAGACTGAAGACCTTCAACAAAACATAACATTGTGAAACACACACTATTCAACCAAAACCCATATTCCATTATTTGCGTAACGTGACTGATAAATCAACATAAACATTGGACTGAAATTAGTGACTTAATAATGTTGGGAACCAGGGCCTAGTGAAAAGGGAGAGGAGCAACCTTTTCACAGGGATTGCTATGGCAATTATTTAAACCTGCACTTATCTGCTAGCACATGGGTGTAGTAGAAAGCTATATCATAAGAAATGTGTGTGTGGATATCAGTCATGCTCTTATTTGTTCATAGCCCATAATTTACTACAGCTCCATATCATGCTGTATTCGCTAACATATATGTAATAAAAACATAAAATAATATCCTTGCTTACTTAAAAGGAATTAACCAGTGATACCAAGCTGCTGACATTGTTAGATTAAGTGTCGCCATGCCTGAAAAGAAGACCAGAGCTTCCTCAACAGTGAACTAACAGCAATGCCAAGTGATGATTGCATTATTTAAGAAATGTTCTATATTGCTGAACCCATTAGAAAACAGACGCTGCCTTCAAATGCTGTTGGAGACACATTAGCTAACCAGAGATTGTTAGCTTTTGTACAACATTTTCTTTTTATACAACACTGAATGAATTCTTTGTTTAATGGCTTGCAACTCAAACATTTCTGTCAGTAGCCATCTCATTATTTTTACAGTAGGTTGTACTCCTTTCTTCTTCTTAAGGTTCAAGCTAAAATAATGCTCTTCTAACAGTCTTTCACTTGCTCATTTGATGTACAAAATGTTTATTCTCCAGGACATTTAACTCTCTGACACCAGTGAAGGCATTGAACACCCATAGGTCCAAAGTGTTATGTGCTAAGTTCCGCCATAGCCTCGAGGAGGTAGATTTTCTACCTGGTCTACCTGGGACCTCTCGTCACATGTTGCATTGTGTACCAGTTAAGTTACCGATTATTGTCTTGATTCATCGGTTAATTAATGTCAGAAAATAGTGAAAAATATCTATTTAAGTTCCCCACAGTCCAAGGTTACATATTCAAATGTCTAATTTTGTCTAACAGTCCAAAACCCATAGATATTCAGTTTATCATCATGTTCAACAAAGAAAAGCAATAAATCATCATGTTTGAGCTTATTTTTTTTTACTTGAAAAATGACTAAAACAATTATTCAGTTATCAAAACAGTTGCTGATTACTCTTCTGTTGATCAACTAATGGATTAATCGACTAACCTTGCAGCTCTAGAAAGAGGACTTATTTTGTTTTATCTGAATAACTTTAAGAGGCTTGAGGAGGTAAAATAAAGAAATCCACAAGAAATAAAGCAGAAATTAGAAAAAAAGCTTCCCGACCCCCAGGTTGGGAACCACTGCTCAACAGCAAATAGCAGCCACTGAGACAAGCCATTTCATCAAGAGGAGGAGTTTGGGACAAAGAGATGTCTTCTCTGCTGCTTAGCCTATGGCTACAGGGTAACATTAGCAAGAATGTAACATCCTCTTCCAAGAATGAGACACATTGTCCAGTCTGTGTGGGATTAGGAACATGCACTTGCTTAAATGACAAACCATGGAGCTTAATTTAGCAGCTATATAAACACACAGAGCCTCGTTTTCATGCCTGGTGCGGGGCTATGCAATCTATCAGCTAAGCTTGTTGCAACAAAGGGAAACAGTAAAATGATTCAAACAAGTTACGACATGTTCACAACGAGCAGCAAGGGCAAAGGTCACCAAATCCACCAGTCAACCTATAATATTTTACAGATGAAGTGTGGTGCTTAAAAATATATCAAATTTTACATAGTGAAAAAAAAGCTGCTGGAAAATTCTTGCGGTGGATTTTAAAACTTGTGCAGACATGTCCCTCTCTTTGAAAACGCTATCTTGAAGAATCAAGTGGATACTAGAAATTGAGAACAGAGCTGTAGGTCTGACGAGTTCAACAAACAAAAGGCTCTCTTAGCTCGGCTTCAGCTAAGTTTGAGACCTCAGAGTCTACCCTGAAAATCAAAGAGCACAAAGATGTAGCATTATTCAGCTCAATGTGCCTGGAGTTTGAGGAAAAGGTCAGTGTAAACCACGAATGTCTGCACGTGGAGTTGAATCTGATGATTTTTAAAAGTCAGGGCTTTTCGGGGCCATCAATTAATATATGACTGTCTTTGATCCCATTCTTAAATAAATTCAAAGCCCCAATTCAGCATGAAATTTCTTAGGTAGATCAATGTATACACATAAATAAGAATCAGAAATACAGAGTAAACAAGACACTAACTCCTTCATTACCACAGGAGATTACATATGCAGCTTCACAATCATTATCTGTCATTTGTTGTATAACATCACCGTAATAGTTAACTTTACTTAATTACATGCTGCCACTGTGAAAAGAACTCATAACGACAGTAAAGAACATTATTAAAATTATGTTTAAATATATAGTATACGAGTTTACATGTGTGATGACTGAAATGACGGAATACAGGGGTTGTGCTATGTACAGAGAATTAAAATGATAATGAAAAATGTGAAAACAAAAAAAAGGAATTAACATTCAAACCATATCATCACATCATCATCATATCAAGAACGAATACTACTGAAGTACACCACAAATTGTAGTACCACCATAGACTGTATATAAAGATGGACTTAGCAAGGCGTGATGTCACCCACTGGTTTGCATTGGAGCTGGTTTGAAGCCCAGAAGTGCTGCTTATGGTCTGCACTGTTTTTTCAATTTAGAGTCAGGGACTTCTAAATAAGGAGTGCGGGGTGTTTTCTTTCACACTCTGGAAACGCAGCTTGCTCCCTTGGACCAAAACTAACACTAACTTACCAGGAACACCAAGTGGTGCAGACTTGTGCTAACATCATCTAGCTGACAAGGCAGGTATTTTTATGGAGTAACAGATATATTGCGACAATAGTGCGAATCAGTGCAAGTTCTGGAGTCGGGGAGTGAACTGTCAATCACAGCTGTCAATCAATGCCCACACAGCAGACATCAAAGCTACTATTTGTCTTTATATCTTGTTAACAGAGCAATAATTTCCTAAATGACCGCCAGCATACTTATTAGAGGGCCCAAATTTAGAGATTGAGACCATAATGACTCGTTGAAAAAATTTATCGAGTATCTCACGAGAGAAGTTAACACTTTTTTAATGGGAGTCTATTGGAGCCAAGGTTGTTTTGGGGCCAGCATCGAGTGACCGTCAGTGGTACTGCACTTTAAGGGACTAATTTTGTCAAGCCTGCATTAATTGACATCTTGACCACTTGGTGGCAGTGCAACAAGCAGTTAACTTGTTAGCGAACAGTTGCCTTTTTACAGACTCCAGCAGATATGGAGCAACATTAGCATTCATAGAAGATATTTCAGCTCGCATTAATCATGGTAAAAAAAACGCATTGAAACACAATATGAAAGTTTGGGGAAATAAAACCAACTCATACAGGTATCTGCTGCAGTGGAGAGTGTTAGTTAAAGTCCCAGTGAAATGGGAGTGAGAGCATCTTTAGCTTCTGTACAGTGAAACAAACAACAAATATTTGAGCGATGTACCAAGAGGGATTTAAATCAATTTGCAAATTTGCACCTTTGCATTTGATTGGACTGCTAAAAAGTGGGTGGGGCTTACAGAGCTTAGTGCAATACAGAGCTGCAGAGAGAAACAGCTACAGAAGACTGTTGGCTCCACAAAAACCTCCTTCACCTGTTGTTAGATCAGGAGGATGACGAGGGAAACCTCAGCCACATTGTTTTGGAAATGAAAACAAAGTTTTTGCACACTGATATCCAAACACACATCTCTTCCTATCTTTCTCCATATTGCTCTATTAGCTACTACAGATGAGAAGTTTTATATGACTGGTGTGGCTATCTACTTGCTTAAAATCACACTTGATTGGATGAACTTTTGTAAACACCCCAATGTGCAGGATGAGTTATCAAACAATTGAAACTGTTTTACAAGAAGAGAAAAAACAGATTTTGATGTAAAAATACTCTGATACTGATTTTTGACATGTTACAGGGACACAGGATTAAAACTGGAAAAATGTATTTTTCATTTTGTTATAGAAATTATGATTACACTGTGTATGAGTGTTACTATTTTATCTAGATCATGATGAATTGTTCCTGTCTTGTACTGCAACTCTGCAACATCAGCAGACTTATCAGCTAAGGTTAAAGGAAGTTCAGCATTATATTTGTCTTTGTAACCTCATCCTGTGTGTTGCATTGTGAAACGCTCCTTCTTGTACAAGAAAATCAATTCTGTTAAATTTTGATACTTTGGCTCCGGTCTCTATTGTTTAATGGTCATTAAGAAATAAGAAATTTTTTAGCACATTTCACTGGATGTTTAATGATGTACCACACTGTCTCTTTACCTGTTCTTTACCTGTTGTTTTTTGATCCCTACCTGTTGTCAATCAGTCAGATATGATTGTAGCATTTGGCTTAGTTAGTTTCTTGTTCATTAAAATAATGACAAATGAGAAAACAATGACGTTTCATCGTTCCAGCACCACAGTGATAATATCCCAAGTCCTCTCTTTTTGTCAATGTAATAATTGTAATTGAAATAGTACCATGAATATGATTCATAAGGTTTTTTCTAGAGACCATAGAATTCAACTTTAATTCAAAAACACAACAGTGTCTCCCGCGTTACTTTTTAAGTAATCAAATAATATTGCTACCCTGCTTATATTGTCATTAGTGTGAAGTTATTATTGAAGAATGCTAAACATTTTTAAGCCAATTTGATATTCGCTGAACTTAACACATTACATTTTACTGTAATATATTTTGCTTGTATTTGGATTTATTATTTGCTTTATTGAAGCATTTGAGGGATTACAGCCAACAAAATCCCTTCTCTGCCCAAAAACCTTTAGTGTCAGAAAGTGAAGGAGTGAGAGAAGAAAGAGGAGACAGAGGATGAGGATATAGAGAGCAGAGAATCCGATTAAATGGATTAAATGTGTATTTAAGAATAGATGGAAGATGCTGCTCTAGACTGCAGGAATAAATTGTAACAGTTTCTCCTCACAGCAGCCACTATAGTGGACCTTGGTTAAAAATTTGCCCTGGCTACAGCCACAGTCTCCACCAACTCCTGAGAAAAATATTCAGGCTCTTTAGCTGCGAAATGCTCCACTATGTTCACCTGCTAGTTAGTAATGGTTGTTATTATAGTATATTCATGAGTATATTCACTGCAAACACCACAACAGTGCAGTGTTTCCACTGTATTCATTCTGCAGCAATGCACCACCACTGCAGAATTAGTGCCGCTGCTAAAATTTCACACAATCATGAATATCAGTGGACTACTAATGATTTTCACTCGCACACTGTGCAAGCACAACACCCTACATTACCGTGGAATTGTTTTGAGTCTTCCTCCTTCTCCTCATTCTTCAAAGACATCTATCTGAAAGGTACTGTTATAAGAGTAGTGTAGCTGCTTTAAGGAGTAGGGCAGTGTGTAATGTGTGTGCGTAGTGAGTGTGTGGTTGAGCGAGTGCAGAGAGTGAGCGGCAGAAAAGTGACGGTGAATACAAGCGGAGCAGAGGAAAAGGTTAGCAGTAAGTTGTCATTCTAGCAGTAAATGTACAGTACAGACTACAGTGTGTCAGTTAATAAATGCTGCTGCTTCTTAAGACCAAGAAAAGTCTTGGCTATTGTTTCCCCAACTGTGGAATAAGTGAAGGGGGTTAGCCCTGAAGTTAGCAAGAATGGTTTAGCCTAACCTGACCAGGCTCACTTAAGGTGGACTTACCTTTAAGGTGGACCGGCTATTCTCATTTTAGTGTCAATCTCAGCTGCTCCTAAACAGAGAAATGTCTGGCTGCTGAGTGTCTCCTGAGTTTTGATCAACCCCCAAACCCCCACCCCGCTGCCCCAGTCAACCTAGGGGAAACACTGCAGTGAGTAAAGTTGTGGGCCACTAAACCAAAACAATGACCTGAAAGATGAAATGCTCCATAGAACAGAGAGGAACTGCAGAGATGAGTGATAATTCTCATTAGGTTTGTCACTATGAGTGAGCTCTTTCACATTTCACATCATTTTTTCCATTGTTCCTATAAAAATATTGATTGGTGCAGCTTTAAGTGTCTGGAAACAACTATAATGCTAAAAATGGCATAGATACTATTTTCTGTATATCAAACTGATTCTCATTGATCATATCATATTTTCATATGTTAAGTCAACATTTTACGGTACAGTTATTTCTTTATTGATCAACTGAGGATTTTTTCATGCAGAGCTAAACTCAATACCACTGGTGAAGCTGTACTACATTCATTGTTCTATAACAACACTGATAAAATCTGAGAAGGCACGATGAATGCACAGTTTAACTCCAAGGAGAACAGCACACAGGCAAGAATGAACTGTGGAAGCACAAAGAAGATACCAGTGTACAAAATAATATCTTACTTAACCTCAACCAGTAGTTTTGTATTCTGAGGTAGTTATTGCTCTCTGATAGTTCTTTACCCTAGATACTAGAAGTTCTACAGTATGTGGAAACCCCCTAATATGTTTCAGTTACATTTTTGAATCATATTATCTACTTATATTTGAGTTCACTCCTAGTTGAGTTATTTCTATGAACACTGGATATTTGACTGTCACTATCAATGCGATGTACTGTAGTGCAGCGTTTGTCATTCAAAGTTCAACTCATGATGTGATAAAATTTCACTATTTAACATGTATGACAGTTGCAGCACTTCACTAGTTAACTAGTGGCATGCACATGTCGACTAGTGACCAGTTTTGTCGAACTAGTAAGATGAAAACATCAACTAGAGTGAGAAAAAGCCCAAGATGTCAAACAAATGTCTCACTAGTTGTGCACAGTCGCTCACTAGTGTCGAGCGAACCTCAACTAGTTAAACGTGTAAGAAAAATGATAAACATGTTCAGTCAAAGTCTTTGCATGTTCAGTACAGAGTCTGGCTAGTCAGACAAAATGTCTTCCACTAGTTGACTAGTGAGGAAAACATCGGTGTCACTAGTGACTCTTTCTGAACCTAACTAGTTCACTAGTAAGAGAAAGTGGTTGTAACTAGTTAACTAGTAGGAGCCAAAATGTCCACTAGTTACACTAGTTGGGGTCTTTTCAGCTTAGTTAACTAGTAAGGTCAAAATAGACTAGTTAACTAGTGAGGGTCTTGGATTTCACTAGTTCAAATAGTGATCATTTTGGCAGTATACATTACTTCTTAAATGAACTCAAGATTGAACCTAATTATAAGCATTCATCGCTGACTTGTGAGTTGAGTGTGTGATAAAACTCTGCCTGCCTTTGTCTTGATCCATGAACCGTTTTTTTTTTTTTTTTTCTTTTACTTGATTCTCACAGGGGTCAGAGGTAACCTGGCTAATTAAGGGCCCCCTCCCCTTTTAGACAACCTCATCTGAGCTTTATGTTTTCACTTTCACGGTCCAGCAGCCCTGCCTGGTACCTCTAAGCTAATTTTGCCTTGCTTGCATGGCTTTGGAGGGGTCTTTGATAATCCACAGACAGGTTAGGACCAAACTGTCAAAAAGTGTTTGCCCAAGAATGTCGGGATCATTTTCTGGATTCTGCACTCTAAAAATGATACAGTATGAGAGAAAGTTCCTCCAGATTGCTTCCCTGCACAGTCTTCCAGCTCTATTATCAATGCAACAATCTGGTAGAACAACTTTCAGATGAGAAAACAACATATTTCTATTTCCATCAAAACCTCAGCAAAATTACCTCATGGCACTGTGATATTATTATCAAGAAAAAAAAAAAACAATAAAAGGATTTTCTGTTTTGCACACAGACACAAAACCACGTGAAAATAGACGGCCACGTGCCAAGTTACACTGTGGCAGGATTCGATTTTCATGCTGAAATAACTCGCAGTGGTATAGTGCTAAAGGATTATTACTTTGCCATCAATAAACACACTGATACGTAAAAGGCGAAAATGGTACTTCACACAAGTCAACAACTGATGTCATTCATGACCTTAAAAGAATGTCTCCCTCATGCAACGGCAGAAGCGTCTCACTTATTCTGCAGAACTTATTGGACCTAATGATATCACATGCATATCTGTGATAATTGGCAGAAATGATAGAAGATTTTTTTTTATAACTCATAGACACAGAAAATCAATAAACCCGTTGCAGACTACTACATATCAAGTGTCTGAGAGTTGGAATTTTCCTTCACAGTTAGTTTGGATAAACTTTTACACTTTGAAATTCCCTGACTAGCTAAAAACTAATACCTGGTCCTGATCTTGTAATGCCACAAAATGCGAAGATTATATGTTGTCGAGACATTTTAATCTTGATTCTAAGAGATATCAATTTTAATATCTGAGAGTTTTGAAATCTGTTTAGTCCCAGTGTATATCCAGAGTCATTTGCCTTCTAAAAAACATTTTCTCACTTTTATATTGTTTTAGGATGCATTTGTTCATACCAGGAATCAAATGAATGAAAATATGTCAGTGCAGTGGAGCAAATAGGATTAAATGTGTTGAATGCCAAATGTTTGGAAACAGGAATTCTGTCAAGAGATAATCCCCCCTATGGACTTAACACAGTCCACTCTCAGAGAACTGTACTTGTCTCTCAGGAGCTGAAACAGACGTAGGAATTTCTGAAGTCCATAATTGTTTTGAATTGGTAATTTACATTTTTAGAATCTAGTTTAAAATACATGGAATTGCAGAATCAAATAGTGTCAATCACTTCCACAGGAGAGTATACACCGGAATTCTGTTACATTTTTGCTGCATGGCTGATACAGGTGTACCTGCGTGATAGTAGGCTTACCTTAAGAACTTCCATGGATGTTAGGCTCACAGCAGGCTGGCTGGGGGGAGGCGAGACATGGACAGAGGAGGTGTGGCGGGAGCTGTGGTGCAGGAGGTTCCTGGTCCTCTCCTCTCGGTCCTCCCTGTGCTCTCGACCCTGGCGATGGGCAATCACCGGCTGATCTCGAAGCTGGACCTGTGACGTCACGGCCAGTAGAGGGGGGGAACTCTGGAGGAGCTAGTGGAGGTCATGCAGGTCTGGAGGAGCATTGAAGACCCCAGCCCACCCAGGGGCAAAGAGAGGAGGGAGTAGTTTAACAGACCAGGCTAAACAACATGCTGGTGTTTATTTGCACAACCAATGGCATTTTTCTGAACCGAGTCAGTAGGCAATATAAGGTATTGTAGAACAATACAATATGATGATTGAGTGAGAGAGAAGCCAGAGATTCTTTTACTGAGAATATGTTATTGTTCTTTGAGTGAGTGTGAAAGATGCATTTAGGTTATGCAAGAGGGGCACTAAACATCAACAGTGTTGCCTTGTGCTCTAACTGAATAGGTTAAATGACATAAAAAGTATTGGCATAGAAAATGTGTCCTATTTTATGCAAAACATCTATTTCATGTCTCTTTAAACCTGCATTAAAGAATCTTTTTGGCCACAGAAACAATAAACACAAAACATATTATTACCTTTTCAGATGAACTTGTTGCTTATTTAAACTTCTGTGGATGTAGAGCAACATAAGCTTCCAGTTTTTAGCTGCTAAATGCTCCACCATGTTCACCAGCTAGTCACTAACTTTGTCTCCCATTTGATGCTGGGCAGGTTAGTTCATGTTTTAGAGCTTTTTTGCTGGAAACAGCCACCTGTTGTGTCTGACTGGACCAAAACATTAAAGTTGTAGGCGTGAAACCAAAACATTGAGCTGAAAGATGCCAAAATGCTTAGAGCTAGTGCTGGCAGGAACTAAAGTGGGGTGATAATTTTCTTGGGTTTGTCATTACAAGCGACTTCTTTCACATACACAAAGTCATTTGATTGGTTATATAAAAATATCGATTATAGCAGCTTTAAGTCACAATTTTTTTGTGTTTTTGTGTCATGTTTTAATAAAAAGGGAAAGCTAATCCATAGCTGAACTGTGGCATTACATCAATTGTTTTTCCTGATAATAAGCACTCCATCAAACACCAAATCAGATTATCAAGCCAAAATTTATTTTACCCTCCATACTCTGCCAGCTCACAGTATGATTTGGGGTAAACTAGTGTGGATTATGTGCCACCAGACTAGCAATAAGTGGTCTGTTGTGTGGTCTAAGCCACAAAAACACTATGCATCTAATCACTTCATAGATTTACTCATGTACAAATAATACACTGAGCAATAACTCAATGCTATTCTTCCTCTATCTTGTCGAGTCTCACCTCAACCTTTCAAAGCTGCAACGTATTTGAGCGGACATCGCAAACCGAAATGGATCTGGCAGTGCACACGCTGTCAGGATGAGGCATTCCCCGGGAAAATGATCCTTTTGATAAAACCACTTCAAATCCTCTCAGCCTGTGCAGCTGTGTGATAAATCGCACTAATTAGGCTGGCATGTTAAATCTAGCCCCAGTCTGAAGCTATCGCTTCAACATGACTAGTGGCAGTGCTTCAGGCAGAGAAACTCAAAGATCTTTCTTTTGTTTTTGTTTTTACACAAGAATATTTTCATTATTCACAGACATCTGCACCTTCTGTCTCTAATTGTGAAAATTCTTGTTCATGTCTTGTTCATGACAAGTGCCACTTAACTTGTAAATCATAAACATTCCCACACCCTGAAGCAACAGTGTGTTATTAAGTCAAAGGGGAAAAAATGTAAAATTCTAAATGGTTATAAGGTTGATGAAGGTAGTAATCTGTTATTTTGCTCATAGTTTTCTGAAAAAAAATTAATAAAACCTTTAATGCATTTACTATTACTATTGATTAAATCATAATTGTGTGAAAGTGAAACCACTGTTAATACTGTCTAATACTGTACCCAGTATAACATATAATAGAAGTGAAGCACAAATTAAAATCCAGACATTGTTTATTGGGTCATTGCAGAGGCTCCACTACTGACAAAGCATCACAGTTTATTAGAATTATTGATTCACAGTATTTTTAAAAAAAATTCAAAACTGTATTACTATCAATAAAAAAATGCATTTAGTTTTTTTCAAACTGAAGTTTTTTTGCTGGCTAGTGAATGTAAGTTGACAATGGGTAAAAGTCAAAGTACATTAAATGTAATGTTGGACATCCAGCTAACCTCACAACATTGGTCATAGCCATTATCCACAAAGAGGCCAAAAAGGCATTTTTAAACCCTTAAATTTCAGATGCATATCTTTTGGTAGTTTTTAGTGCATGTCATTCTAAGTGGGTTAAATGTCCTTAATGAGGTATTGGAGGAATAGCTGTTCTATCAGCAAAATGTAATTTGACTTTAATGCTTTGAATGGGTTTTGTTTGTTTCTGAATTTTTTCTCCAGTAATTTATTTCAAGCCATTTCAAAGAGTCCAAAACAGTTGATGCATTATTTCTCATAATCTGTGATAATCATATACCTAAACTCCAACTGCATGCTATAGTCATCCAACATTGGAAAAATTGCATGTAAAGTATGCTTAGAATTGCCAGATATACGGACTAAAATTGTTTGATTTTTTAGTGTGGTGTTGATAGACACTGTTTCCCCAAATTGCAGTGTACAACTGAAATGAATTAAATGGTTAAGACATATTTTAACAGCAATTAGTGATGTTTTCAATTTATTTGTGTTCCATTCACTGGAAGTTGTTTTATTTCACTTTTAATGCAAAATTATAAATTATTAATTTATCACTATTAATTTATTGTATTGTGTTAACATTAGTGTATACTTTATAGAATGGATACTTTATAGCAGTGTAGTAGTACTATAGTATTACTATAGTTTATGTAAGTTTATTTGCAACAGTTAAGACTGCACAACTTACATTTTTAGCAATTTCAAGAAACATTGCAGCCAAAGTGAGAATACATGTGTGTATTAACGGGACCTTGAACCTTGTAATATTCAATAGTTCAGTTATACTGAAGCCTAAAGATGTTTAGGCTGGAAGATGTTAAAAACACTGTTTATATTAATTTGATTTATATTCATTAATAAAGTTAGAAATGCAATATATATATGACAAAACCTTCTTGTCTCAAGCACAATTAACCAGCCAAAAAAAAAAAGAGAAATAGCATGAGTCATGTTCTACACATATCCACTGTGGTTAGTTTGTTCCTCACAGCTGTATTCGCAAATAATGTCACTTAAAATTCAAAATATCTACAGTATATAAACCAAACAAGAAATGAATGTGCAACCAATTGACAGACTTGTGGCTGCACTTATGCATGACTCAGTGTACTACTGTTGACTGTTAACTGCACATGCTTTCCCTAAACAGGCAGAACACTGATTTATTGCACCCAAGTGACATTTCCTGATAGAACAGCAACGCCTTGACCCACTAATAGTGTCAATCATGTCATATGCATTTTGAAACGCTGTGCTTTAATGAGTCCATACATTGTGTCTACAGCAAAATCAGTCCCACTAACTTTTGTTTGTGAAATTAAGATGCTGTCTCCGAGCAATGGGCTATTGATTCTGTGAAAACCGCAGAAAACCTAATTCTCTACAGTTGGCTTTTAACAGAGGCCACTGGATATGATTAGCGTGCATGTGTTACTCAGACACACCGATGATGTGTTGCCAATTGTTAGGATGTGGAAATGTTACAAGCTCAAGCATGAGACACTTAACCAAATCACTCATAAACACCATTAAACATGGAAAAAGGCATATGGAAACACAGAAAACAGCATCTGTGACAACAAAGACACAGAAATCATTTTGCAAGGGTTAACGGAGGATTCTTACCTTTTTATTTTCATGTTGGACAGTGACTCAAGAGTACCCGCTTCACTGTTGCTGCTGTTTGAGGAATTAGGTCCTTTTAAAATGCTTTAGGATTTCAAGACTTCCTGGTGTGACACAATAATGCATCACTTCCAAGTTAACATAATGACGAGTACCAGATGTCTTGACTTCTGTGGATTGATTGAACATGTTGGTTTAGGGAAGGAGGTTGACTAGATCTGTAGTTTTGCAACAGTACACTGTCTTCATTCACTGCTGCTGTGGCGCTAAGTGAGTGGTGGATTATAGATTATTTTAGCTAAGAGGTTTTATAAGGTCTGAACACTATCTCCATGCCTCCAGGATCATGACTGTATACACTGTCTTCAATTTGGGGAAAAGTGAGAAAAGTCCTAAGAATGGAAGAAAGACAGATACAGAAAATGGTAAAATTAATGAATTAATAAATTTAAAAAAATAAATATTCTTATTCTTATTCTTATTATTTGGAGTTTTTTGAGGAGCCTTTATAAAGAGTATCTAAAAGAACCAAAACTGTTTTGGACAAAAAAGAGCTCTGGAAATAAGCTGAAAATTGATGTTTGAATATCTGACATTCTGTATTGGCTGTGATTTAAATAATTTTACTCAAATTTTACTCCAACACTCAAACAAGCTTTATAATCCCACAAAAATACAAAATACAGTTTGGGTAATCCATTTAAAGCAATAGTTTGACATTTTGGGAAATATGCTTAGAAATATGGTAGAAATATGCATCAATGAGAAGAGATCAGTACCACTCTCCGGGTGCTGGCTGTAGCTAATCTTCTCATCTAACTCCCAGCACGAAAGCAAAATATTTCATCTTTGTTTTGCCCATTTATGCAGGCATACACTTCCATGAAAGCCCATTTAATTTACTGTAACTTTAATCAGTTGAAACTAAATGTATCAAAACCACATGAAAAGATACACATCTCTGTTTCAGCATTTCCTTTTCAGTCTGTTTTATTGATTTACAAACTACCCATAAAAGAGTTTATGATCACAGCATTTTATTATGCTCAAATAACATCATTGTGAGGAACAGCCGCTCTTTCTGGAGTAACTTGAAAATGAAAAGCACAATAAATATTATCAGTGGATGTGCTTCTGTGCCTATTGAGCCTTTACACACAAGTTTGTTTCCAGGGTCTGAACCATGAAAGCAACGGTCATATTTATTCCACAGGGTCAGTGTCCTTGTTCAACTCAATTTCAATAGAGAGTTGTCTTGTTTCAGTTTTAGGGACTTGCTCATGACTTGCTCATTCAATGAATATATTGTATACATTTTTGAATGAGATCAGACTAGAGATGACTTTCTTTCAAATAAGAATGTTGTTATTTTTACAGTACTATATTGTCTTCATGGACAGTTTTATTCCCAATAAAGGTGGTGATGACCTCTTTCAAAGATAATTATATAATATGTAATTATATTTTCAGATTTTCAAGTGTAGCAAAGATCTCTGACTCTACTGCAAGCATGCAGGTGGATAGATGCACATGGAACATATGGATAAATATGACTAAGGACTAACCTCAGTTTTTCTTTAGAAACTTGAATTTTCCGAGATTGTAAATGTAGAACAGCCACTGCAGCCACTGAAAACAGGAAGCATGGGTCATGATTCAGCCATTTCCATCTTGAAACTTAACTCTAAAATTGGGGCTTTCTTTTCCAGACTGTTTCATCACCTTCCTCCAGTTGCGTGAGTTGAGACTGCTCAATACCTTCACAATGGATTTCACAACACAGCAGTAGTTCTAAACCTATTTTTGGCAGTATATTAACATAATTCTGTCAACTTTTTGAACTATTTTAAGAGGTCTGACATAATGCTGAACAACATAAAACTCCTACACAGGTTTAAATTTGTCTGAAAGTCATACTCACTGTTGAAAGGATTTCCATATTTTGAAATATAGGTTTTGGGATACTCTTCCTCACATGTAATTATCAGCAAAGAATCTCTCACATACAGTACAAAAATCACTATTTAGCACATCAAATAACAATAATGCCTGGCACAGACTGTGGAGTAAGAAAATATGCCTTGTCAGATGTGTTTTGCTTCACTTAGGATTCACTGAAGAGACCCCTGCCCCTCCTTGTCTCTCTCTGCTCCATAACTGGGTGAAGCATAAAAATTAATTTTGCTGGTTGATAAGTGAGGATGCAACTCGTTACAAGGCCAGTTGTCTGCACACAAAAGGACAATTCAAAGCAACATCTTGTGTTCTCTTCCCAGGATAATGAGTTATTTACAGGGTCTAATGCAGAATGGTACAGATAATGCTTCCTTTCCCTAATTATCTAACCCATTAATGTGTGGTCCAGAAATGCACAATACCACCAGCAAAGACCTAAAATATATTTGTTGCAATATATGTATTTGGTCACATTGCCCCCCTCCACCAGTGAAGCTAAAAACCTCTTTTGTGAGTCTACATACTTATGTACTGTGTGTTGTGTTATTACTGACACAGATGACCCCTGTCCTTCCCTGACATCACCAATACAGTTCTTGAATAGAAATGAATCCAACAGATCCTTCACTGTCCTCTTCACCCTCAACCCCCATCTGATGTGGGGTACCCCAAGGCTCTATGTTTGGTCCCATTCTTTTCTACATCTAACATCTCTTTCCACTGGTACACTGTAGCCACCCAGATTAACCTACCTCTACAGCCTAGACCTCAAAGCTCACAAGTACATTAAATTCCAAATGGCTGAGAACTTTCTCCAGTTTAATGAGAATACATTATATAGAGGATGAATACATTATATAGACATAGGACACCAAAGTTTACTATGCTGTATCTTGTTTGATGATCCATACAAAAACAGAAATGTAAAAATGACAATTTGTGGTTGCGAGGGGTATCACGCACTAGCCTGTACCTTTTTCTTGATGAACAGCAGTTTATCCATCCGACAAATACTTCTGTGCAGGGTGTCTTGAGCTATAGCATGGCAATCTCTCTGTGACAACAAAACTCAAACACTAAACTCCACTTAACACAACAAATTGTTATTTTTTACATTTCTATCGTGTGTATATAAAACAAATGAGCCATATTAATTAGTCAACAAAGGTGCTGATAGGCGTAATGTTGAACTTTGGAGGTAAGTCGTGCTAGCTGCTTTTCCTTGCTTTCAGTCCTTATGCTAAGCTAGGCTAACAGCTTCCCAGCTCCAGCTCAGTAACAGATAGACAGAAGAGTATTATCAATTTTCTTATCTTACTCTTGGTAAAACAGCAAGGCAAGTGTAAGTGCAAGTAAGCAAGTAAGTAAGTGCAAGTGTATTTCACAACATTCCCCAGGATTTAGGTTACCTGGAGAAAGTCAACAATGCCCATCAACACACCATGAGTACTGCTTGCTCTTTATATTTTGGCATCACTCAGAATTCTTTATCCTTTCTCCAACTAGTCAAGAAGTCTGCAGCAAAACTCAAAAAAGATTGACCCCATTCACCCACTCCCTCTCCCTGTCGGCCGTAGAATTGAATTGTAAATCCTGCAGCTTGTCTACAAAGCATTCACTTGTCTTGTCCCTCTTTACATGTTTGAACTCCTGTCCTCATATCACACTATCAGAGTCCTAAGTCCTGTCCCAAAGCTGTGGAGTTTGCCTCCCTCTGCATTTTGTTTTTCTCACTTTATTAATGCTTTTAAGAGTTTGTTGTCACATGATTTTTGTTTTATTTCTTATTGTCTTCTCTCTTTTGTTCCATTAACCTCTACACTGTAAAATGCTTTAGATCTACTGTGTTCAAGCTGAGTGGAGAATCTGGTTTATGGTTTGATTACGATTTAAATGCTTGGTGTCAATGAGGCAATTCATTTTCTAATGTTGTGTTGTTTTATTTCCCATGTTGTGTCTCAGAAAAAAAAAGTTTTGCTGTTCCCTTTGTCTTTTGAATGAGCATGAAATTGTAGAAAAGATGTGAGGTATATTTTGACATGGTGTATGTTCTGTAATTTTACATGGGTTAGTCACATGTTTCCACTTCTGCTCTACACTCTGCATATTTGACGGAGCAGTTAGAGTTCATCTGATAGGTCAACATGATTTCAGGGCGTCCCTATACTGAAAGAAGTCAAAAAACATCTATAATCATGATGGAGGGCAAAGAAAGCAAAAGATAAGGATATAAATCTACAGACACTCACACAGAGAAAAACACTAAGTGTAAACCAACTGTTTTTTGTGAATGTTTCCTCCATTCCCACAAGGCAGAGCCTGTCTAGATGGTTGGGTTGCTGGGTCAGCCAGATTGCAGGGGGGGTCTTGGAGCTTACAGCAGTAAAGTATTTTACAGCTGTAGAGCTGTCAGAGACTCAGAGATTCAGATTCTGAATTTGATGAGGCACCAGTCTAAAGAAATCAAGATCCGAGTCATATGAGACCTTTTAGAGGACCTGGTCTGAAACTTTGCATCAGCATTCTGGACAATTTGTAAGTGATCCAGTCATGTCACACTAAGACAGGTGAAAAGAGTCTCGACGGGATGAAGTAAAAGGACAAATCAGCTTGAGGACCTGCTAATGACCTCTGTTTCATCAGCATTAATATGTAAAAATTATCAGCCATTTGCAAGATTGCATTTGAGCAATCATGTAATATAGACAATTTGGAGAGGACCATGTCTTGCTGCTAGGTTGCAGAAAGTTTTGTTTGGTTTGTGTTTGTGTGTTTGTATGTGCTCTCTTAAAAAGGACACAATTACTAATAGTTTTGGGTTTAACTTTTTGGGAGGTGCTCAACAGACTACAGCCTCTACTTTTTAGTACCTTTTACTTTTCAAATGTGACTTTTTCAGCTGGGTATTGCTGTAGCTGTAGCTGACAATTTTCACCAGAGGGCGCCAAAGACAAATGAGAAACCAAACCAATTATTACAGTCATCTTTTGTTTAGAATTTCATTTGGTTTATTTAATTCAAGTAAGGCTTAACAGGTATTCTGCTTTTCAAAATTTCTAAGAATAAATATTGTTGCTTGTCTCTTTTGATTCCGTATGATTAACAAAATATTACCGTAGGCATTATCACAAGAACTGATATATTATTTAGGGATATCTACAGATATGCACTGCACAGAATGTTGGATGTTGTGTGTAAAGTAACTCTGCTTCCTATACAAAATACGAATAACACACTTACTCCATGTGATGGTACTGTAACTGCTTGTAAGGGCAGTTTCACTCACTACTGACAAGTGGCCTCAACAGTCCTGTGAGTAAAATAGAGGTTAGGACATTTCAGTGGAGCACAGAAATATAGTGACAAATATATATTTAAAAAAAGTTCATATGTGAAATTCTACTGAAATAATATCTTAAGAGAGTAGCAGTAGTTTAGATAGATATATTAAAATACTTAAATACCTGAAACAATACTCTCATTGTTTCAGTTATTTAAAAAAAGCAGATCTTTCTGCTGCTGTAAACAATAAAAAAACAACTAGTGAATGTGGCTGAGAAAGGTTTGACCACAGGATCTCTGATATTTTTTTAGGCCACCTCTGGTTGGTTTCATTTTTTTATAAATGATGTATACTTAGTCAGCTTCCTGGCGACACACAGTGCCAGCTGTATCCTGATAATCTCGAAACCTTCTAAAGCTTTCGATTCTTTCACAGTGTGATCACGTTATGTTTGGAGGCAAGCAGCCAAAGGAGTAGTCAAAGTCATGGGACTTGATCGCCTAGAAACTACACATCTCAGTACAGTAGTCCTACACATCCCGTGCAGTCTGCCCTTTAATTATCAATGCACAATAATGTAATTACACCACGACAATGTGAGGCATCCAGACACTTCAGGACGTAGACTCAGCATCCTCTAGCTATACTAGGAGACGTCACACAAGGGATGATACGCATCAACTTCCAGGCGTGACCACTTCTGAAATACTCTTATCAGATGTTTCGAATTGCATCCTGAAAACTTTTAATCTATCAGAACACAAATTATGATGAATGAGAAGAAATTAATACATTTAAACTAAACCAAGTGATGCTATGGGCCTTATCAAATCATTCAAGGCATTTGTTATTTTTTTCATCCAGGATGAAATAAATCAGGCGCAACATATTCCCAAGTAGAAAAAATCCAAATGGAGGATGTGGTTTAATTTTAATGCTTACATGATGATTTGGATTACAATGATGAATAGCGCTTGAATATGTTTTCAAAGACATCTTGCGTTGTATTTCAGCAGTTTTTATATCATATACAGTTTTGCCCAGATTAAATGGAATATTTGAACGAATGTTATTGTTTGCATGATAATCCTCTTAATGCATCATCTCATTTTCAAGGAAGTCCTCCAGACAAGGCACTAAACTTTGATATCTTATTGAAAATTTAGTTATGGTTAACTCAACTTGATTAAGTCATATCTAGCACTGGGGTTGAAGTATGTTATGCTAAACAAAATCTCTGCAGTTTTCACAACCTGATGTTTTTAGGTGGTGTCCCTCCAGTAATGTAGCTGCAGAAAACTCTCTCTTGTCATGTGTCCTGTTTCATGGGTAATTTTATATATACACACACACACACACACACACACACACACACACACACACACACACACACACACACACACACACACATATATATATGTATATATATATATATATATATATTATTATATATATATACACACACACACACTTACTATACACTTAGTATATATATATATATATATATATATATATATATATATATATATATATTTGATGTAGTTTAGGTTCAGAGAGTTTGTTTTGTTTTGTTTTTACAAATATTTAAATAATTAAACATTGTATACTAGGGTTAAGGTTATTGTCAGGATATTTTCAGTGACACCTTCAACTTCCTAGCTAAATCTAAGCTGACACTGGAAATATCAGTAATAATGATTCAACAAAGTAAATTTTTAAATTTTTAGAATAACATTTGTAGAGTCACTGCTGTTGGCGCAACTTCTACCCTTAGGGTGATTAAAGTTGAAAAGAAATACACAGTTTTCTTGTGTATTGCACCACATATTATGCAAGTTTTTGTTACATGACGATGACCATTAATGAACTGTTTTTATTTAATTGATTTATCTTTAAAAAACAGTCTGCACTTCAGCCGAAAAAATCCATGGTAGTTGGCTAGAAATGATAAGCCCGCTTTTGTCCACTTCTGTGTGAACTTGAAGACCCGTTGTTTGAAAATTACTGTGGATCTAATGTGGTAAATCTGAGTTAACATTGTAAATTGCATGTGCTGTGCTAGAATGAGAAGCATGTAAGGCATAACTGATGATCAATTGTTTGGTTAAGTCTCATTAAACCTGTGTGGTCACTTGAAAATAGTTTTTTTTTATTATTTGTGCCCAGAGGAACACAGAAATGTGAAAAATAATGTTTCCATTGGTGTTTAATGCATAGAACCATAAAGGGTTAAGCAAGTGTTGTGCTGTGATTATACATTTTATCTATTGTTTTAATAACTGCCTTTCACTACACATATTGTTGGTTGTATCAATAATGTTTCCTCCCAGTTTTTCAGGGAAATTGTCCTAATTATTACACAAAGATGTGGGGGAGGGGTAACACACACTTAGTTCATTCACCCTGACCTGGAAAATACTAAAGACACACTGAAATGACCAAGCTATCAAGAAGAATGAAGACTGGTGGCACGAGGACAACAGCACAACAGCTGACCTGCTTAGAGGTCTGATGAGAGGATGAGATGTGATGGAGGGTCAGTGCTCACTTATTGTTGATGCAATTTATTGTAATCCAGCCTTTGTTGATCTCTAGCTATTACATGAATGCATAAAGTTTGCTTTAGAGGGAAGCCAGAAAGTTGGCAAGAGTCAATGTCTGTCAAAACACAAAAGGAGATGACATTACCAGTCCATCAAGGTCAAGGCTGATGGTAGGGGGGCAGAGTTAATCTGCCCTGGAGGGGGTGGGGGCAATATGCAACTAAAGACTGGAAGACAGGATACACATTGACAATGGGCCACTGACTGCGGGACAGTGTGTCAGTCAGGGGCTGCTCTCAGGAGAGTAGACCTCTCCATGTTAACATCTGTTACGTGAGCGCAACATAATCCCCCTGTTCTTAAAATTCATAGTTTCCTCCCTCTGCACAAACAAAGGTCCCCTCACGCAGACTGCTTTCTCTGGTCTTCTCGGTTGTTTAACTTTGGCTTCAAATGTGTGTTTTTCTTGTTAATTTGATTTAACAGGACCCTTACTGTCTTTTGTGTTTTCTCATCTAACATTCAAGAAATACAAATCTATGTTTGAGCATCTTTTTGTGAAGTAAATTAAATTATTTTCCATCATGCGTGGAAGGTTTTTCTTCTGTACTCCATGTTATGTGTTTGTATTATAAAAAAAGAAATTTCCAGAGATTACTGCACATATTTTATCATTCTAAATCACCAAGTAATGAAATGCTGTCTTTGTATTATCATAATGAGTATAGTTTATATGAAGTGTCATCAGAACAATAGCTAGTGGGCTAATCTCAATGGGAGCTGAGGCCAAGCAGAGATTTGGTGTGCATGTGGGGGGGCTGGGGGTACTTGGTGCACACATGGCACCAGGGTGAGCCTAATCACGGGCTCGCAGAAATCCTCACAAATAGGGGGGGATGGGGGCTGTCCCTGGGGTGACTCATTTAGGCTTCGAAGAAAGAATTTTGCTCCAGTAACTCACCCGGCCTTCCCCTAGACATGAAGACACATCTTTTGTTTTCTTTTTTTTGTTCTCTCCTCTGTGTGGATGCACAGCTGAGATAGCCGAGGGAATGTCACCTTCTAGCTGCCCTGCCACTTGGTTCAACTGGTTTATAATAAACTGGACAGTTTCATCCCTCCCATTTCCTTGCGGCTGTAGTTTCTGTGGATTACTGAGCTTTTCCATTGTTTAGCCTGCCATGAAACCACAAAAGAGTGGCACTCCTTTCCTTCCCTTTGCAGTGTAGTCACTGGAAAAACTACAGTATGTCCTAAATGCTACATGTAATGTTCCAACAAACCTGTAAACCCATCCTTGTAACTTATGATGATTCTGACTTTAAAGTGATAGATAAATCACAGCACAGCAAGATTCAGGATTGTTCTTGGATATTAAAAAATAATGAGATGTATTGAATACAGTCTGTTAGAAGTCTGTTATGTAATAGTCCAGAATTAAGGGGTAGCATATTACATATCAAGGATATGGTGATAATAATACTAAAAATAGTACTTAAACCTGCAGTGCGGAACTTTTACATATAAATGAATGTCCATTACATTCAAGCCTTTGCCAAATGAGTTCACACAATGCTGTTTAAGCCTGATAAATCTCTCTGTATTTCATTGTTTGACATTCCCGCGTTGGCCAGCTGAATGCATACTGCGCATGCGCAGCAGAGACTTCCGCTGGCCAGCTACTTCTCAGTTTGCTCTCTGCTACCTTTAATGGGGATAAACACGACATGACTTTACACTTTCAAACTGTGTGCAATGCATATGCAAAAGTCCAATTTTGCATGCAGGCGATACGTGAATCCTTCCCAGGTAAGTGGCGTAACTATAATGCGACTTTCTTTGATTTTACAAGTTGATTTTTGGCTTATTAGGAGCAGGTGGTTGGGTTGATGGCTGGATAATTTGTTGGCAAAAATTTGCAAAAGCAACAGGAGAGCACTGTTCAAGACCACCAACCGGACATCTTCAACGTCATATCGGACATCTTAACTGGAGATTTTTACCGTCACATTGGACATTTTAGCTGGAGATTTTTAGCATCACGTTGGGACATTTTACTGCATTTTACTGTTTTAACCCAAACCATGATCTTTCCCTAACCTTAACCAAGTGGTTTTCGTGCCTAAACCTAACCAATGGCATTAAATGACATGCCAAAAGGTTAAAATGCGGCGTTAAATTACCATATCACCTACATGCAAAATTGGATTTTGGCATACACACTGCACACAATTTTCATTTCATGGGGGTTGTGTGATGCTCAAAACAATTTATTCACCACTTTACAGCCACAACAGTAGTGACGGAGTAAGCTACAGCAGAGCTTATGACATAAGCATATGTCGAGAGTGTTTTTGTGATTACTCTCGCCGCCAGAAGGGGGAAACAAAAGTCCTGCACTCCAAAATTGGCTTTTGCTAGCAAACAATTGCCTCTTTACACATCCACCGATTCCTGAGGGAAAATTTAGCCACCAAATGCTCCACTATGTTGAGCCCTGACCTGCTGTTTGGTGCTGCAGGTAGTATACAGTGGGTTAGCTTTTTACTGAAAACAGCTGCCTGTGGCTGGAAATGGCACCAATGCAAGCAGCGAGATTTAAGTAAAACATGAACTGAAAGACACTTAACTGGCCCACAGAGTTGACGGCAACTGCAGAGTTGGGGGGTAATTGTCTGTGGACTCACATCTGTCAAATCACAAGTGACCCATTTTACATTAGACATAGTAATTTGATCCATTTATAATATGAAAATGTTGATCAGTGCAGCTTTAAGAATACTTTATACTATGTTAAAGGACAGGTTCATAATTTTTCAAGTCTGTCTTAAAACAACAGTCAGGTGTTCATATGAACACTGAAAGAGGTTTTCCTTGCTGTAATCATCCCCCCTGTTCATACTGGCTATTAAAAGATCCTCTTCAAATACTCTTACAATGTAAGTGATGGAGGCCAAAATCCACAGTGTGCCCACACAGTCATTTTGTGCAAAAATGCATTTAATGGTTTATCTGAATCTTATATGAGTGTTCAGCAGTCTGAGTTAGTCATATCAAGTGGATATCTGTCACATTTATAGTCGTTTTAGCATCAAATTCCCTCTTTGTGTTTCCTCAGACAGTGTTTCCCTGTTGAGCTGTGGTGGAAGAATAGTAACAAAAAGAGGAACTTTGGCACTAAAAAGACTAACGTTGAAAGATATCTACTTGATTTGACTCATTTGGACGCTGAAGCTTCATATTAGCTTCAGATAAACTTTTAAATACATTTTTGCACAGAAGGAGGACTGTGAATTTTGGCCCCCATCACTTACATTGTAAGTGCATTATGAAGGATCTTCTAATGAACAGGAGGAATGATTACAGCAAGAAAAACATGTTTCAATGTTCATCTGGGCACCTGACTACTGTTTTAAGAAAGACTTGAAAAATTGTGAGCCTGTCCTTTAATCACAGGTTTTATGAATGGTGCCGTTACACTACCCAATTCCTTCCTGGGACGTATTTTTTGACTAATTAAACAATGGAAAACAAAGAATACTTTATTAGACTGAAACTGGTCTGACCTCTGACAAATTATCCCACAATGGGCCTCAGGTACACATTATGCGCCTGTCTTATGAAGAGCATAGACAGTTCAGAGAAGATAATTCAACAAATGGATGAAGACAGACCACATATAGTTTGCATATTCATGTGAAAGAGGCACATTTCCTACCAATCATATAGCCTAAAATTGCCCTTCGCAAACACAGACCTCAAATTATTCTGATCCACAATTTAATGTTTACACTTTCATTTGCACTGAGCAGTAGTGTGTTTACGCAGCAGAGAGCGCTCCTCCATTGGCCAACAGCCGTGCGCTGAGGCAGCGGCAGAGGGAAATTCGTCTGTCCCATCCTGAATGTGTGGAGGTAGCGGAGAGGAGGAGGCGGGGAGTGTGAATGGATGGGACTGCCTGTGTGGAGTGAGAGACAAGGTTATTATATGCCGAACAGGCAGCCGCTTCTTTTCCTGGACTTTTCACCCCGATCTCTGATTAACTCTACAGAACCAACTCGTCATTCATTCTAATAAATATTTTATTCTGTGTGAGCCTCGGCTTTTAAGGGGAGGGGAGGATTTATTTAACTGACCCGGTGCCGGCGGAGACCCTCAGCGCTCAGACAATAAGTGGGAGCGATCAGATCACAACAAAAGACACAAGGTGAGAAACGTCTGATTATCATATAAACACAGCTCATTGGAGCTTATTCGGGATAAAGTTTAACCGTAAAACAATATACGACTGTTTGCTCACCTGTAACAGCGTTTGTGGCTACCACACGCGTTTTGTTATCTTTATTTACAGTAACTTACACACTTTTCTCTTATTTTGTACTTTAAACATTTCTCTGTGCGTTATTTGTAGACTTTTGATCTTTTATAGCCTATGTATCATTCCTGTGGAGAAAGCGTGCTTATTCATCACTAGCCTACATCAGTGCAAGACACGTTCACTTGCTCTGTTTGATGATACAAACGGATCCACGCCTCCCTTTAACTGGCATGTAGTCTGAATGTCTTTTATGTGAAGTCTGGTGACTGAATGTCAGCTGGGTGTTGAATTGTTGACATGTAAACATGAGTGCTTTGCTGGTCAGAAACGTGTATTTTGTATATTTTGTTTTCTTTTTTTGGGACAGTTTAAGCACACTGACAGGAACTTGTGGAGACTTCAGTGATACCTGTGATGCACCTTATGCAGAGAGGATGAGAGAAAAATAAGAGCCTGTACTGTTTTTTCAGTAAAAATGGACATACTTTCTGCTCTGGTTCATGTGGTCAGCCGGTCAGCTCTGTGTGAATATCCTGTTTCCTGGACAAAACAAACAATGGGGAGGCAGGCATGTGATATCCTGTATGAGTCTTGTGTCACCTCAAACCATGAGAAATAGGAGTGTGTGGTGCTGGGGAGGCCAAAAAGTAGAATGAAAACTTTACAGCAGAGCTTTAAAATACATATATATATATATAACTGGTTCGACAAAGTGAAAGGCCTTCTTCTTTTTCTCTCTCATTCATTTGTTGTGACACAGCAGGCCTGGCATGAGGAAGCTTAGTGGCAGGAGGTGTGTGAGTGACACAGAACAAAGGCACAGGGCTGGTTTGCGTAGGTGACAATATTGAATTTGTGCCTCATGAGAGCAACATGTGCTTTCTCTCTTTCTGACACACACACACAAACTGCAAAGGCAGCGCGGCTTTGTGTTGACTTTAGTCTAGGATGTTCAGCTGCTTTTAATGGGGTCAGCACTTCCAATTCAATAAAGCTATTAACCGTCACAGAATATTCCAACGCTGCTGCTCAGCTCGGCACAGATATTTACCAATCAGGGTCCATTATCAGCCTTATCTGTACAAGGCAGTGTTTGAAAGGGTAAACAAGATTAAACACCACATCCAGTCAACATGGAGTGTGTGACCTGTGTCGATGAGGTGTTCCCACCTCTCCTCAAAGCCCCTGTTTTGTGTTAAAAGTTGTTCATCAGCATTTTTCTGTTTCTTTCCCACACATTGTCATTATCATGTTCTGTGCACACATCTGAATGAGAGCATTTGTCAGCTAGGCTATGTGATACTGTTGTCATGCAGGTTCATCCAATTCAACACTTCTGCTTGAAAACAAGTTCCTGCCAGACTGGTTCTGAGTACAGATTTTGTCTGTACAGATAGGCCAAACTATTTATTAAAGTCTGGCATGTGACGGATGAGAATGTTAATGGAATCCTTGGAAGTTAAGTCAGAGCACTTCCTCGTGCATGTAACAGTATCGGTGTACATACTTGTATGAATACATTCAACCAAGTTAATGAAGCTTTTACATTTGGTGTTTGGTAGCTTTTTTTCTGGGAAAAAAGTCCTATAGGTGAAAAGAGGCAGACATTTAAACATATTACTCACAGAAACTTACAGGGCTTCTCTAGTGATTTCGTGTTGCACTCCCATAAAGTTGGGGTACTCACAATAGACAGATTTTAAAAAGAACAGTCAAAATGAATGCAGTAGTGGCCGAGAAATCCTAACTTTTAGTCCCTACCAGGAGATAAGTTTCAAAAACACTGGATCCTGCAGTATAACCCCGGTGACATCATCAGAGTAAGACTTTGGAGCCCTCTTTCTAGGGCTACAGCAGACATTATTCAACTCACAGGATGAGTAGGACTCCTCATGGCGAGTAAACTAAACTTCATGTGTAAAATCAGCAGAGTACACCTTTAACTTAAATAATATCCAAGTAAAAATATGTCACATCACTGAGAAAAGAGTAGCTGTTGTCAGAATCGAACAAAATATGGATCTTGTGCATTAGCACTTTAATATATATGTAAACAGGCTTGCTGCTGGAGGCCTAATTCAGGGTCAGGCACAGGACTATTTTCCAGCTAATGTGTTTGTGGGTCAGCAGTAATCTATAAGCTTAGAGATGTCAATTCAGACCCCATCCAGAGGGGACATCTGAGTGAAGAGGCTGGGGCCTTGCTTGTTGTGGATGTTTAATAAAGTGATTTAGTCCTAAAACTTTTATCACAAATCTCTCAGTTCTCCTGCATTTGCTGTAAATGTCCTCAGTGCTTCTAGAGCTTTCCGTAGCATAATCACAGCAAACACAGTTCACACCGAAAGTTGTACCAACAAGAATCTGTTCCTCATTGGCTGCAGACCAGCTCAGCGGTGTGCAGACACCACATCTCTTTTCCTTGTTTCATGTCTGCTTTGTGCCCTCAGAAATGACATCCTGTGTGAAACAAAGAGTCTGGTCTTGAGTTTCATGTGGAAAGCAGAGACACATTGTGAAACAGTCCATGCTGATTGTGTGTTTCAAAATTTACAAGAAATACCACGTGCAAACAGTTTTATGAGACAAATATACTGTTGTCTTTTCTTTGATTTTTGAGGGATTTGGTCCTTTCATGTGGATATGTAGTGAAAAATGATGTTCAGAGGTTGGTTGATGTGTTTATTTCCCATCAGAATACAGCAGAAAACACTCATAATCAGCCCTGGAGAGTGGCTCTCAGCTGGTTGGTAATTCCTCTGGGAGATGGTTTCCATGTCACTTAGATGAAAGAGATTGCATTAAAATAAGCTCCAATCTGTTTAAGGACAGACACGTAGCAGCTTGTGGACAAACTCCCATCAAAATGCAGTGCTCAAGCCCACCTCCTTATGAATTATTTAAAGAACGGACAGAAGGATGGATTTATAAGTTGTCCATGTGTATTAGTGGTTATTGACTGGGGCACTTCAGAGTAAAAACCTTCTGTCCCAGGGGAAGGTTTGTGGGAAATTAATCACAATTCCAACTGTGCGTGGTTTATACTAGTACGACAACCTATATAAATTAGGTGAAACAAATTGGGCTGGTGATATGTCATCATTTATCCTTTAAGCTACTCCTGCTTCATTTCTTCAATAGCGACCTCTGATCCTGGTTTCAAGGTGTTAATATGTAGCAGTTATATGCAACTTCCTCTTTTATATTTTAGTTAAGTGAATTGTCACTAAAACAATATGGCGCAATTCAACCCAAAATGTCTAAAATCACAGACAGCAGGAAGCTGCTTGTATGTTAATGCCAAGAATTATTCTTTAGTCTTTTGAATGATTTTGGATGATTTTCGACAAACTACATTGAAACTTACTTTATTTAGTGAAATAACAAACTGAAGATGGTGAAATCATTGTAACAAACAGTTCAATGGGCCACTTCTTAATTGGTGTTTCACAATGTAACACCCCCCTTTTCGAATAAGTGCTGTCAATGGATTGGTTTATTGATTGAGTACCTCCCATCCTTATTAACCAATGAGTGATTATTCTGTGTATATATAGGATGAAGACATAGTGCATGTCAAAATGTTAGTCGTTTGCACCTTAATAAATTGCTAAAGTGAATTGTGTGCTCCAGTATCTTCTTTGGGTTCATTGAACTGTTTTCAACTGTTTACAATTTGTCCTTTTCTGTGAAAACTGACCTCTGCCTGTGGAGTGGCTCAAGTGTAAGAGATTCCTTCTACTATGGTGAAATCGTTGTTCGTGTGGGACACTTTAAGCTTCCTGGGAGTTAAAGTTTATCTTAGGAAAGATGCTTACTTGCTTTTTGCTTCAAGAGTCAGATAAGAAGGGTGATACCACTCTCATGGCTGTATGGTGAATATTGCCAGTAGCCGGTTAGCATAGCACAAAGACTTGAAGCAGGGTGAAACAGCTAGCCTCTTCCTGACGTTAATGAAATACACCTAACAGAAGCTCTAAAGCTCACTAATTAACACTGTATATCTTTCTTTCTTTGATACATACAAAACCCAAAGTGTAAAAATGATAACTTGTGGTGTTACAGTGGTGTTACATGCCAGTCAACCAGCTGAGACTTCAACACAGCCAGGCTAGCTGTTTCCCTCCATTTTCAGTCTTTATACCAAACTAAGCTAACTAGCTGCTGACGTTAGCCTGATAATTTACTCGACAGAGATGAGAGTTGAATCAATTTTCTCATTTGTCTAGACAAGAAAGCAAATTCACGTTGTTCCCCAAATATTGAACCATACCTTGAAAGGTCACATGTTTTGACAGCAGATTGCTAAAAAGTTGCAAAGATTCATTTAAAGACAGTGTTGGTGGATATCATTGATAGGTGAGAGTCACAGTAACAATAACATGTAATTAATGTTCTCATGCTGTGTTTGAATATTTATATCTGGCATTCACACCTACTTCTCTCAGTGATTGTTCGGGTGTGAGAAGGTGAAAAAGTAGGTTTGAACTTCTTTCTCAAGCTCCCCTAATTCATTCATCACTCTACTCCCTCTTTCAGAGACTTCCAAAAGTGTGCATTGTTCTATCCCCATGTATGATTAATTGCATCCCGCTGCCTGCTACCATGGCAGGATTTTTTAGAACAGCTAATACTTTTGCCTTAAAAGATAGCTTCACAATTTTTCAAGTCTGTCCTCAAACGATAGTCAGGTGCCCTGATGAACAATGAAACAGGTTTTTCCTGCTGTAATCATTCCTCCAAGGACCAATCTAATGGCCATTACTGACCATTAGAAGATCCTCTCCAAATGCACTTACAATGTAAGTGATGGGGGACATAATCCACTGTCTTCATTTTAAGCAAAAAAATGATTTAAACATTTATCTGAAGATAACATGAGGCTTCATCCGTCTGAGTTAGTCAAATGAAGTGGATATCTTCCACAGTTACGGTCTTTTTAGTAAAAAAATCACTCTTTGTGTCTCGACAAAGTGTTTTCCTGTTCAGCTGCAGTGGAAGGATCAAAAAGAGGGAATTTTGCCCTAGAAAGATATTGACTTTATTTGACTAATGTGGACGGCTGAAGCCTCATATTATCTCCAAATATTTTTGGACAGAAGTAGGGGTGTTGTCCCCCATCACTTACATTGAAAGTGCATTAGGAAAGGATCTCTGAATGTGTAGTATTAACAGAAGGAATGATTAAAGCAAGAAAAATTCAATTTTCATTTGGGCACCTGACACCTGAAAATTACAGTGAGAGTGAGATAAGACAAAGATTAAGGTTAAAACAGAAGAGGACAGTTTTTAAGGAACAAAAATTTAATTGTGTTTTTTTAAAGATTTATATCAAGAGCAGTTGTTGTTTCTGTTCAGATGGTCACCATCTAGATTTCTTATAGTTTACCCAGGTCTCAGTATTCATACGCCTTCCAAAATCAAAATACTGTATGCTACTGTGCAGGTGGGCAGGTGAAATGTAGATCTGGTACTGGATCCAAGCAGGGGGGGCACCTGCCTCCTGGTGAGTTCAACCACATCCTCGGGCAGTGAACCCAACAGATCTATGCAGCATCACACTCCAGAGCTGAATACCCCTCTTTTTGTTTGTGTTTTGCCTCCTCCTCCTCCTCCTCCTCATGTGTCTCTCAGACTGGGATGTAATTGCTGTGAGGCTGAGAAAATGAAAATAACAACAAAGCGAAGCCCTCCACCACCTTTTTCTCTGTCTGTGCTGCTGTTGGCTTGCCTATAGGAGGTTTTGGAAAGATGGAAAGGGGATGGCCTTTCCTGTAATTATGCGGTTTGTGTGCTGCTCTCCATCCATATCCATCCATTCATCCCCCTCTTGTGATCACTCTCCATTTCTTGCTATTTTCCTCTTAAATACACACTACACAGGCACACACAGATCACATGCACTTACACACACACACACACACACACACACACACACACACACCAGGAGAGCGGTGAGGTGATGATGTAGAGGGGATGTTTGAAAGCACTGAATGGTAATGACCAGAATGAGACTCCCTACACCGCAAGTGTGTATAAGGTAAAGGAGGAGAGGAGGATGGACCAATAGGGCTTGAGCTGCTATTATTACCGTCTCAGGCGCAAATAGAGAGGTACATGGTGTCGAGTCTGGGGGAAAAAAAAAACATGCTCCCACTGCAGGCGTACCTTACAGTCTTGGATCCACAGTGATCAATACTACTCAACGCTTAAAACCCCAAGCGAGTGTTTCACATGGTAAGTGCCAGAAGGGATGGAGGCACAGTAAAGAGACACGCTGGAGACTTGTGTGAATATGTGATGTACTCAGTCTCACAACCCCCCACCTCAGTCTCTCAAGCCCTAAGTAATTTCCTGTTGTGCTAGATTTTTCTTGTTTTTTTCAAACCTGGCCTGATGAGTTAATTTTGTTTGGATTGGTTTGTTTAAAGTTGTATTGTTACAGACGGTGTAGAGCTGTGTCTGGTAAACATTAACTACATATTTGATCGTTTAACCTCATTATCAAACTTAAAATGTAAAACAAAACAACCAAAGAAAATGAACAGGAAAAGGTGGTTTGATACAGACTGCAAAACCATTAGGAAGACATTAAGAAAAGTCTCAAACTAAAAACACAGGAATCCAGACAGCCATGAACTCTGCCTTAGTTACTGTGAGACTCTAAAACGTTTTGTTTGAGACACTCTGAGAACAAAAATAGAACAATATCGACAAAAGCAATTACAATTAATTGACAAGTCTGTGGTCAAATGAATTCTGGGAAAAAAGAACTCATTTACCAAGACATGCTACAATGAACAGTCCATTCAAAATGAACATAGATGGAAAATTTTGGAAGATCTCTATAGAAAACCTCCAAAGAATTAAGCTCAAGAGCAGATTTCATAAAAACTGAAAGATCTTTAAAGAGCTATTAAGAATGATCAGAGCCCACTGGGTTGCCATATCACAGAATTGGAACTGGAAGACAGTTCAGAGGCATCTGTAAGTAGTAACCTGGGGAAGTTATTTTTATATAGACTTCCCCATCGAGTGTCTGAAGCAAAAGTCAGATTGAATTCCTTCCAAATTAAAGAACAGCCTACACACACTAAATGATAAATATGTCAATCAAAATAAAGTCACAATTCATGCATGCTTTGTTGATTTCCAAAAAGCTTTCGATTCAGTCTGGTGTGAGGGATTAATTTTTAAACTAATAATAAGTGGTATATGAGGGAATTAAATCAATATATGAAAATAACAAATTGGCTGTCAGAATTGGAGATAAACAGACAGACTTCTTCCCACAGGGTACAGGGGTGAAGCAAGGCTGCAACCTCAGCCCCACCCTCTTCAATATGTATATTAATGAATTGGAATTGTTATTAGATCAGTCACCAGCACCTGGTCTCACTCTTCAAGACACAGAAATCAAGGGTGTTTTATGCAGATGACATGGTGATACTGCCTCCTGCTAAAGAAAGTCTTCAGCAGAGCCTGGACAAAGAAAAACCTCAAACTCTGCATGCAGGGCTGAATTAGGCCAATATCCTTTACTTCTAAGTATTCAAAAAAGATTTATCAAATTCTGAAGCCATATTAAAAAGAGCAACCCTGAGTCCCCTCAGCCAACTGGTCCTGAGACCGGCAGACATTTCATCTTCTGACATCACAAACCCCAGCCAGTGTCAGAGCAGTTACACTATCCCTCAGAAGACTAGACTTAATCAAATTATAACTAAAAAAAAGAGGAATACATCACTGGAAAACTCAAAATATAAACTAGAAACATATTTTTCCCTAAACAGACAGTGTACTGTGGCAGACTACCTAACCACAGTAACTGATAAGAACCTGAGAAAAACTGAGACTGACAATGTACAGACTGTGTGACCATAGTCTGGCAATAGAGAAGTGCAGACACAGGCAGACCTGGCTGCCCAGAGAGGACAGGCTGTGCTGCCATTGTGTTGACAGAATTGCACTTTCTAACAGAATGTCAAAACTACAGAAATGTTAGGGAGGAATTCTTTCCAAAATCTGAAAAAAAATTGCCCTGAATTCCTGTCTGACAGAAATGGAGATATTACTTCTTTTTCTGAGGGAAAAGAAGTTTGGCTGTTAGATATGTCACCTCCTGCCAGAATAAAAGAGCCAACCAGTAGGATAGATAGCCGTTTATAAATATACTTATACTTACCATATTCTACTTACCTCCTCCATCTCCTTTTGTGTTTTCATTTTGTTATTTATAGATTAATTGCTGTCTATTTTATTCACATTATTTTTGCTAATTTCATTCCGTGACATTGTCTTTCATAATCATAATTGTGCTTTGGCAACGCATCTCAAATGTCTTGCCAGTAAAACCTATTGAACTGAATTGAAATAGTGGATTTATGCTTTGGGCGTCATGAGGTTGCTGTGTGGTAGACAATGAAGATGGAGGCTGTATAGACGCTCACCCACTAAACCTTAGTATTCATCATTAATGGAGTGTTATGTGAGCCTCCTCTTTTACTGGCTTCATACTGGAAACCAAAACCCCCACCTAGTCCAGTACAGATAACACACACACACACACACACACACACATACACTGTATCCCAGACACAGCTCACCCCTCCGACTCCTATCCCCTGCAGTTTAGAAAGAAAGAAATCATCCAGCTGCAGTCACCTTCACCACTGCAGCTTGAGATGAGAAGGAGAGGCAGGGAGGGGAGTCATTATCACCTGCCCCATGGACCGAAACCAAGCACCCCGCTGGTCCACTCAGACAGGCCACTCTGTGACAGGGACAGAGGGCTGGGGGGGAGAGACAGCATGTTAACCAGCAACATGGAGGAAACATGGAAGTGTTTGGTGATACAATGACGAGGAAAATGTGTCAGAGGAAACCCTGTAATTCAACAGAAAAAGGCTGTGTTTGATCTAGAGGTCTTTTCAAGGTTGCATTGTGCTATTAGGAGGCTTGGCTACTTCCTTTTGAAATACATGGGTTGTCATATGAGTAAGTACATCCTTTCACATATTGTACTGTACTCTTTTGTAACAGCAACAGAACATGTCTCATATAACTGGATTGGTCACATTTACAGAAGCATGCCCTCTCAAGACAACAACGTTTAGGTGTCCATTATCAACATTAGCCCTTTTAGTCATAGTCAGTCATTGGCCAGCAATGAATGATGTCAGGCCAGTGTTTGGTGATACTGTGGAGGGACTTGGATAGAAAGCTGATATGGAGGTGGTGCACAGGGCACAGTTGTAACAGGTGTCAAGCACACTGGGAGGAAAGATAATACTCAGTGTCCCCAGGGGACGGCAGGGGTTGTTAGACTGAGGAAAATGAATGGTGGTGTTAACGTTTGTGAAAATACATTCACAGTTATTTCTCTGCATTTAGTATTGCAGAAATCTGTAACACTTATTTTGGTTGCTGTATAAATTTCTCTTTTGATTAAACTCAAAGTGATATGAAGCTGAGAATTCAGTTTTTTGTTGCACTGTGGTTGACATTATGTGGCACATCCCTTGATTAGCATGTTCCCCCCTGTAATTTATTTAACTGTCCAGATGACTGATGATTTGTGTGGATGGTTAAAAGGCAATTACTGCAATCCCCTGGTAATACCAATTCCACAGAGATGCAGCTTTACAGTTCATCTGGGTGACAGTAATCTGAATGCAGAGTCTCAAACTACTGTAAGGCTGCCATCATGATCAAGGAGCATCGGTAATTAGACACAGCATAACACACAAATTAAATTAAATTAAATCACTTAATACTACTACTATCTACATTCTTGAAAATGTGTACTTTTGAATATACACTATGCAGAAATGGATGTATTGTAAAGTCAATGCAGTTTTAATGATTTTTTTTTTGCCAGCTTATTGCCATGGTCACAGGTCACATCATTTTGATTGGTTGCCAAACTTTAAGAGGGCTAATATAATATGAGCCTATTAGAGGGCAGCTGTTGAAGAAACAAAAAGTAGAGATAAGAACACACGAGAGTGGCATGCTGCTGATAAAGAGCAACTTTTGAGACTATTTACATATCCACCAGAGAGCATAATTAGCTGTCCTTTTTGTGTTGTGTTTCTGGCCACCTGATGAATGTTAAGTCCAATATCCAATATTCTCCCTTTAGCTCTGTTTTGGTCTTTACCAATCCCTGATAAAATAATCTGTCTCTTTAGCTGCTAGCTAGATTTTTAGATTAGTCACTAACTTTGTCTGTCTGCTGTTTAGTGCTGGTCAGGTAGTGTACAGTGAGATGAGCCTTTTTGCTAAAACCAGCTGCCTGCTGAGGTTGGAAACAAAGGTGATGAGAGCAGTGAGAGTGAACCAAAACAGTAAAGTTAAGGACTGCAAAACCAAATCAACCAGCTGAAAGATGCTAAAAATCTCCTTAGAGGAGAGGGGAACTGCAGAATCAGGTGATAATTCTCTATAGGTTTTTCATTGCAAGTGAAACCTTTTACATGTATTTATTTGACCCATTCTCAGTATAAAACTATTAATTAGTGCAGCTTTAAGTTTCAGTGTTCAGCCTGATCTTATGGTATTTTTCCAGTAGTTGCCTCATCTCTTACCCTTTTTCGTTGGATCTAGGTCTGTTACTTAACTATGAAAAGAGAGCTCTTTTTCTGCCTCGACAGCAACTCTTCCTCTGAGAACATTTGCATTGTTAAAAACTTAATTTGTTCACATGTGGTGTCTATTCTAAGCAATAAAATATTGAAAAGCTATGAGACATGTTTTCCATCTGCATTGTAGCAGCTGTTTCAGAATATGAGATGGTGTAAACAGTAGAAGTATGGAATTAGACGTTCTAGCTGCAGTCAAGCAGGAACAGATGCCCTATTTTGAGGCTCTTTGCTCTACAAGCTCTACCAACTTATAAATCCCCATTTGACTCCCACCGAACTCACCCTCCCTTTAAATCATGGCACCTCTTGAAATCACTCTGACAGAGCTGGAACCTTTGAGAGTGTTCGGCTTACCGAGAGCTTTTGTATTCATACAGCAGGACAAAAATAGAGGTTTTCTGCCATATTGGTGGCTTATTACTGACAGGGCGGTGGCAAGTAATCCTCTGAGACCACTCTCTTTGTTTCAAAGTGATGTCTACTCGAGCCACACTGGTTGCAGTGTGTCTGTACAGCATCTACTAGAGGGCAGTTTTCAACATACAGCACCGATGCATCAGTTGTGATTTCTCAGGCATGTGTTGTCTGCTCAGATATGGCCATGTAATGGATCCGATTATCTAGTTAGTAAATTAGATTGAGAGTGATATGCCAGAGGGTCTTATATCATCTAAATGTATCTATTAACTGCCAAAACTCCACTAATTGCAGATTGTAGCTGCAAAATTGATTTGTATAGACACACTTCAGTGTGTCTATATATTATGTTAATATATTGGTTTAATTGAAGGGAGCTATAATCCTTGCAGGGACTCCAGGGCACTATTTCTGGTATCAGATTAAACCAGGCTAATACACTTATATACATATATTACTGGTGTCAGACAATTTAACATCAGATACCACGTGCCAACAAGATTTCTGAGAACAAAGAGAACTGCTTTCTCATTTTTCACAAACAGGATGTAGAGCAAAATGGGACAAATCACAGTGTTTAATGTCAACTTCCATTTCAGTTGATGTGGAAATTTACCTTACAACCTCCTGTGTCGAGAGGCTCAACGTGAACTGTGACTTTTTCCAGGTTCCCCACACATTCTCCCTTAGGCATCATTCACAATTATGGATGGAAATTGAACAGATGATGGTCTTGATTTATTTATAGTTTCCCTATAAGGGCTGTTATTCATATGTATTTACAGAGTAAGGACAATGTGCTTCCCAGAATGAGTCTGAATGATAACAATTGGTGCTGTTGTCATTTCCAGTGAACTATGAGTGAACTATGATGATTTGTTGAATGACAGATCATCTATAAAGGACATAAAGCATAATCACGTGGATTCTTTAAAATATCTCTTACTTGGCTCCTCAGTTTTAAATCTGCAACCCTTTTCATATATATATATATATATATATATATATATATATATATTCAGACACATTATGAGCGCTGCAGAATATACATTATCAGAAGAACAATTTAAAATGATGCTGGTTTTTTTTTTTTTTTTTGTTCCTTTAATAGTTCCACCCCCTCATTTGCCTCAAGGCTCATTACAGCCCCTCACCGGTGGTGTCTCCTCCCCTCCCCCTCCTCTGCTTCATCTCTCTTGCTTTCTCTTTGTTTCATTTGGACGCCTGTGGAGATGTCCACAGTGGCCATTCATATTTTCCATCACTTGGCTATGATATTGAAATCTAATGACACAGGCTCTTTATGCTGCTTCTAAGAAATGTCTCTGCAAATCTGGGCTCCCACAATCCCTCGGGGCAACATTTTGACACGGCAGACAGAGCTGCTGGCTGACACGGCAGCCTCTGTCCCCCACGCTTCCCCAGCTCTGACCTCCTCCTCTTCATAGCATCTGGGTTATACACACACATGGTTTGTCATGGCCTGTGGCCTACAGTGTGCCCCTGAGCGCCGTCCCATACAGCAAACGGAGCTGGCCCCAAATCCCCAGACACAACTAACAAGCCTATAGGTGGATGGTGGCAGCTTGAAGTGCCCAGGCCCTCGCTTCGCTCCCTGCCTTCTTTTCTTTTCTACCCCCTGCCTGGCCACACAAAGCCAGGCTTGACTGTACTGCGTAAACAAAAAGCTTCTCTGTCTTGCCATTCATTTGCCAAATGGAGCTTTATCACATGTTGTTAATTGGCTGTAATTAAGATGTCTTGTGGTTTTTTTTAAACAGATGCAGTGACAGTTTCAGTCAAAATATATAATGGCAACCTCTTACTCACTGGCATGGTTTGCAAATTTGAAGGCCTTAGGGTAGACATATTTTTAAATTTTGAGCTTCTTTTGTGTTGATTTGTGTTCTCAATGAAAGACGAGTCAGTGGTGTGTCTAAGGGAGATTAAACAGAAGCAGGATCAGGCAGAATGCATGATATTTCATTTTGAACTATTTAAACTGTTTTGTCAATTTTCAACCTAATCTTTAGCTATACAAATTAGGGATGTAGTGTGAAAAACACTTGCAGTTGTTGCTGATGTTCCCAGTGTCTCTGGGGCTCAGCTGCAAAATCTGTTCTTCCGGCACCAGCAGTGTCATTTGACATATCCATTGACGTAGTTGGGGGCAAGGAAGAACTACAGGCTATATTGGTGGTGGTGCCTTCAAGAACAGTCAAATGTGGGTTTCCCAAAACACTCCGCCTACCATTTTATGCTAATTTTACGAAAAGCAGACGCTAAAATATCACACTACTAAATGCTTTAAAATATCAGTATATTTGGAAGAAAACTAGTGTCATGATAGGCGGCTGAATTGGTGCCGCAGCTTGAGTAGCTTTGCAGCATTGACCGGTGGCAAGTGAGGATAGTCAGAAAAAATGGAGACAGACTGAAAACTCTGCACTTCAACAAATGTTACAGTGCTTTGGCAAACCTGACTTTGTTTTCTGACAGAATATTATATCGGACTATTATTCTGAATACAGAACAGCACAACAGCAACTGTGTTACCTGTAACTTTTACGACTGCATCCAGCTTTGAGCACAGTCTGGTCCCTGCTCTTCGTCATTCAAAACAATGAAAGAAACAGTATTTGGTTGCAGTTTTTCACCCAGGATTGTTTCCCAAACCAAGCTGAAATGGAGACAGCAGACTGTGAGGTTATTTGACTGTCCACGGGCAGCTCTGGCAGCATTCTGGCTAGTCAGTAAGTTTGCAATGATTTCCCTTAACTGACTCCAGCACACCGTTTGTGTTATGATCCTTGCACACCAGTATGATATATCCAGACTCAATGAGGAAAAACATTTTGTAAATGAAAATAAGCCTTGGTAAAAAGATATAACGCTGCTCACTAATGTTGTCTCTACTAACTGGCCACTGTGCTGGGAAACATACTCGCCACCTACGTTCCGTAAACACACTGTCTGTAGCGGATTGGACGGGATGCGCACAAAGCATTCTGTTTGTTGTAGGATTCCCCCTTAAGAGCGATAGGAAGCGAGGGGAATCTACAGCCCATTCTCAGTTTTCTCTAGTCATAGGGCACCAATTTCAAAAATAATTGCACATTTCTGCTGCATAGGTGACCTAGTTCTAAGAAATCATCATTTTCACAGCGGTGAAGTTTCCCACTTTTTAATGTAGCAAAGCCCATTAAAAAGTGGGACATACTCTATGCATGACCAGAGATGACCTCTTTCATGTTTTATGAACTTAATCTATTCATGTATGATGTATGACTACAAATCATCCTGCTATCGAGTATCATGATTTCTGACAGCTGCGTCCACCTGCTCCATCTCTGGGAGTAAACCCTCCCGCATGTGTGCGTGTGTTATGCGGTGTGTCAGGCATACTGCACAGAATGTCTCCCATTCAGCCTGTCAGCTGCAGTCTCAGTATGTGGCATAGTTCGTCAGCTGTAGGTCCGTGTGGATGACAGCTGCTTCCCTGCCCCGCTCAGGCTCTGTTACCTTCACTCGGTGGCCTTCCTCTTTTAGACAATTAATCTACCACTTACTGTACACCCTAATTGCCATTGCATGTTGAAATGAGCCCGGGGACAGAGAACTGTGATGATCTTGGCAGCGCGGCTGCCCCTGTCATGCCCTGCCTTGTATTCTCAACAGATTCAGACCTATTAATTCTGAACTTCTGGGACTGAACAGAGCAATGGGCTAAATTGTAACAGCCTACCCATCTGTATTCTTATTAAACTTTCAATCCAGGCATCACGAGTGAAATGAGGCCCTTATATTAGCAAAAGGGGCATGGCATTGGCATATAGGTAATAGCAAAGCCCCCCAGACAGATCATAATTCACCACACAATTTCCAGCACTAAATGTATTTCCTCTTTTTGTCCCCAAGGGTTGTGTGACACTCAATTTCCCCATCTGCTGGCTATAAAGGGGCACTGCAGGGTGAACACTAAATATGTCAGTCACCGCTGCGCTTCCACAACAATTGATTGTACTCTGCCTGAGGGGGGAAAATATAACAACAGCTTGACAAGAATGAGCCTTTAAATGAGCAGAGTCTTGTGTACAGCACATGACTTGCATAGAGAAATGTTTGCTGGAGTGACATCAGAGGGGGTGACTGACCGTGGTGTGAGGTCATGGTGTTTACAGCCGTGGTGCCAGGCTGGGGATGGGGAGAGTTGGAGACAGTAGCCATTTAGAGTAAGTTACACAGGCAATGCACACTGCCTGTGAAAAGATATTACCTTTAAGAATGAGCCATATTTTCTCTGTATACTCCGAAACATGTGTGTTTGCCTTGAGAGTCGAGGAGAGTCTCCTCGGTGATGTCACCAAGGAAACAAAGAACCCTCATTTTGAGGACATTGACTTTATTTAATACACAAAGATTAAAGTTGCTGTGATCAATATTTTTATATTAAAAATGGCTCAAATGTCTATGTGTACCGTGAAAGGGATCGCTCATAGTGACAAACCCACAGAGAGTTATCAGCCTCTGCAGACTCTGCTTTTCCCCTCAGCTCTTTACTGTCTTTCAGCTTATTCTACAACTTCATTGTTTTGGGTTACGTTCACTAATCTTATAACTTCACTAGCAGCTAAACATATCTCAGGAGTTGGTTTAGACCAAAACAGAGCTGAAGGAAAGTGAATATTGGACTTACATTCAGAAACACGACTCCAAATGGATGATAATGTTGCTCTTTGTCTGCTGTTCACTAACTAGCCACATCAACTTTATAAGGTGATAATATATTTACAACCTGTTCCACTGTCCTTAAGTGACGAAAACAAATCAGTTAATAAAGGTTTTTGCATGATAATGATACATACATTTAGTGAAAGATGCTACAGAGCTGTATCTTTTAAGATGGACATGGATAGTTGTTGAAGTCACACTGCTTATTATACATCCTTCAGAGTTAGCACAGACAGTTATTCCCACTTTCCACTGGGATGCCCTCTCTGAGTATAGACTCCCACAGATTGATTCTAGCTGAGGTCGTCGCCCCTTCCTACATCCTCACCCCACCAAAACCCCAGTATAGAGCATGGAAATCAACCGGGATTATCCACCGCCTGCAGGCATTTGGCATGTGCGTGTCTGTATGTGTGTGTGTTCACAAGAAGTGTGCATATGCGCTGCTCTCAGTAGACAATGCCTGCATGCCCTTGCATTGAAAAAACACTGTATTTTTTGTTGGACTAACATAGACTATTTAAAGTAATTGAATTTATTTTGACTTTAAATCTTTTACTAGAAATTAGTTTTCAGTATATATTGAAAGTCAATTGCATATTCCTGAACTAATTTCTTGATCCTATCCGAGCTATCTGCAACTTCTTTTGATGTACTGACAACTGTCTTTTAAAAATTCCTGAAACAAACTGCTTCATCTGAAATAAGTAGAGTTGGCATTTTTTAACCTCAGAAATATGTGCTGCAAATACATCTGAAATCCTGCATGTATTAACATGTGGACCTTAAAGTAATGCTCTCCTTTACACACGTGGCGATCATGTGTGTGATCAACAGCGGCTTGTGTCCACCATATGTCTGGCTGCCTTGCCCGCTGTTGCTCCAGGCAGCTGTGGCCTCGCACGTCTGTCTGTATTTATCATGGTTATATAGCTATGGTGCGTCAATACCTTCAAAATGGGTCTCTGATGATGAAACCTGCCCTCCAGAAATAGATCCATCCAGTATTTAATCCTGTTAGGACATTTTTTTTACACTTCAAAGGGGACTTTAAAATGACAGGGGAGGAATGAAATTGTCTCCCTGTTATAGTATTCTGTAAATTAACAACACATTTGCTGTATCATTATTATTGCTGGTGAAGCCTTGTGCATTATTATTCTTATGTGTATTTGACTTTCTTCCAGACAGCCTCCAGTATATGTTAAGAACTTTAGTATGTCTATTGAGATTCACTGCCAACCAGAGAGAGGTTGGGATTTATTTTTCATAGATTTAAAGGAATATGTCGACATTTTGGGAAATATGCTTATTCACCCTGTTGCCAAAAGTTAGATGAGAAGATCAATACCACTCTGATATCTCTGCTAATTATACAGCCAGCCAAATCTACCCCTTAAGCTCACTATTTAAAACATTTATCTTGTTTGGTTAATTTGTACAAAAAATGTAAAGACGACAGGTTGCAGTTTTACCAGGTGTTACATGCTGGACTATTTCTTGGCAGGGAGCAGTGACTTCCTGGAGTCTGCTGGCTGCAGCATCATATTTATTGTAAATATATAGGCTATATGAGAGTAGTATTGATGTTCTTATTGAAATCTTGCCAAGAAAGAGAATAATCATATTCCCCAAAATGTCTAACTAGAGTAATGTCCATGGATCTGGCACATTTGTGGATTAAAGTGTACATTCGCATTCTCCTTTGTAAATTACATGTAATCCCATTTTCTATAAAAGCCCAATGTCACAGCTGCTCAGCTCAGCCAGTTCACTGCCTGCATAGGCGGTAATTGAGATGTTTATTTCCACTATGTATGCTTCGGAGCGGATTTACACTTACATGCATAACTGCACGCACTGAAGCAATTAGATGCATGGCCGATCCTGATCTGCACCAAGATTTTTGTTTATTATTTGTCTGCGTGGTGTACGATGAATGAACACATAAGGGAAGTTCTATATTGGCTGTAATTGTTTCAGCAGCTCCTCTGATATCCTGTATAATAGTTGATGAGGCAGGAAACAGAATCACTCATTTATTTACTTTGCCTGCTATGTTTTTTGAGGAATTATTAAAAAATTTTCAGTAGAAGGTCTGCCTCTCTAATCTTTCGTCTATATCCTTCCCCCATGATATTACAGCAGATTCAGGCCACCACAGTGTGCCTGCTCTGAGACAATTACGCTGATCATGTTCAATGAAACAGCACCGTGTTGACTGTGGACACTTAAGCATTCTTGGAAACTGGGGTCACATAAACAAACAGCAGGATATTGTTTCCAGATGAACTGCAACATGTCGCTGCAGAGAGCTGCTCCATCTCTTTCTTCTCTCCTGTATTGCTTACTCGGTATTTTTCCTGCCTTGTTTATTTGAGTCAGGTGTGTGGCTTGTGTGTGACATTTGCTTATTAATGGCAGCTGTACAAAGGAAGACATCTGGTAGTGAGTCACAATTGCTTTTCCTCCTAAATTTGTGCATCAAAGCCTTTTCGAATGCTTTCCCCCTCACAGTTTCACTTTTAGTTTTGCCTTCTCAGATCCACCATCTCTGCTGGTCCAAACCAGACCAATTATTTTTAGCACTCCTGTAGAATATAATGGGTGGGGATGTCTGGTCTCCTCAGGAAATTGCTCCAGCATCCCAGACAAAGTGACAGACCATACCCACACCCTTCTTACACAATGAAGTTGAAATACATGCTGAAATAAAACAATAAAAAATATGATGAAGTAATTGGCCTTAATTTAGCATGTTAAAAAAAAAGAAAACTTCAAATTTTACAAAAGGAGAAAGTTCAAAATCACAGATCGGATCATCAAAACAAAACATTTATACTAGCGTGAGTCACAGAGGAAAGTATTTATGAGTTGAGGGGTGGGGTGGGCAGCCGGAGTATGTTTCTGTGTACGCTGTGTTTGTATACAAGTGTGTTTATGTAGATGGGGAGACGGAGCCTCTGCAGCAGGGGCCTCGTGGTTCTGTCCTGCCCTCCCCTGCACTCTATGAAGCAGTGTTTTGGACCGGGGCCCAGGACCAAGCCTCAGGCACGCTACTCCACTCCAGCCTCTCCAGAGCGCCGACTCTCACTGACATTACATCAGCTGGGGAGACATAGTATACTATGTGTGCTTATGCTGGAGGGTAGATGCTCCTTTCAATTGTTGCTCTCTCAGAGTGAAACGAACCAAAGTGGGCTGCAGATCATCTTTTCTCCTGCTTCTGATTCTGTGAGGTGTTATCAGTAGAAGTAGAAACTGGCCATCAGGGATTAAAAGACAGTCAGTCATGGCTGTGCGCATCATGCGTGGAATGGAGGACCTGGTGGCATCGGGCAGCCAGCTCATCTGGAGCCTAGCACATCAGACCTTAAGGAGGTGGTACAATCGTGGGCTGATGCCATGCAGACGCTTCCTAGAAGCCTGGTTCAGGATTGGAAAATGCTACCAGGTATGGCAGCTCCTCGACAGACGACATTATTGACAGCATATGTGATTGATCGTTCCTTGCCAGATGGATTTCTTTAATTATCTGTTCAATTTTCATGGTTTATATTACCCATAATTTCCCCACTTTCCTCCAAGCCCAGGGTTAGTGAGTCAGTACTTTTTCTCAACTGGCTCATTAGTGTATGCATGTGTTTATTTGTGTGAATGCGTAAAGGCGCAGGCTGCTTCTTGGTGAGTCACAAAGCCTGTTTTTTTTTTTAACAAGGGTCTCTCTCCTGGCACACATGGCAGTCATTAGAAAAGCAGCATGACCAGCCGTTTGATCTCACTGTCTGGCTGAAGAGGAGAACTTTCAGAGTTAAAAGTGTTTGAAATGCACTGTGGCTGGAACACCTGAACGCTGTCTGTGTGGTTTACACATCATGCTCTCTGGGCAAACTTGAAAGTTATCAGGTTCCTCCTTTTTGCTTTTTCTCAGCATACTGCCATGTGAAAATGACTTTTGTTGTAGGTGGCACTTATCAGGGCTGTGTCGGTTAGTTTAAAACTGCTTTCCATAACCCAGTTACATTTAGATTACTTTGATATATTCAAAGTATAAAAGGTACAAATTATTTTTGATGTTATTGCCCTGAACAAAATGCAGCATTAGAGAAAGAAAGATTTTCTGTTTGATGTGTAAACCAACAGAAATTTCACTCTGTGTCACCTTTTAGAAACACAAAGGCTCTTTAAACTCCTGCGTTTCTTGCTTCCTGTTTAAAAGAATTCTCAGAAGTAACACAAGTATCAGATCCCTTTAATTTTTAAGCAACATACTTGAATACTGTTTTTCCCCCTCAGAATCACATATCCTGTGTACACGGGGGTGGAAGAAGTTTTTACAGTATAAGAATCAGAAGAAGTCCTCCATTCAAATTTTTTACTTACATAAAAGTATACGGGTACTGGCAGCCAAATGTGTTTAAAGTATCAAAGTGAAAGTACTCATTAGGTGTCACATTATTATTACTGATGCACCAACATTTAAGAAGTACTTTAATGTTGAGGTTGGTTGAGGTGGAGCTTTAATTCTAATAGTGTTTCATATTTTATAAACTGATTGTATGTAGAATCTTAATTTAATAGTAATTAGTGACAATAGCTGTTAAATAAATGTGTTGGAGTAAAAAGTACCATATTTCCCTCTAAAATGTAGCAGAGAAAAAGTAGCATAAAATGGAAATACTCAAGTAAATTGGTTTAATAATCATTAGTTACTTTCCACCACTGTTTATACAAGGATACTATAACCACTCCACCCAGCTTTTGGTTTCCTAGGCTGAACCGGTGAAGTGGTAAGTTTGTAGACCTGGTCAGAGCTGCAGGGTGTGCCCAGCTCAGCCTGAGCAGGTCAATGGCTGAAGGTCGTGTGAAGAGAGCACCATTGGGGCTCCCTGCCCATAATGACAGGGCTTCAGGGGGATGACCTCCCTGACACAGTCGTGACCTCCCTTTTTATCATCAGGGACCTCGCTCTGAAGCTCAGGTCCTCTCTTCAGCTGGATGGAGGCCAGTGATCACTGTCAGCCTTTTTTTTTTTTTTTTTTTTTTTAAAAAGGACAGCATTGTTTTTGAAAAGCTTTTCTAGTGCTACTTTGTTACTGATGTGGAGGAAGGTGATGCAGATGTGAATACAGTATATCTTTATCAAATGATACTCTACACATCTTAATAGTGAGTGTTTTTAAGAATTTTGAGTCACATACACAGATTTTGAAGGTGAATCTGAAATTCAGGGGTTGTAGCTAGCTGTGAGTTTCAAATCAGATTGTTAACTAAAGGCCTTTGTCCATGTTTTGATGTCATTGCCCTGCAACAATACAGCATTGATAAATGAACCCTTGGAAGGATTGTGCCCCGGACAGCCACAGCAATTCATGAAAGGGTTACTATAGTGAATAATCCCTGATAAACAATGGAACAATGTGTAATCAACAGTAACAATTATTTTTCCTAACAAGACATATATACTGTAGGTGTGGTTTTCATTGAGGTTTGTTCCAGTGCTTTATTTTTCCATTTTTGTGTAAGTGACACAGATTCTTGCCTCTTTGGGACCACTGAGATATGGTGCTTAAAAACATCCCGCTGTGCAGCTCACATTAATACTTGAAATACAGTAGAGAGAGTGGGTATGGTATTGAAATTTGGGGCTTCAGAGCAAAAGTTTGCATAATACCAAGTCAGCGTGACTGCAAATGAAACCCTTTGTTGAGAAGTACATCAGCTATGCCCACAGAACTGTAAATCTCACTGAGGTTTAGGGCACTGAAAAACAACTAAGTGGAAAAGTAGCTTGTACAATATAAAAGTGAAATGACAGCTCTGTTGTGGTGCAGAGAACAATATGTCCTGGTAGACTGAAGTTTAACACCATGCCAGAAGGCATCTTCCCGCCCGGACTGGACGTCAACTTGACCCTCAATTTCCACCACAGAGGCCAAGCAGTTGGATGCCACATGTTTTTCACTCAAGTCACAGAAATAAAACAAGTCCTGGACACATTCCTGGGCAGCAAACAACATTCAGGCAATTCAGTCTTAGCATTGAGGGTCTCCCTATGTGTCACAAAGATCTGTATAAAAATGCTGTTACTGTTGCAACCTAAACACATGAAATACAGTAGATTCAAAGATTGATGGAATAGGAAAGCAGATTTTTTAATAGCATGAGCAAGATTATTTTTCTGGCTCACTAATTTCCCAACCACTAAGAAGTATACTTTTAATGCATAAAAGCCAACATTTGCAAAATTCTAATGTGATTATGTGTCCATCTAATTATTCTGAAGGAATAAGTTTTTTGTTTGTCAAAAATTCAAATCCTTAAGAATTGGTGTTTTCAGCCTAATCAGGGGCACTGGAATGCACAGCTGTCTCCCACTGTGTCTTTTTTTATACTGCCGCTGGGGGGCTCCAAAGTCACAAATTTTAAAATTCATAGAGTGGCTTTAAAGGTTCAGTGTCTAGAATTTGGTGGCATCTAGCAGAACGGACTTGGCAGAGATGGAATATAATATTCATAAGTGTGTTTTGGGCAGTACGGCGGTGCAGTGGTTAGCACTCTTGCCTCACAGCAAGAAGGTTCTGGGCTCGAATCCTCCGTCTGGCTGGGGACCTTCTGCATGGAGTTTGCATGTTCTCTCCGGGTACTCCAACTTCCTTCCATAGACCAAAAACATGCAGGTTAGGTTAAGTGGTGACTCTAAATCGCCCATAGGTGTCTCTATACTATATATCAGTCCAGTGACTGACTGGTGACCTGTCCAGGGTGTTTCCCCGCCTCTCATCCAATGTTAGCTGTGACCTTCTAGAGGAAGTATGTTTTGATTAGTATATAATCCCATGAAAGTAAGAATTGTTGTTTTTTCGTTACATTTGAATGAGGCATTTATATCTGCAGAGGGAGCGGGTCCTCTTCCACGGAGCCATGTTGCACTGCCATGTTTCAACAGTAGCCCAGAACAGACAAACCAAACACTTGCTCAAGAGAGGGACTTATGGTTTTTTGTGAGTTTCATGGCTACTATAGGTATTGCTTGGAAGGGGAGGGGGAGAGAGAGGGGGTCAGTTGGTTGCAATCTGCAACCTCATCGCTAGACATTCTTCATCTTACAAATCCTTGCTCAGTTCAGTACACTCAGGGGTTTTGCTGCTACAGCCTTATTTATTCTGACATGACAAGTAGCTTATAGTGGCTAATGTTAGCTAATGTTAGCAAACTGTAGATTGATGCTGTGTAACTGCTAATTATTGAGTCAGTTTGATGGCCAATACCACTTCCATTAATACCACTCTCTATTTGGAGAGTGGTATTAATCTTCTCATCTGACTCTTAAAAATAAGGCAAATATGAGTTATTCCCCAGAATGTTTAACCATTCTTTTAACATGAGAATTTCATGACCTAGAAAAAGACTGATTGAACAACTCCTGCAAATATAAAGGTGGGTAATTCAAAAACATTTTAAAATTTCAGAATATGAGCCTGAATGTTGGCAACAACTTAAGACACTGAAATATGACTATTATTCATGCCCATACAATAGTAATATTCTATCTTGTGCTGCATTGAAAGGCAGCTCTGCTGACTGCAACAGAATTAATCTTTAAACCATTCACTGTAAACAATAGAATGGGAATTCAATTAAACTATGGACCAGGACGTCATTGTCCTTCAGTTGTGTTTCTTTACAGGAGAGGAAAACGTGGGATGTTGACATTTCAGGGATTTTCATTAGACCAGTGTTGATGCAGAGGAAGGATATGTGGGAGAAAAAATGGAACCGTATGAGCCAAAAAACGTCAGCCTGTTTAAGATTCACTGTGCACTTATAAAGAGAGGGTTTATGGCTGAAATATCTCACTGCAGCACTTTTTTGCACCTTAAACAATCAAATTAAGTATGCCGATCTTGCAATGTATTTGATCAGTTGGAGTGAGCGTCCCATGTGGACACTTGCCCAATGGCTCTTCTTACCAATTCATTCAGAACAAAAACAAACATGATATTGAGGTGAGTCCCTGTTCAACTCGCAAAAGAGAAACCATTTTATCCTGGGGCTAAAATAGTGGAATCATGGCTCTGAGTTGAGAAGCAAAGGTGGAGGTGGAGTGTTTTTGTAATGATGGCATTGTGTTGTGGGAGCTGTCATGTCTCATGTTTTCTTTCTTTTTCCAGATGACAGAGGGCCGTCTGTGCCAGGTACACCTCCTCGATGGCAGGAAGCTAGAGCTGCTGGTTCAGGTACAGGACATTTTCTGCTTGCCGCCTTAGTGACAAAATATGCTGCATATAGTTTGAGTAACTCTAAAATGACTTAAACTGAACAACTGTATTTTAACCTTCCAGCCCAAGCTTTTGTCCCGTGAGCTGTTAGATTTGGTGGCGTCACATTTTAACCTGAAGGAGAAAGAATACTTCGGACTATGCTTCATAGATGACACGTATGTACATTTTTCAACATAATAGACATTTTAAAGCTCGAAAAAGCATTAAAAAGATGTTTGTGTTTTATTTTAATTTCAGATTTGGTTAATTTAATCCTCATTTACATCAATATTAAAAAAGAAGAAAAAGAAAGGGACAGAAAATATTTAAGATTGCAGTATTCCAACATATGATTCATTCTTTTATCCCTGCTCAGTGGCCAGAATAACTGGCTCCAGCTGGATCGTAAAGTCCTTGATCATGACTTCTCCAAGACTTCAGGTCCTTTGGAACTCAAGTTCCTTGTGAGGTGAGTGCTCTCGCTGCAAACACTTGCCAAATGTGGAATAGTAGTGTGCTTACCGGAAACATTGGCTTATAATGACTAATGGTGTAATCATGTTTTACATGTTACACTAAGTTATGAATAACAGAAGGTTATTTTGTAGGACTTAAAATTGCAGCTAGTCCAATGCTGATTTTGACCAGCAGGTGGCACTGATGTAACACAATTTCAATTCTGCTCTTTGGCTGCCAAACAGTATCTCATATCGAACATGAGACAGTATATGGATAATGCAGAGGCACTGGAAGAATGCATTGATATTCTGTTTCAAATGAGCTTGTATGACCCAAAATAAACTCTTTGCAGGTTTTACATTGAGAAGATCACCTTCTTAAAAGAGAACACAACAGTGGAGCTGTTCTTCCTGAATGCAAAATCTTTAGTGTTTAATGTAAGTATTTTACATTTTAAATTTAAAAGAGTGTCTCAAATATTTATTTATTAAACCTAGTAACCAGATTTGGCATGTCCTTAGGTTCTAGATCATCGCAATGATTAATGACTATTCATGATTAATCACTATTGATTTGTCATCATTCTTGATGGTTAACAAGATAACTCATGACTCATAGTACATAGGACACATATTGTTGTTCATACAAAATTATGCAACTTGTGCAACTCTGTATTTAGGCCCATATTACACAAGACTTAGTCAAGCAACATTTTGAATATCCATTGCTTCTGCGAATAGCATAAATGTCATATTACCAAAATCTGCAGTTCATTCTTTTCACAAATTACTTTGACCCCATCTTTATGCTGAATTATTGTGCATACTTCAAATGTATAAAACTTTATCCTTAACGTGATTTATTTGGGAAAGAAATATCTGTACTCTCCAAAAACCTCCACATTTACATTTTTGAAAGATAACACTGCCACATGCCACTGAGGTCTCAAACAGTTACTCAGAATGCTGCTTTCAAGTGCTGTTGGAAATTTTACAATATTGCGCAAAGTTAATGACTTAGTGTCATGATAGCCATATGTTATTGTTTAATGCAATTGTTTAGAATTAACTCAGACGGCGAAAGACCTTATGCAACAACCACAGCTTAATAAAAAAAAAAAAATAGCCACAGACTCTGATTTATATGACAAGGTTTCAACCCCGTAGAGTCAAAAATTGATTGTTTTTCAAAATTACTGGAACATCAAGTTACGTTTCCAAAGTCCATGGACACTTTCTAAAAAAAGTATTAACATGAGCATTATAATAGAACCAGTGTTTCTGGTAAGACAGGCCAAATTAATTAATAGTAGGAGTTTTTGAACCATACGAGGAGCACGTGAATGCAGCATGTGATCAAACGTTGCAGTGCAGTTTTTTTTCGCGGGGATAGCAGACTCGTCACCATGGGAGACGGAGACTGTTGAACCTGCTTTCGGACCGTACCACTTTACAAAGGGGGCTGCAGCCTCAGACCGGACAGCCAGCCTCGGCTTTCTACGCACCAGTCTGTGCTTAATTCTAATTGTCTATAGGAAATAGTCAAGACACCTCGTGTTTTGAAAAACATTATTAAATACTGTTCTCGGGCTATTTTAAATACAGTATTGGCCCTGTGGCAGTGGTTCAGTCGGTAACGGTGGGACCGAGGTACGGGACGGGGAGATTTTCTCTTAAGTCAAGTGTTTCGGACAGGCTGGACTTTTTGTGCGTGTAAATTCTCTGAAATCCCTGTTATTTTTCTTAATCTATACAACAGGAAACCATCGAAGTGGAGAGTGAAAATGTTTTCAAGTTAGCCGCATTCGCATTGCAGGTAAGAAAGAGCTTGTCGCAGGCTTTCAAGACTAAAAATGTTGTCACTCACCCAAAATGTGAATGAAGACCGTCGGGGCACGCAACATTTGAAAACATTTGTCTCTTGTGGTTTGGTCGTAGCTTCGTAACTTAGCATTGTAAAAGAAATTGACCGTTTCATATTAATACTGCTTATTGAAATGAGGCAGTTTGTAGAGAAATTAAGACTATGTCAAACTAAACTGTAACTTAGCCAGTGGTGTTTAATGGTGTAACGTTAGCTTTGTGCAGTTGTTGCAGGAAGCATAGCATCAATGCATTTGGCAATTTAGTAGCTTAAGTGTTCAGTTTTCTTATAAAGCTTTTACTAACTGCATTATTTCCCTTTATTAAGGAGGCCAAAGGAGATTTTACCAGGTAAGACGTTTTCATTATTTAAGCTCTTAGTAAAAGAAATGCAGAAAAGTTTACACACAATGTCTTCGTCACATTGAGTGAACAGTGTGATACATTTGCTTGGGAGAAATGGTAATTTCATTAATTGTTCAGCTACAACTACAAATGTAATGTTTCTTCCTTTCATAATTACATCTACTAACATATTTCATGTTTTTGCTGTGTGTGTATACTAAACCAGCGGCCTGATGTGTATCAATTTGGGGGTCCTTGACACCAAAAAGGTTGAAAACAATTGTGATAAACCATAAACTTTCATTAACTGGACATAAACTAAAATCTGCAGTGAAATATAATCACTGTGCAATCTATGAATTGTTTGTTGCTGTACTCTGACAAGGAAGTAGGGTTCAGTTTTCTGAGTTGTTTGGTCAGTGCTCAGTGTGCAGTCTGTTAATATTCAACTTGACTGACTCAGATTTTGATTTTACGCTGGACCTCCCTCAGTTAATAATTCCCTTGAATTTGTTCGTGTGACATTGACCTGAACCCTGGCTGGCTCGCTGCCATCCACATGGCCCTAACTATGTCTGTTTAAACCAGAACACTTGAGTTCCTTTGTCACGCTGTTGTCTATGAAGACAGATGCACCATGTTTATAATTTCAACACAACTTAACAAAGACCGCTCTTTCTGGCATTTTGTGATTGCGTCATGTCTTTATAAATGTCATATATCCTGACAAACACAAACACACGGACACTGTGTACGTGATTTGGTTGATGACACTGCTGGGAGATTTTGTACGAAACCTCTATAATCTGCTCGCTAGTGGAGATAATGTTTTCATAGTGGGCCTCAGAGGCTTGACCTGCTGATAAGGTATGTTGGGTTTTTTTTTTGCTAGCTGTAGAAATGAAGGGCACTGGCTGCGATCAGTAAACACTCTGTCTGAGTGTGTGGCTGAGCAGGTTGAAGCAGCAGAACCTGTGTGCTGTCCCAGTGCTTTGCCTCTAAAGGCCTCTGTCCATTATGTCAACACAAAGATTTGTGCTCTGTAAGGAATTGTGCATGTATGGTTTGAATGCACCTAGTGACATATGCAATGCTGAAAATGCAGTTTGACCCCTTGTCAAACCATTGCCTTTGTTTTCTTGCAGAAACAAAGAAAAAGAATCTTGGCTGCATCTGTTTGTGCTCATTTACTGCCCCATTATTTACAAGCATGATTGACCTGATAAACATCAATTATTATTTATTTCAGCTTTAGTACAGATTTATGCCTCAGTGTTTTGACTTAAAACTACTTTACCTTCAAGTGTAGTGTGGAGTCTGAACTTTTAGCCCATGTGGGTGTAGGGATGGGCTGTATTTTGTCCTGATTCTGAAAGCACAATAAGAGAGAACTTGCCAACAAATCTGGTAGAGTCAGGGAGGATGGGAATGTGTCCAAATCAGGCCGCCTTTTTCTTTGATTTGCACAGATAATACGTTCCCCCTGCTCATTCTGATTATAGTTTCTAGATATTAAGTTGTAAGACACTTTGAACATTAGTTTTGTGTCATTTAACAATAACTACTTCTCTGGGGGAAGGTGAAGAAAATGGCAAAATAAAGTTGTGTTTCTCAGACTTCTCTCACTTGAGCATAGCACTGGCCCTGATTTCTGATGCTATTATCATAGTGGTGCATCCCCCCGCTGTCCTGTGGCAGTATTTCTCTCTCCTGTCAGCGATGTCCTTTATTTCTACTTCTTTGAGAGAACAGGCCCAGTAAATCCCCTCATAAAGCATATAATATAAATGTGTCTCCTCTACACTGTATCAGCAAAGGGCCTGGAGCAGTGAGATTAGCTGTGGAGGAGTTAGGGAGACCTCCTCCTCCGACAGCCAGCTGCCTTAAGAGGGATGAGCCAGGCCCACTGTCCAATGGTAGACAACTTGGCGTCAGGAGGACTCACTGTGGTCATGTTATTGTGGTGGTGTGGGCCAACCCCCCGTTGAGCATTGAATTAATGCACCATCAGGTTTCACATTGTACTTGTACTGTATCAGAATTTCCTTTTCTGTGTTAGTATAAAAAAAACCCATCACATTGCATCTTGTTCTTACTACACAGTTTCACACAATATTGCTATTGCTCTCACCACCCGCAGGTATAATCCATAGCTCAATGCAACAAGTTACAACTGTTGTCTGGCAGTTGATGAAAGAGCTTGTGGGACACGTAGGAAATCACAAGATTTACTGATGTCTTTAATTAGGTGTAACAGTTTAAGAGTAACTGGGGGGGATTTTTCTTGTACAGTTGTAATCAGCTTTAAAAGTGGGCTTCAGGCGTCAATACCACTATATATTAACTATTAGTAATTAAGATTTAGCTTGGATTAACACAATTCCAATTGTTCTAATTGTGCCACACATAGATCAGTATTACAAACAGTTTTAGTCCTTAGTTCTATTTGCAGGTGTAGCCTGTAGTTAGTGGTTCATTCACAGCAACAGGCTCTCTCATTGTGCTCCCTCTACAGTCACCACGTCTCAGCCCACTGGAATAGCTGACACATGAGTATTATCTCTCCCATACTGGGTAGGCTGAGCTGGCCTGGGCTGTACCGTGTGTAGGAATTGCCCCCACGCTGCAGGCTGCGGGGAGATAACAGACGTAGTAATGAATTCCAGATTGCTGACAGGGCAGCATGGCTGCGGAGTAGATCACCCCGACAACGCCAGGCCCCAGCTCCCCATAAAATGTATGCCATCAAACAAGCAGCGAAGTGCCGTGGCAGCAAAACCCAGTCAACCTAGGAGAGGTAGCTACAGGGAAGAGTGATTCAAGTGCCTCTGCCCTTGCAGAGGCTCACCCTTGTTTTTGTTTAGTAAGCTGGTTCACATAACTTGATCATTATTGCTCTGTCCCACCATGTCAGCGGCTGTTAAATTTCATTATTGTTTAAAGAAGAAGAGTTAAAGTGACATTCGAAAAAGTCAACTTGAGGTCAAATGGCTATAGGCCTAAAAGCATCTTTATTTTTATGTTGAGGTGATTGTTAAAGACTTAGCTGGTACAATAGTTGATGGTGTTCTAATAGGTTATGTTACGTACGATCTGACCTACACATTTGAGTCCGGTCTGAGAGGCCACGGGCTGTTTTGTAACAGTGCTGGGGCTCATACAATACCTTTCAACACAGGCAGAGGCTGCCAAGTGCTTGTGAATGGCTTTTGTTCGGGTCCCCACTGGACTGGCCCGCCAAGCCAGAGCCCTTTTTGTCCGGCAAAAACTGTAGACCCAGTGCTCCCTCCTACGTGATGCTGGAGTGACTCATAGTTCACTATCGCAGGCCTTGACAGTGACACACACCACAGTTTGTCTTTTCAGATAACATGGTCAGTCTCTGTTTGTTACGACACTTGAAGCCTCTTGCTTGACATTTTTTGGCAGAGATTGTGGGTGAGAGATAGTCTACCTGTCGCATCTATCATGTTGTGATCATTGGCTAATCTGTGAAGGTGAATCAATACACTGTAGTTTGCCCACAGTACATAGAAATAGCTAAGTGCATGAGAACCTGCATGAAATGGCTTTGATATTTTTAAAAAGATTTCTTGCCAAGCCCCTTAAAAGGCTCTCTATGACTTAAAGGCCCTCCATGAGCTTTTATAAATGAAGCCTGGCAAGACATGAGTGAAACTAGAGTTTAGTCTTGGCACACAGTACTACTCTTTATACTGTAGATAAAAAAAGATGAAAACAATATCCTGACACTGCACCTTTTCTAAAGGTTTGCAAACATGAATTATTGCTATCATGCCTTAAACAGAAATTGAAACCACACTGTGAAAGCACAGACATGTGGAGAAAAGTTCTCTACACATTTTTAGACTTTGAGTTGAGATTCTTGTGTAAACATTTACCTTAACTTTCTTTACGTTACCCTAGCTGGCCTGGAGCTCTACTCTTTTGAAGGTCAAAAAAAAGGATCTTTGAGATTTCTGAATTCAGAGATTCTCGTGTTTATGAGAGCTAGTAATTACACCATAATGACATGTCTCTCATCAATCAACGTTGTAATTTTAATGTCTCTCCCAGCTCAAAGGATAGACAAGTAACTCTGTTTCTCAATCAAAACGGCTCTAGAAAGAACTCTGTTATTTTGAATAAATGCATTTTTATTCTTATTGTTGGGGTATGATTTTCTTTTTACAGTGCTGAGAGTGCCAGATCAGACCTGAAGCAGCTTCCAGTTCTGCCCACTCGAGTACTCAGGGAGCACCCGTCTCTCAATTACTGGTAAGTTATCTGGGCTGCTGAGGTCTCTCAAAACCACAAAATGCATGAGTAAGGGGTGCAGGGTCAGTTTTCGAGGATCACACACAGCTCTGGAGATACTTGCGGTTCAACCAATACCACAGCCATTCCTCCACAATGAATGCTAACAATCCAGCTGTCAAACGGCCTCTGCAGTCAGAAACACCTGGTTGTACAAAGCACTCATTTTCCGCAGACGAACAGTTTTGGGTGGTAAGGTGCATACAGACCTGCTTGCCACTTGGCAGATGGTTTTTGTTCGCTTTTGACTGTGACTAATTAATGCCAGGGTTGTGTTAATTACGTTTGCCCATTAACCCTGAGAGAGAGCACAGGGAGGTGCTGACAGCTACTGGCTATCTTAAGGATGCTGTCTGTCTCTACAATCCACACTGCTGTTTTTTTCACCTCCGCCTGCCTCCTCCGCTTCTGGCTTAACGGTCATCTGAGGCTACAGCAGCCTCTGAAGCAGTTACATTCAGTTTAATATCCAAATTAAAATTGTAGTTGTATGAGCACATGCTGTCTGTTTCTCTCTCTTTCTGCCTGTTAAGCCACAGTCAGTTTGAAGTCTCACTATGCTATTAGTTAGAAGGGATGGTTACAGTGGGAAGTAAATGGGATGCATTTGCAGGAGAGGTGCAGATGGGTGACAAATTAAAGGAAAAACCGGTACAGGTCTGAATGCTTGAACCCTACAGTCTAGTGACTTTATTATGCTGTGGGGGACATTTTGCTGGCATGGTTTGGGTTCACTTGTCGCCTTAGAGGGAAGGGTCACTGCAAATCAACACAAAGTTGTTCTGGATCATCACCTTTATCCTATGATGAAACATTTCTAACCTGATGGGAGTGGTCTCTTCCAGGATGACTATGCCCCCATCCCCAGGACACGAGGAATCACTGAATGGTTTGATGAGTATGAAAATGATGTGAATCATATGCTATGGCCTTCACAGTCACCAGATCTCAACCTAGTTGAACACCTATGGAAGATTTTGGACTGATGTGTTAGACAGTGCTCTGCACCACCATCATCAAAACACCAAATGAGGGAATGTCTTTTTGAAGAATGGTGTTCATCCCTCCAGAACAGTTCAGAGACTGTAGAGTCAATGCCAAGGGACATTGAAGCTGTTCTGGCGGCACGTGGTGGCCCAACACCTTACTAAGACACTTTATGTTGGCTTTTCCTTTAATTTGTCACCCGTCTGTAGATGAGAGCCATCAGCAGGCCAGTAGGCCAGACTGCATTTTCTGCATGAGCAGACAGAATGTGTGTCAAAAAGAAAGGGCCCTCTCACAATCCCTCTGTGGCTGGAATGTGTAACACTTGATGGATTATTCATTAAATGTTTTATCTATCCATTTGCAGTGAAGACAAAGTGATTGAACATTACACAAAACTGAAGGGACTGACCAGAGGAAAAGCCATTGTGCAGTAAGTTATGAAAACAAATACAATATCTGCATGATTTAACTTTTCAAAATGTGTTTCCTTGTGCGTGTTAAGCTCATGTGTCTGCACTGCGGTGGCTGTTGTTATAAGAGATGGCTGTCGCCATGCCAGAATGTGTCATCAATTAAAGGAGGTGTTCTTAGTAGGCGGATGTCAGTCCTCTACTGTGTTTTTCCTGGGACTGTAACTCAGAGCAACCCCGGGTCATTTATGCTGGGATGTTTTATGCCCTTGAATTGATCAATGGACTCTCCCTCCCTCTGTCATGGCCCTGAAACAAATCAATCAGCTTGCCACCGCAAATGACTGTGGTTTCTCAATGACTGTAGCTTAAATCCCACTCTGTCTGTTGTACAACAGCCACTGGTTGACAGTGATGAAGTGTAAGTGGCTGAATTTCTGTTAACCTATTCCTCTTTCTCTGAAGGTATCTGGCCCTGGTGGAGTCCCTGCCGACATATGGAGTCCATTATTACCCAGTGAAGGTAACAGCGCTGCCCCAAGTCATACAGCAGCTTAACCTCTGAACAAGCTTCTGTTAACATGCTGTCTTCATTTCTTTTCCAGCATCTAATCTAATACATCAATCTAACCATTATTCGTGTTGCTTGATGTTTGAATCATGAGGATTTTTCCTGTTAAAATCTGTGCTGCAACTAGAGAAGCAACACTTGTATGTTAGGGAGATACAATAAGATTTAATGCTCAGCCTGCTTGGGTGGGATAAGATTATAAAACAAACTGGCTTTGTACAAAATTACACTTTATTTAATTCAAAAGAATAAAGGCAAGAATCCAATAAACCATTGCAATGCATGTTTAGTTTACCACATTTTAAGTGATTCCTCAAACTTTCCTTGCTTTTACTCTCACCCACTGACTTTTCCTACCAAACCCTATTAAATCAAGGTGTCTGAGGAGATCAAACAGCGGCGTTAAAATGACTCAGTTGGGTTTGCAGAGTTTTTAAGGCCTTTAATGTATTTGATCTCTTCTTGTGGTGCTATAGCTGTGAGCCTAATGGGGCAATTGCTTTGGTAACAGGCATCTTTTTCTTTTTTTCAAACTCCCACCAATAAAGCTACCTCTAATGAGTGGTGGTGTGGTGTGTTTGTGCTTTCATGCAGGACAAACAGGGAATACCGTGGTGGCTAGGAGTCAGCTACAAAGGCATCGGCCAGTACGATTTACAGGACAAGCTGAAACCAAGAAAGGTAAGTTGACCTCTTTTTTTACAGCTGCTGTATTTGCCTTAATTGTTGTAGTTTCATTTGAATTTTTTTTAACAAAATTCCACCACGTCTTTGTTGTTGTTTTTTGTGTGTGGAGACCTTATCCGTGTCACAGATCTAAGGATACAGGGTTTCATATATTGTACAAACTGTAAATCCCTCTGGGACTCTTAGTTTGGGTGTGGGCTTTATAAATAAACTTGACGTTACTTGGTTTTCTTATGAAGTGACATTTAATACTTAAACAAGTAAGTTTAAGTTATTCGTTTTAACCTTTTTTTGTGGGAGCATTTATTATAGAGAACTATTGAAATACTTTAATTTCCAGTTGAAAACTCAGCCTTAATCCCTGTGCCTCTTGTTAGCTGGTTAATGATCCATCTAGAGCGTAAATAGGTGTAATTAAGACCCTGCTTTTCCCATGCCAGTCAGGAGAAAGAGGAAGACAGATGGGGAAAATATTTTGTAGTATCAGTATGGGTGGTGTGCAGTCAAGGCTGTAGCTTTAAGAGCAAATACAGTAAGGACCAACACTAGCAACAGTGGAATGAATTGTCAAAGGGGTTATTAAACAGCTCAACTTACAAAGTTTAAATGGGAACATGCACAAATACCTGCAGTCTCAGAGAGAAAATGTGCAGAAATGATTTTAAAAGCTTGTCATCAGGGCAGTATACCATACAAATAAAAATACTGCTTTGTTCCTTTATCATTTGTAACTTAAAAAGTATAAATGTACCCCTTGTGACAAAAATGTTACTTTAAACAGTTAGTATTGGAGTTACATTGACCTTAATTCAAGCAGAACTGGTAAAAGTGTGTTCCTTAAACTGTTAGATGGTACTTTTTAGCTTTATGGTGGATCTTAAAGTAGAGGACCCATCATGTGCCTGATATAGTACGATACATTTATTAAAAATGTATTGCTCCTGTTCCAAAGTTTGTATGTGCTGTCGCGCCTGTGATTACCCACCCCTTTATGTGAGAGGTGTTATTTAATAGTGTCCCAACTGAGCATTTCTCCTTAGCCTCTTTCATAACCCTCATCATAGCTATTGTTATATGGCAGGAACCTGTTGACATAGCAGGGTGTGCTGTTACACTGAATACCGAGGCATTAATGGGCACAGCCACAGCACGTCTCTCTCCTACGCTCCTGGTGGAAGGTGTAATTATGGTGCCCTGTGGGAAGCAGCGGGCCTCTGGGACTGGGGTTGGCACTCTGCCAGCCGGGTGGGTGGGTGTTTGGTGTTAGGGGACAGCAATAAGGGTGTTTGGGTACTGGAAGGGTTCATCACTCCTCCACAAAAGGAGGGGAAAGTCACATGAGAACCTCACAAGAGTTTCCTGTTGTTGGAAAAAATGTAGCCTTTTTAAATGACCTTTTTTGTTGCTCTTAGTGATAATTGGAAGTGTATGGCTACTTTCCTTTTGCTTCGAATGGAGACCTCTATATCTGGTGAATACTGATAGTGCTTCTTGTCTTAGTTCACAGCCCTTGTATTCAACCCAGCCCAATGCTCCTTGCCCTATCCCCAGCCTCTCTCAGCATGCTGCATTCATTATGGTAATCTGTGTGTGTCTTGGAGGGAACACAATTGATCAAACAATACAAAACAATTATCTATGTAGGGAGCTGTAGGCTGGGTTCAGTGGGGTGGTACTGGTGGCAGGTCAGTCAGTAGTTATGCAGTTCTTAAACATATGTAGATTTTCTAGATAAATCCAATAATTATTTATCTATAAATTGCCAGAAAACAGTGAAAAGTGCCTGTACAACAGTCCAAGGTGATGTCTTAAAATGTATTTTTTTGTCAGACCAAAATTCCAAAACCCAAATATATTCAGTTTACTCTCATGTATTACAAAGAAAAGCATCAAATTGTCACATTTGAGAAGCTGGAACCAGCAAATTTTCAGCACATTTGCTAAGAAAATGACTAAAACAATGATTCAATTATCAGAATAGTAGCTGAACAATGTAAGCAGTGTCTAAATAGGTAAAAGGCATAAATTAAGTATTCCAAAGATCTGGATAGGACAAAGACAGAAGTGAAGATGCCAAAAGTAGAGACAACATAAATGGTACACCACAACAGTGCTTAGACTAAAGATGTGTGTTTCCAGGACATAGGATGGGACTGAAGCAGATGGCAAGTCAAGACTTAAACCAGGAGACTTTTCAGTCTCTTTCTGTGTCACTTGGGCTTTCTCCCAGCGGGTAACAGGACACTCTTTAAGACCACATGCTGGTCCACATATATGATGAGCCAGCAGAACCAAAATAAATCTTCTGTTTATTATGGGTGACATATTGTCGGCTTTAGGGTAATAAGTGACACGATGCAAAAGACTTGAATGAAGTCTAAAGCATTTTAGCCAGAAGAAAAGCTAAAAAGAAGTCGAGATAAAAACCGAAAAGATGCTTTTCCCCCAGTCGCTTTTATTTTGCTTAAACTCACTCCATAATGATGAGGATGACATTCCTTCCGCTGTCTTCTTGTGTCAAGTTTTCACATCTTTAAACAATGCGTCATGTTGTGGAAATGTACAGTGTTGCCAGCCAGCTACAGCCGGTGTGTGACGTGGTATGTGAAGGGTAGGGCGGATCTTTTTCTGTACATGTGTGTGAGTCAGGGCCTTTGACACATTTTCATCCAAGTATGATTTTGTAGACACGTGGCCCTGGGGGTCCTTGGGTTGTGGGTGTGATCTGGATCTGAACAGCCTGATCCCATCTGAAACCACAGGCATTTCTGGCACACTTCCACCCGCCTGTAACGAGACGTTTGGCAACAACAAGAGAGATGTAAATACTGAAGATACATAAATTCTGTGTACTCACTCAAATCAAAATAAAAAGATTAAGCTAATGCATCTTTGCAGTGTATGATAAAGCAGTTACTTTGTGTTTATGAGTTGCTGTTTTCACATAAATGCAAAATATGTCAACTCGCTTGTGTGCAAAGGCTTCTCGGATCGTTTTCTCATAAGAAGACCTCTTGCAGTCTTGTGATTGTAGTGTTTGGGGTGTGTCACATCCTTGACATATTTTGGCTTCAGCAGCAGTCACAGGAGAGTCCTGCATTAGTTTCATCCTTGTACTGGCACACAGGTGTGGAGTTTCTCTAATAAGATGAACCATCCAGTGAAAGTGTGTGTTTATTGCATAGATTGTTGTTATCTGTTGTTACAATGTAAATGATGCTAAAGTGATAACAACTACGGGGGTGTGAATTGGCGTGAGGTTCCTTCCACAATGGGCTTTTTGGAAGCGTCCTGCCGCCTGGTTCCCATTGTTCCCATTAAGTACCATGCTCTTCGTTTCACTGGCTATCTAATGCAGTATTGGCTGGAACTGCATGTTGAGTTCTCCACCATGCCCACAATCATCATCCACACAATCATTGACATTCAGCGCTTTCGTGGATAATAAAGTAAAAGTATCTACATTTAAAATCTATAGAGAATGAAAGCCTCCTGTGAAAGTTTATGAGTAGACAGATTAAATGTGTAACTTGAAACTCTGAGGGGGCATGCTTATTGCTTAGTGTTAGTGGAACATAGTGCATAGTGTTTCCTTGTCGCCTGGTAGGTTAAATGGCCTGACAAAGTGTTCCCTTTCCACATGAAAGCAAAGAGAGCTCCTGCTATTAATGATTAGACCATAGTAACAGATTCCTGACATGTTTGGTTAGAGTGGATGTGGCTACACAACAGTGCTTTGTGTGGTATTTACAATATGAAAAGCAGAGAACTCCATAGATGGAAGTGGAGTATTCAAAGTCAGTAAAGGATCAGTGGCTTATGTGTGAGTGACAGGAAGCGGAGTTAGGTTAAAATATTTTTAAACAAGGGAAAACCTGGTCTCGCATATTTACTTGTGTACAACCTGTTCATCTGGTCTGACTGAAAAGGAAGTGAGTGGTGTAGGAGAGAAAGAGAGAGCAGCAGTCCAGAGTGGTTCAAAGCCTTGAAGGCAGCGTGTGAGGTGTCTGTGATGTCAGAGGAGAAGGAGGAGGGGGGGGGGGTGGGGGTGAAAGGGGCGTGGCCTACTCAGCTGAAACTCTTGCAACACCTATCTGGCTCCCTGAGAACAGACAAGAGTCAGTATTGTTCGAGGAAGCTCTAGCCCTGTGGGAAACTCAAAGTCAAAAGGATTCAATACAAACCCAGGAGAATTCACCAGGGATTTGATAAGCGTAAAAAATACCCTTCACGGTAAGCCTTTTATTGTGTCCACATAGTACCTGTCAAGCTGTGTTAAATAGTCAATAGGTTTTAACGTTTTATTTTCCTCGTGTGCTCCCTTTTAAATAAGTGCTTTAGTTGTGGTTTTCATATAAATTATGCTTGGTATATATGTTTTTTTCCAGTGGAAGTGGAGATGTGTCAGCTTCTTATGATTTCTTACCCAAGGCACAATTTCTCACTGAGGGTACAAGATGTATAATGGGCTTTTGTAGTTCAGAGTAATGTAGGTTGTTACCTTCTAGGTCAGTGTCTGGTGAAAAAGTGGTTATAAATTCTCTTCTACGTTCATTTCAAGCTCCACTGTCGTGCAGCGTCTTTTCTTTTCCAAAAGGAGAGCAGGGAAGAGTTGTTCACAGGCAAGTAGCTCCAGATCTGTTTAGTGAGCTCAGTGTCGGTGGAGCAGATGTTTGATTCTGACATGGAGAAGTCCTGCCTCTTGTTTTCAGCAGCAGAATGAAATTAGAAGCTGGCCTGCCGCCTGGCACAGTTTTACTCTCTGCAGTTGCAGCAGCATTATAATTGCTCTTGTGTTAACTCAAACTTACACCTGACTGGCTGGCCCACTGAGCCCCATTCACTGCTTCAGCTGTTATTTTGTTTCTGCTAATGTTGCAAGTTGACCAGTAAAAAAAAAAAAAAAAAAAAAAAACGTACTAAAAGGCAGGCTGCTGTGGCTGAAACAAGGCCAGTTGTTTTTAATACCTGCCTCCCTGTTGTGTTGTCTTTTAGCGAGATTGATTCCCTCGTGCGGGAAGCTTCTAGCTTTTATGAGTAAATTGGTGCAAATGTGTGTCTTTCTGTATCAAATGACATTTCTGTTTATGGACTGTAAATCCACATTTGAATCAATAGTCCTGTGTTGGCTTGTGTACTCAGTGGTGTGTAATGTCTGTCTACCCCTCCCCTCTTTCTGCCGAACTGTCTCTCTCTCTGCAGTTGTTTCAGTGGAAGCAGTTGGAGAATTTGTATTTCCGAGAGAAGAAATTCGCAGTGGAAGTGAACGACCCACACAGGTCAGAGAAGGCAACCCACTTAATCTATCTTAACTGATCTTAATAGCTCCTTTCCCTGTTTTTTGAAGTGTTCCCATTTTAGCTACAGACGTCCTTATCCTACACCTCGCACACTGTGAAGGGCAGCAGCAGCCCCTGACCCATTTAGGACACTGTGTTAATGGCTGTAACCTGTCTGTTAAATGAGTGTTTTCCTGCTGTTTAAGGGCCACTTTGTTATTCGAAGGTTGTTATAAGGACCTCTGCTCTTCACACAGGCTGTAATGTGGCACCTGCAGTCACCAAAGCTCTTATTAAATCCCACTATCTGTTTCACAAGGAGTTTAATGTCGCTGCTACTCTCCTCTTCAATATACTATTACACCCACAAGTTTAATTAGATAAAGATTTCTTTTCTAATCTTTTGTTTGAATTGTTTCTTTTATTAAAGCTTTGTTTATCTGCCATCAAGTGTTTAGTTGTTTTTGTAGTAACGAGTATTTGTCTTATTATCTTCTACAGAAGAACAGTGACCAAGCGAACTTTTGGACAAACTGGTCTTGTTATTCACACATGGTATGCCAGCCACTCTCTGATTAAAACCATCTGGGTGATGGCCATCAGTCAGCACCAGTTCTACCTGGACAGGAAGCAAAGTAAAGTGAGTCTGGATCCTCCTCACTGTTCCACCTCCACTTTACTTCATTCACATTCCCTGCTCACTCAGATTTGGTCAAAAACAATCTCTTACCCACTTTTACACCGATACTTTGTAGATCAACTTGCCTTATGACCAGTGACCCACATAGGTGACGCACACACACACACACACACACACACAGAGTTACACCTGTGTGTGCAAAGTGACTCCATTATGACTAATTAATTTTGTCTGATAACATTTATTTCACCTCAGTAAGAGCTATAATGTTGACCTTTTTTACACCAAGCTGTAAAATTAGCATAAAAGTAGCAACACGGAACTTGTCTTCCTCTTTCACTTTGAATACAGGCATTAGTGCACTTTGTAAAGTTATTGTGTCAGCCTAGTGAAACAGTGACTGTTCATCATGTGATGCACTGCCTGATCCGTGTCCCATGCCTGCCTGTGACTTGTGTAAATATCTTGACAAAGGGGATATCACAAGCCTTCAGGTTTAATGCAACAGATACCATGCTGGTCAGCCTTATGTTTGGAGATTGGACATTTTTGGGTGTAAAAGGAAAAGAATTGCTGTTATCTATTAAAGTAACAGAAGGTTGGGTAGTTGAAATGGAGCTTGTAAATTGGAGTAAAATATTTTTATCACTTCTCCCATAGTAGGTAGAATGAAATAGGATAGTATTGCCTTTTAATATTATGCCTATTTTTGCCTTGCGTGTGGTTGAAGAGAAACATGTTCATCTCAAAACTATGATGTGGCATATCTAAAATATGAGGTGTGTAATTCGGAAAAAATATATATGTTTCATAACCACACCATTGAGAATAAATAGGAAAAAGCACGGTGTGTTTACAGCCTAGGTCCTTGTGTGAGTGTTAAAAAGTGTCAGTGTACCCTGAAAATACACATCCACGCTTTATGTGTTAATGTTTATGATGCGTATTTACAGAGCATGGAGCTATTAAACATTATGAGTGCTGTGTGATATGCGTTTTGTGGCAGAGTAGAGTGAGCGTGTGTGGGGCTACGGTCAAATGAGGTTATTCAGCCACTGTCTCTCTCAAAGGCAGATGGTGTGTCAGTGTTCTTCCAGGAATAGAGCCCACACTGATTGATGAGAGAGCAGCGCGCTTGGAGTACTAAGCATGCAAATGGAGCCGCCACTATGGCAGTGCGCTATCATTAAAATGAAATACTTACAATCCCTTTTTCACTTCTCTTTGCCCTCCTCCCTCTCCTCCTGGTTTCCTCTTCACGGCCGTCTCTTTCCCCCCCGACAGTCAAAGATGACCACAACCAGGAGTTCAGGAGACATCGCCATGGACCTCACAGAGATCTGCGCCCCGCGGATCAGTAAACTTTCCAGCCTTGAGAGCAAAGATCAACTTATCATGGCCAGCAATGGAAGCCTCATCTCAGCCGGTATGCAGAGAGTTAATCAGTTAATGGCCTCTACTCTGCGTTAAACTGATGAGTGATGATTTATGGGTATAATTTGTAGTTAATCAGACATGTGCTTTTTATAGGTTCTGCTGACTCGGAAGTCAACGAGGAACAGAAGAAAGAGAAGATTGCTGAATTGAAAAAGAAAGAGATGGACCTTCAAGACACATTGACAAAGAAACTTGAGGAATTAAAAAAGATCTGCATGAGAGAAGCTGTGAGTATCTCTCTCATCCTGTTTCTCTTCCATTTAAAACATCCACACTCTCAGCTAACCGCTGGTTGTTGTTCTCATTTGCAGGAGCTTACAGGCAGATTGCCTAAAGAGTATCCCTTGGCCACAGGTGAAAAGGCCCCACAAGTTCGACGCCGGGTTGGGACAGCCTTTAAGCTGGATGAACTTTTCCCCTATAATGAGGTGATTATCATTGTTTCTTATCTGTTATGTAATTGTCACTCCTTGATGAAACAACATTACTGCACCACTGCCTTTGTTTACCAAGAGATCATTTAGACCATGTTTGACTTTTTGAAATGAGGATTAAGAGTTTAAAGGCTTACATTTAGAGATGCACCAATGGAGACACACCGATTGAAACTGGCAGATTTCCAGCTGATCAGCCATGACCGGTGACCGGCCAGTCAGTCTCATATATCTGATTTTTTTTTACTGGTCAAATTTACACACGTGCCACACGATGGTTCACGTCACGCACACAGCAGCACAGACAGTACAGCTACAACACAAACACACACACACACACACACACACACGTTTTTATTTTGTTTTGGAGAAAAATGTCATTTTAAATAGTTAATGTATTATATGAACATACAATTGAATTTATTTTTCCATTAAAGGAAAGTTACAAAAATGTTTATGTATACCGTCAATTATAGTTCTTAGAAAGAAAGAAAATATGTAAAAAAAAATCTTTCCTTCTCATTAAATTCTTAGAAAGAAAGAAAATTGGAATCAGCAGGTCAGACTTTTAAAAAATTGGAATTGGCCAACAAAATTGCAATAATGTTTTGAGTGTAACACTTGTTAACAGTTACAGATGGTTTCAGTTTATAAGTCAGTTGGGGAAATGAATAGAGAGCTGCAAAGATTAGTCGATTAATCTATTTGTTGTCAACTATTAAAGTAGTCACCAAGTTTTTTGATAAAGGATTAATCATTCTGAGTCATTTTTGTAACAAAAAAAGTCCAAATTCTCTGATTCCAGCCTCTATATTGTGAATATTTTCTGTTTTTTTTAGTCCTTTATGACAGTAAACTGAGTATCTTTGGGTTGTGGACAAAACAAGACATTTTAAGATGTCATCTTGGAATTTAGGAAACAGTGATCGACACATTTCACCATTTTCAGACATTTTAGAGACCAAACAACTAATCAATTATTTGAGAAAATAATCAACAGATTACTTGATGATGAAAATAATTGTTAGTTGCAGCTCTAGAAATAAATATGAATGGGAATATAAATAAGAATATGTCAGCATACTGAAAATGAAGTTAACCAGATAAATTCCATATTGTGTGTTATAACTTGGAGATGTTTGAAGTTTGTTTCTTTGTTCAGGGTACAGCTGTTGACAGGATTTGTCTGTATTCTCTGGAAATTCCCCGTTAATTGTGTGTGTATTTTGCGCATTCCCCTGCAGGACCCACATCTGAGGAATCTGGAGAGCAGGTTCGCTCTGCAGCAGAAGATCGTGGAAGCAGCCATCAAGCTATCCAACGAGGATGACCTCTGCAAGACAGTGAAGAAAAAGAGGAGAAACAACTACCTGGATGCAATGAGGAAGCTGGAGGAGATTGAGAAGGAGATCAACGCCTATAGGATCAAGAAAGGAAAGAAACCCACCCAAAGAGCTTCACTGATTTTAGCAGGTACGCAGACAACCCAAACAAATGTCTGGCCATGCTTTATCTGCATGTTAAATCACGAAACAGAAAACCACCGTACAAAGATAGAATCAAAAAGCGTATTATTAGACGAGTCTCTGAGGATCCATTTCTCTCTTGTGTTATCAGATGATGTCAACCCTTCAGACCTCAGCTCTCTATCTGACAGTCTCACTCTGGATGATGGTAAGTGCTCAGGCATAATCATGCTCAGTGTGCATTTGTTGACTCCCACCTCCCTCTTTTCTGCATCATAGATCAGTTTTAACAGAGCTATTACTTTTATCTCCCAGATGATGAGTTTGGCTCCCAGAGGCAGCGATCAAGGTCGGTCCAGTACTCCCCAAGACCCCACCATGCAGAAACTCTAGAAATCCACTACAGCAAAGACAGACGAGCCTCTGCCAACGACCAGAATGCAGACAGAAGGTATACAGTTTGCACTGACACCCACCCAACATTAATATTTGTAATTTCCAGTGTGTCTCTGACTGTTGTTTTTGGGGATGGAGCTAGTACAGACCTGTAGAGTAGATCCAGAGCTACATTCCTGCCAGTCACCTCCTCCCTCCTTCTCCTGCCTCACCAACAATCTCCCTCTTATCAGCCCAAACGCACCAGCTTTAAAAATAGATGGAAAAGAACATGTTGCTGCCTGTGAAGGAGCAGACAACAATCCCAAGCTCAGAGGAGAGAGGAAAAGGGAAACAGGAAAGTGGCTCTGGAAACTTAGTTTATATGGCAGCTACTTCATGTGTTTACAAAATACGATATGGGTGATGTGTTTGCTCAGCTCCAGAGATTTAAAATCATTTTAAACAGTCATGATGCTTGCTGTTGCATGAAAAGAAAGCTCAATGGACTATGAAATGACAGTCGTTCAGGTGGAAGCGATGACTTAAATGCTGCATTCAAGCAAACCCAAGGTGGCTTTTTCTTGTCTCCTTCAGATTTGAGAGCAAGTGAAGAGAGAGGAGTGGTGTTTTTCTCGATAAAAGGCTCTGCCCTAAAGAGGCGAATGCCCTAAAAACATTGTTCTTATCTGTGTTCCAGATTAAATTATGGCCAAGTCCAGGAATCACTCCACTACAGTCACCGTGATGCCTTATCAAGCCACAGCAGCCCATACAAACCGGCTTCCAGACAGCCACGTGACGCCCGCAGCATGCCCCCTACCCCCCTCCTCACCCGCAACGCCTACAGCAGCACCCAGCTCAGGTACGGCATCTGTGTTTTTTTTTTTTTTTATATGATCTGTTTTCACTCTTAAATATCTGCCTTGTCAACAGCTCAGAAAATCTATGTCTGTGATGGGAAAACACTTGTTAACAAACCCTTTGCTAATAACTAGTGTAATGGAGGCAACATTATGATACTACCATTTTTTGGGGGGTTAAAAAGTAAGACAAAGTTTTAAAGAAAATAATTCACTCGTGTGTTTTCCAATTGTAGATCAGAGGACGTTCCACAACATTTCCGCCAGCGTAGCGGGAGTCTGGAGTCCCAGTCTCAGTTTCTGACGGAGACCGACCCCCCTGTGCCAACGTTCACCTTCTCCCCGGCCCGACGTAGCAACAGCACCGAGGTCCTCGATGACGGCTCCTCCTACACGAGTCAGTCCAGTGTGGAGTACAGCGTCCCAGGTAACCACACCCACCGACGCAGAACTCGCGGCCGCCACAGGAAAGACATGTACGCCAACACAGGCAGCATGCCCAACCTGGCTCAGCCGGACACCCGCTGCTACGCCTACCAGCCCCGGGCCCGACCCACCACAACAGCTTACTACGTCACAGGCTACCCCAGCTACACAGAGCCAGAGCCTTACTCCAATGGAGCCTACATGTACGACAACGAGATGGAGGGACACTACAACGTCAATCCTTCCTACCACCCCACCCCAACAGCTTACCACAGCCACGACATGCACAGTCACTACGGCAACGACGAGCTAGACGGCATGTCGCAGAACCCGTACGCAACGCTGAGGCCATCCAGGAACCGTCCGGTGCCCCGAAGCAACGAGCAGGTCACCAAGAACATCCAGAAGGCCTTGGTGGCTGAACACTTGAGAGGCTGGTACCATCGCAACGCTGCACACAAACAGCCCACATACAACTACGACTACGACAGAGGCTCCCAGCAGAGCCTGGGCTATCAGACCATGCCTGCACCCTACAGCCACACCAACAGGAATATCTCCTACACATCAGGTTAGATCACTGCACCATACATCACAGTCTCTAGTGCAATATGCAGCTGATCCTGGTTTTACATGTATTTGGGTCATTACTAACTTGTATGGTTTTTTTTGTTTTTTTCCAGTGTCCTCAGCCTCCTCCACTGGGAACTGGCACAACCACATTAGTGGTGGTGGTATGTTGGAATATGACATGCCTATGCATGCGCCGCAGTCGTACCCTTACAGTACAGCCCCCTACAGCCACTCTGCCCACAACAGGTGAGAAAAAAAACAAAAACTTGGCTTCGACTCAGCTCCTTATCCAATAAGCCACTTGATCCTCCTTATCCCCAGAGCTAAGTGCTAGTTTTTAATTACAGGAATGGATGGCTACAACGACATAAAAGCTGCTGTTCAGTTTTGTTATTGCTTACACACAGCTATATTGTGGACTTATGTGTATTCAGTGTTACTGTTTTCTTACCCTCACACCTAAATTCTGAAATCAGAATCCACAAACTTCCACCTACTTAACATCACAGCCTGGTTCAGCAGTAGGATTATAGGATCTGTGCAGCCCACAGTCAGTTCTTCCTCAGAGCTTAAGAATGGTTCTCTCCTCCTTAACTGTCCACCGGCCCGTTCTTTCTTATAGATATGGCGCCTCCTCGCTTTTAAAGGGCTCCTGGCACAGCCCTGATGGTCGGAGGCGCTGTGCCTTTTTCCCTGCTAGCTCTTCCTCCTCAGCTTCCTCCTCCACCTCCTCCCTGCTCTCCTCCTCCTTTCCCTCCTCTTCCTACTCCCCTGGCTGTCGAGCCAGGCAGGTGGCGTCCAGCCCTGCACAGCCACAATCCTCCAGAGGGCACAGGCTCAGTAAGGTGTCCTTTGCTAAAGGTAGCTCATAGTAAGTAAACAGCCATAGCCGGAGCCTGTGCGTTTGCTTCCTTCATTCTGTCCGCAGCGTGACTACATAGTCTGCTTGTTGATGTTTTGAAGTGAACTTTGCACTTTTGAGATCATTCAGTGTCATGTATTATAAGGTAACTGCATGGCTTCTTTACACAACATGCCTGCCCTACTTCCTCCTCCAGCTGGCGTATTGTCATCCAGTGGTCACATTTCTCTGCAGTGTGCCTTTTACTGCTCAGATTTTTTTTTGTTGCTGTTTGCCTACTTCTTGGCCCTTTGCAGAGGCCCCCCTGCCCATGTGCTGCCATTCACCCTTAACCTTTGCCCCCTCTCATGCACAGATGTCCCCCAGAGTTTGAGTGGCGGAGCAGAGATAGGATGACGTGCCCTGCAGGGCCTTTAGAGAGGTGTGCCTATGCTACTGACCAGGAATAATAACCAATTTCCCCCAATAATCAAAGTCACTGCGCTAAAGAAAGGGTGAGAGACAAGAATGTAAAACTACCCCACATATCATGGTGATGGTGGTGTGTCTTTTTGTATATGTCGCAGGGATTTACAGAAAGCTCCAAATCATTTCTTTCAAGTTTTGCTGATTTCATTTGAGTTTTCTGGGTGTCTTGTGGTGGTGGGAGGGCACTTGTGTGGCAGAGGGAAAATGTGACCCCTGAACATTTTGGCATTTGAGCGCTATGCGTGTGTCTGTGTGCATCTGCTGTTTTGTTGGGTAAGAATGTTTGACCCTGGGGTTGAGATTAACATTAACACGTTTAGCACATGATCATTGTTCTACATTTCTTCTTTCTTGATCTCGCAAGATCAAGAAAGAGATCACAGGATGGTTTTGAGTGCCCAGGGTTAATTCATTCTAAACTCACAGTCAACCTGTCTCGAGCTCATTTTACCTCCAATCTAATGTGTTTTAATCTTTTGTGTTTATTTCAGATCCTACATAGATGTCAATCAAATGGACCCACACATTAACCAAATGCACACTGGCGAGGACCCAGAAGACCAGATTTACTGGCACGAAGACTCAAAACCGGGAACAATAGTTTAGTTGCTCTCTCATCACAGTGTATGACATTTTCACCGTGACAAGTTGTCATCGTGCCTTAGACTGCACTTACCTGTTTTTCTGTACAAGGGGATACAAAGAATGAAGGAACTTACTTCTGTGGAATTCAGAGTTTAAAAGAAAGAAAGAAATGAAGACTCTTCATTTTACGTTCTATTGAACACAAATGCCAAACGGACCCGGATCCTTGTGTTGAAATTGTAACAAAACCCCACAAAGCGTCTACATGTCTGGATTGCGAGAGTTTGTGGTGATGGCACTTGTGCACTGAAACTATACCAGGAGCTGCTGTGGACTGTGTGGTATAGCCAAAGGGAAAGGGGACTCCAGACCCCTTAACTTATCCAGTGTTGCTCTGTAGAGATGCCGCCGTCACAAACCGAGGACCAGGGTTGTCTCTATAAGAGGATACTGAGCCGCAATGAACAACTAGAACGACTCATCATGTTCTGTCAATTACACACATGTATGAACACTGTGACCACGAATTATCAGACGAGGACTGATAGGACATTATCAAAAATGAAGGATTGAACTCATTAAAAATGAGACAAAAACAGATGGCTACTTCCTGGAACATTGTGCAGTCACCAGATCCAGTTTTATCATTGCATTGCTTGTAACTACCACAGTGCTTCCTGTACTCTTGTTTGTTTTAAACATAAGTATTCAAGCTGTCTTTCTTTCAGTGCTTACAATACAATTGAGCCACATACCTGTACTTCTGTGTAAACACCATTTGAGTATTACTCCAAGACTTTAACAGAGGTTACTGCCACATCTGATGAATCTCTGCAGGAAGATAGAACTTTCTTTGGAAAAAAAAAAAACATGGTTATTTCATCCATGCTGGAAATCATGGACTGGTGCTCCCAACTTCTCTCAAGAGAATGAAGCTGTATGTAAATGTTGGTATTGTTAATACACTGGTTCCGTCTTTTTTTTTTTTTTTTTTTTTTTTTTTAGAGCATTTTTATGTATTTGAAAAGCATGTAATATATAGTAAACAATTGTTGTTAAGCTGGTTCTTAGTAATTTGTATATTGCATTTGTTTGAATTAAAAAAAAACTGCATTTGAATGAGTCGTTTGGTTCGTATGTCATATATATTAAGAAGGAAAGAAGCTGAGGAGATTTAATCCAAAGAAAAAAAAAATCTCATCCTTCGAAGTGCAGGAAAACACAGGATTTAAATCCAAATCCATTAAATTAGGTAATTGAACGTCTGCTCAGCCAGTTCACTTAATGAAACAGGGCTTAAAGAAAGTACAGTGACTGTCACTACTCACAGAGGGAAATAACTGAATAAACTTAAGTCTCTTACATTTTATGACTGAACATGTTTTGTCACAGTGGTTGAAAATGGCGGTCTGCTTTCTCCACATAAATGGTTTTGAAACTGCTTATCGGGTGCATTCAGGGAAGCAGATTATAGTCAGCAAGATAACTGTAGAGTCCTGGCAATATCTCAGTGATTTTTTTTTAGCCTGTTACAGTGAATGCAGAGCTGCAATCAGTCATGATGAGAGCTAATTATGAATAAATGATCTGTCTGTTTTTAGAAATGCTCTGCTGAAGCAGAACTGAGAGCTCTGACGCTCTGCTGTATTTTCTCACCGCCTTGCTGTGTTGCCAGGCTGGTTTTTTATGTCCTTAAGCTGTAAACCGACCAAACCAGTCTTTAAAGCCCGTCACACCCACTATGAGCAATAACCTCTTCTTCTGTCCTCCCTGTGAATGACAAGCCAGTGTTTATAGCACCAACCCCTCCCTCTAGGCATGTGTGTTATAGAAGTCTGCTGTGCAAATGTACATGTACATGCACATGTATTACCCCCCCCCCCCCCCCCCCCCCCCCCTTTGTAGAGCACACTATAACCCTTCACCTCATTCCCTCCCTTCCTTCCCCAGCCAGCACACATTTTCTACTAGTGTATCCTGCCACTGGTTGCCTCTTTAGGAAGGCCTCTGTTGAGCAGCTTTACTTGCTCGCACTGCTCCTCAGTGTTATGCTTCTTGAGCGAGCTCAGGGGAGGTCTCAGACACTTCCAGCTCCTCGGCTTTACCCGAGGCAGTGGGAGAGGAGGAGTGTTTTGTGTCCAGCTGTCTCCCTCTGTCTCTGTGCCTCTGCTGCTTCACACCAGTTGCAGCCAGACATCAGGGGAGGCTGTTCCAGCTGACACTCAGCTACATAAACAATGGACTCCTATGTACTTCCCCCTCATTTAGCACACTACAGACAAAGCTCCTCTAATGTAGAGAGCAGATTAGGGCTGGATATCAAACCTCAATGCTTTTTTTTTTTGGTTCTGACAGAAATGTGTCCATTAGCACAAAGTGTTGAAACCTGTGAAGAACTGGAAGCTGACACCAAATGTCAGACTCATAGTTGTGTTTATTTCTTTGATCAAATTGTTTCTGATTTAAAGCTGCACTAATCAATCTTTTATATTAACAATGGATTAAATTACTATATATAATGAGAATGGTGTTGCTCGTAGTGATGAAACCACAGAGAATAATCAGCAGCTCATTCTTGTGGTTTTATGGCCCACATCTGGTTCACTCTCACTGCTCTCATCAAGCATGTTTTTAGCTGCAGTAGGCAGCTGTTTTCAGTCAAAAGGCTCTGATAAACCAACTATGCTGCCTGTCCAGCACCACACAGCAGACAGACAAAGTTAGCAACTAGCTAACGTGGTTTTATTAGCTAATAATATTTTTGTCAGGAGTTGGTGGAGACAAAAACAGCTAAAAGGAGATGAATATTGGACTTACATTTAGCAGGGGGACAGAAACATGACTCAAAATGAATGCTATTAACTGTGTGCAGCCTGGATGAGTAAATTAGCAACTGTTTGCTAACATGTTTGTCATATCATTTTTTTCCCCATTTTATTGAACTATCAGGTTCATACAATCAAAAAGGCACAGGTCAGTCAGAAACCACAATATGAGAAACAAAATAACATAAATATCACAATATCAAATTCACAAGTGATAATGATGTTAGCCTCCAAAGTTGCCAAAATAAAATCAAGAAATACTGCTTTAAATAGATATTTTGTCATTTTTAGAAGATATTATTTTGGCAAAGTAATTGCACACCCTCTATTGTTTCAACTGCATTAACATTTGAGAACTTTATTTTGTTAAATGAAAATAAGGGTTTTGGAGAAAGTAATATCAGCACAGACAGAATGGGGACAGAATCTGCACTAGTATCCCCAAAACAACAACAAAAAAAGACACCCACCCCTAAAGCACTAGGTGTCACATATGAGCAACTAAACCCGGCAATAGGGTTCAGCCAAGCCCAGATTAAAGTGACTTTAAATCATGTTGCGCCTGGTCTTCTCCAGGATCAGCACATTTTACCTTGATCCAGGGAGTAATGGCTCTGACAAGTCTTGTTCATGGGCTTATGTGGATAACCTTCCACCAAGGAGCTGGGAGAAAAAGCAGTGTGAGTGTATGTAAAGCCTGTAGAGAGGGTTGAGCTCACATGAGGATACAGCAGACTGCGAAGGTCACAGCGGGTCATCATTAATGTGTCACATGTTCGGCTGTAGTGGAGGCCGAAGCAGCCGGATCTGCTGAATGACAGGCTGTTGGAGTTATGAGGCTAGTTAACCAGCTTAGCCAGCCAAAAGCCAAAGCCTCTCAGGCAAGCCAAGGAGGAAGGGGGTGGGGATGGAGGGGTCAACCTGCAGGCAGCGTGCTGGCGATGGCAGCGTGCCTGACCGAACAGAATTAGGTATTATAGTTTTCTTCCTTGTCTGGCGCCTTTCTGTTGTGGAAACTAAACAGAGGGCAGATGTTACAAGTCCAAATACTGCACAAGGAGAGCAGTGTTGTTACTACAACAGTACACAGGTTTGTTTTTGTGACATGTGTTGCCCCACTGACGACTACCTTTGGAGGCAATTATGGCTGTTTCAAAATGACAAGTTAGTTAAGTGTTGTTGATTCATGCAAAAACACCACAAAAGTATAAGTGCTGTTTTGTACTGTGTAACAGTGCTTCCTCTCCTGGATTACACATCTGTTGAGGAGAAAACACCAAAGAGACACCTGTTGAGTGTGCAGCAGTACACACACGTGTTGGTAGGATCCATACAGCAGCTGAAGCACCAAAAACAAGGGCCTCCACTGTGTCCTCGGAGACATGACTTTACTTGAGTGTATTGCCACCAGCGCTTGTGTTCATTCCTCCAAGTTGCACAATATGGACGGAGATGAGGCACCGCGGGAGAGGGAATAAATCACAGTTGTAAGACAGAGGGGGAAAGCCTTGCAGTGCGAGTCAAAGTTAAACTGGAGAGCCACTGGAATACTATTACACCTGAGTATGCAGAGGTCATCAGAAGGGTTCCTTTCCGAAGTACTATGCCTTACTAACCGAGAGATCATGCTGCCTGAAATGTTATTAAAAATGGATTAAAGTGATATTGAAAGAGTTAAGGTGCTCACTTTGTTTGAAAAACTAGCTCTCTGAGGCGGTTACTCTTTTTAATGCCCATCATTTTTATCTTCATGTTTCCCCTTCTCCTTACATGCCTCGCCTTAAAACCAAATAACAGAACATTATGTTCCAGATAGATTCTTGTTATCTGCAGTCAATTTCAAATGGAATCCAATAAAAAAAAAGCAGACGAAGGAGCTGACACAGCGACTATCTCGGGTTTGGAGGTGAATGACTGCAGATGAATCCACTCCGTCACTGTGCAGCGCTCAGCTCTCCACACTATAATCTACTGCAGCCCATTGATTAGCATTGGGGTAAGTGGAGAGGAAAGCAAAGTTGGCCAATCCATCACCCAAGGGGCACTGTCAAGATTAAACACTCGGAGGTGCAGGAGGAATACTGATGGCCATGGGTTAAGACCTCACACTCCTTTGAAGTCTTCATTTTAAATACTGACACAGTGATCGGACTCGGTCACATGTATTTCATAGCTCAAGACAAAACAGCACTTTCTCTTTTGTCTTTTTTATTTGCATGAGGGTAAGGTAGGTTGGTTTCTATTCAAATGTGTGCTTAAGTAAACCATTACATTTTATGAGGAAACATTATTCAAAAGCATAAACCAATCCAGAGAGAACAGTTCGAGTATCTTGGCAATGATGTGTGTTGAGTGCGCATTTTTTTGTTCTTTGTTAAATAAGCAACACTTGCATTGCTTTCACAATTGTAGTTGAGAGTAAGCTGGCATGACTGACGGCTGTTTCTGAGACTCATTAAATAAGGATTTCATACCTAGGAAGGAGTGTGCAGCTGTGTTGCACAGGAACACTGACACATTGCATAGCAGAGGTGTGAGGCAGCACTGAGATGCCCTCACCATGTTGGAGAAAAGTGCCTTGACAAGTTCTGGGTGGAGTGACTTATACCCCGAGGTAAAGATTAAGCCCTTCAGATAACAAGCTTATCATTTGCTTCACTTCAAAATACACACCAGTGTGCACACTATATGAAACAAACTTTTAAGAGAGTTTAGACAGAAATACAGACTTTTGTTACATCTGAGAAAGTCAAGATCTTTGGCTCAAGTCCAGTCACTCCTTCAGTTTGCCCTCCAGGAAACTCTGGATTTTTTGAAAGTTCTCCTCTTGCTGACCCAGAGCTTCCAGCAAAATGCCCATAGGTGACCTCTTCAGTCCAGCACCTTCTATCTTGTTCTCCAGTTTATTCTTCATGTTGCGGAGGCGAAATGAAGAGTGTGCAAATATCACTAAAAGACAGGCGGGAAAGTGACTGTTACTGATGTTTTACATGTTGGGCAGAAACAAAGCCATAAACATTTGTTCAACTCAAGCTACAATAACATCACTCTTTGAGAATCTGAAACATGTTTCACTGATTTTGAAGGAACTAAGATTATTTAACAATACTTCAAAAGCACTGTTCATTACATTCTATAAAGATATTTGTTATATAATAAAAGGTCAGCTAATAAACCAAATATTTGTCTGACTGTCCAATACCATCATCTTGAACTTACAAGCCAGAGGTAAAGTGATTGCCGTCATGAACACCATGACGCTCCCCAGCATAGATATTAAGATGTAGCTGGCGACCATGACAGCAATCACAAACGCTGTGGGGTTCTGTCGCTTAAAGTTGTTGATCACAGCTCGGTTGTCCCCGGCCCACACTGAACCCAGGAAGACGCCTGACACCACGGCCATGGCTGTGAACATCCCCAGAGGATTCAAGAACCTGCAGGGCAGCAACACAAGACACATGAGAGCAGAGACATCAGAGCTGCTGAGAGGCAACTGGGGCACAGACAGGATGTCACTGGCTCCACCAAGTGGTTAGATGCTGACTGTACAACAAGAAAACTATTGGAATCATTGACCTTTTGCACATAATTTGAGGTTTACAGAAGAGTATGATTCTATGTTTGGATTTCAAATTATAAGTTATTTCCATTATTTGATGCATTGTAAGAAATGTTATGAAAAAAATATTAGTCAGTCAACAGAAAATTAATCAGCAACTATTGATGACTGATTAATTGTTTCAGTAATTCACAAGAAAAAAAACAACCAAAGATTCTCTTATCTCTGCTTCTCATATGGAGCATTTGTTGTTTTTGTGTTGTGGACTTACAGTCAAATAAAACAAGGAATTTGAAAACATCACTTTGGGCTCTGGGAAATTATAATGGAGGATTTTTCACTATTTTCTGACATTTTATGGACTAATCAATTAAACAATTACTTGCAAAAAATAATTGACAAATTAATCGCTTTTCAAAACAGTACATCAAGTCATAAGCTCTCTCTCTCTCTCTCTCTCTCTCTCTCTCACACACACACACACACACACAATAAACTTAAATTAAGTATATCATTTTAGGTATTATTTTTACTGCCTCATCAGTAATTTACATCTGGACAAAGATTTTCATCCAAAGCAAAGGTACACATGCACTACATACAGTACCAGTCAAAAGTCTGGAAACACTTTCTCAGTCAAGTGAATGTACATCATCATCACAGCTGCTGTAGTATTCACCCTTGCCAGACACCTTGGATAGGAAACTTTTGTGTGACAAATCCAGTGTTGGCATCCCTCTGCAGTGATGTCACTGGAGTCCATGACCTCAGTGAGTGTGACCTGGACATGAACTTTCCATCACCGCACTGAACACAATCCTCACTTGCATTGACGAATGGAGAATATAATGGAAGATAAAACCTTTCTGCTGTTCTTGGACGGACTTGAAATGTCTCCTGAACTGCTGTATGATGGACTCTCTCATATTGTCCTGTTTGACACTGTAACTGTTGCCCATCTATAGAATTTCCCACCTTACATCCACACACCCCTACACCTCACAGCTATGTTTCCTACTCTTTCTGACTCCATGTTTATGGTGTTTTATCGTCATTGGGAAATAGCTGGAGAGAATATTATAAGCAGAAGATGCTCAGGTGAAATCTGCACTTTTTATGTTCTGTAAACTGTGGTTTTTATGTGATAGTTAACTGAAAGTAAAGAAAAATGTGTGAAGAGAATCAGAAACCACTAGAATGTTTAATGCTTTTGAAGTTATGATCACTGCTACATTAAATTTGAAGTGTTAGAACACAGAGGCAGCATTTCTGGATTCAGATTGTGCACTAAAACAATAAAGTAATAAACTTTCTGTCAATGCAAGAGCCATTTTCACTCAACAACTCCATCAATATGATAAGACATGATGAAGCCTAAATGTGTCAAAGGTCAGCCTTGTTGGTCATGGGTATCTCCTGACTAAATACCGACTCACTGAGGAAATATCCAATACTGGACTCTGTCCCTGACCGGGGGATTCAAAGCGGCAGCTGATTAAGCTGCTGTATTTTCCCAACTGTGCTATCTGCAGTGCAACAGCTGACTAGTCAAACGGCTTAATGAGGCCTTCATAACCATAGCAGCAATATGTCATCACACAGCTCAGTGGACAGAGCATGGCAGGACATCACTATTTTTAGTAGGCTAGGCTTTAAATGGAGCAAAGTGCCAGCTTAAGCCAACATATTTCATGAAGGGGGGATTCAACAGTTTGTCTCCTGATCTGATGGAATCTACCTTGTATGGAGTTCAAGTTACTTTTTGGTTGCTGGCTCCTCTTTTCTCTCTCTAATCCAGTCTGGATGTCCAAACAGCCCACATGATGCACCGATGTCATATGTGCTCAGATCTTAGGCAGCCCCAGTTTGTAGTTCTCAACAATTTTTTTGCAATAATTTGCACTAATACATAACAAAGTTTCAAAGCATTTTCCAACATGAGAGACACACACTGGGAAAAGGTCCTGACTTTGGTAAACTCATGTTGATAAAGTAAAGAGTTCACACTGAGACCATAATAGCAGCACATGGCAGCTGGCACAGTACCTCTCTGTTCTTCCTTATGTCAACATCCTGTCTGTATCCTCATTTCAAATCCTTTTTAAATCCCTGTTTACGAAAAACAAAGGAACAATAAATACACCTGCAAAGGTGACGAACTGAACTACGTAAAAGGTGAATACCATTCAGCTGTGAAGCACCAAATAAAAACACAAAAGCTGCTTTCTTGATACCGTTACTCACCCGACGATGAGGAAAACAACCACTGCCATTGCCAAGTAATTGGTTTGATAATAAAGCAAGTTGCTGACGACTCTGTTATTCCACTTCGCTAAATCTTTCACGTCTGGTTTAGCGAATCTGTCCGACCCGGGGAAGAAGTCGTCCCATGGTCTGAGCGGTGTCAGCTCTACTTTGGCCATTTGCTCCGTTTACAGACCTGAATCTGAATCTGACAGCAAGACAGAAAGCCGGAAAATCACCTGAAAATCCCCGAATTCTCGCGAGAAGCTATTGATAGCGTGCGCTCTTAAAACCCCGCCTCTCTCGGGTCGTGTCTAAACGGTAACCCTAAATTTGGGAAACTCTCGCGAGTTTGTGCGAGTTGTTTGTCATTGTACAAAAATAATCATGTTTTATGATGTGACAACGCTGTGGCTCGGGTCTGGTTGGGTTTAGGCACAAAAAACACTTGGTTAAGGTTAGCGAAAGATCACGAGTCTCTTGGGTTAAAATGATCACTCTCGCGAGATCTTTCGCAAATCTAGGGTTATCATATAGATACGACTCTTGTTGAGCCTGACGAACCGTCGCGCTATTGGTCAGTCACCGCGTGCTACCGAATCACTTCCTACAAACGCTTCATGGTAGAAGGGTAAAGCGTATCATGAAGTGTCTTCCTGCGTTGTGTGTGAAAACAATCCTCGCTTTCAGTTGCAGGTCAGTTCTGTCTGTTATAATTTGAACGCACATGTTTATATGTCGCTGTCGCTCACGTTTTGGCAACGTGTGAACAGTGTGACAGGTGCACTGCGGTGATATTAGCCAGCTAACTTAGCTCAGTAACAGCAGACACACACCAAACATACAAACAGACGCACATGATGTGTGGTTTTGTTGTTGTTTTCACAGATGTGGCGCAGAATATTGAGTCCTGGTGTGATTGGTAGGACACGTTTCTGTTGGAGGAGTCTCTTCACCATGCAGCTGAAGACCAGTGAGTTCCAGTCTCTGTTCACTGATGGACTGAACGGACTAGCAGGTGAGGTGTAGCTGCGGCCAGATGTGGTCACCTATAACTCTGCTTTACCTTGTTGCCCACAGACATGTCAGTAACTTAGTTGTAGTTAATGTCTGTCTGTTTCAGGGATGAGAGCGCATGCAAAGAACGTTTCTACAAGTTTAAGAGGAAGCAGTGAACTTAATACATGTGCCCCATGATCTGATTATTGACGACTTGCCATTGATAATTCTAAAAGATAACATACATTGTGAATGCTTAGTGTTCACTGAAAAAAATAGAGCTAGACAGAGAGATCAGCTGGGTCTATATTTGCTTATTGCAGATATATGGATATCGGCATATGTCGTCCAATAAGATGACAGTTGTAGTACAGAAATGAAATGATATGTTTGAGATAATTTAGAAACAGTGTCTTCATTACACAAGTTTGTCTACCAGAAAGCACTGACATGGTTACTGTTCAACTGTAATCAATATAATAAAACAAAGTAAGAAAACAAATGTCAGGGATCCTTATTAAAAAAATGTTTGTGTCAGTGTTAATGTAATATTTTTTTATTATAAATTTATTGTAATATGTTTATGTATTATGAATAGCACACAAAAGATTGTAATCAGATTTTTGAAACTCTTACATATCCATATCAATATCGGTATCAATTTCAAAAATCTAGTATTGATTAGGATCTAAAAATAATGTTTGCGTTGGTCATTGAATTCAAATCTGAGGGCATGACGTAAAGGCTGTTTAGTCCTAATTATTGTTCTGATAAAATAATTTCTTTATGTTAAAGGGGCCATATTATATCCCTTTCCCACAAGTTAACTCAGTTCCCTGCGGTCTTAATAAAATGTGTCTGATATGCTTTGGTCAAAATACCACAATGATGAAGCACCACAGCAGCCTTCTCATCCTGTCTGAACAGCCCTGTTCACAACAGCCGGTTTGAGTGTCTGTCCCATCCCCCTCCTGCCCTTTTATACAGGGTGTGCCGGCTACCATGGCCACTGTTGCATGCATGAACCCCGACAAAACATGCTCTGCAGGAGAAAAGATAGTGGGGCCCATGAGCGGTGCAGCAAAGATCATTTGTGTTTATTCGCCCCAAACAGCCAGAGAGCAACAGCAGGCACTGTCTAGTCCCCAACCAGTGCTGTGATGTGGAAGCTCAGCCTGAATGAACCTAGATTTTGCTGTGATTTAATTGCAATAAATGTATCAAATGGATGCAGAGAAAGCTACATCTTTATGCCGATTTGAAAAAGTCTGAATTCATGCTTTGTCAAGTCTGTCAGCAAGACGACAAGCAAACAACTTTTAAAATGCTTGTTTTCTGAATGGAGTTCAGATCGATCAGAGCTATGCTAACATTGTAGCTGCTCCATCCACACTCAAAATAACATCATCTAAAGGCATAAATATGGCAGCAACATTATTGTTTATACACACAGATATCTACATACTGTGTAACTTTAAAATTATATAAATTCACCAGCATTTAAAATGTTTATTATTGTTGAAAGCAGCTGAGGTGGTGTGTGACTCAGCTGTTAACTTAGCTCCGACCAGGTTTAGAAGCGAGTTTGAAGATGAATCCACTTGTATCCACTGACTCTCTGGCTCTGCTGCCCGGCTTTCTCCTCCAGAGCTGACTGGCACATAGCAGCTGTCTGTCGGCAAGCAGCGGCTTGGGGACAGTGGAAACAAGTTGTGAACAAAACATTGAGATATCATAACCTTTTAAGTTTATACGGCAAACTTGTTAGCAAATAGTTTCTTATTTACGTATCAAGCAGTTACGGAGCAACATTATTGTTCACTTGGAGTCAAGTGTCTGTGAATATGTCAAATTCCTGAGGGAACTTTCTAGGTCTTTAGCTGCTCAACAATCAACTATGTTCACCTGCTAGTCACTAACTGTGTCTGTTTGCTGTTTGGTGCTGAGCAGATAGTGTACAGTTGATTTTAAGAGTTTTTTTCACTGAAAACTGCTGCTTGCTGCGGATGAAAACGACGCTATGAAGGTGAACCAAAACAACAAAGGTGTAGTCAGACAGCTAAACAATGAGCTGAAACTGACTATAAAGCTCTGTTAAGCAGAGGAGAGCTGCAGAGTCGCTGATAATTCTCTGTACGTTCATCGGTTCAAGTGAAGCCTCAACATTATACATTGTCATTTGTACATTGTTATCATGGAAGTATGGATTATATCCACTTTAAGGAAACAAGTCAGAAATACTGTGATTCTTTGGCTTTAACTCATCAAAGGAGATTTTTTGTGCCTCCAGACACACTGCCTGTAAAAAGTTACCTAACGTCTCTGTCTTTGATCTTGCCAGAGGTGTTTGAGAAGCACCAGCATGAACTGAGAATAGCCGGAGGTGCTGTACGGGACCTGCTGTCTGGAAAACGACCTGAAGATGTGGACTTTGCCACCACAGCTACTCCAGAGGAGATGAAGCGCATGTTCCAAACTGCTGGTATTAGGATGATCAACAATAAAGGAGAGAAGCATGGGACCATTACAGCTAGAGTAAGAGGCTGACCTGGCTGAGAGGTCAGGATGTAGCCATTCCCTGCTTTCACTTTTCTAACAGGTCTTTTTCACAGCAGATATTTTCACATGTGATAGCAGGAAAACTATGGGTGGAACTAATAATGTTCACGATGACTGCATTACATTTAGGTTTACCAGTTTGGTTATTGCACATGCTGTCTCACAGGAACATTTAATGGAATGAAGCTATAGTAATATAATATTATTAAATACACCCGTGCTTTTCCTGTAATGACCACTCAGCATGTCTGTTGCATAAGATTATCCAGACATGGCTGTGCTAATTAAAGCTCCCTCCATGGAGGGGAAAAAAGTTCAGACTACTTTTTAAAGAAATGCTTATATTGTTGATATTTTGATGCAAGAGCAATTTAACACCAGCTGAAAATCTTTTCTGTGTTTGCTGATCTCCACTGCTATCAGTTCTCTCTTTGCTGCAGTGATGTATAAGTTTTTAGCCTGGTGTAAAGTTACTATTTAAAATGAAAAGCATTTATTAAAAAGTAGTAAAATGAGTTCTGGTGCACATGGACAGTTAAGCAACTTTATTAGTGTACATGCATTACCACAGCATGATGGCAGTCTTTGCTGTGCTTTTAGTCATCTGTGTTTTATTTATTGATCATCTCTCATAGCTACACAACGAGAACTTTGAGGTGACCACGTTGCGGGTGGACGTTCAGACAGATGGCCGTCACGCCGAGGTGGAATTCACCACTGACTGGCAGAAAGACGCAGAGAGGAGAGACCTCACCATCAATTCCTTATTTTTAGGTACTCCACTGCATTAAAATGAACCTTGATGAGGATGAATTAATTTTGTATGTGTTGGGGGACATTGTCACTCATTACTGTGGGGAATTAAACTCAAAATTCTTATTTGTTTACTTTCCTCCCTTGCAGGTCTTGATGGCACATTGTACGACTATTTCAAAGGATATGAAGACCTGCAGAACCGTAAAGTTCGGTTTGTTGGCAGCGCAGAACAAAGAATCCAAGAGGACTACCTGAGAATTCTGCGCTATTTCAGGTGGATTGTTTTATTTCACTTTTCATCTTATTCAATTCAAACTATAAAGTGAAAAGAGAGAGGGACTTTGCCCTCTCTTGTAACTGGGAGTAAAACTTCTTTATGGAGACTAATAAAGGGAAAGAAGATCCTGAAAGCGTGTTAACCTTAGCAGTCTCATCTCACCACAGGTTCTACGGCAGGTTGGCTTTGAATCCTGATGACCACGAGCCTGAGACACTGACCGCCATCAGGGAAAACGGCCGTGGCCTGGCAGCCATATCAGGAGAACGGATTTGGGTGGAACTGAAGAAGATGGTGATTGGCAACCATGCGAGTCATCTGCTGGAGCTGATGTACAGCCTGGAACTGGCCCAGTATATGGGTAAGAAAGGGGCAGAAATGGGCGATGAAAGAGACGCTGGTTATGTTACAATAACAATATAACTGCACACTCAGCTTTATTTATTTGTTTTCACTAACAGTGGTCTTTAAAAAAGTAAAACTTTTCCGTGTGTGTGAAAAAGTATCCTTGTCAAAGTATTCTTTTCGGTCATCGGAGGTGGAAAGACAGCAGTGATAACATGCAGCTAGCCTGGCTCTGTCCAAAGTTCAAAAAATACTTAAAGTACAACCACAAACACAGCCATAAGAAATGTCATTTTTACAGGCTAGCTGTTTCCCTCTGCTTCCAGTATTTATGCTAAGCAACGCTTATCTCTCCCAAGATGTCAAACTACTCTTTTTACACATGGGAAACAATAACCTTGACATACACTGTTGCTGGTTGAAACTGATTTGAGCTGAGTGAGTGCTTGTATCATTATTTCCCTTTAAAATGATTTTGTCAGTTCAGTATTCTGATCATAATTCTTCCTATCAATCCAATTCTGAAGTGCTTTTTGTAAAGATTCCTTTTTGATAAACTGATGATGATCATCCCTACCTGAAATAAGTGTTTGCAAATATTAAAATGTACCCTTGTATCCCAGGTTGGTAAAAATGTGGCAGTGCATTAGAAGATCTTCTCCCTCTCATGACTCAAGTCTCATGAAAACAGTCCAAGACAACATGCATCTGCTGTTAAGATAATGTTTGCAAAGTACAGGCGTCATTAAGAGGAATCAATAGTGTTGTTCCATCCCTGAGATGGAGTGGATTTAATGCCTCTTGAGTTCTGTGGCACTGTAAGCTCTGGTATTAATTAGGACTAGACAGATGATTCAATGACTTGAGTACTCTTCTCTTCTTGGGTTATTTGGTAACCTCATAAGACTTCTACCATGTTACCAATACTCCAGGCTAAATGTTACCAATGTTGGTTAAGTATTACATTAACTAGTTATGATAAAAACTGAATTGTGACCATTTAATGCAATAATTAACCAATGTTACATAAACTGCACCTGTTGGTCAACCAGGTATTCATGTTAATTAGCCTATAGTTAGTCACTACTGCCCATCCTGTCTGTCCCAGGTCTACCACCAGATGGCAATGTTGAGGAGATGAAGCGAGTGTGGCAGAACGCCAAAACCCACTCTCCCAAACCCATGACCATCCTGGCTGCTCTCTTCACCTGCCCAGAGGAGGTGGAGAAGATGGACATCCGACTGAAGGTGTCCAGGGAGGAGAAGAATCTGGCTCTGTTCCTGGTCAAATACAGACGGGAGCTCTGCAAGAGCAACGGCGAGCCCGACAGCCTCAAACCCTTCACTGACTTTATAATTGATGTAAGTTTCTGCCTTCCCCCCAGTTTCACGCGCATTTTAACAAAACAGGCAGGAGAGAAATTACAGCGGCACACTCAGCAGAACAATACACTCATTGATTTTAAGCAATCAGTACTCCCAGAATGTATATACCATGATCCAGGAGGGAGGGATTATTCATCAGCACATATTGTGATGTGCCAATGAATGTAACCACTCATTGTTTATGGGAGCTTATTTTGAAGCTCAATAGACAAACACATGTAATGCCATGATTAATCCACCCGTTATTTCATGCAGTTCTGGCTTGTTTTTGAGAGATAATAGCACAACATATCATTATGTTAAAAGTCCTCTTAGAAGAGGGGATTATTTCTTTGCTGAGAGCAGCCCTAAAAGCCCAGGTGAAGTTCAGTCATAAGACAGGCTTTGAATGAAAGCTATTAGTTGAATCAAGAGAAATTGATTTTTTTTTTTTTTTTTTAAAGCAAAAATGCGAACAAATGTCACCGTTTCCAGATTCTCAACTGTGAACATGTTTTCTTAGTGTCCAATGATAAACTGAAATATGTTTTGGACTGTTGGTCAGACAAAACAATCAAGTTCTGATAGTCAAATCAAGATGGATGGGGGGAAAAGTGGGTACAATACCCGGATATGTTGAGTCTAACAATGTCTTCACTGAATAATTTCTCTGCTCTGCTTTATTAGCAATGAGAAATATACAAATATATCTAATAATATCTCATATATTTGGCAAAACTTGAATTTTAGCTTTTTAATTCTCAGACCTTAAGCTTCAGTTCTTTTCATTATGATTTTCAACATGACTTTTCTCTAAACATTTGGAATCTTGACTTAAATATCTTAATATAAATAGAATTATGTAGAGTGCAATATTGAGATGTGATGAGCGTATTTGATGCTAGATTTAGCTTCAATAAAATTCGATCGAACGATAAATAAAGCCGAATTAAACAAGGCAGGATGAGAGACTACACCGAAAAGAAAATGACACTTCACTACAGAATAACTGGAATGCTTTAACAGCACTGAAAACTTGTTGATTCACTCAGCTTCTCGTTACAGATGATGTGATCCTACATAATCATGCTGTTATCACTTTCTGAAGTTGGTGGAGCTCAGTTGGAAACACGTGATGTCATGTATTTTTGTGCACTAATCAGTATTTAGGAATATTTGAATCAAAATCTGTTGACAGTTGCTGGTTGTTCACTCATGTTGCCAGATCACTGCCAATAAAATCTGATCAAACCACACAGTCCTGATAAAGCAGATAAGCTGATTGTTTAAAATAAAATAAAGATGTCTCTTTTTTTTTCTAACTTTACCTTTGATTGTTGCTTATCTAGTCATGAATATTTAATATTATAGATTTGAAACCACATTTTCAGGGGCTTTAATTCACATAATACTGTGTCTTTTCAGAGTCGGGAGCTGGATTCTCAGAGTAAAGTGTGCGAGCTGCTGAAGTATCAAGGTGAGGAGAAGCTGCTGGCGGAGCTCTGCAGATGGTCCATCCCTCGCTTCCCCGTCAGCGGTCACGATCTGAGAAGGATGGGCGTCACCTCAGGCAAGGAGATAGGTGCCACCTTACAGAAGCTCCGTGACATCTGGAAGAAAAGTCGTTATCAGATGGACAAAGACGAACTCCTCAGTTACGTTAAGTCTTAATGAGCAGGTACAACTGGAAAAGCAGAGGTGGTTTTGTGTGTGTCAGAAAGTGCTGCTCACAGGTATTGATTGAGCAGACTCATTCATATTGTTGAGAAAGGACACTACAAGAATGGAGACGTGCAAACCCACTGATGAATGCAATTTCATCCTAAATTACCCCTGGGCTACTTTTGTTCATCTTCATCACCGTGTAAAGCTACCACCATATGTGTAATAGACCAGGGCAGCTGATTTACCAACATGTTTTATTTCACAGTTCTGCTGATTATGCAACTTCCTTGGATTAAATGGCTGATATTATGCCGATGTTCAACCAGTTCAAATCTTAACTTTGGGCACTTAATAGCTGGTTAGATATGATGAAGGAAAATGAAACATGGAGGTTGGAATCGGTGATGAACAGTGAAATAAAATGTCAGGACAGTTAAAAGAGAAAATAGTTATTTTCATTATTGAAACAACATTAGAAAGTAGATGTTTGTTTTTTTTGATTGTTTGGGTTTCATTGCAATTATATATTATTTAACTGTTATGTTTTCTGTAAGGACGACGCTCTATAAAAATAATACTTTTTATTGAAAAAGACTGGGCTGGTGATTATTTGGCTCAAGCACAAGCATTGCAGAGTACAGATGTACTGTATGTGTAAATCCTCTACATCTATGTGAAAGGCACTGTGAGAAATAATTATGTCCAGTTGTGGAGCGAGGTTGCTCCTCCCTCCTGTAGTGATGAGGAGATATAAAGCCTTCTGCTCTCCTTCACCAACACCTCAGTTTTCGCTTGGAAACTCTCAACATGTGTTGATCACTGGAAATTCACCTACTAAACTTCCACAATGGTCTATTTTCTAGGAACTACCTTTGATGAAATTAAGTCAAATTGAGGTCTACTCCATCTCTACATGCTTACATTGCTTTTTTGTATATTTTTTTGTTTTGTTTTTTTTTAAATATGTCTCCACTTCAGTCACCTGGAATAGTTATATAACGGGGTTCAGCCACTCAGTGCTGTATTTGGTGTGAAAGTATGGCTTGGTTCAGTGTAAATATCAGTAACACTACTTTAGAGCGTGCACTATCTGGGGACGAGCCGCGAGATGAGCGCTTGGCTCAAGTGGAAATAGCTCTTCTGTCCATCATCTTCATCACCGCGGGGATCCTAAACTTCGGGCTCCTGTTGGTGCTGTGGAAGCGGAGGAAGCAGCTCTCCAGGATGCGTGTCTTTGTTTTCCACCTGTGCGTGGCTGATCTGGTGGTCACGTTTTTCCAAGTTTGTCCCCAACTCATGTGGGACATCACTGACAGATTCGTTGGTCCAGATATACTGTGTCGCGCGGTGAAGTACCTGCAGGTGGTCGGGATGTTTGCCTCCACCTATATGATAGTAGTGATGACGATAGACCGATATCAAGCCATCTGCAACCCCATGGTGACTTTCCAGAGGCGCAGAGCGCGCTGGAACGGTCCGGTGTGCGCCGCCTGGTGCGTCTCCCTCATCGGAAGCCTCCCGCAGGTTTTCATCTTCTCGCGGGTCGAGGTCGCTCCGGGTGTGTACGACTGCTGGGCGAAGTTCATCACGCCGTGGGGACCGAGAGCCTACGTGACCTGGACAACTCTGGTGATATTCGTCTTGCCTGTTCTCACGGTGATCGTGTGCCAGGTGCGCATCTGCCGAACCGTGCACATCAACTTCCACATGAAGACGCAGCACGTCGGAGAGGCAGTCAGAAAACCGCTATCCTCCAGGGCCAGCAGCGTGGCAGGGGTGTCCAAGGCGAGGGTGAAGACGGTGAAGATGACCGTGGTCATCGTGCTCGCCTACATCATCTGCTGGGCGCCTTTCTTCACCGTGCAGCTCTGGTCTGTGTGGGACGTCGAGGCACCCACTCAGAGTAAGAAAAGAAGACACATTCTGACATAAAATTACATGACATGCCAAATTTAACTGTCATCACTGCAAACTATCAGCTGTGATATATTAAATGAAGAGAAATAAACAAGTGAAAGAACAAAAAAATCACATTAGATTTCATTACATTTTCTTTGAATCCAGAGAAAAACACAGCAATTTGAGTCTTGGATTAAAATAAAAATCCTTGGTAATTCACAACATGGAATATTGATGATGTACTATGATGTGTCTATGTAAGTGGTTTTAAGTATAATAACAGCCTTTAAAAAGACTAATAATAAATTACAACCCTATATTTATCATAATATACATATCCATTTATGAATTTGAATAATTATAATATATACAGGGAAGAGTGCCATCTCCATGTAAACTCACTAAACTTTAATACACTACTAAGTCAGCCCTAAAGGTTGTTACTTTAAATGAAAAACTGGGCAAACTGAGTTTAATTGATGATGATCCAAAATAACATCCATCCATAACCAGGAATTAGTCCTCTCCAGCAAAAGAGATGTTGAGTATTCCTCTCATTTCCTCCTCATGTGTTTCCAGCTGCAACCTTCACCATCTTGATGCTGCTGGCCAATCTAAACAGCTGTGCAAACCCCTGCATCTACCTGCTGTTCAGTGGGAAACTGCCCAAGAGACTGGTGGCCCTGATGTGCGTGGGCCAGCCTGATCTGAAGGAGTCCATCCAGGAGGATGCCACCATGGTCAGCTCCTTGTACATCAGCCTCAAGAGCCTGTCAGACTGCAGATAAGACACTTCTCTCACATCAGGTCATCAAGTATTGTTCCCTCATGAACAAAGGAGCTGTAGAAATCCACTAATATCTGTGAGGACAAGCATTACAGCAGAACTACAACTCCCTGTAGTAACAGTGTATTGTAGGGAGACCACATTATCACATTGTGGAGACACTTGAATGTTAGAAAGTACAAACTCATTATGTATGGAGTACCAGACACACTACTAGTCCTTGAAGGAATATTACACTGATACATTAAATAAGCTTCCTATAAAGGCACTATTACGTAACACAAACATTTAAAATATTAAAAGATTTCTATAGATTTTTGGCTGGACCACAACAGCAGGGCCAGCCCTATAACCACAATTGTCAAGAAGTGTCTATCTGCAGTCTTGCAGACCTACACGACACGCCCACTTTACTACCCTGACCCTTAACCATCTCACTGCTCATGCCTAAACCTAACAAGTGGGTGTGTCATGTAGATATGGACAGATGGGTGACAAATTAAAGGAAAAACCGATACAGGTCTGAATGCTTGACCCCTACAGTGAGGGGATCTGGTGGCTCTGTTATGCTGTGGGGGGCATTTTGCTGGCATGGTTTGGGTCCACTTGTCCCCTTAGAGGGTAGGGTCACTGCAAATCAATACTAAGTTGTTCTGAGTGATCACCTTTATCCTATGATGAAACATTTCTATCCTGATGGGAGTGGCAAAAAAAATTGTCACAGACATTCATGGTTCTCAGGTGATGTATTGCAATGAGTTTGTCATCCCCTGACATTTCCTCTAGTGCCACCATGAGGTTGAAATTTGTGGTTTTGAGGGAAATGTCTTGACAACTGTTGTATGGATTGTCAGTAAATGATCTGATCTTTCATCTAGCACCGTTATCAGGTCAAATACTTGGTATGTTTCCAAAACTAATGACATGTCCATCAGCTTTAGCTGCACTCTGTTTAGTGCTACTCTGCAAATGTTACCATGGTAACATGCTAAACTAAGATAATGAACATGGTAACATTAAACCTGCAAAACATCAGCACGTTAGCATTGTCAGTGCGAGCATCTTAACATGCTGACACTAACATTTAGCACAGCTGTGGACCCTAATGGTGGCATAAAATGTTGACAAATGAAACTAAAGGAGCCACAGAATATGGCTCGGGTTATTTTCTGTCAGAATACACAAATATTGACAAGAATTATGAAATGGACACATAATTTGTATTTGATTAAGATGTTAATTATGATATTCTGATTGCATGTGATTTTTTTTGTTCTCGTCGAAGAGGTTTATGTAACTGATTTTGTGAAATGAGTAATAATTCTCCAATTTTCAAACATGCATCCACATACTGTCATTTGAAAGTGTTTCACTCACATGTGAATGTGGTTTATCCTCTAAATATCTAATAGCTTATACTGTATGTATTGTATGTCTTTTGGATGTGATTATTCAGTCTACTTCACATCTGTATATATGATCACACATATGATATCTGTTAGTTGTTGGTTGAAATAGTCAGTTATCAGACAAGAGATTGGTCTGTGTTTGTTTTAAATATTGAGTATCTTCAGATGTTTAATGCACGAAGATGCTCACTGTTAAATGTCCCAACATGTTTACGTTATTCAAGGATTTTTCCCTTGACTGATAAGGGGTGTTAATATCTGATGTGTTGCCAAATAAACTGTCATGACTTTTCATGTGACTGTTCTCTTTCTTTCCTTTTTTGAGGAAAATGTCCCTTAAGACTTTAGGCTGAAATATTTCTTTGCACTCATGAAAAGGTCTTAGTCACACTCTTTCCTTCTTATCTTGTTTTCTGCAGGCTTCTGTTTTTCTGCAATACTGTGTGTCACCTGATAGATTCCTCGTGTTCCATTCTCCAAATGGAAGATGAAGAAACTATCAGGTGTCAGACAGACAGACGTTTATTCAGGGATAATTTCTGTGTTTTGTCTCAGTGATTTACAGATATCTCATTAGCCACAGCTGGGTGAGATGCATGAGCAAAACCTGGCACATGGCAGTTCTTTTAGGAATGACGCGATGAACTGTGCATGTTTTAATTTTCACTCTCTGCACTGACTCTGGGTGAAGACCTGTGTGTGACATTCCAGTGAAATCGGTCCACAAAAATGTAATTTGAAACATCCACAGCAGTTATCTACTCCATGCTTTCACCAAGCTGCACAGACAAATCTGCCAGAAATCTTCCAACAATGAGTCTTCTGCTTTTTTTCTCATCAGCGACTGTCTGGCAGCTGGCCAGGACTCAACTCTGACCTTTAACGCTAATAGAATGACCAGCAGCCACCACTGCAGCGTCCTCAGCTGCTCAACGGTCAGAGAGGAGGGGAGGTGAGGTGAGCTGTGGTTGATGGGTCATGGCATCATTCTTAATTTAAACTATGCTACATGAACCCTATAGCCTCAATATTTTATTAAACATTCGTATTTGATTAGAAAGAATCACAAAAATAACAGTTTTCAAGGAAAAAAACAACTTTTACTATTATTAACCTAACAGTGGGTACCTTGGTAGGTACCTGGGAAGAAACACAACAAATGATTTTACTGCAGAACTGAAGACCTGACATACTGCATGACATATAAGCCAGGCCTATTCAGCTTTATTCAGAGGCTTTCAGCTTCCATTCAGAGCCAGAGATTTTTAACCAAACAAAAAATGCTGTACATTCAGTTGCAACATTAAGATGGACATATTTTGTTTTGTGTTTAATAGTGTTTATTGTGGTGAAGTTTAATCATACAAGAGTAAGTAATGCTACATATTACAGCCCACATGCCCTTGCCCTTGTAATTGCAGTGAAAGGAGAGTGAACAAGAAACCACTTATCACATTATTACATGGTAATTACAGTATGCTTTATTTATGCCCACATACCCAGGAATACATAGTAATAAGGGAGGTTCCTCCTGATTCCTCAATGCCTCATCCTTAGCTGCCATGGCTCAGTATAAAAAACTGCCACTGGGAGCAAAGAGGGAATTTCATACTAAAAACGTATTATTATTATTTACATAACCCCGGTTCTCTGAGTAATTTGAGTGAAATGTCTCACTATATTATGCACACCTCGCTGCAGACCTCAGAAGCATTAATCTCATTACGCCAATCCTGATTGGCTGGTGAACACCAGGTAGTGCCACCCACATTGAATAGCTGCTGCGGACGACACAGTCTCATTCAAGATAAGCACCTCTTCTCACTTGCCCAAGCAAGAGGGGTTGTCTGATGAGACCATAGACTGTAACAAAATATGGACATAGTCACCGTGACATCACCCATTGGTTTGCCGAACTGCCGTTTTGAAGTCTCAAATGTAGCGATTTGACCATCGCCATCTTGGATTTGGCCGTCGCCATGTTTGATTTTTGGAGCCAGAAGTGACCATATTTGGACAAGAAGGTGGCTTGGTTAGCACGATGCATTTACAAGCCATGGTTAACAGTGATAATGCTAATGCTAATTTTCGCTAGTGAAAAACAGGCCTAAAACTGTTAAAACAAAATGTACTCACCGGAAAAACTGATCATCCGACTCATTGATGGGTCTTTCATTACAACCAAATGCTGAACAAGGCTTTTTTTAGGCGACCACAATGTTCCAATTAACTTTAGTGAACTAAAAACACACTGTGAAATAGCAGCAGCTACGCCTATACGCAATGGTTACATTACGTAAGCAACGTTGTCACTGTGGTGGCGACTTGTCAATCACGACGTAGCCATGCCCTAAAGCATACCCAGCTGTATCGTCTATTTCACTCTAAATGGGACCATAATTTACAAAATGATGTATTGAAGAAGACTTGAAACTAGCAATTGAGACCATAAACTCATTAGGAAACAGTTTACTGAAGTAATAAATCAAGTGAGAAGTAGGGTCATTTTCTCATAGACTTCCATACAATCGGACTTCTTTTTGCAGCCAGTGGAGTCGCCCCCTGATGGCTATTGGATAGAATGCAGGTTTTTGGCACTTCCGCATTGGTTTCATTTTTCAGCCCCTGAGGTTGCCGCTTGGGTGACACATCCCACTCATAATACTCAGAGAACCAGGGTTAGGTAAATAACCTAAACTTCTCTTTCATAATATTCGTTTCACTATGGGATGTGGTAGCTCCTGTATTGCCAGACAAGCTTATCTAGCGTCCACCAACCAACAGTTCCAGTTAGGACTCCAGGACCGCACATGCTGCACACAGGGCGGAGACGTCCAGCATATAGAAACAGACAAAAGTGAGAGGCAAAGACCAACTTGCCACACCACAAATATCCTGAACAGAAACTCCCCTGAATAAGACCCAGGATGCGGCCAAGCCACGAGTAGAGTGCGCTTGCAGACCCGCCGGCGGCTGCAGAGCCTGACTCGTATAAGCCAAAGCCATCGTCTCCACCACCCAGTGGGAGAGGTGTTGCTTAGTTACAGGTTTTCCCTTATGAGGATTAGCCCAGGAGATAAACAGCTGATCGCTCCTCCTGAAACCCCCTGTCCTATCCATGTGCACACCGCACAAACTGGACATAATGTGTGCAACTGCTGCTCTTCAGGTGGAGCAGCGAAAGCCACAACATCAATAGGAGAACATGAACCAACCACCTTGGGCACAAAGGCCAGGTTTGGCTTCATGGTCATCCTTACATCACCTGGGGCAAACTGAGCACATGAGGGATGCACCAAAAGTGCATGGATGTCGTTGACTCGTTTAGCCGAAGCCAGAGCCAGTAACAAGGCTGTCTTGAAGGACAGGTGTTTCATGTTCGCTTCCTCCAGTGGTTCAAATGGAGGGCCCTTAAGCCCCTCCAGAACCACAGCCAAATCCCATGGAGGCATCAGCGGTTGGGAGACAGGGAGAAGCCTGTGCGGCCAGGCGTGCGCTAGTGTGTCTACACCCAGGGAGCATCCATGCTGCGCAGGAAGAACAGTGCACATTACGTGTGTCCTCTTGAAACGAACGGATCCACTGCAGCCCGACCGTAGTGCATCCATATCTGTTCCACGATCTCTGGGTTCAGAGTCCCCATATACTAGTGCGCCCCTGAACAGCAGGTCGACACCCGTGTTATGGGCCCCTGGGACATGCATCGCTCTCAGGGAGAGGAGACACGTGCTGCTCCGGAGGATCAGTTTGTGTGCCAGCATGTGTAACTGACGGGAATGTAACCCCCCCTGACGATTGATATACGCCACTGTCGTCGTATTGTCCGTCCTCACCAAGACATGGTGACCAGTGAGAGACGAGAGGAAGTGTTTCAGGGAGAGAAACACCACCAAGAGCTCCAGAAAATTTATGTGAGACTGTTGGAGACCATCGCTCCAACGTCCACTCACAGACCACAGAAGCACACATGAAAGCCGAACAGGTGGAGCTGGAGAGTGGGGAATGTCCAGCTGCATCACCGGTGGACAGAGGGGCTTTCCAGCCACTCTCTTTTTCTTCCTGGTGTGGAGACTGGCAGCTTGAGCGGGTCGTGCCAGCAGAGCTGCAGCTGGAGCTAGGGCTTTTCTGGGCCAGATGGTCCCGGCCTCCTGACTGGGTGAGGGAGGCGGGCGGGCTGTGGTTTTGGTCGTTTTGAGATCTTAAACTGCGGAACTTGGGAAGCAGCCTGTGTGAAGGTTTTGCGCTGCACAGGTGGACACCAGAGCCTTCCGAGGGAGGCAAAGCTGGAGAGCCTCATCTTCCTTCTTCTTGGCTTCACACTGTTGCTGCATAGAAGCTAGTGCAGAGCTGAAGATACCCTCCAGGGAGAGGGGCATGTCCAGGATATCAGTATGCTGTGAGCATGGAGAGGACATTAAGCGCTCCAGCCAAAAGCGCTGCTGCTTTGTAAGCCTTCTCAGTCAAGGCTGGCTGAAACAGGTCAGACTTAGACGGCAGTGCGGGGCTCCTGGAGGACATCGTTGACAGCTGGGGGGGAAGGTGGGCTGCGACGAGTGGCTCCATTGGAGGCATATGGAGCAGACCCCAGTTCTCCATCGCGTCACAGTCGAGGGACGAGGCACCGGGTATCGGGCTCCTGCTGCTGTAAGGGCGGTCTTTCCATGAACGCACAACCTCATCTAGCAGCTCAGGGAAGACAAGGAGAAGTTGTTCTGTCGCACTCTTAGCCAAGGGCAACTTCTTCCCCTCATAGCAGGATGTGGTAATCTCCATTATGACAGCAGGCCAGGGGATGGCCAGTCAGTCTGCAGCACGTCTACATATGTCGAGCATGTCCGAGCTGGTGAGAGGAGAAGCTGGTGTGCTGCTCTCATCTCCATCCCGAAAGGCAGCGGAGGTCTCAGGCTGCGCAGCCTGGACTGGAGTGATGAAAATGTCATCGTCCTCTCCATCCTTTGGTATGAGGATATCCGAGGCATCATCTTCGTCTTCTCCATAGTCCAATTCCAGGACGTCTCCCTCTGGCAGGGGAACTGAAGCCATGTCCAGCTGTGAGCCCAAGCTGACGTTGTCACCTCCGCAGTGACTTCCCTCTCCCCTCCGCTTTCAACCGGGTGGTCACTGGTGGGGAGGTAGGGGTCATGTTCAGACAAGCTAGCTTGGCAGGCTAGCTGTCTGCAGAGACTTTTCACGGTGAACACAGCCCAGTGTTTACGCAAACCGGGGACAATGATAGCTAGCTGGGCATGCAGAAACCTACGCCAGGTCACATGGGAAAAAAGTTTTCCCAAGCCTAGAGAGGCTTGGGAAAACAGCATTTTGACAATAAAACATATGTACTTTGACTGAAATTTGAATTTTCGGATTTGAATACATATGGAACACTGATGTGAAGCTACAGAATGATATGAAAACCTCAAAAACTCAAAAAGTAATTTACCCACCATTTAAATAACAGTGTGTTGTCACTGATTTACAAAAGACATAACATCAATTTTGTACTTGAATGTATCTTGTCATGTACTATGTTTGAAAAAACAATTGTGTGTGTGTGAAGTGAAATACTTAAGAGAAGAAAATCAGTTTCTTTCAAAGATGCTTCCATATCATTCAGGGTCACATTAAATAACATAGCATGTAGTCACTGCTTTACAAAGAACATGACATCAATTTTGTACTTGTACTTTTTGTCATGTGCTACGTTTGAAAAATGATTGTGGGCCTGAGGTGAAATACTTAAGAGTTGCTTGTTGCCATGGAGACCCTGAAAAATACAGTTTTAGGATTGGAAAAACAAGTAGCATGTAATACCAAGAACTGATTTAATACATTTTCATGTCCTCCAAATTAGATTTGAAAAAAAAATGCATTTCCATAACAGCAGATGGGCACGACAGAGGTTAACAATCAGATATTGCACTTTGAACATTGCCAAGAGATAAAATGCCTCAACAGAGGAACACTGACTGAACACCGCCCAGATCAGACAATCATGCCATCTGCAGTGATCAACAGTAACACTTAGCACTGAGTTTCTTTTTCTACTTTCAGTTATAGGAACATCACTTATATGAAGCTCTGCTTTAATGGTTTGATAGGTTGATCCACACCTGAATCATAAAAACAAATGCAGTTTACATGTGACAGCAGGGAGACCTGTGAGCAGGGAGATACTTACTCTAAGGGTCTGATATTTTGATGGCTCACACTGTTAGCCTGTATCAAACTGCAGTCTTCACATTGTTTGTAATGTATATTATGTGATCTCTAATGTGATCTCTCTATTCCCCACTAATTTCTATGTGAGTGTGTGCAGATGTGTCACTACTCCCTATTCAAGACACTCAGTAGTTTACCCTATAGTGAGCAGTAAATTGAGATTTCAGACACTTATGAATGACCACCATTTTGTGTCATCATTGACAGGGGTAGTGTTGCCCAAATGTAATTTTAGCATCTGTAAAATTTGGTGCATTATATTGTGGGATTGTTTCCAGAACACAGTGCATGTGTCATGGGCACTACTTTTTTCGTTCTATTATAGGAATTTTGAGGGCAATATGTGGAGCATAAATTTCACACTTTAAGTTCAAATAAATCAAATCAAACAGTGGACAGTAAAAATAGTGCATTATATATTAAATAGAGAGAAAATTGGGACACAGTCTATGTAACTTTTGTTGAACTGCGGCCATAAGAGGCAATTACAGGATATCTTGAGTCAAGTTTCTTTATCATTAGGTCACTTGACAGAGCTGGAGTTGATATTGCATCACTGAAATGTACAGTTGTGCTCATAAGTTTACATACCCTGGTAGAATTTGTGAAATATTAGCCATTTTTTGGAAAATATGACTGATCATGCTGAAAACTTTTGTTTTATTTAGGAATAGTGGTCAGGTGAAGCCATTTATTTTCATTTAATTGTGTGTGCCCTTTTTAAATCATAATGATAACTGAAATCACCAAAATGGCCCTGATCAAAAGTTTACATACCCTTGAATGTTTGGCCTGATAATAAACACGCAAGTTGATACACACAGGTTTAAATGGCTATGAAGGGTAAGTTTCCACACCTGTGACTTGTTTGATTGTAATTGGTGTCTGTGTATAAATAGTCAATGAGTTTATTAGCTCTTGAGAGACCCTGCACATTCACCTTCATGTCCAGGGCTGCTCTGACTGTACTGGATACTGAGCCATGGGGAAAGCAAAAGAAATATCAAGGACCTGCAAGAAAAGGGAGTTGAACTTTATAAATCAGAAAAAAGATATATAAAAAGATATCCAAAGATTTGAAATGCTAATCAGTAGTGTTCAAGCTCAGCTGAAAGTTGCATGTGGCTGTTTCAAGATGCACAATAAGGAGGTACTTGAACAAAAATGGGATGCATGGTCAAGTAGCCAGAAAAAAGACATTACTATGCCAATGCTACAAAACAGCCCGTTAACAATATGTCAAACAGCACATAGACAAGCCTCAAATCTTCTGGAACAAAGTTATTTGGAGTGATGAGACCAGAATTGAGTTTTATGGTCACAACTATGGACACTATGAATGATACACATCTTACAGATTCTGGCAGGGTATGTAAAAAGGTATAGTAATGTTATGGGGTATATGATGACCATTACTACCAAATTAAACTGAAGTATTCTTTAAAAGGTTTTAGCTGTGATCAACATGTAAGACTAAATACAACCAGGACCTGCTCACTCTCATATTAAATCACAATGATGTAGATAAACACTATTCTGTAAAAGGTTTGTTTACACCATTCATTTTTGTAAACACAGGCCTTAAATTATGATCAGATGAAATGTAACTAAAACTCGTAAATAATGGATGGGAACATACCTCATATGTATGTAGTCAAAGACTGATTTATTGAGCCTTTAATGGTACGTGTTCAAACTCTAAATATTCTCCTTGTGAGATTCAGTGCCCTGTGTGTCTGAAATTGCGCCTTACATAAGAGGCTACTTATAGATTGCATATACTGCTTTTAAATTCAACACAACAGCTCGCCACTTTTTAATTTCTCATATACATCAGAAAATGTTGTGGATTAGTGTAAATGTGGATGAGGAGGAAGTCATGACACTGTCAAGGTGAGAAACATTGACTGATTTCTAAATTAGCACAAACCTGTTTTACAAAGCATACTGAAAACAAAAAAGCATTCAGTAAATGATTTAATTTATTCCATGTAAGTCCTGTCAATTAGCCAAATGAACATCAAATTGCTTGACCTGCTTGATATTCACTTTCCATCTCTCCAGACTGGGGAGATCCCCTTGTGTCTCCTCACATTTCGTGAAAAAACCTCTTACAGGCGAACATATGATACGGACCAGAATGGTTTGTTACACTTTCAAAAATACAACGTACTCAATTGCATGTGATGTCATACAGAATTTAAATTTGCACAAACACTTTCACCTGTTCATGACTTGATTGATTTGTTAAACACAAGGGAGTCTTCAGAGTGTGTGAGAAATAACAACTGTTGTAAAGTCATGGTGTATGACCTCACCGCCATGATGCTGAACCCTCTTTGTTCCTGCTCTGTCTTTTTGTCCCACGATATCAGTCAATAAACAGAGCAAACATGTGTAGAGAATATGTTGATCAATGTGTATTGCATTACAGAGTCTGGAAATGCAACTGGTTTCTCTCATGTCTCGGAAGGATTCATTAGCATTGCTAAATAATCAAACAAATGTGTCATGAGAAGGTATGAAACATGGCAACTTTCAGTCACATTTTTCCAATGATAATTCATATTTCACATATTGGATAATTGGATTGGATTATTTATACCAAAGATCCACGTCCAATAAGAGAGTGAATAAAAGAAAAAACAAACCAAAAAAAACACTAAAGCTGCTGTGGTCCAGATGTTTCACTGAGGGATTTTAACATCATACAAGCACAAGTTTCTCATGAAATCTTTAAAGAGTGTGCAAAGATGAATAAAGCACTGTATAATTCATGCTCCTGACCTCATTTTAATTAAAATGAAATGGGCTTGTGAGGTCATGATGGCTGCTGGTCCCCAGAATAGGTCTGAGTCCTTATTATCTCCAGGGCCTGAGGGATGTGTCCATTTATCAGAGCAGCTATTAGGCCTGGGTGAGGGTTGTAGTGGCTCTAAGATATTCATACTTGTAGGTTTGAGGGAAGGGAAGGTCACAAGTTTACAGCATGGGCATTTCCATACTAGCAGCTGTGGCACAAGTGGATGTAATTAAGGTGACACTGGTCAAAAGAAAAAGTCTCTACAAATGGATCTAAATGACCTATACATATAAAAGACAGAACATAAAAAGTAAGCAGCTAATAAGTCACACAAACTAGAGTTGAAGATCAGCTGTGTCCAATCAAGGTCTGACTTTTGGGTTAAATATACCCTTATGTGGTAAGCCTAACAGATGGTCAGTCAAAGTCTTGGCAAAAACTGCAAAAACATTGAGTTCTTGATTTTAGTTATTCAGTGAATGGCTTTAATGTTCGCAGCTGACTCATTATAAAACAAGAGCCATGTAAATGAGGTCTTGGGTAAATATGCATTTTGGCTACATAATGTGCTAAAAGAGTGAGGCTAAAGCTGCTTATCCCAGGCAAGAAGTCAGTATCACTTACCAGTTCATGAATAATGGCTGTTTAGATTACTTCGACAAGTAAGATACATATAATAATAATATATATAATGATATATGCCTTAGCATTTACTACTGTGGGTGATAAGCTACTCTGACGTGCTGACTCTGACGTTTGCAGCTTACATTAGAGCAAATACACACACTGTTTCATCCATTCTGCACACATTTGCTTGTGTGTTTTTGGATTTGGAGAGACTAAAAAAAGATACCATCTTGCCTGCACATTCCCACAGGTGTATTGTGTAATTCTGTCTGATCAGGTTGAAGATGGGCGAGCATTTGTGGAGAAAATCCATAGTTTGACAGGCCTGCCCTGCATATACACTGGCTAAGCTATGACTGGACAATGGTGTTCAGGGGTGGGGTTTAGCAGATAGTCAATTAGTCACATAATCACAAGCTTAATGGAGATCACATGTTGTTAATTGAAATGTGACTAGTAATTTTAGGTTAAATACACCTTGCAAAAAGTTTGTCCTTTTTCTTCATGATGCTGCATCAAAAAAAAAAAAAAACTGCATCATTCCACACAAACACATGACAAGGATGTTAAATATTTAAAGGATACATGAAAATCTCCCAAGTTGCTGACTATCTCTCAGAGCACAGACAGATGAATAATTAAATTAAAAAATGTATATATACACATTAATCTAGAGAAGGCTGTCCTCAAAGCAAAAGAGTTTTAGTACCTGCGGCAACTAAGACACACTGTGCAGACAACTGTTGCTTTACCAGTCACAGCCTTATAGCAGAGTGAAGAGAGAGATGCTGCTGAACAAAACTCACATCATCTGGACCTTTTCCAGAGAGCCTGAAGAAGAACATACTATGCTCTGTTGACACCAAAATTGAGCTTTCTTACACCAACTGAATTTAAATTGGTGGAAGGCTTTGTGAATGTAGTATTTTTCTTCTTTCTTTCTAGTTCTGCTGCAGTGTGCAGGAGAACTGCAACATCAACCCCATGGAGAATGGCTTCAAAACAACAACAACAATCAATGTCGTGGAGTGGCAAAGTTGGGGTCAAGACAAACGTTTGCGGCAGGACTAGAAAATTGCTCAATTACCCAGTGGGTTTAACAGAGCTCTGCAAAGAATAGGAAAAATGCAGTGACCAGGTGTGCAAAGGTGATACAGACCTGTCCACATGGATCCACTGTCAAAGGTCCCTCTACAGTGCTTTTAGTTTCTTCTTAAATACCTGATCTTTGATGGTTCATCTGAGTTGTTGGGTATGAAGGACATGCTCAAATGTGGAACATGGACTGATGTAGTTGTGTAGTTTGGTTGACATCCATTCTTTGGGGCCCCAGGAATGCCAAATACTCACAAAGAGTCCTGCCCTGTGATATGAAAAACAACCCATGAATATGGATCCTTCCCTTGGTCTGCTGTCAGCATCAGTGTCTCTCAAACTCAAATTATAACAATAGACTATTAAGTTTAGGCCTGCAGGTTAATTCATGTCTAATAAATCAGCAGTATTTACTAGTGTCACAGATATGGGTTATTTAAAGATCCCCGCCAGACATGTTTGAAAACATATAAAAATACTATGCCTGGAATGATAGTTTGTGTCTAAACCTTATTAGACACCAAAACTACCTTAAGAAAATCCTTCAAATGACATCTACTTCCTCATGAAAAAAATCAGAATCTATGTGTGACCTGCCTAACTGGAGGGTAAGGCTAATCCCACCTTAACCCAAGACCACCTACTCTATACAGGTCAACACATAGATAAGTGTAAAGGATTAAACAGAGACGTGGCTTCGAGTCCAATTGTATCAAAATTTATTTAAAAAGATCAATTTATAAAAAATGACAGTGGCGTTGTAATACAACCAGAGATCAATTTATTAATATAATAAAGTTAATATCTGCCAAGTAGGTATTTAAGAGTTAAAATGCCTCACACACCCTCACAATCATGCTGTGTCTGTGCATATAATAAAAAAATATATATTCAAAATACTCCTCACTCTAAAGGAAAACAAAAAAAAAGACATATGATTAACGAGCCAGGCTGACTGGTACAGGATAACCGCTTTTTCCCATGACTATATCACCATGTGCCTTCACAGCACTGCCACCACTGCAAACACACGCGCGCACACACACCAAACTAACACCCCTAGGTGCCGTGTAATACTTATCTGCATACACGTGCACCACAACCCATACGGCTAGAGCCCCCAAACAGTACAGCCCGGGTATCTGAAGCTAAATAAAGGGGCACAGAGACAGCATTAATACACCTGACGAGGTCCTTCAGGCGCAGTGGGTTCGTCGGATAACACAAATCAACCAATCCTACAGTCAGTCAAAATAAACTAAACCAAAAGAGGCAAAAACAACACTAATAAAAATAAATAATGATAATAATAATAATAAAAAAAAAAAAACTATAGGAAAAAACAGTAGCAAACTATCTTCTACCATAATAACCCCGGCCAATTATGGCGCAGCTCAACTGCTCCTCCGCACTGGACCCCTCTACAAGTGAAATCTGTCTTCCACGGATCTGGGTGTTCAAAAGCTGGGGTTGTCTGCACCTCGAACAGAAAGACCGAACTCCCTGTCTGCCAGCTGATCACCAGGGACTATAGCACTCTGCTGCACGCGACGGGAAAACACTTCTCTCTGTGTGTGTATTCAATGAGTATTTATAATGTGTCCGGATGGTAATTGAATGGGACCTGATTGCGCTGTTGGCGTTTCCCTTATATGGAAAGTAACATACTAACAAAAAGGGGAAGTGACATAAGTGGCCATGACCAGCCAGGTAAAAGTGACTACGTGGGGCTAGGTAGGTAAAAGTGAGGTGAAAGCGAGACTAACCCTTCTACATATGAACATGCCAAGATTGTTTTTTTCAAAGGTTTGTGAAAATAGGTGATGGACAAAAGATGTCTCCTTCCCTGTTAAGTGCACTGGAGTCTTCAAGTTTTCACATCACTCTTGCGTAAGTTGCATACTGGACCTCTATTGGCCCCAAACTAGTTGTGATGTCACAGATCATGCTTATAGGTACACACCAAAAACTCAGATTTAACCTGAGAACCTTTCCTCCTTCAGATGATTATGGAAACAGCTTTCTAGTTTCAACTTTCAAACTCTGCACAGTGAAGCTCAAACATCCAAGTGAAGTAACAAACAACAATAACAAACCTTTTTTGAGTGGAGGGGGACTTAAAGTCTAGAAAACATTTGTAGGCTTCATCTTTAACAGTGGAAAATTATTTAAGAAGTTAGCCGTAAGAAATATTAAGAACTTTAGCTTGTCACCACTTTATATCACAACTGATACTTTTTTAATCTTAAAGGAACAGTTAAACATCTTGGGAAATATGCTCGTGCGCTTTCTTGATAGATATTGATCCCACTCTCATGCTCCTCTTCTGTGGTGGCCTTAAAGTACTCTCACCTGTAAATACTGATGTGGTGACCTCAGTACAATCTTTTATGGTACAGCAAACTAGACCTCTTAATTAACAAGTGTATGTTTAGCTAGTTTATATAATGTATACCTTACTTTCAGTGCCTTTATATTATAGTGTATTCTAGATCGCTTTCTCCTAAAATCAGAAGCTCAGACTCATCTTTTAGTCAGTAAGATCAAGTAAGACAAAAAAAGGGTTGGTAAGACAAGAAATCTACCCAAAACATACAATTTTCTCTGATTTAAATTAAAGCCTGTTCTAGATCACTTGCTGTCATTCTTCTCATCCACAGTGAACGGCAGCAGCTCAGGTGGTAGAATAACATAAGAGTAGAAAACAATAAATAATGGTTAATAAGTTTAACATCAATTATTTAATAAGTGATATACATATATATATATATATATATATATATATATATATATATATATATTATATATGTGTGTGTGTGTGTGTGTGTGTGTGTGTGTGTGTATGTAAATATATATATATATATATATATATATATATATATATATGTGTGTGTGTGTAGTGTACAGTATGCAGCAAATTTACATACTGCAGGTGAGTCAGAAGCTCATACATACCTCATGGTGCACAGTGAACAGCAGCAGTTCATGTGGTTGAGTAGGATAAGAATAAAAGTAACACAACAGATAATGTTGTCGTTATCAACACAGGTAATGCTTTTTATTATTTAAGTAATATTATATGGATAAATAGGTTTACATGATAACATAAATTACTTTCTCAGATTCATATTAAAGTCTGTTCTCGAAGGTTCAGGTGGTAGAGTAAGATAAGAGAGCAATACATAATGGTTTGTCAAATTAATGTGAATTACTGATAGTAAGTGTTATTATATGTCCCAATAGGTGTAGCTTACAGTATATAGCTAGTTTACACAATATTGCTTTCTCTGTTTTTATATTTTGGCCTAATTCAGTCAGAACAACAGAACTATAAATAATGGTTAGATCAATAAAATCTGATTTATAAAAAAGTAAAATAAAGACAAAAAATGGTTAGTAAGACCAGTGATCTTTTAATGATTGAGTATATATATAAGCATGGTCTTTGTCACTTTCTCTCTGAGTCAGAAGCTCGTACTCAACTTTTCATCCAGAGTGACCGGTAACAGCTCACAATAAATAATGGTTAGTAAGATTGACAAATAATCTTTAAATGACTAGGTGAGTAATACTATATGTATAAACAGGTGTAGCATACAGTGTGTAGATGTGGAATATATAATGTATCCAGTTTAACCAATAACACAATAATATACATTACTGTCTTTCCATTAAGTTTTCTGCATGTATTTTGCAACTTTTCTCCCATTTTCTTTTCTTTCTCCCTATGAAGTGTCCTTTTCACTGCTAACTCTAGTGTTGACCTGGGTAAGACTGCAAACAGCCATGTGTTACCTCCACATAGTGTTGCCAGCCACTACCTTTCATCTGCCATCGATGAGCTTCACCAGGATTTTGTTGTGTTGACTGTTTTTTTGCACCGCTAATGAAGCTCTGCTAATTCGGAGAGGAATATGTTTCATTTCCTGTAAATTCTTCACAATAAAAGTCTCCCATCATTTAGTAATTTAAAAGTTTTTAATTTCAAGCAGTAAAGCAGGAAGTGTTGGGTTTTCATTGGCAGTAACTTAAAATGACTCTGATACAGCCGCTCCTTGGCAGGCTTTCAGAAAGCTGGCCAATCAGAACAGAGTTGGCTCATCAGGAGGGGGGCCTTAAAGAGACAGGAGCAAAGACTGCCTGTTAGAGACAGAGGCTGAACTGAGGGGCTGCATAAAGGGCCAGTATGAGATAAATAAGGGTTTTTTTGAACTGTGAATCATGCAAAGCTACTCTAGTGGAGTCCCAGAATAAAAATATGGAGCTGGAAATAATAGGATATAATAGCATAATAGGTCCCCATAGCATAATAGGTAATGCATGAGGTGTTGACATCCCGGCCAGACACAAAGGCCTAATGGGGTATTGCCAGCCCTCAGGAGGAAACAAGGGTCAATCCAACCACTATGCCAAAATGTGGAAATATTACAAAATGGATCCAAGTGCAAGACAATGATACCATGGATGTTGATAGCCCTGCCAAATGCACAGGCTACTTGGGGTTTTGCTTGCCCAGCCAGCCACAAAGGCAAGCCCTTTAAAAAGGGTCAACTGAATGACCCTGAGAGCAAGATGCTACCTGATGTGTCAGCAGCCCTGCCAGAGGCTACCTTGGGAATCACTGGCAGATGCAAAGGTCAGTCAGTGAAAAGGATCATTGCAGCCATCCTCCAGATGCTTTGGTGTGATACCTGTGGTGTGGTAGTGGGGAAGGGTAAATATAACCATATACACAGTAGTGCATTGTGCAGTTAATCTGAGTCACTCTCATCAGAACACCTCTTCCCTGGTCCTCTGAGAACACTAACCAGCAGCAGCTCGAGCTAGCTAGCGCCAATTATGACAATGATGTACTGGACATCAGCTTGGACGTTCATGGGATGAACAAGAGGCTTTAAAGGAAAAATCTGGTATAATTCAACCTGATGTATTTCCCATAAATGTGGCCATTCTGGCTCTATGGGTCATTCTCTCTTTAGTCCCATTATAGAGATTTGGGAAAACCCACAAAAAGATTTATATCACACAAAGCGACAATCATCAGGGCAAGCTACTGAGCCTCCTACATCTTTCCAAATAAACGTGATTTTTTACCGAAATTGCTTCAATGTTTGTTTCTGAGTCTGAATGAAAGTAAACACAGAAACAAGCGGTCTGAGCTCTGATGTCGGCTTGAAAGATTTTGCCATAAGTTCAGGAGTTGAATGAAAAATGATACAAATGTACACAGGTTTTTGAGATTTCTGTGGCTCTGTCATGAGTTGTGTCACACAAATCAACAAACTGAAAGGACTGAGTGACAGAATCTCAGGTTAGGTTTTGGCTTACAGCAGATAGTTGGTTTTAAGAGTATACAGGTTTCTATACATTTATTTTCTTGTAAAAGTTAGTGTGAAAATCTGCAAGCTACAAGTAAACTTTTTGCAGTCAGTCGTGCATCTGACAAAGAGAAAGAGAGAGATAGAGAGAGTGAGAGAGAGAGAGAGAGAAAGCAAGTGCACATACACAGCTGTTTATTTTGGCTGTCTGACAAAAAAAAACAACTCTTTAACAAAGATAAAACCGAATCTACATCCTTGATCTGTGTGTTACACTGTAGGGCTCCCAAAAGATTTTATTTTTAAAGCTTACAAGATCATCTCTTTGTAATTGTTGATAAAGAGCTTGAGCTTTTAAGCATGCTCTACCCACATTACCTTGGACCTAGTGAATCCAGAGCCGTACCTCAAAGCCTTTTAGATGAAAATGCTAGCGATGGGAAAATTGGAGGTCCACAATGTCATGGGAGAAGAGGAGGAGGTAGCTGCATTCTTGCAGTGGAGGTAGCAGCTTACAGAGATGAGGCTTGACAAAATAAAACTGATCAACCTGCACCATCAGCCATTAAATGACTCTCTACATGCACTGGGCAAAGGCTTCTCTTATGTACCTATTCACTGTAAGAACTCAATAACTATAATGATTTTCAAAACATTCTTTGGTAAACTTACAGGGAGACTGTTTTCACCATATCCCCCTTAGCCTTCCCCTCAGACAGCTGTAAGGGATCAGAAGGATTTTCTTCCAAATCAAAATGACTTCCAAAATGAAGATCAAATTATATGATACATGTTACATATTATATTATTGGCCTTATTCTATCCTTGGATTATCACTGCTGATGTATTATACACATGTAAGCAGCCTTTTAATGATGGTGAAAAGGGAGCTGATTTAAACTTCTTCAGAAACTTCAGAAATGCATCATATTTTGTAAAGTGATCATATATTTTATATGTGAAATCTTAATCTGCAAAATATACCTGTCAGATAAATCTAGTGGAGTAAGAAGAACAATATTTGCCTCATAAATGTAGTGGAGTAGAAGTTTTATATGAAATTTGCCTAAAAATTTGCCTAAAATGGAAATACTGAAGTAAAGTAAATGTGTCTCTAAATTGTACTTTATAAAACGGATAGTTACCGACCTTGATTATAATTGGCTGAGCCAGGTTCGAAGCCATTGTAAAATACTACACACCTATAAACACACACCTGTGACATTACAACAGTATTGCTGTGCCAATTAGTCACCCATATAAATAGTTTCAAAATGTCAGATTTTGTTGAGAATCTTGATTTACCGGGTTTGCTAAGTGTGGATGAGTGGTGGAAAGAGATGGAAAGGATAGAGGAGGAAGATAAAAAAGAAAGCAGACACGTCTAGATTAATAAGAAAAAATCACATTTTTTGTTGCTGTGTGATTATTTTATGAAACCTTGCCAGATATATGTGGTAACTATGTAAAAGCAATACGGCACAAGAGGCTGTAGTTAACAGGGATTTTAGAACAGCTAAGGTGGTTTTAGTTATGATGTGGACAATGCCCCTTAGCTTTTCTAAAATCACTGTAAACCACAGCCTCTTGTTGCTTATTGCTTTAGTACACTACATGAGTAAGTGTGTATGTAGTTACATTCCAGCATTACGTAGTTGACATTTGGTTTCAGTTCATACAAGAAATCATGAGTCATTCACTAACTGAAACAGTGAACACACCTAATCAGATAGGCAAGCACAAAAGTATGTGCATAACTGTGCACGCTGAATCATGGTTACCTTGATTAAATTAAACAAGGCTTCTCCTAAATAAGCACACAAACATCTATGCTTTTGTGCGCACCAAAGGGGGAATTTTAATACTGGTTACTTGAGTTGCAAAACACGGGAGGAGAAGGAGACGGTGGCATCCTGAATGCAGGACGCACACAGTCACTGGATGACACTCTCCTCTCTTCTGCCTCAAAATAAAAACACCAAATCAGGTTTCAATTAGGGCTGTCAATCAATTAAAATATTTCATTGTGATTAATCGCATGACTGTCCATAGTTAATTGCAAATTAATCACACATTTTTTATCTTTTCAAAATTTACCATTAAGCGCTTGCTCTTGCTCTTATCAACATGGGAGTAGATAAGATAAGCTTGCTTTATGCAAATGTATGAATTTATTGTTGGAAATCAATTAACAGCACAAAACAATGACAAAGATTGTTAGAAACCCTCACAGGTACAGCATCTAGTTTTTAAAAAAAATATGCTTAAGTCACACACTTATGGCAAACTCAAGGCCAACAGGCAACAGATGGGCACATTGGCCAGCTAAACTCCCTGATTAAAGATGACTCCCTGGATCCCTCACTTCTAAAGCAAATCACACAATGTAACTATGTCCAACCTCAAATGGGAAAAATAAAGCAAAATCAAAAACATCCCCTTGTGCTATGGGATAAATACAGGATAATACAACATGAAACAAACAAATAAAGTGAGCAGAAATCAGTGGAAAGCAACAATCAGAAAGAAAATTACTTTTGCTCTTTGGTCATCATACGGGTTGTGTATCTTCGATATGGTGGTGACTCTCGATGGCAGTTAAAGTGCAGTCGTTGGATGCGATCCGAATTATTTCACACAGATCGTCATCCTCCACGATGTTAACTGGCCTGCAAGCTGCAGTCACACATTTAGCTGTCGCTGTTGAAAGTTTGCTGCTTACAGGTTTGCACATGGGTTTCCCTCACGCACTATCAAACGTGGTTAGCTGCAAGCAAGATGATTTGGGGCTAACGAGGCTGCCTGCATTAGCATTAGCTGTATACTTTGCAAGTAAATGGTATTTAAGACTAGATGTGCTCCGGTGGTAACTCAGTTCACATCGACAGTAACTACAAATAACTTTGGGCTTGTCGACAGACCCATCTGGCAGGGCTTTGAAAGTGAACTTGCCATTCAAAATACCTTTTTCTTTATCTATTTTTCCTTGCTAGTTTGCATCCGACTTAATGCGAAAGACCAAACTACAGGTGAGGCAAGGGGTCATCATAACAGAACCTACGTTAATGGCGTCAAAGAATTTAGTGGCATAAAATGTGTGTTAAATAAAATGTGTTAATGTGTTATTATTGAGTTAACTTTGACAGCCCTAGTTTTAATACATTATGAAAAAATATTATAAAAAAAACAACATCAAGTATAAGCTCTAAGAGTGATGATTGAACACAACCAGACTGGCTAATTAGGCTAAGTCTAATATCAGTTACACATATGGTACATTTTATCTCTACCACTCAGGCTCATAACAACATTGGTATATTGTTGCGCTTTATCTTTTTGTCTAGAAACATTCGAAGCAAATCTTCCACAATCACAACAAGAAAACTGAACTATCCAAATAGAAAAAACAGGCACCAGTTTGTCTCCATGGTGCACAAGAAAACTGAGTTTTTGACATGATTCGAAAAATATGTGTTCACTGTGTAACTAAAGGTGTCAACAACTGGTTTTCCAATAGCATTTTTCCAGGTGATCAGTTAAGTGTTCAGCTTCCAGCAGACAGGTTTGGCATCAGGTCAACTTGTGTCAAGTCCAAATGCAAATGAGAAATTGCAAAGGCTCACAGCTCTAACATCACCTCAGGTCACGTCACCGTTCATTCTGTTTCCATGACTTACTGACACATGTACATGCATGTGTTAGCAAGAGAAAGATGATTTATAATTAATGGAAGATGGAAGATAAAATGTTGGACCTCTATGTGATTAGTGATGTGTACAATCTTTTATTTCCTCCATTGACAGAAACTCTTGCAGCACCTGAGTGCGTCTAAGTAATGAACACTCACTTTTGCATCTTCTTAATTTATTCATAATACATGTAAATTGCAGAGGCAAACATGTTCCCTATTGTCAGTAGTTTATTTGTGTCTCCATCTGCTCAGAATATGCATGTCTTTTGGCTGAGGCACACACTCCAGACATCTCAAAGTTTGCAGCTTCATATGCATATGACTGATTCTTACCAATACAACAGTTTTTCTGCAGTCTGCAGTGGTTTGATGAACAGCGCATAATTTTAGGCAAGGCTCACACAGCGGGTACTTTCATTTAATATTCAGATATTCTGACACACTGGGATCTCATGATTATCATCTTGGTTTATATATAAGCTGTCCCACACAGATTCAAGTTCACATAGTGAGATCAATTTTTAAAAACTTAAACCCGGTTTCCTCTGGATAATCCAAATATATTCTGTCTGTCAGCAAGATTATTATGAGAGTTCTCAGTTTGTAAGTGCCAACTGATTTACAGAGGAGGGATCATTGTGCACTTGTACCCTGATATGATTAAATAATTGCACTCTTTTCATCAACTATTAAAAAAACTATTTTTAATAACTGTTTATCTCATGTACACACTGACAAGAGTGTCAGTGAAAGGTAAATTTAACAAACAGTGGTTGGCCCTTGAAAGTATATTTGGGATGCTGTATATTAATATTTGAAGTTCAGTATGATATTCCAGATTTACATATAATTATAATGTGCTGCTATATATCAATCTTTGGGGCACTGTATATTCATTATTCCCCAAGAAGAGTCTTCTCCAGAAAGCCTTAACTAAACACTGAAGTGTCTGATATAGTATCTGAGGTATCTGTCATCATATATATATATATATGTATAATTCTGAAATTCAGAGTATCCTATATGAAACTCTGAATTTCAGAATTCTGGCTCGGATTTGTTTATCAGAGTCATATATACGATTTTAATTCATCTTGCATGGATTTATGCTGATTCTTTTCAGTGCAGTTTGTCACTTGGAAAATTCGTTAATCACTCATTTCAGTTTTTATACATAATGTTTGGTTAGCTGTTCATGTGCTTACAAGTATTTTACATCGTAAAAATGTAAGTTATTTTAGTGCATTTTAAAGTTTCCATTCTGTTGTTTGAACAAAGACTTGCACATCATTGTGTTCTGTTTTAGTAAAATGTTTTGGTAAAACACAGCTGTGTGATTCTATTCATTAATAATACAGTTACAAAGGTTGGTAAAAAGGTTGGTATCAGTGTAGCTACGTGTTATAGTGAAATAGATTAAAAGTCAAGGCCCTGTAAGGACGATGATGAGTAAGACACGAATACCACTTTGTGGAAACAGACAGAATAAATTTATTCCAAAAAAATTAAATGAATAAATAAAAGAAAATCCACCTTTCACACGCTTCACTTAGATTGGCTAAATGAAAAAATATAGACCCTTTCAAATAAAACAAACCAACTTAACCTACAGTACCTACCAAAAAGAAAAGAAATGAAATTGTCCACCCCTCAGTTTCTTTAGTCCTTGTTTATTTCCTCTTTGGATGCAAGTTTCATTTTTCTTGAATAAGTTTAGTTCAGTTCAGTCAAGTCAATATGTTTTTGATTTTTTTCCAGTTAACTACATAGTTTCAGTTCAGAATCTGAGCAAATCAACACCTTGTCTAGTTTTTTCCACCCAACGTATTGCAACCAACACTGACAACATCTCCACTCCTAATCTATTGGATGTTATTCTGTTGATTCCAATACCCTTTGCTAGTATTGCAACCCAAATCCTGTCACTCCTGTCTCAGGTTTTTTAGTTTCCTGAACACATACTACATCTGGTTTTACAGCCATTTCTTTAATGGAATGCTTGATTTCCTGATCATTGGCCAGTAAGCTCCTGGCATTCCACTGTAAGAGAATTACCATAATTTGTATTAACCAACCCATTGTGCTTCCTGCATGACTGATTGGTGAGGTTCTCCCTCATTTATTCCCATGTCAGTCCCACTAATCCTAAATGATTCACTGTTGCTTTGACAACCAGCTGAATTTTATAATTTTTTGACTTTACTTCAGCCGTACTGCAGTGAATGTTACTAAAGGCCTTTTGTCCACATAAATCCTGTCATTTGTTCTGTGTTATAGCTCTCGAACCCCCATTGCTCCTTTTTCATTAGTAGCATTGTTCTGTTCTCTTGACACTCTTACACCTTCTGCATAAGAAGATCCTTCTTTCCACTTTTACTTTTTGGATATTATTCTCTTGTCTCATAACGTCACATCCACCATATGCCACATGATGGGCTCCACCACAGTTACAGCATTTTGGTTGCACCTCTGTTCCACACTTTCCATGGTCACCCCCACATTTAGCACATCTTCTCTGCTCTTTACAGTTTTTGGCTGTGTGTCCAAACCTTTGACAATTAAAGCACCTTAATGGCTTTGGCACATAAACTCTCACTGGGTAACTCATAAAACCTAGGAATACTTTCTTTGGCACACTCTCTCCTTCAAATTCAATCAATACTGTTTCACTATCCATTTTCACTCCTTTTGTTGTTTTCAGTGCATTCATTATTTTCCTCCTTTGAAATTACTCTTAAATTCTGCCGTATCTACACTCATTGGCACCCCTGCTTTCCACTTCAAGTTTTCCTACCTCTTTTAGTTTGAGTGCTTTCTCAAGTTGTTCTTCATTTGCACATCTCATTAATAGGTTGCCATCACTTCACATGTAGTATTTCCCCTATCTTACTTGCCAGAGTTGTTGTTAGCATAAACGAGTTGACTTTCTTCATGTTTTCTTGCCCCTTCTCATTAACCCTCTAAAACCTAGAGACAAAACAGAGTTTAATATTTTTGCAAGTTCTGAGCTTATTCTTTCAGTGAGTATCAAGTGTTATACATCATATGATTCTGAACTTGCTCATACCCTGCTTCCTCACTCTCAGGTCTCTCATCATTGTCATTTCTTATTTTATTCTCTTTTCCTTGTTTCTCTCAATTTTCATTCTTTCATCCCCTTATTTTCCCCTTGTTCTCTTCATCTCTCCCGTCATCATTATCCATTTCTGCCCAACTGCCTACCTCTGATCCGTTCACGGAGCAGTCGTGCTCAACCGCCACCAAGAAAGTTTCCTCAACTCAATTTGAATTTCCCACATTTTGCCTATTATTATTTCCTCGTTCAGGTCCTGCTGATGTCACCTCCATCTCTACTCTCCTAATCTCCCCTTCCCAGACTCTGCTTGTTTTTCTCAAGTAGGTCTATCTGTGGACTCGCAGTATCTATATGACACACCCACTTTACTACATGACACACCCACTTGGTTAGGTTTAGGCATGTGCAGTGAGATGGTTAGGGTTACGGATCAAGGGAGTGTGTCATGTATCATGCTGTTATAGTGACAACATCGACGGGAGTGTGCTGTGTAGTAAAGTGGGTTTGTCGTGTAGGTCTGCAAGACAGTAGGTTGACCCTTTTCATTTTTCTTTTCCATTTTTCTCTCCCCTTTTATTTTTTCCCTTTGACCTTGGCTGAATATGGACCTTTTTTGCAGACGCTTCGTGCCCTCTACGGGATATTTTGAAAACTGCAATATTAACCCTACAATTCAATTTGACTGTTTTTCTGATAAATTGATGGGGGTTACATCAGTTTCTAATAGCTCATCTTGTTTCATTTAAGTAAAGGGTCATGGGTTTGTCACTTTCTAATAAGCCATCAACAAAAACTTGTCAGTCACCTGCAATTACAAATCTCAATAAATCATTAAAAAGGTTTCTTATAGTAATCAGGTCTGCAGTTGTAAATGTTAATGAGTTGTGTATAAAACCTTATAGCCCTTTCTCCCCTTTTTGGAGGGTTAGTGGTCAAACAGTCCATTGGAGGGGCCCTCCTGATGAACTAGAGCTAACTAGACAAAGCAAGTTTGATGCTGGAGGAAGATTTTCCATAACCTAGTCTTGTATTTGTCCATAATTTAGATGCTGTTTTATATTAATTCTCTGATGATCAGTGTTGAAAATCCTGATACATACATTGTGATTGAGTGTCTTAAGAGACTAAATTGTGAAAAAGGGCAAGGAGGGTGAGTTCATTTTTTTGTGAGTACAAAAGTGCTACTAAATGGTGGTGGACAGAGAGCTGTACCGACATCATCATATCTCTTCTAGTCCTTGTAACTCAGCCAGAACCATGAGGAGATAAACGTCAGCAGCTGCTTCTCCTGATGGGTTCTCTTGCTTGGGGGACAGAGCTCTGTGCTCTGTGTTGTAAAGACAGAGGTTAGAGCCGATGTTCAGAGGTATATAAGCGCCAGCAGCTGAATGCAGGGGTGTAGCAGCAGGAGATGTAGGATCCAGCAGTACAGGGTGAGACAGTAGATTGACTGTGGGATTGTGTGCTGCATTGACGGCAGGCAAGCTGAGAGCCACATGAGTCAGTGACGAAAAACAACTCCTATTATCAACCTCAATACAATGCACTCTACTTCAAGACTGACTCCGATTCAGGCTTTAAATTACAGAACTGTGTCTTTTAGCACGGTATACTTTCAGCTGCATTTTTACCACTTCCCCTACCTTGTCAGACATGGACATGAGGCCCACTTGAAGAGTATTTATCAGGAACATTCAATGAATTCCTTTGCTTGTCTTAATGTTGAATGGCCAACCACTATTCATTTATTTATTTTTTCATGCCTTAGACTTTTACCTTTTTTTCTTGTTATGATATCTGTTCATTTCTGTAATGTTGATCTTGATGTGTAGGTCTTGAATATAAAATTGTGATTGTAATTGAGACGGACAGTGCACAGGAGAAGCTGAGAGACAAACATTATGATGTCCTGTGATATTTTTGTCGTTGTTTTAAATCTCTAAAAAGTAAGTTAAGATAAAAATAAAGATTGGAAAAATGATGTCCTCCAGCATTGGGTGGTGGTGGGTTAATAATAAAAGAAAGACATGGTGTGCATTTAAATATAATAAACAGCACAGTGGTGACGTAAAAGTCTACTTGGTGGTGATTTGTTGACCTAAACAAATTAATCAACAAATGATAAAAAGAACACATCTCTAGACATTCAGGGTTTGTAATACAGAGGTATTTCAAAATTCTGTATATCTATCTATATAAAACACAGGAGAAAATAAATTATCAATAAAAGAACAGGATGTGGATGTTGAACCACACTGAGTGTTGTAGATTTAACAGGAACCAGAGCTATGGTATGGCATATCAATAGGACAGATGCCGTGATGAATTCCAAATGAGATTCATATTCATGCAGCATTTTCATTTATCAATTTCAAACCTATATACCTGAAAGCATTCCTATCATAAAGGTAAAACAGACTTTTCTTCCATCACACCCATCTAAAGAATGGAGGTCACTTTCTGTTTTTATGTCACTCACATATTGTTAATTATACATAGACTATTCCAGCGCTGTAGAGAATTAATTCATCAGTGCAGAAGTCAAATCAAATCAAATCGACTTTATTTATATAGAACTTTACACACAACACAGTTGATCCAAAATGTTTCACAGCACACAGAGAGGAAGACAGAAAAAAAGAAAATTCTGTAGCTATCAGGCAGCCAATGTAGGGAGGCAAGAATGGGAGTGATATACTCTCTCTTTTTTGACCTTGTCAAAACTCTTGCTGCTGTATTTTGAACTAGTTGGACATGGGATTGAACTTGTTGGCGACGGGATCAAGCAGAAAAAGTGACACGGTCAAGGTCTGTAAAAAGTGATCATGTCTGACCATGAACTGTGAAGTTTAAGAGTTTGGGAATGTATACTAAACACCATGGGTTTGATAATTCTGCTTGTAGTTGGTTCAAATTACACATTTCTGGTAGAGTTTAGAATGATGTTGCAGATGGCTTTAAGTCAAGTCCCCAGATGTTTGATAAAAGAGTGCCACTAGGATCAATATTAGGTCCCCTGGTATTAACTCTATGTAAATAATATTACACCATGGCCTCTAAGAATTCTCAATTCTGATTGGCTGGCAGGTGTGGATTAACTTTTAGGAACCAAACAGTATTACCAGACACCTATGATGCAGGTGTTTTCTGTTCTGAATGAATTCTCCAGTATTAAACTCAGACAGAAAAAGTGACACTTAGCTAAGGAGCCTAGGGTTATTTGTGTAACCAGCAGTATAAAATTGATAAATAGCAGTTCAGTGAGAACCACACAAACTTAATTTCAAAAGTATTTCAAATTGGCATGAATCTGTATTCACATATCGACTAACAGTAACTAACAGTCGAAGGAAAACTTTTAAAATTTGTTAAAACGTTAGCTACAGTGAAGCTATGATTGTCCCACTGAGGTGTAGCCTGCAGGTCTGAGGGACTGAAGAGAGGAAAAGTGGCCAAACCACACAGAAGTCACAGATAGAGTGTGAGAGGGAAAGAGAGACTGAGATAGAGGGCTAACATGTCTGTGTCTCTGTGATAGATGGAGGGGGCGAGAGGCAGCCTGTGAGAGAGAGAGTGCTATGTGATATTATCTCCTTTTGAAAGACCATTTTAAAGTCCAACTGAAATTAAATTGCCCTTTTTGTCTACTGCAGCATACACATCTGCTCTTTAAATCACTTGTTCTCTATTCTCCTTTGAGAAAATATCAGAAACAAAAGTGAGAAATTATTTCGACTAAATTAACTTACAATGGAGTCCTTATTTTGATACAGAAAATCTGATCTTGCATAAAGCAATAACATGGTGTTCTATCATAGGAAGAGCAGACAGTCACACTGAGCCTGATAGCGTCCTGCTATACAACACAAGAAACAAACTTTGAACAACAAACCTGCTAAAGCTTTCCTTCTTTTCTATCTTGAAATGTTGTATCTTGACATGAACACATGTCTTGTCCCTTGCACCATAGCTTGTTGAACGAGCCACTAAACAAACATTCATTGGGGAAACTGCACTGCTGACGTCATTTAGCATGCTAGGTAGCTTCTAGAGAATGTGAAGATATGTCACACCGCCTGCATGTTGCGACTGGGGTGCCATCTTTGGAGGACAGCACTTTTACCGCACGGTGGTGTCTAAAAATTTAAAAGGTTAAATCTGTTAAATCTCATGGAAAAGGGAAGGGATGGAGAAGGAAGCAGAGAAAGAAAAGGGACTCTACCTGGAGAAAATGAATCTCAGTGCAAAGTCATGGTATTTGGAAAAACTATGCACGATAAACAACATAGATCCAGATGACTTGGCAGCCCAAGACTAAATTACAGACTCTGATGCACTACCTCCACCCACATACCTTGACATTGTAAATTATCTTGTTTTTAGACTGAGTGCAAACACTTTGCATGAGTTTAAAATTTATAAATCCCTAGAAGCCCATGAACAGTTTTGTGGCAGCTGGGTGCACAATCTGCTAATTAACAAGTCGGCTAACTACAATAGCACAGTCATACTCACGAAGGTAAGGTGTGATAGCAACACACTGTCTGTCCATGACTTGTAGCTGCAGCAGTTTTTTTTTTTTTTTTTTTTTTTATCTTGGTCTCTTTTTTCCGAAAGGCACCTGTAGCCATTAGCTTGCCAGCTAATGACAATCAAACAAGCCTCCAACACTTAGCCTCCTCTGTGTCATCTATCATAATCATGGAAATGTACAACTTTAGGTCAGGTTTTACCCCTTCCTTATTTTTCAACTAAGCACTGCCAAGTCCGTTTTTATGCTGTTGGCATCTTGTATGCCATCAGCTCTACGTCAAACCAGGTGTTCTCCAGGTTAGGGTCTGCTTTTTATGAAACCTGAAACTTGCTTATTAATTCAGAGCTTTTTCGAAGCTCCCAAAAGACAAAATGTATGCATTGCACATCAGCACGAACCTTTAATGTTCCTACTCATGATATCAATGTAAATCTAATCAGTGTTATAAATACTTAAGAATTTGGTTGAATAGCAGATTGACAAAACTCCCAATTTTAAACAGAAAAGCCATTATACAATCCACAATACTGTCTACACTGGACTATGGACATATCCTGTATGCTCATGCTGTTGCCACTACCCTGAAACCATAGGATATAATTTACCACAGTATTATTCAATTCATTACTCAAGACAGTCATTGCTCTCACCACTGTAAGTTACACATTTGTGAACAGCCATGACACCAGATCACAGGATAGCTTAGTCTTAAAAGCTCCTCATACCAACTTTTAAGTTGTTAAGATTACTTTCTGATATTATGCACTTTACTACTGGGATGAACTGCAAAACAAACTGAAATTAAAGAAACTCACTCCTTTGAAGTTCTACTTGCTGATGTTTTCAATATTTGTGATTGTTTTAATTAGTGTGTCTGTGTGTGTGTGTGATGATTTTGTGTGACAGATTTGTCTTGTCTTCTCAGGTCTTTTTTCCAATAAAGCTGAACTAACTAACATGCCTTTGCACTTGTTGGCAGTTCCCTGGTGACATAACAGCAATAATTTCACCTCATGTGTAAATGGTGGCATTTATCTGACTCATTACTCCTGGTTTCTGTATCATGGAAAAAAGCAGCAGGCTGCTGTCAGGCTGCTGTTGACTTGACAAGGTGACATTAGCAGCACTGAATATCTAAACAAACCTTAGATGTTGTCAGATATGTATGTTTATTTGTCATTATCTTTGGATGTAGGGGCAGTCGGCTGGTAATTGGCGATAAATTAATCTGGTTGCCTGATGCTTCGACTGTTAAAGGCACCATTCAGCACAGAAGTCTAACCAAACAGTTTGAGGGAGGAAGCGGCACACACAAAGGTGAAATGTGAGCAGTGGCTGGATTGAAATACCTGCTGCATGTAAATAAATGTGTAATGGGTTGGAAATGCCACATACTAAGTTTTTATGTAAACAGACACCCCCTAATTTTTTGTTAATTATTTGAACTAATCTAACTCCGTTTATACAGTTTTGACATCAGGTCAATACTCAAAGATGTCAGTAGGCAGTGCTCTAATGTCACTGTGGATACCTGAGGGAGGTCACTCGTACCTGCTCTGCTCATGCGCAGCTCAATATTAAATGAGCATCGGCTAGAGCAAGACGCTAACTTTGGCTCTCTCCCTTATTAATCCACAGGTATGTTAAAACTTGCTTTTCTATGATTAGCTCTGTTTACTAGCTAATGTAAATGCATTACAAATCGTTCTGTGAAGTTGTGACATGGTTTAGAGATGTATTTGGAACGTATTTTTGTTGCTGTGTGTTTTCGTGGGCGCCGCCATTGATAATAGTTACCTCCGTGAATTTCGGTTTTCTACTATTTTGTCAGTGAAAGTTTCAGACCTTTGCATGTGGTAACATATAAAAATGTGTTTAAAAGATTGTTTTAGAGTATAAGCCAGTCAGTCGCGAGTTAATGGTAAATAGAGATGCTATATTCAAACCAGTTTCACTTCCGGTCGCTCGTTAACAGGGCAGAATCGCGCCATTTTGTAAAGGTTAAGTGCAAGTGCAAGTGAGTGTTATGCTAATGTTGCAGAAAGGTTCTGTGTACGTTATATCAGTATAGGATGAGTGTAACTGTGGTGTATGTGTTAAAATAGGAGAGATTGTAGTAATGTCAGTAAAGTAAATGTGTGTTTTGGGTAATATAATTTTTGTGCTGTTATATTATATTTTATACATATATTTTACATATATATATATATATATATATATATATATATATATATATATATATATATATATCTTAGATTATATTCTATACATATATTACATTATATTTTAGTTAAGCCTATTCTTATTTATTTAGAAATATAAGTCATATTTTAAATTCGTGTGAAGTTATTTTTCTTTAGACAGAATATTGTTTATTGTGAATTTGGTTTCAACATTTATTTTATTTCTGTGACATGTTTTGGTGTGAATGTGAAATATCAACTTTGAAGCAGCAGGTTTCAGGAAACTGACGTAACTGAGAAATATGTACAGTTTTATACTGTTGTGTTCAATATTAAATGAGCATCGGCTAGAGCAAGACGCTAACTTTGGCTCTCTCCCTTATTAATCCACAGACCATGTTTTTATCGGCTACACAGCGCACCCTTGCCTGTGTAACCTTTGCTGGCGGTCCAGATTTCCCCTAGGTCTGGCACCGGTAACAAATACCTGCGCTTTGCGGAGCACAAGTTCATTAGCACCTGTGAGATTGTGTGGAGCCAATCCAAACATCAACCTCACACATGAAAGGTTGGATGCTTGAGAAGATAACACACACTAATAAGGAACTTTAATCAGTGGATTTCTCTGGTTTGCACTCATTTTAGCATGGCCTTCTCCCACAGCATTATACAGAATGTTTGCATTCATGTGTCTGTGACTCATACAGTGACATCATTATATGTCTCTTGGGATCATGCCACTTACTGTATTTGTCATACCTTGTTGTCATGGCTACTGGATAAAACCCCTTCCCCCACATGCCAGTGTTCTGTGGATAGAGAAGTAATGATTCTACAGGTGGTGGTTTATTGTTAGTTAAACATTGTTGGATTTTTCTATTCAAGCCTGAATGTAAGTAGCACACTGCAAGTTAATACATGGCAAGCTGTTATTCTTGGAAAGTGTCATGAGGTAGCATTCACATTACATTCACTCCAAACCGTCGCTGATGGTATTGCATATTGAATTGAAATAAGGCTAGTAGCTCTGGAAATAAAGTCACTATATGTTGCTACATTACTTTGTTACTCATCAGCAAGATTCCTTTATGTTCTTATGAATATAGTGGGACTTAGAATATATTTGATGGGCTTAAATTACCCTGTGTTATCAACAGATCTATATTTTCCTAGAAAGGGGGGAAAAAAACCCTCTCCAACCAGGGGTGATTCATCTCTTGACACATCCCTGGTGGAGGATGATCTAACAGAGTAAATGAGGAGATTGAAAGCCTGATGAGAGCTAGGGATGTGGGAAATCCACAGTGGCAAAACCTTCATCATGTGTTCCAACAAAAATGCCACTGGTATCAAAGACTGCATTTCAGTGCAGAAGGCAGATGTGTCAATTATGTAGTATGGGCTGATGCAGTGTTAAAGGACTCTGTACTGTCACTATTAAATCATTCAGCTAACACTGCTGACAAGATCATCATATAGCCAGAGAGCAGAGTATGCTTTCAATTATATATACATAGAAATCCATATGTATAATCTATATATGAAGACAAATGATGCCTTTTGTTTTTTTGTAAACCAAGGTCAAAGGTTTGCTAAAATGATGTACATACATACATGATTGTAACATCCTGGAAAAATATAATTTATTGAGCTTTGAGAACTTTAAATTTTTTAAATATGCTTGTTTTGTATATAAGGCTTTGCATGGGCTTGACTCCCCTTTAAATGAATTCATTAAACAGAGGGCTGACAGTGGCAATAGCACCAGGGGCACCACTAGAGGGGACTGTGTGTTACCATGTAGACACACCACATTTGGACAAACTGTGCTATCAATAAAGGGAAGTAAGTATTGGAATGGCCTACCACTTGCAATAAGGGAGTGTCCCACACTACCGGACATGTGTACAATGTAGTTTGTCTTTTTCTACTTGTGTATTCGTATATTTGTATTTGCATGTTGTTACTTAAACTTAAACTGTTACTACCTAGGGACTACGGATGTAAATTAGCATTTTTTGCTAACACCAGCATATTTGCATTTTGTATTTTATACTGATATACATTAATGTGCTCTGTCCCTCTCAAATAAACAAACAAATAAATAAGTAAATAAACATAATGATCACCTTTATCTTCATACATATGACCAAATGGTGGAAAAATATGAGTTTTGAGTTTATGTATCCACCCTATAGAGCACAAAAAATGACATAAGCATAAATAAATAACTAAATAGGTTTTGGCAATGAAAAAGGACATGATTAAATTAATGTCCTGGTTTCCTTCCTTCTACATTTCCATAAAGAATCTTTTATTTACACTATTTCTGTATTTCTGCATTTATTCATTTATGTATGAATTTCTACACTTACTTATTTCTGTATTTCTACATTTATTTATTTCTACGTCTACATCTGTATTTCTGTGTCTGTATGTTAATGAGGTAGGCGGTCCTAACTTCAGTCTAAAGCCAAATTGGTTACAGAGCAATGATGGTTTTGGCTCTACTACTGCTGCCTTGGCTTGACCACAGCCCTCTGAAGCAGCAGACGAGCCGAGTGACTGCAGCAGCTTCTGAAGGAGGATGCTAATATGCGTCTTCATCAGTGATTCACTGCCAGCATTTTTAAACCAGCGTGGAGCTGCTATTGACTGTACTTACAGATCCTAAGGGGTCTTCTTTGCTTTTTGTTCAGTAAGCTAATCTGTGTTAGCTAGCTAGCTAACTTTAGCCTACTGTAAAACTCTCAGTCTGGTAGGACAACAGTTATTTGTTTATAAATTAGATTTTGAGTTGGCAAACCCGTTCTCAATTCATATGTAACTAACAAAATTATGTTTTAATGTAAATATCAAAATTATCAGCCTACCATAGTTCTTTAAAAGTTTTGTAATTAACGTATAAACAAGACAAAGGACAGCTTAAAATAAACACATTCTTTTCTGCTCTTAGCTGCCATAAAAAGGAGCTCACAAGTTCCATTTGCACAATAAAATTGAAAAATGCAATCTCCAAATGGACAAAAGCCTTTAGATAACAAAGACAAAACTAGAAACTACAATTACTAGAACAATTAAAGAATTAAAGGTGGATGATGTAACTAATTCTTGGTAAATTATGGAGAAGAATTAAAATTTGAAATTTTAATTAGCAGGAAATAAAAAAAGAATTTTTCTTCAATTAATGAATGCATGGAGGTGGGTTAATTGGACATATAAATGAAGTAGAAAACAATGCCAACTATAAACATGATATGATATGATTCAGTTTCAGGGGTCACTAGAGAGGGTTAGCGACCTGTTTGAAATGTGTGGCTCGAGTAAGTAAATAAATGATTGTGGAAAAACATTACATTTCATGATAATACTCATTGGGGAATGCAAAAATGGGGTCTAATTTGCGGATTTCAATCAACGTATTTGGGTTATTGTAAGTGCCTTATTGTAGGCCTTAAAGAAAACAAGTAAAAAAATAGAAACTCTGCATTTGACACAGCTCCAAACCAACCCACTTACAACTGAAAATCAAGGGGAAAAAATAAGTGGAAAAAAACTAACTTTATATTCCAATTTTATTCTGAACTGTCTATAACCTCAAGAAAATCATGCCAAAACCGTTCTCCATAAAAACATGAGTTGCTGCTGTGCATCACTGGTCTCCACACTGGTCTTGTTTGATGATTACTTCACACACCAGATCATTTCACAGTCTCTCCCGGACTGACATTCCAACTTTCGACAGTGCTGCTTCGCTTCATAGCAACACTGAGGGTTTCTGTGAGGCATATATTTCCACTCTCACATGCATGCTTCATTCAGCTATTTGTATACTTCTCGTGGGGAACTGAAATGTGTCTGCCAGCGCTATCCGAACAAAGACTGTCTAACCTGCAAGTTTAACATCAATTCAATTTCAACAAATCCTTTTAAAGACCTTAATAATTGCAGCTGAGCAGATCATGTGCAGCATCACAATTTTTTTTCACAATTCTTTTTCTCTCTCTAAATTTTTCTATGGTTCTCACATTAGAGGAGGCTGAAAGCTCACCCTTATAGAGAATTAAAGGACAGTTTAAGTTTGTAGTTACATTAACTTCAATCTTTTTCCACCTACATGCAGCCTCGGGTCAATCTTTTTATTGGAAATGATCACTGACTCTACTTTTTGTTTTTTCATAGCCATTTATCCAAACCTAGTTTTAAACTGGATGTATCTGTATAGCTTAAGGGGAAATTCTTCTTCTCAAAACAGTGACAATATTGCACTCATTGCAGTGAGAGAGATGGCCTTGTGTTGATGTTCTACAACCCAATTACTCACCACTCCCACATGTATAACCTTAGGCAGGAAATGAGCAGAGGTAACCCAGTTTAGCGTGTTTAAATAATTATATTTCACCTTACCCCCAAACTCCTTTCTAACAAGCTGTTTACACTGATGGACAGGTTTCTTTTAATAGATGTTAATAATGATCAACTCAAGGTATTGTTAGTGTGCTGAGGTTCATTTCTAGGCCATCACATCGCCATGACCAAAAATGATCTAAATAACTCATCTTTCACAAGTTACAGAACACAGAACTCTTCAGCTCCATTTTCATGTTGCTTGAAAATTTTGTTCAAAAGCATTTCTTGCTGTCACGGTCTATCAAAGAAGAGTAGTAAACAGTTCCCCCAGGAGCCTGCCTTTTATCTTGCTGAAATTATTATTTAAATGGGAATACATTTGATCTGGTCTATTTGCCCCAAAGAAGCATTTCTGAGCTCATCAATTCAGCGAACCACAGAATGATTGCATGTAAGTATATAAACCCTGTGATGTTTTTGCAGTCTTAGCAAATCCCCTTTGAGTTTCTGATGATCCAGTTACCAACTATTTCAACTTCATTTAATGGCAGACTTCTTGAATGATAAAACATTGCTTTCTGGTAATTGCTGGGTGTTTTCTATTCATCTCTGTGTGTTTCCTTGCGCTGTCCACAAGCACATGACCTGGGATTCTGTCTTCTAATCCCTTGAATGTGTCTCATAGGAGACAAGGAGCGAGAAAGGAACCAGAGGAACCTTGAGCAAGGAAACACAGCGTATTTTATAACAGACAGCAAAATTCAGGGTCAATCAGCTTATTGATTGGTCACTGCAGCAGTACTGCGATATTTATATTATTTAATTACTGCAGCAGTGTAGCCAGGACTAACAGCACCAAATGCAGCTGTAACATTTTCCCTGTTTTTTGGGTTTTTTTCTTTCATAAAGTTCAAATGATTACATGTGTGTATATCTGAGTGATGACCAAAACTGGGAAAAACATAAAAGGCTTATTTTTCATTTTCTTCTTTTCTAAGTGCATCTTGGCTGATTCAGGTAAAAAGTTCAAGTCCAATTACATTTGTTATTATTTCCACAGCCTAAGAGTCAGCAGTCCTATAATAACAAGCCAGTGCTCAAAAGGATGGATCCATTGTACCTGCAGCTTTCCATGAAATAATTGTTTTCTTTTTTAGAGAATTTTTGCTGTTTTAAGTATGTTATCTTCTTCCAGTATTCATCAGATTTTGATTGTTATTGTTATTCCCTTTCAGTCATTGTCTGTCATTGTCTGGACAAAATTTACAAAATGTCACTAAATGTATACATATCAGGGGATGTCTTCATCATACTCTGGATATATTTTTGCTTTAACTTTAATTAAACACCATTTTTCTTTTGCAAATGTTTGGATGGATGGCCAGTGTAGAAGTAGTGAAACACTTGCTGATGTTCAGTAGTGACCTCATTTTTCTTCACCTTGTCCTGTAGCGGTTTGTTGTGCATGTATGAATCTATGGTTCATTGCCCATCAGATTGTCCCCTTACATAATATGAGGAATATTTCAGATCTTATTTTCACATCTGTCATGACATGTGGGAGGAAATTATTTAGATATAAGAGTCAAGCAATTACTGACAGCCCATAGCGCAGTGCGTCATCAGTGCCATCACTGAGGGAGCTAAGATGTGCCATTCAGTAAATACTCGCTTCTCTTTCTTGCACCTCTCTCTCACATCTGTGTTGGAAGGAGCAAAGACACAAAGAAGAGATGCAAATCAGGGAAGCGAGGAGGCACATTAGCTAAATGGAAAGCACCCTATACATGTCGGTCCAGAGTACGGAGTTTGAGAATGTGTGCTTGTGCTGGCTCCCTTTCTGCCTGCTGCTGTGGGTGGTTTGGTTTTCTGGTTCAGAAGCCAATGTTTGTTTTGTAGGTTATATTATTTTGGTATTGGTTGTTGGGATGTTTTATATGATTTGACTGATGATTTGATACGTATAGACTTAACATTTTTTATGTAACTTGGGAACTATATCACACTATGCATCTGTGTAGTGTGTAGTGTTAGGATAGTTTAGATTGGGCGGAGTGATACGCCATACAGTGAGGTAATGTATCAAGTTTATTGTTAATCCATCAAATCAGGTTTAATCAAAGTAATATTTAACACTAACATACACCAGAGTTACACTGGTGACAGCGGGTTTGTGGATTGCTAACTTTACAAATATACATGAGTCAGGCAGTGCAACATGAAATGTTCAACCACTGGGTATAGGGCCTCAGATCTATTTTAGTGGCTTCACTACTAACCTTCCTCTTCTTTGTCTTTTCAGGCCCACTCATAACTTTCTTAAGTTTTCAAAGAAGAGCAACTGGTATATGGTACAGCCAAACAAGCACACATTGTTTTAATAAAGTCAAATCAGTAATCAGCCTTTTTCCAGCATGTCATGAGCAACCACAATCTGATTTCATCCTGCACACGGCACAGATAATTTGCCTCACAGCAGCAGGGCACAGTAAAAGAAGTGGGTTACCTTGCTGAGAAGTTGGAGGTGTGCAATCCGTCAGCTGCAGCTCTTCATCTGACCGCTCACAGTTTGCCCCTTCTTGTTTAATTACTTGTTATGATATTTGAAACTGATCCACTGTTTAAAAATGCTAAAAACAACCATCTCAGTCACCTTTGCGGCTTAGGCCTTTGTTGCATGTTATTCCCCATCTGTCTCTCTTTATTTCCTTTTCTTTAGGCTAACGTTTACTGTTGGCTACAATGCCCCCAAAAATGTATATATAGAAGAAGAAAATCTGAAACTTTACTGTTTTGGATCACTCTCACCGCATAGCGTTGTTTTTGACCACAGCAGACAGCTATTTGAGTTGGTGAATATAGTCAAGCATTTAGCAGCTAAATAGCAAAAGTTGATAGAGATAAAACACAGAGTTAAAGGAGAGTGAACAATGGACTTACATTGACCAGGTTGCCAGAGACATGACTCCAAATGTATGATAATGCATGTTGCTCTGTAACTACTGGATGTGTAATAATCCAATTCAGTTGAATTCAATTTTATTTATATAGCGCCAAATCACAACATGAAATATCTCAGGGCACTTTTCATATATAGAAGGTCTAGACCATACTCTTTATTTTACAGAGACCCAGCATTACTCCATGTATCAAGCCACCCACCTCAACAGTGTGTTTGAATGCATAAAATGATAGTAACGCTTTGAAATACAATAAGGCCTTCACACTACTCGGTGCTGAATGTAAATACATTGAAAGGATACTGCTGAAAAATGCTGACCATAAATACTATCAAAATAGGGTTTGATTAAATAATAATAATAATAATAAATAAATCTTGGAGATGATACCTTTTACTTTGTTCACACACATATTCCACACATGCTCATATTACAATCATGACTGGTAACTCTGATAAACATACTCTATTACTAATATTTGATTCCATTTTGATCCTTTATTCATGTGACTCATGTGACTTTTGTCCTTTGCTCCAGGCCATGTTTATGACATGTGATAGACCTGAACAGACCTGAAGCACTAACATCTTTACACAGTGATGCTATAGCAATAACAGGAAGCAAGGTTTGCACAGTGAACCAGAATCTAATGAAAACATACTGTGTAACCTTTAGGTTACTCATGCTTGACCACTAACGACATTCTTTATTGAAAGCAACCAGTAATAATCCCACAGGGGGAGACACCTGTCTCTTTCAATGAGGACAATCTCTGGAAGGGTCATGTTTAGGGAAGAACAAATCAGTTAACTAATCCCACGTGATGCCTTAACAAAATACAATTTGACCCTTTAAATGAAAAGAATTGCTTTACGTTTTAGAGTGAGGCATTTACTACATACAACACCAGAGTGAATGAGCTTCATCAGATTCATCAAAAAACTGTTTACCATTCCTAATTTTTCACCTCTACGACTGTAAATAACCCAGCATGAATAATTCAACTGAAAGATATGCATAGTCACAGACTAATTTGAAAGGAGTCAGCTTGAGTGATGAAGCTATCATCAAGTCCTATGTCTGGCTGCTTCAGATACCGTGGAAGCATGGAAACATGCCAAGCTCAGCTGAGGAAATCAATGGACAGTTTTTCAAGCCAGCAGTTTGCTTTCAAGCCAGCAATTCTGTACTGCTAAACCTGGAGTATGCTCTAAAAGTCAATAAAAGACACATCTAAGGTTGGTGGTAGAAGCAGTGGAACAAAAAACACCACTATCCCATTTATTGTCATCACATCCTGCAGATGATAGTGAAAGGCAGAATGCACAGGTCTGTTTCCTGAAAACCTGAAGAAATAAAACAATGACTTAAAGTAAGGACACTCCCCAAGGACATCTATCAGTACTATCCAAAGACACTGAAATCAGGGACATGAAACGTTGTACTAGACTGAAGAAAATGACTCCTGATTATTTCGACCAGTCTTCTTGATAGCTCTGGGTGAACATTGAGCCATGTTAAATATTAGTGTCTGTAGACATCCTATTCCAAACCCACACCATCCCCTACATACACATGAAATATATACTGCCTCATCTTAATCACTCATTGCCTAAATTTAATAAGGGGCCCTCTTGCTTCTCAAACGCTCTTTATGGCTTCAGACAGGATAAAATACCATGAAGAATCTGTTACCTCTTGTTATATAAGACTCTTCCTCATGCTTCTGGGGTCCTCAGCTGTGCTTGATTGGGCTTGGCTGAGCACTACTGCATGTGTGAAGAACTCTTGTCATTTCCTCCACCTGCTAAAGGGAATATAAGTTTTCTCGAGCACAATTTCCCAGTTGTTTACTTTAAAAATTAGAAGGAACTGCCACTTATTCAGATATTTTTCTTTTAAACCTCACATGTAGATACATGGTAATCTGATACCTGTGCATACCAACTAAATATAATGTCATAAACACCCACTGACCTGCCTATGTAATAAAAATTTTGAACATATAACTTTGTAACATACAATTATGTAATAAAAGACTTCATCCCTCACTGGCTTCCCACTCATGAACCAACCATGTCTCCTAAAAATGACAATTACGTAAATGCTACTAATTTGCAATAGCAAGATTTATGTTTTGTGTTAACATAACGAGGAAATGTTTTTAATGAACCTACTCAATTTGCAACTTTGCAAGAGTTTATCTACAAAACGTTCACTGACAACACATTTATACATATATATATATATAACATAAATCTGTTTGGTGCAACTAAAGCAGCGGTTACATTTTTATGGAACTTGATTAAAGCTCCCCCCAGTCATATTTTAAGGCATATAAAAATATTCTGCTTGAAATAACAAATTGTGTCTGATAAGGATTTTTCACAAAAATGGTAAACTACCATACTACTAAATGCTTAAAATTACATCTACTCAATGTCTCTCAGAGAAAAATCCAGAATCTTTGAATATAAAAATATTGTTTTTTTGAAAAGTTTAACTGCTGGATACAAGATGTCTCCGTCTTCACTGTGAAGTCCATTCTCAGCGTATGTGTCCTGGAGGCTTCAAGTTTCCACATCACACTTGTGTAAATTGTACTGGACCACAATTGGCTCCAAACTAGCTGTGATGTCACATTTCATGCTTGTAGGTATATGCCTTAAAATCAGATTTAAGTTGAGCACAGGGAAACTTTCTACTTTCAGCAGATGAATGTGAAAACTGCTTTCTAGTGTCAATCTTTGCACAAACATCATTCTGCACAGTGAAGCTCAAACATCCAACTGTAAAAACAAGAAGAAAAACATATTTTTCAGTGGAGGGGGACTTTAACCTTTGAGAAAGATTGTTGTGTTGGTTAAATATTTAAAAAGTGAAGACAAACTTGAAGCACAAGACATTTTTGGTACTTTTTCAATATTACACCTATTAAATATTAAAAAGGTACTGCACAGTAAAATATGTTTTTTGAGCTGTAAACTGAATTATATGACTGTTCTGTGATGAAACACATCAATGCTGGTGTTAATATTGACATTGACATCAAATTTATAAACAATAATCCATTACATGGCATTTTTCAATGCTTTTAGCAGCACCAACAAAATTGTATTCACATCCATTATATCTGCATGGCTAGACAACACCATCAGTAAGTGGGAAGGTATACATATTTAAATTGGGTGAAAAGGCCCTTCAAGATCTTGGCATTGATCATTATGGAAATGACTGTGGAGTAAACATATCACTCATGATTTGATTCTCACCACACATAGCAAATGAAGTCAGAAAACACGTGCGGGCTACAACTGACAGCTCTTTCATGTCAACCATCACCTAATGGGCTTCCAGTTTCTTCTGTGATGAAATAAAAGATCCAAAGCAGCCTTGCTGTGATGTGCACCCTGCTTCTGACACGTGTGACACTATGTTCTTTAATGTTCAAAGCACCATAGGAACTTAAGTGGGGAAAGAAGCTGTGTGGTCTGCTGGGTAAAAAAGAGATAAAGATTCTTAAATTGGCCTCTAATGGTGAAGTGCTTGTGTGTAGGTACAGGAGATGTTATTTCCAACCTCCCCATCCTCTATCACCACGGCTACACCAATTGCATCCACTTCAGTGTTTTTCATTTCTTGTACATAGACATTGCCTTTCTATGCATGCTCTGAGGGAATGGAAACCTCATTTTAAGGAAAAAGTAAAAGTGCTTTGTCAAAAATGTATCTCACATTCAATCTCTCCTTTAAATCATCTTTTGTCTTGCAAATGTGCTTTATTAATAAATGGGAGTAGATTTTACTTTGCTTGAAGAAAAGGTTGACTTATTAGAATTATTTTCTAATCCTCTATTTTGGAGCAAAAACAAATCACTCATTAACCAAACTTAAATTGATGTGACTAAAGTGGAAGCATTTGAGATAATAAAATTAAATTGTCTTTGTCGTTGTCTTTGCAAAACTCATTTTGCACTCTGTAGACCTGCACCCATAGCACAAAGAAAAGCAATTACATAATCACAATCTTTATCTGTTATGTAGCGAGGATGATACCTAATACTTAGAGCTCATTGTGGTCTGTTTTTTTTTTTTTTTTAAATAAGGGTTTAAATCAAAAGTAGGTGCTATATTTAAAATGATAAGGTGTGACTGATGAATCTCATACATCACAGGGATCAGGCAGAGCAATAATGGGTCATAGCTTGAAAGCCATCTGTTCCCTGACATTTCAGGTGAAATGCAGGTTATGTTGTGTTCTCCACCAAGAAACCATTGACTGCACATAGCAAGTCCAGCTTTTGTCTTTTATTGACTAGTACATTTAATAAAATTTTGATCAATAACATGAAAATCTTAAGAGTCAACCAAAAACCACAAACATCATCTACTTCTGTATTAACAATAATAGGACATGGTGAGCTCTGGATTGACAGCTTTGCTTTTGTCTGAAGATAAAGGCCTTAAAGGACCATACTGGAAATTTTGAACTACTGTCAGATAAACATGTAGTAAATATACTGTAGTTATAGTATCTTGGTACAGTTCTACAAAATGTGTCCAGGCTTTGTAGAGAAGTGTAAGCCAGAGCAACTAGAGCAGCAATAGCTGAGCATTTTTAGATCAAGTTATGATATAAACATGAGTAAAGTTGTCATACAAACTTCATGTTTTGAGTGAAAATACTTTGTAAAGTTAATGGGTTGATTATAAAGTGAAGAAAAAATGAGAACATGACTTGAATAGACACTAATAATACAGCAGGCATTGCCCTCGAGGATGCAGCAGACCAAACCACAATCCATGCCTGATATATATTGAATGTAAAGCATGTTAGCAACAAGCACAAAAGCTCAGACGCAACTCAACTGGACTGTGGAAACAGCCAACAATGACAGAAGGCCTGATATGTAACACACTGTGCTGAGACAAAGACCTCTGATGCATGAAAACAAAAGCAGTAGACACTTGTGGGACACAAAGTCAGGTCTCTGAGATCAAAGTTGAATGCTTATCCACCATTTTTGCTTTGCTACATAAAGAGCACACAACAGTATTTCCTGCACTGGCCCTGAACATTTGTATTAGAATAAATTGGATAAAATAGTCTGCTGTATAAATATCCCCATATGAACAGAGGTCCAATTGCACACAAAGTGCTGTGCAGAGGCCTGTTTCACCTTGGTAATCCATTATCATTATATCTGTATTTATTATTCATTAAAGCTACATCATTGTTGTGTGGTAATGCAGCACAGTCTTTTATAAGAAGTCTCCTCCAACAGCAATAAACCTCAAGCCTCAAGTTTCAAGTCTCTGCCGACAAGTTTCATACTGTATAGAATTAAATCCAGTGGTAGCCTTAAAGGTAGAAAACACACATTTAAAATCTAAAATTTTAAATCTAAAACACCATACCATGTAGGCTAAAGGAGTAAATATGTATGATTTGTGGTCAAGAGACGTAAACCTGTAAAGACATTGTTCTGGTTCTGTAAATACAATGAATGAAGTTGTTGTACTCATCAGCAACAGTGTCTTGGTACTCTCAGCTATGTCTTGTCTGTTGAAGTGAATCAACCATATCTTGTACAGTGTACTACATGGTTTAACAAAAGAACGGAGTGCCCTCTAGAGGAAATTATTTGCCCACACCACCAGATATAGATAGCCAACTCACAACCCTTAAAATGTTTTTTAGAAGAGCCTCCATATCAAAGGATGGTTGAACCACTGAAGACACTTCTTGAAGAGGGAGCTTCATCACATACCTTTATGACTCGTAAAGTGAAAGGGCCAAGGATTTAAAGCATATAACATATACTAAATATTATATTAAATATAAATTTTGATTAATGATTTATTAAGTTTGACTGTATACTAATTGTATGCTAAGTGAACAGGGGCTTAATTGTAGAACTTCCAATGTGCAGCTATTTAAAAATAAATTTAACTGTATTTTTGAATGTGTGTATTTTTTTATCACTCATGCAGGTTTGTTCTTTGTCCATGAGATGTCAGTGCTGTCATGTAGAACAAGGAAGCACAAGTAATGTATTATTATGGTTTAGATTGTAATGTGGGGTGATTATAATAGAATAGAATAGCACTTTATTGTCCACCAGAGTAGAACATTGTGTAGCTCATCAAAACATGAAAGCAGCATAAGGACATGTAACACAGGAATTTTCAAAGTCTGAGACTGTGGGCCTCCCTCAGACAAAGCTTAGAAAAAGCCCCCACCCCCTTAGTTTAATTGCTTAGTTTTGCTCAATTCCTGGATGCCTATGGGATCACGATTATGTTATTTGATCCCACAGACACTCAACAATTGAGCCAAGATAACCTAATATTGCTGTTTGACATAACTTCAGACCACACCAAATACATAAAAAAGTCTGTTCTCGGGCATTTATTAGTTTCTGACTCTGGGAAAGGGTGAGAAACAGTAAAATTTCCCAAAACTGCTGTATCTCTGAACTATCTGTTTAACCAAATCACACACATTTAGGCTATTCTATGTGATCTCCTTTTGATAACTAATATAATAACTAATGTAATATTTTTTCACTTCCATTCACTGAGCCTCCCCTGAAACTGTTTGGAGCTCCTCTGGGGAGGCCCGCCTTCCTCTTTGAAAATTTCTGATGTAACATATAAAAACAAGTAACGTGTATAACAGAAGTAGTAACAAGAAACCTAAGTATAAATGGCATAAGAGTACAAAAGTAATAAATACAGTTCAAATACTAAAAAAGCAAAACACTAATAGATAACACAAAATACCATGGAGTCATGGCTCAGTTTTTTTGGGTTTATTTTAAACTGCAGATTTCACTTGGAATAAAAGATTTCTTAAGGTCATATTTTTGGCTGCCAAAGGCATCCTATAGCACCTCCCGGAGTCTCAAACTGAGGAAATAAAGGATGAGAACTGGAGAGCCGTGGGCAATTGTCTGGAAAATGGATCAGTAAGTACGATAATCCCTCCTGCCAAGCTTTTGTCATGATCTTCAACACAACAAAGAATGCAGACGCAACTGAACAACTTCAGTTTAATATCAATCTTCCACCTCTCACAGACTCCGTAAGGCACTGTACATTGCAACGGGGTTTATATATAAAGTTTTATTTTTATTAAATGTAACATGTAATTGATCACCTTTGCAAAATCACACACCTACACTAATTTATAGTTCTCCAGTATCATTACTGTCTGCAAAGTTAAATAAAATACTTAATTTACATTCTAATAGAAAAATGCAAAAATAATGCAGTGTAACATGACAAGATAATGTAATATGAGACTTCCTCTTCACTGTGACAGTTTAGTGAGTCTGGGATCAGTGAGGGCTTGGCGAGTCGCGGACGGATCGATCACTCTATCTTTGTTGTGCTTGGCATCTATCTGCCATCAATCAGGTAGCGGTAGACACCTCCCAAGGTCAGAGCCCAGGTTGTCAATACCAGACATATTATGATTCAGCACTTTGTCGACAAGCAGCAGCACCAGTGTGTCTCTATCAGATGCATATTTATCCAACTTGCAATGATGCACTGTAGTTGACAGGTGAAGAAGCATATTTAAAACAGAAATCTAACTGATCAGGTGAAATTCAAAGCAACACCAGACGTAGACCAGACCATACAGCTCCAGAATAATCAGCTCCTTGGTTGGATGCAGGGGAGGCTCCGCTGCAGCTGGCAGGCTGGCAGGCAGGGGCTGCCACTTAGTGTACATTATTTATCCAGATTATTCACGGGGCTGCTTTCAGCCAGCCACAGACGTGAATAAGGAAACTTGTGCTGATCCTTTGCTGACCGAGCCAAATTTACAATACACCCCGACAAAACCCGTGAAGAAAAGCTTCTTATCCAGCAATGTCATTAAGTGATATCACACATTACAGACTGTGGTTTTATTCAGGCTTTATTTTACTACATCACTGCAAAATACAACAAATAATTCATCTGATTTTGATATGTTTATGCCATGAATTTCACATATTTGTTATCACATCTTTTTAGAAGAGGTACAATTTATAAAGAGATCAGTGGTCAGCAGGCTTGGCACCAGTGGAGGTATTGCAGGATGTGGTGAATCTTGAGTTCTCCAGCTGTTTTCCTGACCTCTGCCATCCCCTTAGAAATCCTGCGGCACAGCCACAAAGAGCCTGATGAAGCTGCCTGTGCAGCCGCTGTAGTCAAGCAACGGCTGTGAAATAAAGACCCAGCTTTTGTAAGCCTGCATCAGCATAGTGTTTGATTGTGTGCATGTATGTGTTTGTGCTTGGGTGCATACAGAGGTTGTCTTCCTGCTGGTCTTTATGTTTCCATCTGTTGTCTGCACCTGCACTGTGTCAAGGTGAGGGGTTGACCTTTAGTGAATGTCACATGTTATGTGTTTTCATCCTCTCACAGAGGTGTATCTCCTGCCTCAGCTGTCAATCACTGTCAAGCTACCACTGTCCTAGAAGGTGATCAAATTCATATCAATTTTCTGAACACAAATGTTAATCTCGTTCCACCAACAGGCAGGTATTGCACAATAAGTGATAAGTGTGATGAGGCACATAATGTTAGGCTTACACCACATTTTCACAGGAATACTCAATTTCCATGCAGGATTCTGATAAACTCCCATAAAACCAAGCATGAGTCCAGAGGTATTAAGTTCTTATCAAGTTAAATCGCTGAATATAAACATATTAGGCTTTCAATATTATTCCCCAGCTACAGAAAGCTTGGACGGTGAATGGGAACAGGAAGAGAGCATGCTGATACTGATGATGATGATGATGATGATGATGAAACTTTATTGATCCCAATGGGGAAATTCACTTGTTACAGTAGCTCAGAAGAAAAAGAGTGAGTGACTGAGTGAGTAAAAAATAAAAAATAAAACTACAAAAACTATATAAACTATACACCTATCACATATACAGATATGATCTGCAGCAGTAATGCACTAAAATATTGCACTGGAAATTGGATAATTGCGCAAAAAAAAAAAAAAAAAAGGCATAAGGTCTTGTTGCACAAAGATGAAACATAAGATAAATATCGTGATAAATAAATGACAAAATGATAAATGAATAAATAAGATATATTGCTGAGCTATATTGCGCTGTGATATTATAAGTTGTGCATGATGGTGACAGAGACAACAACAGTGTTACAATACACTACTGTTAAAAAGTCTGACTGCCGTTGGGATGAAGGACCTGCAGCAGCATTCCTTCTTACACTGTGGGTGCAGCAGTCTGTTGCTGAAAGAGCTGCTTAAGGCCCCCACAGTGTCATGGGGATGAGAGGTGTTGCCTACAACTGACAACAGCTAACATCATCCTCTCACCCACCTCCTCTATGGAATCTGGGGGACAGTCCAGTACAGAGCTAGCCCCCTTAACCAGTTTACTGAGTCTTTTCTGTCCCCCTCCATGCTTCCACCTCACCAGCAGACTACTGCGTAGGAGATTGCTGATGCAATCATAGAATCATCTAATCACAGAATATTCTTAACAGTGTCCTGCACACTCCAAAGGTCCTTTGTCTCCTCAGCATATGGAGATGACTTTGGCACCTTTGGTACAGGACCTCTGTGTTGACCAACCAGTCCAGTTTAGTGTTGAGGTGAACACCCAGTTATTTGTTTGCTCCCACCCATCTCAATATCCATCCCTGGATGTTCACCCATGTAGTCTGGGGCATCTTCCTGCAGAGGTCTAACACATCTCCCTTGTCTTGCTGGTGTTTATATGCTAGTACGGACTACAGGAGGCAAATGCAGGTTGGAAGAATTGAAATAAATGCTTTATTGGTTTGAGGACTTAATCGAAAGAAACAGCAGTAATTATATTGCACAGTTTTGTCTAACAATTGCAACATACTGTAGTTAGACCTGCTTGTGAAATGAGAGGTTCTGTAAAACAGGCAGTATGGGAGAATGTGATGATGTAAAATATAAAGCAATAAACTTCTTGTTATTTTAATCCTTAAAATATGGATTCTCAGAGCATAAAAATTCAAAAATAAGACACCACGAAAGCCTTAAAACCCTACTTAGAAACTATCCATCAGTTTAGATACCCAAAATATTTCTTCTAAAATGATTGAAATTATCTGACAACTAGCCAAAGACATTGCAATGCAAGAATCATATGTAGGATGAATTTCAAAACTGTCTGAAGATCAGAGCACAAATCCAGCATTAGGGTGGACTGGAGCAGGCTGGTGTGGATTGAGTTGTGAACGGAGGAGAAGAGCAAGTAGCAGAGCGAATGAAAATGACAGCTTCATGCCCCCGTCACCCTGGCAGAGGGAAGACTGATGAGCCGCTTTTTCCCAGCAAACTCTGTCTTCATCCGTCATCTCCTTTTAAACTGATTTGCTGGAGAGAACACGTCTCTGTCATCAATTACTGGGGATTTTACCACAACAAAGCTGATCAGATAAAAATATCGCACAAGTTTGCTCTCCTCCAGTGAACATGTCAAGCATCGCTCCCCGCTGCGAAGCTGCATGAATAAACTGATTTCCAGGATTTTCAAAGTTGTTGTGTAACAATCTGCCGCAGAGCTCATATTAGACTTGTTTATTCATAAGCTATGATTTCCCTCCTTTTACAATGACACAGAGTTACATGTTTATGCCAACATTAGCTATGTGTATTAGATCAACAGTGCTATCATTCTTAATTATTGTTGTGCAATAACAATAATTAATTAATAATTAAAACCAATTACCCAATGAACTGATAATCTGATTTAATTTCTGACTCACAATAAAATGTTACTGCATTAACATGTTTTTATTCCGCATGGTGATGACTGATGTGACAAGTGCACACCTGTTAGCAGAGATAAGAGTTTATTTCTGGTGTATGACCAGTGCAAAATATTTATTAATGACATTTTCATGTCAAATCAGTAAACTCTTTGTTGGATATTATGTCATCAGTTTTAATTACATATTCAGAGTTGCCTTGCGTGAGTCAAGTTCCCTGTAAATTTTATAATGGAACAAACCTCAATAAATTCTAAGATTGATATGCTTATTTTACCAATGGATAAAATTATTATGTGTAGTATGAAAATAGTCATAGTGATAAACCCACAGAGAATTATCAACCAGCACTGCAGTTTTAACACCCTTAAATTCTCAGTTTTAGTTTTCCAGTCCACAACTTTACAACAGTACAGACAGACAATTTAGCAGCTAAAAAGACAGATGTTTCCCTTTGGATTTGGTGAAGACCAAAACAGAGATAAAAGGAAAATTAATATCAGGTGGACACAAACACAACTTCAAATGAATTAATGAAGGTTTAACAATAGATCAAATGACTGTACTATGAAAGGTGTTGCTCATGGTCATGATCCCACAGAGAATTATCACATAACTCTGCAGTTCCCCTCAGCTCTACGGAGCATTTCGGTGTCTTTCAGCTCATTGTTTCAGTGTTGCAGTCTGCAACTTTACAGTTTGGTTCAGTCTCACTGCTCTCACAAACTATATATCTGTATATGCTAGATATGTAAACAGTCAGCTGTTTGCTAACATGTTCATCATAACAATTTTATAATGTGATGTGTTTATGTTGCATTTACAGCTTGCTGCCTTCAAGTGGTCCAATAAATGGATGTAGCTTTAAATAATTTATTGTGCACAGACAACTCAGTATAATCAATAGAAAGAAAATTATAATTAGTACATGGGCGGCTGTGGCTCAGGAGGTGGAGTGGATCATCCACAAAAAATCGTTGGTTCAATCCCCGACTCCTCCTGTCAGCGTGTCAAAATGTCCCTGGGCAAGATACCCAGGGACACTTCGTCATGCGGACAGGAGGCGTTTGTGTGTATCTGCCAGAAGCTCTGTCAGAAATCAGCTTTTTATACAGTTTTTAACCACATATTTACAACACACTCTATAAATTTGGTCATTTTTAACTATATCTTTTAACCACATGAAGGATTTTAGTTGTTGGATGTGGATTAGAAGTTGTTTTTAAGAGTTAAGTTGTTATCTACTCATGTGATGGTTGTGTGTGTCTTGCCACCTTATCAAAGTTGAAGAACAACATCTCTCGAAAAGCCAAAACAGACTATTACCTGCAAACTTTAGTAATTCCTCTTAAAACCTCAGTAAATTCTGGAAAATAATATATATAATACTAATAATACCAGCACTGATCTACCTGCCTAAGTTGTTAATGGTCTTACTCAGATAACTGATAGCCATGAAATTTGCGCTATTGTAACAGTCATTTTGTTGCATCTTGTCAGTTATTTGACAGTCTTAGTGTTGGTCCTAACGGTTGTGTGGAGGAACATAGGTCATCCTTCCTTAATACTACTACTGAAGTAAACCACTCCTTAGCTTATCTCCTGTCTCCAGTGGGATAGTAGCTGACACCTTGTGCAATATTGATGCGTGAAAATCAATGGGTGATGACAAACTGGATCCATTTGCTTTGAAATTGTCAGCACAACTATTTCCAATTATATAACATGTTTTCAATCTCAGCATTACCTCTGACATCATTCCTACAGTTTGGAAAACTGCCTATGGTCTTCCTCTCCTTAAAGGTGGTTGCAAATCTGAATTAAATAATTATCATCCAAGCTCAAAACTATCTTGTCTTGCAAAAATACTCGAGCATCATACCTGTCTGATTTCCTTAAACCTCACATTCTACCTTGAGCTCTCCGCTCTCAAAATGCTCCTGTGTGTACCCAAAGAAAGAAAAAAAGAAGTCAACAACCTCCCTGCTGACATCAGAAAATCGGAGTCTGTTGAGTCCTTTAAATCTAAACTTAAAACTCATCTTTTTGCCTTAACCTAAAATTAGTTTCCTTCAGTTGAGTACTTCATGACCTTACTGCACGGTGGGTCAATTTCTGTCTCAATAAATTTATTAAGTGCTGTCCTACTGACGAGATTATTGATTATTGCAACTGTTCTGAAAACCATCTCTCTATCTTTATATTTATTTGCTCCACAAGCACGAGTGTCCGAGCTGTGTGCCCCTCTCTCTTCTCTCCCTGTTTTCTCCTCCTGTCCTCTCTTTTCTCTCAGGCATCTCTTGCTGGACCAGCACCCATCCTGGAACTGTTCTGCCTCCCTGGCTGTCGGTGCCATTTCCTGAGGTTTTGGATCTGGTTCCCCAGAAGTTCAACCTCATGTCTCTCTCTCTGAATGATGTCCTTATCCCTCTCTTTCTCTCCTGCGTGAATAATGTCTTTTCTTGTCTCTTCTCCCGTGTATGATGTTATGTGAATCTCCCCTGTGTGCATGTGTAGTCTGTCCTCCTATCATGTGTCTCATGTCCTATTCTGTTCTGGTGGCACATGGAAGCTTTCTGGCCTCCTCTTCATCAGATTCTTCACATATATTATAAATCCATTATAATTTTGTTATCCTGTTCAATGCTGTATTCTGTAATTTGTCTTTCTTGATCTATTCTTTACACACAACATCTATTGCACATCTGTCTGGGATTTTTTAGGGACTTTTTCCTCATTTGAATTGGGCTATAGAAATAAAATTGACATGACTTGACTTGACTTTAAACTTTTAGAGCCACACAGCGCTCCTCTCAGAATTAGAAGTCCCATTTTCTCAGAACACAACATAAAAATGATCTCCTTTGCATAATCAAACCTTAAGACTTTGTAAAGATAGTTTGTTCTGCCCGCAGCAAAACCTGATTGATTAATTGTAAGCCCTCTTTATACTAAAATATCTCCACAAAAACACAACAGAATGTGAAGATTTCAGAACACCAAATCTGTTAAAGAACTTTTCAGGAATGTTACAGCAAGTTTTGAGAAAAAGACATCATAAGATAAAAGGATAACCAGCCTGTTCTCTGTTAGTTCAAGAACACAATGAAAAATAAGAGCTCTATTATTGTATTTTTAATTTGAATTATTTTTGCTATCATACACGTGTCAGAGCGAGACTCCTCTTGAGAAGTCTGGCATTAGATGTAACATAAACACCAAAATGACACATTCAGAATCAAGTAATTGTTCTAGCAGGGCAGCACTGGCAGGGCTGCAGTTTCCTAGCAGCACCACTGACTTTCAATGAAAGATGAGTAAAATTGGGCAAAGATTGGATCTGACAAATTGAGCAGCTGAGGTTGAAAGAATAACATTCTGTTGGGCTCTGCTGATTAGATTTGTAGCTTTTGCAGATGGCTACTAAATGACTTTACTATGTTCCCAGAAGAGCTGTTAATTACCATTGGAAAACTGACTTTGGGTTCATAAGTCAGTCCTCACACTAACATCTTGATTTTTTTTTTAAGCACAAGTAGGATATTTATATAGAAATGCATAAGTCTTATCAGCCTTAAATACACGCTCCTTTTCCAAATAATTGGACACAATGTACATTAAATATGGTGTAAGGAATGGACAGTCAGTTTTGAGTTAAATGTATGAATATGGTGTCATTGATAAACTTGATCACCTTGATGAGGATAATAAGATTCATGAGGTACAGTAATTGAAGCAAAGTGAGTTGAGGACAGAAAAGAACATGTGGCTTGTCACACTAAAACACAAACAAACAGCAGAGAATCCACCATCACACAGTCTCCTGCTGAGTACGAGGTTCAGGATCCAATGACAAATGGTGCAGGAGTTGCAGCCTTGAGCTAATCAGGCTTTGTTTGGGTGCTCAACTGACTTTAAACAACAGGATCAGGATCAAAGCACAAATACATACTGATTCCATTTGGCTGCTTAAAAACATTGTCGGTTTATTAGTATTTATAGCTTTGACCATCATTTCTATTAGTAAGGCTAACATTGTACTCAACAATGTAATTGCTGAAATCTGGGAACACTGCAACATCACTACAAGAGAGCCCAATGGGGCAAGAAACAGGTGCAGTCAGACAATCAGACATGTTGTAAAGAAGGCAACAGTTTAACAAGATTATCTCAACCACTTTATCTGGAGATAAAACTCAATTATAATGAAATCAACAATACCAAAACTGTACCACATAAGCAGGAGGTTGGGGTAGTAGATAGAGAGGCAAACAGCACTGGCATGTAAGGTTATGAATAATGATAATTATGATTTGACTCTATGAGTAAGCTGAAAGCCACACAGCCACTGAATGAGCCAATGGTTGCAAGGCATGAGTGACACAGCTGATGCCAAATTAGCTAATGCTAACATAACTACAGTGCCCTGTTAGATCTTTTAGATTTAACTTCCATTGCCAATTATATGATGCTCTGTGTTACTACAGTCACTAGTTGGTACTACACAGAGAGCAACATGTAGTCTACAACCTTTTTCCGAACCAACATATGCATTGTGGCTCTTTTCCGGCAGTAGAGACTATGAGTAATGATAGGTAGTCAGCATCTGTAGTTTAGGGGAAGATTATTTAGTTTGCATCCTGCTATGAATGCTTTAATTGTTCAGTCATGCTGTGACCCCACCCGCCCCCCCGCAGCACGGCCCCATGTGTTACATGAATATTGATTAGCCTAACAGTTTCCTCACCTCTTTCCTGCTATAGCCTGCCTTGAGTCTGGAGGCAGGTAGCACAGCTTCCTGTTCAAATCACCGTGGACATTCCCCTTCGGATGTGTAAAACAACACTTTCTGTCTTTTGGTGGAGCAATTGGGGATACAAGCTAAATTACATGTGGGCCAAAGTGAGATCACAGTGAATTATTTATGTGCCTCCTGCCCTGTGCCCTGCTCATCTCGGTATGCATTGCAGGGGTAGCGGAGTCAGGCCAGGACATGCCTTCAAGCTGTTATTACAACCTAGTACTCCTCAGGCAGCCATCATAGAAATCGATATGGTCTCTCCCCTGTAGGGTTTTCGTGGACTTCAAAAGCAATACAGGGGGATGAGTTGTGAAAAAAAAGATGTTTGTAAAACATCGAGGTGGTGCTTGTTACAAAGCTGTATCTTCATTTTTAGTTCCGAGCAGGTGATGAAGTAATCGTTTCACTGCTGTTAACCGCCATCAGTCAGATTAGCCATTTATAGTGTGCAATTCATTTATTTCCTCCAAGCAATCCATTGCATTTCAAAGATCACTGGACATCAGTTTCCCCTCTCTGTGACATTGACACAGATACATTGTGGAAGTGATTGGATTGTTGGATGTGGATAAATTGGTTTGGCTGCGAGTGTTGTGGCCTCAGAGCAGAGCTGGAGGACAGACGCTGAGGGAAGGAGATAAGGGACAATGGCACCTGATGAAGATGATGGCTAAAGGGGAAGTCTTGGGATAGAGCTTAACATGTTATGTTTGTCTTCTCAAGACCATGTCTAATCCGATTGCTGCCTCAATGCACTAGGGGATGTCATCTGAGTTGGGTGCAATAGAGCCCAGATGTACATGACTCAGGCTGAGGGCGCTGTATGCCTATGTGATTTGCTCAGGGTGTTTTGGCTAATAATTATTTTTGCTGCAAGATATAAAGAGATTCATGTTATTTCATTCTTATAGAATTAAGCAAGCCAACAGAGTTGAACTTTTTTGGCTTCATGCGCCACTGAGCAACTTTCATAGGAACGAACGGGGCCCCACTTCCGACGCTGTATCGAGTTCTCTTTATTAGGGATGCACGATATTATCAGCACGTCATCGGTATCGGCCGATAAAAGCTCTAAAATGAAATATCAGCATTGGCCATTTCTGCCAATTATAAGAGGCTGATTTGTTGCCTTCTCCTCTGCTGCCTGACTGTGCTTCCCTCTACGGACTGTTTCACCCTGACGGTCCCGGTGCTTCCTCCGCAGGCTCCACTTCACTCAAGCTGCCCGTCAGACCCGCTGCTTCTTCCCACTTTAACTTGAATAACAAACCGGGGCTCAGTGCTCTGGTTGGATCCACATGCAGAATCGGGGCTAATGTTAGCTGGGAGGCTAGCCTTGGCTAGCTGGCTGTGCTTCCCTCTGGCCATGCTGCGGCTAATGCTCCGCTAGCCATTGCCATTCCACAAGCTATTCTGTTAATGTGGCTAAAAATACCCAAACATTGTTTGCTCATTCCCAGTTCTTCTTTTTGATTGACCATGTTTTGATCACAAATGGTTATTAGGTAAAGAAGAGAGTATGATGATGCCACAAATTGCCAATATATATGTAGTGTGCTCATATTCTCACCACCTGAAGTAGACCAACTGCTTGAGTCAAAAGAGGCACAGGTTGAGGACATCAAAAAAGGCTAAAGCCAAACAGACTTGTGATCTTTTAAGTTCACTTTTTATATGTTTGAGATTATCTGTCAGATTCACAGTATAAAGAAATTCTGTCGCCTCCACCAGCAGCAACATTTCTCTGCATCTGCACCCACAGCAAAACTTGAAGAAAGTGACAAAACAGACAAACTAATGCAATACGACGGCAGTTTCCTTTTCAAGATGCTGACGGCTTTATTTGTCTGCTCTACTTTCTTTGACTGGCTGTCTGAAATTCTTACCTTTACTTGGTGACAACTCACATAGTGTTGAAAGTAATATGCTCTTTTTGATCACTGAATTGTGCAGAGAGGTATCAGATGTCCTGAAACAGCTAACTAAACATTTATTAGAATGAAATAAGAGGAAATATGAAAGCCATGCACAAGATGACATCAAAGGCTCTAATGATTTATGTTTTTTTTTTAATGGTTTCTTAAGTTTGCAGTTTTACTAATTAGTTTACTAAACAGAAGGTAAGAACCAAGTATAACACCATGTATATCACTTCTAATTATAGGAAGGCTGGTGTTTCATTCTCACTTTTTTTCACGTCTTTGAACTGAAAATCGCAAGTCTCTAAAGGCCTATGTCAAAGATCTGTTTTTAAAATAGCATTCACATCATCTTAATAATTACCCATCGAGTTTTAATGATGTTGTGTTCAGCTGCTGACGATGGAGACATACAACATTTGTTGGTTCAAGTCAAACCCACCTCAGTGTAGAAAGATAAGATTTCAACAGTCAAATCTTAGTAGAACTACACAAGTAGTAGAACAAGATGTTCTCATACTTCAACGGCCCAGCACCCTGCAAAGATGATAATTTCCAACCTGGATCACATCTGGTGAATTTATTAATCATCTTCATCTGGTTATGAATGTTCCCACTGTCCATCCACTGAGATGAATATGAATTAGAGAATCTGACACAGAACATTAACCGTCTTGGTGAAGAACATCTGCTAGAAACCTGGTAATAAAAACCCCACATCCAAAATTTACATCTCTCAAATTCTCAGTTACGTCTTCATTACCTCAATGGACACGGAAGAAAGCAAAGGTGTATTCTTTTCTCTTGTTTATTATGTTTGTCAGATGAATCAACAAGTTGGTTGGTAACTTGTTAGAGTTAGATAAAGATCCTAGTTTGGGTTAAAATAACTACTTGGTTGAGGCTGGGGGACGTTTGTGATAATGGTTAGAAGAAACAAACATTTACTGTCAGGAAAAATTAAAAACAATGAGTTATAACAGAGCAGAATGATCCAAAGTGTAGTAAATGTTTAGTGCGCTGGGACATGCCTCTGCTCAACACATACAGTACATAAACACAAGCAACATGTATGTAAGCCCTCATACACACATGCAACACACACAACAGCAGGTACAGTAAGACCCAGCTCTGTTCATGGAGCCCCAGCTGACAACTTATCCAATTACGGCCGCAGAAACACTGGTTACAAGGGAGTCAACTCTGAAATTGCCTGGTGTGATTCAATGTGGCCCACGCGATGTGTAAAATTGACAGTGTGATTTCTGACTGGGTTCCCAGCAGAGATTACCTCCCACAGGACGCTGCTGTTTCAGAACCCCGGGCTGCATGCCAGACGAGGAAGGTGAATGTTGGAGCCTGTTTGCTTCTACGGCAGAAATCTCTGGTGAAAGCCTCTTTAAAGCAGAGTGAGTGATTTTTATTAATGTCATTATGTTAGAGATTGTATACTGCAGCATTCAGTGCATTCATTCTTAAATGTGGTTGATTAAATTGTGATTGATCTCATAATTTAGACTGTTATGGATATTTGTCTTAACACTTCATTTATGATGTTTATGGTGTATTAAAGTCAAACTGATATTTGAATTCTCTTAACTGTTTGTGCATGGTAAAATAAACTATAATGATTGTCACTACCCTGTGTCTCCCTAACCTGCTGCTACTGGCTCTTTCCCTCTATCTCCCTGTGTGTGTGTGGTTGTGTGAATGGAGACAGGTGTGCTGGAGTCAGAGCAGAGCCGCATCAGCTGCACCTCATCTCAGTAATCAAGCCCTCTTCAAATACTCAGCCCTTTCACTTCCCGTCTGGCAGATCGTAGCCTCTGCATCAGTCAGTCTACACTTTGAGCCAGTTTTCACACGTACCCGTTTTCTTGCTGTTTTACCTGTTTTTCACTTGCCTATCGCTGTCTCCTTTTCTCTGGCAGTTCCATCTGCTCAGTCTCCGGCCCCTGTCTCCAGCCCCTCATATCGTCTCGTCAACCCTCCTTCCCTGCCCTGGATCCTGCCATGTTCCCAGTTTTCAGCCTAAACCTCAACCCCAGGTTTCCAGCTTCCAGCCTAAGCCACAGCCCCAGTTCCCCAGTTACCAGCCCAAGCTTGCCCAGGTCTGCATTCCCTATTCCCCAGCCTTTATGATAAATACCTTGTTTCTATCATGTCCTTCTCTCCCAGCTGTTGAGTGTCTGCACTTGGGGTCGCCTGCTCTGACCCATGTAACAGTGCGGTCTGGCCAAAGACATGAACCCAGCAGACATTCATCTGCTCAGAATGCCGAAGTGTGTGACTTGAGGCTAATGTATTGCAATGGGGAATGCTAAGGGAAAGCCAACTTAACTCCTGTAAAGAAATTATGTTTTAACATTATTTGACATCAACCCTTGATCACAAAGCCAGATTATGCTTTACAGTTGACAAAGATTTTTCGTAGTTGATGTCGTCTCAGCAGGTCCAGAGTTGTTTGGGTTGAGCCGTAGTTAGCAGTGGTGTAGAGTCACCAGTGAGGTTTAGTAGTTGTACGGCCCAGATCAAGCCATGGGCAAGTCTTTGTGGAGGCAGGTGTTGAACCACCGGTGAAGAGGGGTTAAGCCTTGTTTCAAGTTGCCGTGAAAGAGTCTCTGTCAGCTTAACTCCCACTTTGGGCCGTACTGCTCTCAGCAAGCAGGCCGAGATCCAGTTTAAGTGTTGCTGTCTTCTTCAAAGTGATTGTTTCAGTTCAACTTTAGGATTCAGGCTTTCGCTGGCTTCTTGTAATCTTAGTTTAATGTCAAAGTTTAATCTGACTACACTCAAATCTTCATTCAGTAGTGGATAACTCTATGTGAGTTGATGTGACTTCAAAATAAATGCTACACATGAAACACAAGCCTTAAGGTTACAAATAAGACAAAAACAAACTAAACTTGTTCCAATAAAAGATTGCCATCTGCGCATACTTGGTCGAAGAACAAATAAAAGACACATCTTAACAGAAGAATTATGTCTTGGCTCAAAGGACATCCCTCTGAGGTTATCTTTATTAGTCTTGATAAAACTGGCAGAGTTTTGAGTGTGTTTTAAACATTTTTGTGCCAAATTGTTGATGAATATTCAATTCATTTGTTCTGGGGACTTTTTAGGTGTTGATGACTTTGACTTGAGATGGTAAATTATTTTTCTACATTGGGGAATTAAGTTTGAGTTTTAAGTGCAAAATTCACACTTCAGTCACTATGTTTGAATACTTCAGTTCACATTGTAACCAGTATATTATAAAATCATACATAAAAACAGTTCAGCATTATATATTCATTTCATAATATGTAAATCTTTCCTATCAACGTACCAAACCTTTATTGATTCACCCTTCTCAAACCATCTACATGTCTAGTCATGAAATAAAAGTTTAAAGCAACAATTATGTGATTAGATTAAACTTTCAGAAACATAATTTCAAATATAAATTCAACATAACTATCCTATGCTGCAGCGGTCCTCACTTCCTGTGCTGCAGCACTCCAGGGAGGACTCCTGGTCCTGCACTCCAGCCACTGGCCTTCAGTCCTGCACCACAGCCGTCTGGTTGACCTCCAAAGTGGCTTTGCTCATCTGTCTTGACATCTGGTCGACCTCCAGATTGGTCCTGCCCAGTCACAGGTCTCGAGAGCAGCGCTACCTACATCGCCAGCTTCCAAGTCATGCTCCAGAGCTGCTCCACCTGTCTGGTTCAACCCTGGAGCGACTTTGCTGATCTGTCCTGCCCCCTGGTCACCCTCTAGAGTGCAAACGGCCATCTTTCCTACCTTTTGGTCGCCCTCCTGAGCGACTCCGCCTGTCTTTCCTGCCTCCTGATCACCCTCCAGAGTGACACTGGCCATCTGTCCCACCTTCCGGTCATCCTCCCGAGCGATACAACAAGATATGGAGATACATGGAGCTCTTTGTTCAGCGGATCAGTTAGAAATAATGCAGGGAGGAATATTAAAAGCAGAAACAGCCACAGTAATGATGATGTTTGATGAAGAGCTGCAGACAACCAACACACCTCCAACAGGTAAACAACTTATTTTACTTTGCCCTGCTGTGTAATGGAAAAACACTCACAGCGTGCCAGCTCAGCTTGAGTCATGGCTTGGCACGACTACCCCGAAAACAATGGAAAAATGCCCTAATGTTGCCAGAATGGAGCAGTGAACTCATGCGCTGTGCGTGGAGCAGATGACCATATAAAGAAATCTGTCACAAGCCGACATCGGCTCAGGCTGAAAGTAGAAAAAAAACATTGGAAACCGAGCATTCAGAGCAGTCTGAAGCCGGTGCTTTTTGCTCACAGGGATTACTTCTGCTTCTTCAATACAAAGCTCCAGCCGACTGGAATGATCTTCTTCTTTTTCTTAGATCTATTACCTCTCTCCCCTGCTTCAGGACTTCCTTATTCTGTCATCTTAAAACGACCTGTTCATGCTTTTCATTCATTGGTATTTGCAATTAGTAGATAAACTGCTTCAAGTGCTCTCTGTACTGATGAAACTGATCTGATTTTTCGGGTCATTACTTGTATCCAATCTTCTTGTACAACTGCTGAGGGTTGGGGGTGTGGGTTGGAGATGGTGAGCAAGCTGTCTGTATCTGTGTATTTGTAGTGTATGTGTGTTATGTAATGATGTCTCTGTATGAATGTGTTATTTTCTGTTTTTAGGACCTCCTTGAAAATGAGATGCTACATCTCAATGGGCTATCCTAATAATAAATTCTAATTTAAGCTTCTACTTATATGACTGAAAATAAGGAAAAGTATAATGGGTCCCCTTTAAGTGAAACTATGAATGTAGGACTTGAACTTGTAATGTGTTAGTGTTTCTATAGTGTGATATTACTACTTTTAACTGTCTTTGTGACTTCTGGAATTGAAATGAACTATTGAACTACTATATTCTAGTGACTGCCCACACAGATATTGCACCAAACTAGACACCGAAAAATCATAAGAACATTTATGTAGAGGTGGTATCAAAGCAGAAAAATAAATAAAACTGAAATTTCTTCTTTATGTGGTAAGTACAATTTTGACCAAACAAGTCCATAAGTCAAAACACCAAGGAGATATATACAGATTTTTAGCAAGAATAAATTTTAATCTCCATGGAGCAGTGATGATTGAAATTTGGTCAAACAGTAATGTAATGGACATGCATGTCAAATCTCGGCTTGAACAATTCTGTGTCACTATATGCTTGTTTAAACATCCATAGTGTTTTTTAATGTGTGTGAAAGTCCTCTTCTTAACTTAACTTGCCTTGTAAAAACAGTCTTATCTGCCAGAGGGGACAGCTCAAATTCCTCTCCTCCTCCTTCCTGCTTTTCATCACTACTTCGCAATTTCAATGAAGTTGGGAGAAACAGACAAAAAAGAAGTTAGACTGTTATGAAATGACAATTTTTAACCTGGAATGTAATAATTCAGCGGCTCATCATCTCCAAGCTTCTCTAAAATGTATGAGTTGCTGTTCTAGTGGGCTTAAACTCCTGTCTTCTCTGGTAATAAATAGAGAATGTGCTTTGCTGCGAAGCTTACGTGCTATGGGTACAACTTACTTGAAAAGTCACTCTTTTTTGCCTTTGTCAAAGTTGCAGTTGCCATGCAGAATATTCATCAGCCTCAAATCTGACGCCCCTTTTCATGTGCCTCAAGCTTACACTTATATGCTGTGAAGACGCTCCTCTCATTAGAAATTCTTTAAACTCACAGCCTCAAATCGCATTAGCCGAGCATGGCAGGATCCCTGGTGATGCAACCCCACACAGTTACTGTATGAGTACACCTACTGCGCGCAGGGGAAGAGCTATTTATCATTACACAGCCTTAGGAAACAAACAAGGAAGTGTGCTCAGGAAGTTGTTTTGCTCTCGTCTCGTTTGTTTACCCTCTCAAGGTCAGGAGAGTCAGACATGCATATTGATGATGGAGATGATAGGCCATCCCATGTGTTGGATCTGCCATGGAGCAAGTGGTAATCAATGCGGGGAGGAAAATAAATTAGCTTGGCAAAGTGTGCAGCAATTGAAGGCAATCAAAGCAAGAACACATGCACAGATTCACCCACAAAGACTCCCTCAAAGACTTGACCCCACAAAAATGATCCCTGCACATTTCAAAGAAATACAAGTGCTATATCTGTCGGTTTTCCTTGTTTTTGTTGGACAAACATGGAAAAGAGTCCCAATAAGTGTTCCAGCTTGCCAAGTCAATAATGCATGGAGCTGGGTAAATAATTGATCACACACTTCTTATACTTTCTGTTCTTCTCTGTGCTGAATAATTGAGGGGGGAATTGTTATCTTCTGGGGTACCCCGGGGTTCCTTCTTCCCTGCAGAGGCTGGAGATGTTTTACATTTCCAAGTGCCAGTTACAACAAGGAGCCCAGTGTTTGGGTTTACAGGGCACCTCACAGCTGGGGAGAGTTACATCACTGCTGCAGCCACAACAGAGATGATCTCTGAGTGGGTCAAATAAGGTAACATGACATGAGATGCTGCAACAATATGGGACATCGTTTTTTTTTCCTTAAAGCAGTAATAATCAATATCTTTATAATCACAATGCATCAAATGATAATGTGTAATGTCAGAGGCGACACTAATAGTGATGAACCTAGAGAGAATTATCACCCGACTCTGCAGCTCCTCTCAGCTTTACGGAGCGTTATAGTGAGTTTCAGCTGTCCGGCTGAAACTTTACTGTTTTGGTTCACTCTCACTGCTCTTACAGAGTATTTTTTAGCCACAGCAGGCAGCTGTTTACAGCTCTAAAAATCCACCGTACACTGCCTGCTCAGCACCAAACAGCAAACACACAGATAGCAACCAGCTGATGAACATAGTGGAACATTTGGAAGCTAAAGAAACAGTTCCCTCAGGAGTCGGTAGAGACCAAAAACTAAGCAAAAGGAGAGTGAATTTTAGACTTTCAATCAGCGGGTGACCTGAAACACCATCCTGACTGAATAATGTTGTTCTGTATCTGCTAGATGCAGCTGTTTGCGATATGACTTTAAAAGGTGCCAATATGTCAATGTTGTGTTCACAGCTTGTTTCTGCTACCCCCAGGTGGACAAAAAAAATCTGTTATTGCAGGTTTAATTCTGTTCTTATTTAGCAATATTGTAGTTATATTGTGGCATGGGATGCACTGTGCAGTCAGAGAAAAATATTTGAGGGTTTATTTTTTTTCAGTTCTGCAAAATGGGGCAAAAATACTTACAGTATGTATAGCTACAACACCAGCTTCATTCCATGTGCTGAAAATCAACTGTGTGATTGTCAAAGACAGAGTTAGGGATAGGCTATTGTTTGAAATTGAAGTGAGATTTCATTGTCCTTTCAAATATGTACCATATCATGAATTATAACATTGTACTACAAGTAGATTCATCAACTGGAGTTTGGGTGAGTCGTCGTCTTGGTTCATTCGCCAGTTGGTTGAACATGTCAGTCTTGATGCAGCTTCATTTTAGAGATAGAAGAGCACATTTTAAAGCTGTTATCTGTTTCTTCCCCCATGTATATCCTAAATACAGATAATTTGGGTCTTTGCAAGGCCCCTGTGTTTATGACGGGACATGACAAAGCTGTGAAGAAGAGTGATCACAGGGTTAAAGATGAGGAGGCTTCCAGCACACAGGCACAGCTGCTTGTCACAGGTAGCTGTTAATTTTTGTGCCCATGCTGTGCGTTCATGAATGAAAAAAGGACTGAGTGTGTCTTTAGAGTGTGTGTGTCTGTCTGTGTCATAGTGAGGGTTTCTCAGTGGGAAGGTGCCAGTGTGTTGCAGTGTTGCATTTTCAGATTAACGGGAGCTTGAGGGGAAAATTGCCAAGCAGCTGACAGGTTCTCACACACACATTTACACAGTCCATTTCTACTCTTTCCAAAGTCTTAATTAAATGACGCTACCTGTGAAATTTGCTTACAGAAGTGTTATGACTGCTATTATACAACGCCATCAACCCTTATTGCATAAGTGCTTATAAAGTCTGCCTGATTCCTCTACCAGTCATTAAAACAGCTGTGGCATGCCAGTAAACTGTTTTATAGGGGCATATTTGTCCATAATGTGATGCATTTAGGACTGTCTGGCTCAACTCCAAATGTGTGATGCTAAAAGCTCTTTATTCTGAGTCACATTCCTATTTAAAGACAGACTGTGTGTGTGTGTGTTTTTTTTTTTAGTGAAATATAATCCCTGATGATTCAGCAAGTGACACTGTACTGTATGTATAATTTGTTGGCTCACCAATCACATAGTAACACCTTAAGGTTCACAAATGCAACATCCATTTAATCATGCTGGAGACCTGCCATGTATGAAGAGTGATTTGGTCTGTTGTTCTTTGGTTCATGATGCAATGAAATACTTTTAAAGGGGTGGAATCTATCTTCATGGATGACCTACTCAGACTGTATAATGATCTCTGGCTGACTTTAGAGTAGATACAGAAAACTTGAATGTATTTTATCATTTCTTGTGTTCATAAGGATTTCCAGTGATGAAGCTTATTAAATGTATTGGTGCATTTGCTTTCATTTTCTGTATCTGAAAGGGAGAAATTCTTGTTTTAATGATGGTGCACTAATGTTGCCATTCTACAGTATCATAGACAGACAGTCACATTGATGAAAAATCTGCTGACAGCAGTTACACAAAACAACAAAAGCCATGACTTTGAACAACAAAAACCCACATTAGCTTTCCTGCTAATATCTCCTTTTTCTACAGAATAAGTCACGTCTTGTGTTGCACCTTGGCTTCAATAAACGCGCCGCTGTTGACAGTCTGCAGACTAAAAAGCTAATTAACTAGACAGCTGTAGCACATTAAACATCTTAACAAGACTACAGCCATGCTAGTGGCTCTGTGAGGCACCTGTATTTGAGCTAAATGCATACATCAGCATGCTAACATGCTCACAATGATAATTCTAGCATTTTGATGTTAAGCAGGTGTAATGTTTTTGTTGCAGGGAATGTCATGAGTGTTGCAGGTCATTAAAAAAAAGTATTGGACTAAATGAAACTTTGTTTCTTCATTCCCCTGACAGGACTCAGCCTGTTGTAAAACAAAACAAACCTGGATGTATAGTCATCCCTCATTAAAAAACTCAAGGTTTACAAGCTCTGGTAGGATACACGGCTTTGATTTATGTCCTGCTCTCACTTTACATTGTGGATGCAAAGAGCTCACATACAGTTACACCAATGAAACACACAGATGATTAGTCCTCTTTGATTCATGAGACCACTCTCTCACTTCTCAGTTGTAGCTTCAGCTGAACTGGTCTGTGGTCAGCACTGAGTGACAAAGAGTAAACTGGATTTGCCAGGTGCGACTGTGTATACAAATGTAACACTTCATCCCCTGCAGTTGCTCGGCCTGCCTTTGCTGTAAATAATTTCCTCTTCAAATTGCTTGTTTAAGATTTTCTCGTCCTCCTAATCCAGTCACATCTGTGTTTTGTTGGATAGCAGGAAAAAATGGCTTTTGTTCTGCCTTGTCAGTTTTCATTTGCTTCTAATAGACATTTAGACTGATGGACTTATACAAGAGGCTTATATCAGAGTCTATCAAACTATATGTAGACAGAAAGTTTCATTTATAATAGCTAATAGCCATAATTATAAAAGCTTGGAGTACATAAGAATAGTCAATTTTTTCAAACACTCAAGATTATGTTAACGAGTAATGCAAATTCAAATTGTCTGCAGAAACTACTGTACTAAAATTAGAAAAATGTGCTGAAATGTAAATCACCTTATATTTCTTCTTATACCGCATTACAGCTGCAAAACTGTTGCAGTTATGTTGTTTTCCTCTATGAAACTCACTGGATGAGGGGACATATTGGGGGACTCATTGTATAAACTGTATCAGTGTACAAGCATCCATGCATGGCTGACAATCTTAAATCAAACACAAACAAATGTGAATCTTTGTGTACCTTGTGATGTGTGTGAAGGCCGTCGATAATTACGTGTGGCTCTTGAAAAGCGCATATGGATTGTGGAGTGCTTAAAGCCACTGGATTGTTTGGTGGAATCTGTTAGCACATGAGATATCTCTCAGATATCTTTATGATATTAAAAAGGCCTCTTCAGTGTGTGTTGATTGCACAGTGGGGCTGTAAGCACTGAGTTGTGCTTTGAATAATTGTTAGTCATTTAGGATCCATAAAGCAAAAAAGTCTTCTTCTTTGTGATGTTAATGGTTTCTAAAATTGGCTGAGTATACTCTAAAAAGGGATATTTACAGTAAGCATTTGCAAGAATACAGCCACGTGGTCTACTTGACAAACTACGCTCTGTTACCATGCACCATGAGGGAGCTTTTAAGACACATGCTGCCTCTGTCCCTCTGCACACATCAACATCTTCCACTTACAGCAACGAACTGCCATTATTTCACTCTAAAGCCGAGCCATAGACTAAAAGCCAGAATTTCTCTTCATTTGTGAAAAAAAGTCAAAAGAAGGAGCTCCAGACAGAGTGTGCAGTTTCTCCCTGCTTGTCCATCTATTACACATCTAGAAGATGTCTCCATGATAAGATGATCATCTGAATGATACATGTTCACCAGAAGCCCTGTTACCGCTCTGCTGACTCCTGATAAGTGGAGCCATTCATCATCATCATCATCTTCTTCTGCTATGCATATATTAGCAGGTGACTGCAAAGACTTTATGACATCAAACAACTTTATTAGAACTAGAAAAGTAGCATAAAGCTTTATATTAAGCTGAGAAGATAAATAACTTAATAATAATATAGTATCATACTCACAGCTGTGAGCTAATTAATCAAATTACGCACAGCAATCAGTGCTGGGGAGTAAAATGATTTTACTTGTGGACAGGAACAGCAATCAAACTGCATGTTTTGGTTTGGAAAGCATTCAGCGCTACATACTTCTTTAGACATCATGTCTCTATAATTAAAGTATTTTGTGCACGCCGTGATCTCAGAGGTGGTTGTTCAGCTTTGCAGATTAATTTTCAGAATCTGTCAGAACAGCTTTAAAAATTTGCCAAAGATGACTTGAGTTTTTACTGTACTAAAATCTGTTTAATACATATATAACACATGGTGTGATTTGGCTGGGATTTTTTGTGATTCAACCACCACTTACGACATAAAAGAACAGTGGTGAAGCCTCTCCTACATTGATCAAAACATCTTGTCATTGACGTGGAGGATAGAGCATGTCCAGGTAGCCAACATGTACAAGAGGTGAATGATGAGACTCCGGCCCCAATGTAAGACCAGGACTGTCATTACTAACTCATCACGGACCACCAGAAGCTTCCCAGTGGGACAAAGTCAGTGGATAGCTGGAGAAAGATCACAGCAGGCCATTCGGATCCGACGGCAGAGACGATCCTTTATCCGAGGAAGGAGTTACAATCTCCCAATTGACCTAATTTCCATACAACTAAGCCAGCTCCATTTCCTTAGGAAGACCATCCCATGCAGTTGAAAGCTCAAGAAAGCTATATTATTTTGTTACACAGAATTTTTAATTCACCTTGCCACCATAATTTGAATAAAAAAGGAAGAAATATTAAAAGTACTTCTGTACATGTAGTGAAATGAGGTAACAACTAAAGTTAAAGTGTTTCCAAGTACATTTCAAGGACATTACTTAAAAAAAAAATACAAGAAAATTGAATTTCTGTAATGTTCAGGGGGCGGATATGCTACTATGGGGCTTAGATATGATATAAGGAAAAAGAACTACAGGGTGAAATATTCATTTTTCATGTAGTTGTGACACTTTTTTTCTCCCACTGGAGTTGTTCCTCTTTACAATTTAAAAAAGGCAGGTGGCCAACAGTACTGTATATTAAAATGGTATTACCAGTCCAAAAATAGTCATATTGCTATACATTTCAAAACCTTAGACACGCTTTAGTCAAGTAGCTTTTTGATTATCTATTTGCGTCTTTTCGGTTTGGTGCTGTCATCTATTTTTGGGATGAAGCTGATTTTGCCTTTCTGTTCTCCTTCAGCTCATGTCAGTCCCATCTCTGTTGCTCTCCTTTTATGAGAACTTTCAAAGCCGTCAGTGGGACACAAAGTGGAAGACATCATTTGAATTTCAAAGGCCTGACAGAACACATTGCCTCTATCAGCAGAGTAAAGGTCCTCTTGACAAGAAAGTGCCTTCAGAATTAATCATCCACGCTGAGAGTCCTCCTGGATGCTGCTTCCTCTCCCGGCAAGGCGAGCAGCCAAGGATATGGTTGGAGAGAGCAGGAAGCCGTAGCCAGACTTGATGAAAGCGTTGAATCCCCCCCGCCACCCTGCTAGCTGCCATTCTGACAAGGACTGAACATGTGTTTTTATGGGACAAGCAGCATGAGGTCATCTCGTTCTCATTTGTGCTCTTCACTCACATCAATGTATTTCTTCTGTTTTGCAAAAACAAATCCTAAATTGTGTCATTTTCAGTGCACCCCTGGGAGACGTAAAATGACCCATGAAAACACAAAGCTGGAGCTTCTCCTGAGCCTTCAGAGGTTCTGTTCAAGAGACATACGGCACCAGCGAGTGGCAGACAGCTTCCAGCCGTCATTGCTATGAGCTAATTAGCCATCACTAATGTGAATCAGCTTCCATTTTTACTCACTTTGATTTACAGGGCCCGTCCCCATTACATCTCCATGGTGACAATGCAGTCTTTATGGACTGTCGTGGGCTCCACACACTAAATGATCCCATAAAAGAGCATTTATGGCTGCTCAGCATCACCAGTCCCTCTTGGAGGAGGGTCCCGTGTGTAAACTGTTGGGATCAGATGTCCTCATCACCAGCCAGATCTTCATCTGTGGGTTTGGGCTTTGATCCAGACAGTAAGCACATGGGTAAATGTTTTGTCTTTGTGATCACAAACTTTCTGAAGGAGAAGTAGACCATCACCATATTAGCATTTCCTAAATATCATGCTGCAGCTGACTGAGCTGTTTCTACATAATTTTCATTCCAGTGTCTCTCTTTACTCTGTGTGTGTGTTGAACGAACTAATATATTGAAATAGTGAAACAAAAAAAGACAAATGGGAGGTTGCTATGAAACTGTTCTCATTTTCGATGCAATGAATCATACAGAAAGGGAGAAACGCTACTGTACAGTCTTTCCTCAAAGGCATTTTATTGCACATATACACACAGCAACTCATGGAAGTAGTTGTGTGAGGAATGAAAAAAAGAAGTTTGGGAGAGAAGTTCAAATCCTGCCATGTGTTTCCACATGTACAATATGATGTAGAACCAATAATTCTAAAAAAAAAAAACCCTTAATGTACCTTAATTTTGGCTGCTATAATTTCATTTTTGAAAATATTCATTACATGTTAACTACTATATGTTACTAATGAATTACAGCAAGCTGAAGCCCTGATCTGCCAAAAATCATCTAATCACATCTCTGCTAAAATCTTGTGCAACAGCATTGGCACAACTCACAACCTCGTACAAGTTGTTACAATATAAATTCTTTGTGAATATGTTTCATAGCTTTGGTTTGGTATCAAAACATTTTGTTTGGTTATCATCAATTTTTCTTTTTGATTTTTGGTGCACACATGCCATACCTTTGACTTGTTCGTTAACATGCTGGGAAGGATAGGGTGTATTGTAGCCTGCATTAAAGAAAAAAGACACTGGCTTGTATTCGGAGCCCATTATAGTCAGCTTTGAATTCATGGATGTATTGTGAACTGCGTCACAGACCTCTGAGCACAGATTTATATACGGTACAAACTCAGTTCTGGCTGCGCTGCAGGCTGCTTTTGAATGTACAATAGTTTGGCCTGAAATACAATAATTCTGGAGTCTTCATACAATTAATCATTTTTACACACAATGCGTCCTGCCCACTTTTTCAACACTTGTGCATCCACCTCATGATGTGTTGCTGGATTAACAGTTTTAATTAACTGTTAAACCCAATTCCAATGCTGGAAAGGCATGAGGAGTGGAGTTTTAGACAATGTTGGACAATCCAACAAGTGCTTTGTTTGAAGCTCAACATACCTTCTACCTTGCTCAGCATGACTACCTGGATTTATATTGTCAGTGGAAACCGCTTGAAATATAAGATGACAAATAATGCATAATAACAGTGTACATAGATACAGAAAGCTAAATTAAAATGGTAAAAACTTTAGTTAGCTGAAGATGAATTAGTTGTGTAACTATTGTATACTGTAATTGTCTCTTCTACTCCACTCTAATTAATTGTTTCTCACTATTTAGTCTGATGAAATTGTGATTTAACTGTTCCCACTGCTGTTGTAATGTTTGTCACATTTTAATAAAAAGTCAATCCTGTGGAACAAAAGAGTAGCTTTGAGCCTAATGAGGAGCACGCAGAGGGAGCTATTTAGAGTTCATTCCTCTGTTGTGTACCTTTATCTTCAATGTGTAACAGTCTCAAAATTAATTTAAATCACTGCATCATGAAGAACTCCCATCCCAAACCGCCATTACCTTTCAAGTATGTCACATAAAATTCTACCCTGCATGCGTTGGTGTTTTCTAAATGTCAAATGTACTGCAGAAAATCTTTAAATCCTCATCCCAAGAAGTGCAAAACATGCAGACTTAATGAACCACAGTATTATATCCTAGTTTGTTTACATTGTGGATATTTCTCTAAATTTAAAAGTCTGAACTGCCTTTTGTTCTTGCGGTTGAAACCAAAGTTGCTTGAGACACTTACTTTGTATCCCTCTCATCAGTCTCTCTTTCTAGTTCTGGGGGGCTCCTGTCAGGGGAATCAATCTACAAGACCAGGGGAGGGGAGGAATGACACAGCACCCATCGCTCACCCACGCAGCCCTGCTCTGCTCCTGACGGTAAGCCCTGCGATGATGGGAGGAGTGCGTGACAAGACAGGGAAGAGGAGTGATGGGGTCTCTCCATCACAGCCAAGGTCCTGTCAGCATGGCTCAAACACTTTTTTTCCTTTTTTGCCAAAGTTCAACTTTGTAAAATCGCATCCCCGCCAGAAAACTGCTTATTGCCAGCCAGGAATTCCACTTCTTTCTCTCTTTCTCCATTTGCAGACATCTATCCTATGATGTTAATGAGAGAGAGGTTACTAGGGTAATCATTCATCACTGATAAAACTGGACTGCCTGGTGAGATCTCTTGGTGGGAGGTAGGGAGGAATGAACAGCTGCTGATAATTCCGACAACCTGGTACTAGACCGTGAGTTCCTCATCATCTGATCCTAAATCTAATTTACTGTGTAATTTCAATGAACTTTTCATTCTCTCAAGGCTGCAACTCATCCAACATGTGCAGCCTCCTGCATCCATCTAAAGGAGAGCAGATAATCATTTTAGAAGAATCAGAAGACTGCAAACGTGAGGGGACTCCCCATTTCAGATATAAACCTGATGTCTACTGTTAAGATGACTTTTTTCACACTTCACCTGTCAGTAAGGGAGAGGACCTTCAACAGCTGTATAATTTTGATATTGAGAACCAAGGTGGATTAAAAAATATGATGAATATTCTGTTTCACATAAAGCAACCTGCCGTTGATATAGTGCAAGTAATCAGAGAGCAGTCTTTGCTTGTGAGTGCTTCTCTGTTTATGGGCAGCAGTCCATGAGCCTCAGCTGAATACTAAATGCTTATCAGTGACAGTGGCAGGCCAGAGGCCAGAAAGCAGTACAAGTAGCGGCTGTGTTGTGCTCTATCAAGCCACAAAGATTCACAGAGCCACTAACTTCAATCCCGAATAACTATCAGTATAGAGCACTATGTGTCCCCCTGTACTGCCATTTCTCTTCATTACATCCACCCACAGACAGCACAGAGTGGAACCATGTCAGCCACGGTCTGCTGCTGATTGGGCACCATCGTTTATTGGCCCGGACAAAGAGCCACCGCTACAGGAATCAAAGACATATCAAAGAGCCTTAAAATAGAGCTCAAACACATGAGCTGGATATAATAATATATATAATGGCTATCCAGACAGTATTAATTTAATCAACAAAAAACAATTGACAACCTTTGTGTACAACAAAAATGAGAGAAAAACTAAATAAAAAGCAATAAAACAAGCAACAAATAAAAACTAAATAATGTGATGAACATTCCCTGTTTTGGTAACACTTTAGTTTATAACACACTACTATAATGTAGTTGTAAGCAGATATAAGTCTTTATTAATGTATTTGCCAGCAACAATAACTCTTCCTGTGGGCACCAATAAGTGGATGATGGTTATACTGGATATAAACAGATAATGAATGACAATATAGTAAAATACTACTGTAATAATAAAAAACATGTATTCAGGGGAGTTAAGATATAATTGTTGAAATATATTGTACATGTTGCAGTGTGTTAGAAACTGTTTATTAAATGTTTATATACTGCTTATAAATACTAAATAGGATGTTTTAAAGTGTTTACTGCAGCTTCTTGTATTTCAGTAACGTCACTGCCAGTAAATTTAGCTAACTGTTTCTTGGATGGCATTAATTGTATTTAATTTACTGACAATTAATTTAAAACAAATTAAGACAGGGCAACAAAAACAGCTGTGACAAATGATAAAAACAGGTAGACCAGCACACCCACTTTTACAAAGAAAGTAAGCTAGTACAGACCTAACATCATCATGCTAGCGGTAAAGTTAATGTTAGCGTAACTGAATGTTGACTTACAGTTGGCTGCCTTAGGTTATCTGTACGAATGAGTGCAGGATTAACAGCTGTCAACCATCTAAATTTTCTAAATCCTATTAATATTTGATAAAGGAATATTTTAGTATCAATGTTATCTGACATTTTAGCTAAACCCAGACAGTGAATAGCGTTTTATTGAAGTGAGGAGAGATGCAGAGACATGGGCAGTGTATGTGTGTGTGTGTGGGTGTGTTTGTAAGTGTCGTTGCAGTCTGTTATTAACAAATGAGTACCTCCACAACCTGTAACCCATGGTAACTGTGCACATAGATTGTGTCCACTGTAGCCTCAGTTTATAAGACATAAAAATTCAAAATGCAAAATGAAAATTAGACTAAAATTTTGCTGATGAAAACTAGACATCTTTAGTTTTGTTGACTAAAGCTGGGCTAAAACTAGCAATAATTAAATGAGTAGAATTATAAACTATATGTTTTTGTTGAAAAAACATATCAAAATCAGTTGTCAAAATTAACATTGTATCCAGACAAAGAGAAGGGATACATGCACATAAAAGCTTTGGTAAGGTACTGCAACTACTACACAAAGTCAGCAACAAGATGAATTGTGAAATCATTTTAAATACTTCCTTATAATGGGTGGCAATGTCTTCATAGTGTTAATACAGTCCTAACAATTGCTGATCAATATGGAGGAAGATGGGCTTCATTCATCTTTAAATGCATATCAGTAGTAGAAAAACCATCACTGCATATGCAAATTACCATGTCTTTGATATTGAAATTCAAAAGGACCAGTGTAGTCTTACATGTTGTACTGTATGCGGATTTATTAATTTATGCTGTTTCGGTTATGAATAGATACACAGTAATATCCTTTTTAAGTAGATAACACCACATCAGCATTCACCGGTTGCTAGGAGGAAAGTATAGTGACTGGTGGAAGCAAAGTGAAGACTCCCTGGTTGTGAGGTGGATTTAGGTCTCCAGGGACATCCAAAGCCTCAGGTCATAGGCTGATGAAACCATACTCTAATAGTGATAGTCTTGTAGTGTGTAGGTACAGTATGTGTTCAGTAATTTTAAAACCAGCATAAAAGGAAATGTAAGAATTATCACAGCAATGAATTTTCTCTAAAAATGTTATATTTTAGAAAATGCTGGCATTAGTTGAGTCAGTTACCAGATAAATAGATACATGATCAAGGTCTTTCTTTCCTTTTTTGTATTTAAAGTGCAGATTTTAGAGCCGTCAAGTAGTATTTTCCACTCAAATTGAGTCATGCTAACAAAAACGTAAGTATGGCAGGTGATGGAAACCAAGTTGCATGAATGGTCTGTGTTCACTGGGAAAGTCGTGTATCTGGTGGCTTCACTCCCTCTCACAAACAGGATAAAGCATCCTCGTCCAACTTCCTTAAAAGAGAAAATATGAAGGACATCTGCGCAGGTTTGCTGCAGGCTAATTACAGGGTATTTTTGCTCTCATCATTTGTTTCCTTTGGACACGCCGACACGCTGTATCTCTCCAAGGCCACCTGTACTGATGGATGCTATTTGCATTTATTACGCTCATTATTTGCGTGATTGTGGTAGCATGTGAGCTGGAGATATTCAACACCTGCGACTGCTCAAACAGTGTGAGAGAAGGGGGGGGGACAAAGCAGAAGCTGCAGGGGCTTGTCAGTTATTAGCCTGGTTCTGGCTGAGAATGAAAATGAAGCAAATGAGACATAGTTCTGTTGTCACAAACCATGTTGATAACCAGCTGCTCTAATCCTCAGTTCAGTTCACTGGTGATTCTGCATTTTGCTTATCCAGTCTCTAAAAAAATCATCATACAATAGTTCTTCATCGAGGGAAAACAACTGACTTTTGGAAAGTAGGACAGTCAACAGATGAGCAGCAGCTACAGTATGTCCTTCCCCCAGGTAAGGAGGAGCTGACAGTGATAGTATTGATTATCACTGAGCTTACCTAGCTTCTCTCTGTGATGGGGTGATTGCTATCCTGTGTGCTAATGTAGCGCTCCAGTCTGTACGGTGTCCTTGGACTCTATTGTCATTACATGCTGTGTACTGTATATGCTGTGCATGATGTTTTGACCCAGATAAGAAGAAACAATTACTGCTCACATAATTGTTGGTAAAAATAAATAGTAAGTCAGTCTATGTGCTACAAGTACACATCGTAGGCTCCATGGTCCAAGACCATTTCAGTCTATTTAAAAGGTCAGTTCACACAAATTACTAAATAAATAAATAAATAAATAAACAAATCCACATTTTCTCATTTACCAATGGTGGTATGGTGGTATGGTGGTATACCCCAATACAATGTAATTGAATGAATGTACTGTGGTGCTCATAGCATTGGAAAAATACATTACAATTATACAAATACATTACAATATATACAATTCAACAGCAACATGACATTACTCTGGATAACCCACAGTCCTCACTGTTTTCTCTAAGAGAAAACTCCTGTTGCAAATAAGAAACTGCCATTTCTTTTGCAGTTAAAGGGTGATTTTTCCACTTGCATTTGATTATTTTGCTTCAACATCCAGCATTATGAGGAGCTCCATGGTGGTTAAGTGTTTAACACTGTTGCTTAACAACAAGAAGGTCCTGGCTTCAAATCAGACTTGTCTGTGGACTGTGAGATGTTTCATCTGGGAGCTTCATTTGGCTCCAACACTCAAAAGACAGGCTTTTTACTGTATGTTCATTGGAGACTCTAAATTGCCCATAGATGGGAATATGAATGTGTTTGTCCGTCTTGAGCTGTGTCCCAGGTCAGGGGCTGCATCTTTCAAAGGACGCTATGCAGAGATTCACTCAATTTCATAAAACTCTATGTACCAATAAGAATGATGAAAGGGATAGTTGTCTCACCATTAGGAGTGCAACAAAACTAACAGGAGAGTAAGGGGTCTAACTAGGCAACGTAAGTGAAAGCACCTGTGGTTGGACTGTGGGTGTGTAGTGGATTTAAGCTGTACATGTCTCCCTTTATTCAGCTAAATCCCTGTCAAATCAGGCTTTATACAGTACAATACAATATAAAATGTACTGCAGACGCTGATAGAAACACTGGTCATTTTCTAGGCTTTGGTCCTGTTATCTTAATAGTTATGTTACAGCAGCTGTGTTACTGTCTCAAGATTGAAGTCATAATAGTTTAATTTGGTTGATGGTTTAATTTAATATTTGACAGGCAGCGCCTTTAAATTATTCAATTATGCCAGTGAGTGAAAAATACCAATATAGCCCTTCTTACTGTCTTATTTACAGGATAATATTTTCACATTATAGAGAGACACCTGAGACAGCAGTGAGAGCTGAACTACATGAGCCAGACTCCTGTGGGGTGTGGTGACAACAGGAGCATGATGAGATTGAGGCACCCCTGACTGTGCAGAGAGAGACAAGCACACACACACACACACACAGATACCCCAACCTCCCACCGCACACAGACAGTGAAAATCCTATTTGTCACAGAATTGTGTGGGGGCTTTAATTAATAAGGCTTGTGCTGGTAGAAAATTGAATTAGATGATTACAGTAAACAATGTGGCGGTAATTCCAGGAATTTAAATGGTGTTTGAGCGCCCAGTATATCGCCAACTACATTCATTTCGGATAAAAACACTGTTGCCAGTTTTGATATATTACCAGTTAAACCTGTCCAGACTCAAGTAGAAACATGTTCTGATTCTTTCTGTGAAGTCTTTTGCATGATAGTACTATCCTTTCTTTGCCCCCATACATGCACAGCGACGATACATCGATGCACACACATGCCCAAAGTGTCATCTCCCAACATGTGTTTGCTGTATCTCTGTTCTGCTTGCCTCAGCAGCGTGAGTTTTCAAGGAGACACACCCCAGCTCCCTCCACAGAGAACGTGTCCCCCCACTCTAGCTGTAAGGCAAACTTCTTGTTTTGCTACGCATCACAATGGCACCATGCCCTCATTTTTCCAGCCAGCTTTCTTCTGCGGAACGATGTACGAACATGTACAGTCTGAGCAGAAATACTCCCTCCTTCCACATGGGAATCCCTCAGTTACAGTGACTAATGTGTTGTTGCTGTCTGCACTGGGAATACTGACAAATATAGTGCAGTCAAAAAAGTGATATACTGCAACAGTTAAATAAAGTTAACTGTATGTATCAGAAGGGGAGCTTATATCCCAAATGATTCTGTTTAAGGTAAGCTATATGTCTTCATTAATCACTGCAGACCTCTGCAGCACTATATGAAGAATATGTACAATAATCCTCATGGACCTGAGTCTTATTGTGTGTTTATTTTACTTTAGCTGGGAGTTACAGTTCTGGATAGGTCTAGTTAGACCTCTGACTAGTTTTGTAAATTCTAATTTAGCCCAATTATAATCCAAGTATTTAGATTAAGAGAGATTAACGAGTTTCACACAACCTAGTTCCTAAATAGAGATTAATAGCTACTAAATAGTTACTGCTGCGTTTCTGACTGACAACAGACAAAACTAATATTAGCATTGCTAATATATGACCTGTTTAGAGTGAAGAGTAAGAGATAATAGCTAATATGGTTGACACATTTGATGGAACACTTGCTGTTGCTGTTTAATAATGCTGTAAACTGGGAACATAATAACAACCTGAATTACAAAACATTATGCCAATGATGTTTTGCTAAATGACCTGGTAACTTCTGCAAGGTTAGCATAATTGGATGTTTCCCACTATTTCTAAACAGTTTGAATACTACTAGCCTGCTGAAAGACATGCAATTCTCTTTAATGTATAATATTACCAGCATTTACATGTAATCGACAGTCAAGTTTAATATATTATTTGACCCCTAAAACTGTAATTTTGGGAAATCATTCTAAAGTTTGTGATGCTACAGTGATTTAGTAAATCACTTCAAACAAGACTTAATGCACAAACTTAGTGATGAATTGTATAACCCAGTATCCAGCTGTCTCACCACTGTGTACACAACTGTGCTGTTGTTTTGTCACCAGTTATATGGAAATCTATCAGCTGACATGTTTCAGTAGATATCATTCATTCCTCTGCCGTGTCATTACTAAATGGCATGTCACTGTGCCTCCATTTTTTTATGCAAAGGTCACCTCAATTGGCATTCTGAGGCAGAAGGACTATTGAAGATTGGAAATTAAATCCCCATCACCATGAGAGAAATCTGTTTCCACAGAAGGGACCAAACAGGGCTGAGACAGGCCTATGAAAAGTTCGTTTGAATTATAGATTGCAGTCATTTCTGTTGCATTTTTCACCATGATTGTTTTTAGTTTTCCTGGAACTGTGTAAAGGTTAATTGTATAATTAAGTCGCTGTTGCTTTTGCTTTTGTCTGCATGTCACCAGAGAACCCAGATTATGTGGAAATATTGGATTGTTGTTCCATTTCAAGTAAATTTAAGAAAACATTGCACATAAAAGACAGAGTATAAAACACATTTTAAAATTCATGAAAATAGCATTTGTTACAGTAGGATAAATTTCAAGTTTAACAATTATCATGTTTTCTCAAGACATGTTTTTGAGAACAGATGTGATAATTCTAGGGTGTTTTTTTTTTTTTTCATCTCAGTCCCTCGCTGAAAGCTGTGCTCCTTTCCAAGGCGTCTGCTGCAGACACAGAAGTGTCTTTGTGACATTTTCTCATGTCTCCTCCCCCTCCATCCATCATTTACTAACATGAATTGCATGTGACCAGGCAGGTGTTGGAGAGCAGACCGGCATTCCTCCACAGTCTCAATCATAGCCTGGAATACTGGAGTCACAAGGCTCAGCCACTTTTCCCAGCCCCAGAATAAAGCCTTAACACCACAGCTTAGACTGGTCCCATTCTCTTCCATTTAGTCCAAGGTCACAGTCCCATAGCAAGGGTCAAGGTGATAGGCTGGCAGCCGCCTGCCTCATGCATATGGATGACAGACGCTCCATCTGCTCCGTTGCAGAATGCAAATACACAAGCCTCTTTCTCTGCTCTCTTTTTCTGCCTCAAAGGGCAACCCTGCCAGACCTTACATGGCATCAGTTCCACTTGTTGGTCGCAGAGTGACGATTTATGCTAAACCATAATAGAAATGCAAGTCATCGCTGCACAAAGTCCCCAATCCAACCCCCTGCTTCACCACAGCCGATTCTCACACTTTCCTGTTTGATAACATTTATTGACATGTCTGCAAAATTAAAGCTGGATCACATCATTCTGTTGTTGCTATTACCACATTCATTTTGGATAAGGACTGTATTGTTCAGTAATGGATTACTATCTCTCATGGCAGGAAAAGTCATGTTTTTCTATACCTTCACATACTGTATTCCAAAAACAAGTAATTTTGAGTTTTAAAAGTTTTGAACACTGTTGCATAACGATTCATTTTGGGTTTTTTTTTTACCAAAGTAGAGACACGGTACACAATTGTGCTCTCTAGGGAATGCCCTGCTCCACACTTGCACAGTTATACACATTACCATTTGGAAGCTGCCCAGTATAACCACAGGCTGAACTGTTTTCCAGTGAGCAGCTGCACTGGATTAGCTGAAAGTGTAGTGCCTTGTGCACCTCAGATGTCCTTTCAGTGGTTAGCATTGAAAAACTATGGCTTCAAATAAGTATATGAATTTCAAGAAAGTCAGTGATGAAGAAGAGTTTTATATTCCGTGAAGAAATAAAAGGGTAGCCCTCTGTTGTTTTACTAATTCTCAACATGACCTCATGAAGACACCTTTAGAGGATAAGAGGATAACGGCAGTCCCGACATAGACCTATAGATTTCATCCAATTGTATGTAATAAGGCTGTTTCGTTCATTCAGAATATATGAGCACGGTGAACACAGTGAGCAGAAGGTTTGCAGTGGCAATAGCTTTGCTAGATGTGTAATACTGAAAAGGAGAAGACTTTCCTCAACTTGCTTAATGTTTTCTTCACCATCAACAATCTCCATCACCATCAGAAACTTGTGACAGCCAAAGCTGGCTAATCACAGTTCTTGTGGTGCCCATATGGTGTCTCCATAGATGTTGTATCCTCGATGTGTTTTTACAGTTTTGGTAAGGCGCACGTCAGCCGCTGTGTACAGTGTAACCCCAACTAAGAATCTAGCTTCACTCACATCTTTGGTGCTCTTATGCTGTTGTGACAACAAATGCATTTTCGATTTCTGCAGACGTCATTGAGCATGTTTTGCTTTTTTCAGGATACTGAAGGAATAAAGCACTTTATAGTGGCCAGGTTCTTAATAAATTCATTGCTCTTTTGTTTCTTTTCATGGGATTTTTGATAGTCATTAAAGGCTAAAATAACACCAGCCTTATTCTTTGAGTCTGCACACAGAACTCAGCCACAGACAGCTGCACAGAGCTGCACACACACACATTTAAAACGAGTGCATTAAAACTAAAAGGAAACAAAGCAGGACAATTTAACAGAGCGGCAAACAATAGAAAGAGACAAGACTCAACATAAAGAGGAGTTGTTCTACATTGGGAGAAAAGGCTAAAATGTAGACAAATTAATACAGTAAAAATACAGTTGAAAAAAAAAGCCACAATATCAAAGGAAAAGATCAGTGCAACCAAATTTTACCTTTTAGCTCTCCTGCTCCTACTTGGTGATTCCTTTGTTATCCAATTACATAATTACAATATTAAGATGCCCTTTAAGGATTCAATTACAGCTCATTAACTATTAATAATATACTTATAGTCGTTGTCATGCCTATTTAACTGCTCTATGTAATCAGAGCAATGTCAGTGGATCAGTATTAATATTCACCATGAGTATGGGTTATATAGCTGTCCTAGCTGTCCTCTGATTCTTCGTAGATTCAATTGTCAGAAGGTCATCTGTTCTATAAACATATAGACAATGCATAGACAATAAAAAAGAGCAAGACAGAGAGATGGTGTTGTTTTGAAAGCAGTATGACTTTGTTGTTAATCAAGACCATGTTTAATGGCCTTTTGGGTGCAGGAGCCAATCAAAACTGTGACCCTGGTGAGATCTCATGCTGTTAGCCAGGCTGCTACTTGGTAGAGGGACTCTATGTTTGATCCCCATGAGGTCTGCCTTTAAGCTCCTTCTGTCTGAAGTGCCAGTCATGGGAGGGGGCTGAACATATACACAATCCTCTTTTGCAAATGTCACTCTGATGTGTTTAAAAGAGCTGCATTGTGCTCTGCCCACCGAGGACCAGCAGGTGTAATCACTTTTGTGTAGCATTTACAGCCTGCTTAATGGTAGCAGGCTTTTGCTATTCATCTAGTACAATATGCAACATCAGACCTTATTGGACGGCTCCCTGGTAGCTCACAATGGCTGAGCACGCTTTGCTGTTTTCATATTAGAGCCAGTGAATGGAGGAGGGTTTTTTTTTTTGCTTTGTTTTGGTGGGTGCTAGTGGGGAGGGGTACAGACACACAGTCATAAGAATGGATTCTTCAGTGGTATTTTGGCATTAATGATTCTGTCTTGTCTTTTCTAAGAAACTTTCATCAAAGCAGCAATTCAGTAATGGCCATGTCTAAATAAAAAACTACCAGTGGAGGAGATAATAACTCCAGCAGTCTGCAGTTGGGAATAGGCTCAGGACAGTCAGATCCAGGCCCAGAGAAGGACAAAAACCCCTAGGGTACGGATATATAGAGGCAGAGGAGAAGATAATGTGTCCTTTCCCTTTAGTTGTACAGACGTACTGTCAGTGCAACTCTGTGTGGCCTTGAGAATGAGAAAATGTCACTTTGCCACTTTGACTTACTGAGACAGAAAGTTTGAAAGTTAACAGTTTACTGATTACACGCTTTAGGTTGCAAGCATGACTACAGCATTTTATGTATATAAGTATGCTATGTGGGAAAACCAATTTGATCTCCCCACTTTCAATTACTAATTAAAACTGCACTAATCAATATTTTTATAGCAAATGATAAAAGGACTGTGTGTAATATTGAAGGTGTTTCATATAATGACGAACTCACTTGTCACACAATTCTGCAGCTCCCTTTAGGTTTACAGAGTGTATTAACCATTATTTAGGTTTTACAGCCTGCAACTTTACTGTTTCGGTTCTATGGATTAATGACAACCTGACAACTCTAAATCTGTCTTTTACAGTAGTAAGTCATATCCAGGTTTCTTTATACTTTATACTAGTAGATGCTGTATAACACTATGATTCACATTACAGATATTCTACAGATGATTGAGCTTTAACTGAGGTACATCAGGCTTGAAATCAAGATTCAAAATGTACTGCTTTTACTGGATCACAGTAATAATCCTTCATTTTCTTTAAAACAATGTACACTTGGTGTGCCAAAAGTGACAGCATACAATAATGTCAAACAAAGTTTATCTTATTTGTTTACAGCTTGAGTATTAGCAGACATAATATCACACTGATCAGATTATATGGATTAAGGGCCTTTTTGCATGACATTTGGCCACCAAAGAGGATTTGCACTCAGTAAATTGTGATTTAAATACCCACAACTGCATTTAAGCTTCAACAGACCTTTTTTTGTTCCAAATACAATAATACACACACATTTGAATAAACAGGTATAGCTCTAGCTTTGGAGATTGGAGTTTGCAGAAGAAATCTGCAAGTTTTTTTAGAAGAAACTCCAGAATGCAAAGCAAATCAAACTGAAAAGACCAGAAGACACAGAAAACATGGGGAAAAAAAGATATTTTGACTAAGAACACTAGGAGCTGGGAACAGTTCCTTGTGGGAAATTTTCATCTTTAAACCAGCGGCTCTGTCCAAGGTGCTGAAATCACCTCAGCGCTCTCGGGCTCCTGCAATGTGATTGTGGATCTTAGAAGCAATTCCTGCCAGAGTGTCTCAGGAAATGGACCATCCATTCACACATCGGTTTCACTCCCGACGATACCCTGCAGGTGCTCAGTGATCACAGGAGGATATTCACTGCTGTGTGTATAAAGAGATGGGGCTGAAGCAGAGACGGCAAGAGCAGATTATCAGTTAGCTTTTGATCTGCCTTTTGGGCTCCATGTGGGAATATATGAATTTCATTGCTACATTCTCCACCACTCGATTTCCCCGCCGTGAATCCATCCATTTGAGTGAACAGCTGACCTCTCTCTCAAGCTTGACACATCTTCGCTGCTCTGTGGGCAATGGCTGGAGAGCATCCCATGGAGAGCTCATGTTTGGTTACTAGGCAGATGTTATTAATATTTAAAGACAACATTCTTGTGCATGTTGTGGTGTAAATTCACTTCTTCAGTGGTGCAAAGGCTGTGCGCTCTCTTGGGGTAAGATGGGAGACTACTCCGGATGCGGATTGTTCCTCTGCCATTGTCACACACAGTTGACAGAGTACAGAGAAACCCTCTTACTATGTGTTTGCTTATTCATATTCCAAAGCCCACAAACCTCAAGCAGATACAGAAATGTACGCTTCAGCTTTTGGGGGCATGTTTGCCATAGTTTTTTGTATGTATGTTATCCGGAAGACAGAATTAGTATTTACAGGTAGGTTCGGTTGGGTGAAGGAAGTGACGGAATAATGAAACACCTCTAAAATCTGTTACATATGGAGAAGTCAGCTACATGGTAAGGAAAGGAGGTGAAAAAAATGGACAAAAAAGAACAAGTGAGAAAGTGATCAGGCTCTCTAACCAATATGAAGCTACCAGATCTGCCCAGCAACCACAGTTCCATCAGCTGACTAACTGTGAGCTTGGAAAGCTCTGGATGGATCCTCCTTTTGACCTTCTCACCCTGAACCTGTAATGCCATTGTCCATGTTGCTGGTATAAGCCATGTTGCTGTGTTAGAGCTGGGATGTGGAGGGTGTATTGTATTTCAGACTGTTAGTCATATCACTTGTGTGAAAGAGGACAGTAGGAGGACTAATTTCCAGGACATGCCATGCATGCATCTTGTGTGTTGATTACTGACTGCAAAGAAATGCAACATAAGCAGATATAGATCATTAAATAACCTCCAATGTGTCAGAGAAGCAAAACATACACACACACACACACACACACACACACACACACACACACACACACACACACCTGATATAACAGATTTTCACAAAGAAAAGGTTGGATGTAGACTTTTAATAGATCATTTACTGATTACAGCACCATGTTATCAGAGTGTATTCAAGTACATACTACTGCTGCCATATTTGAAAGTCTTAAACATTCAGTGGCTTCTGTGATAAAATTAGTTATACTTAATGTAACCTGACGGAGCCATATACAGAACTCTGAAACTATGTTCAGCTCAAAAAAGGTCCCAGGGTGCATTGCTGTTTTCATAATGAGACTGTCTAGGTAGTTAGCTGCAGAAAAATAACATGACATGTGGCATGGTTTATTATGTGATTCTTAAAGTAATCTTTTTTTTTTTTTTTTAAATTTAGTTCAGTCTACAGGGCTGATAAATCTAATGTTATTCCACTGTTAATTTGTTGGAATTATTATATGATTATATGACTTATATGAATTTTTATAATTTTTGCGTATTTTTAGATGTATTTAACAAAAATACAGTCAGTAATTAGATAAATCTAGGGTGATAATGGTAATAGGTATTATTGGTAATAGTTATTTAACAAATAACAATAACATTGAAATTGAGCACTACAGTCTGATCACTGGGGTTGTGCAACTTCTTCCCAAAGGGGAGGTCCATCACATATAGTAAGAGGCTCATTGAGAAAACAAGTTTTCAGGATCTTGTTTAATGCTTATGATGTATGTAAAATGTTTTATTCTCAAGTTTTACACATCGCTTTTGTCTGTCAAAAGCGATGTGTAATTAAGAAATGTCTTTTTTTCCACTTTAATGGAGGAACGTTCAATGGATTTAATGGAGTACACATTCAACAATGTGCACATTTATTCACATCACAGTTGTTTGGTAGAGGCTCATAACTGGAAAAACTGTGCGGCCAGTTAAAAAATGAAATCATTATTTTTTGTTAATGCACAAAGGAACTAAGAAATGCATTTTTTTCATTCCTTTTTTTCTGGGTGGGACCCTTAAATGGTTAATCAACCTCTATTACAGAGGGTGATGGATTACTAACAGGAGTTGAAAGTAAAACTCGACAGCAGCATATCTGTGATTTGCACCGGCACAGCCTCAGGTAACAGATTAGAGGACAAATTGGTCCCTGCATCCTTTAGTGGCTCTCTGCCGTCTGCGCTCGGCAACGCTCCGTCTCACTCACTCACTCTGTCCTCTGAAAATTGAATCAAATCAAAAAAGAAATACTTTCACCAGTCAGGGAGGGTGCATTTTAACCTCTGCGTTGGTGCATTATGAAGGAGAAATCCATGCTAAGCAGAAAAGCAGACAGTTGAATAAGCCCTGAGAGGAAAGTTTGCCTTCCCTAAGGAAATAGCAACATGAGCTCTGAGACCAACCGGAGATAAACAGAGTAGAGAGAGTGGGGGTAGAGAGGCAGAGCTGGGCAGCAGATGAAGAGATCATCATCTTCAGAAAGAAGGCGTGAGGCAGATGTTAATAAAAGATTTCAGCCTCTGGAACATAGTTTGTGTAAGGTTAGCCACTCACAGCCTACTGGGTAAAATGCAAGCACAGGGTGAGGGCTAAAAACTCTAAATATTTCACACTGTTTTTACTTTTTCAGTTGGACGTGACTTTGGCTGGCATGTCCCCTTTTTTTGTCCAGTGAGACACACTAAATGAGAGTTGGAAGTGTGGTACGCTGAGGCTCCGGCCAGCCAGCGAGCAAGCGTCTCCGTCTGCTCCTGCCTCCTCCCAGCAGCATCACTTGGCTTGTGCTCAGCTGACTGTCAGTTGTCCTGACAGCCTGACCTCCCGGAGGCTCGCCAGCCAAATGCCACGTCACATTGGGCTCGGCTTCGCCCTGGTCTGGCCCTCAATCATTTTCACACCCACATCCACCTCTAACACCCCCCCACCACCCCTTCCACTTGACGCTACCTGATAATAAGACCCATTTGTTTGTTTCTCTCTATTTATAGCTCTCTCTGCTTCTGCGGTGTAGGTTGGGAAGACTTGCTTGTTGCTGTAGTGCTGGTGAATGGAAGTGCTAATATTACAGTACTGGGAGATAATCCATATTTGTTATCTGTCTTGAACCGAGAACTTGAACAATTGCATTGTTATTACACAGGCTAATTTCAGTGATATTTCAGTTTAGCTCTAAATTGCCATAAAACAAAACGATCATTTGATTGCACCTGGCAGTCATGAGAGCAAAAACTTTCTGTCTATTCGAGAATTTGTCCTCCTGAGAGATTAAAGGTGGCTGGAGACACACGGAGCACAAAATGAGCCTGTTGCTGGCACCCAGGGCCTCTTTTGAAGTTGGTTATGTTATCTAAAGCTTAGCATGCACAGTGTCTCATCCTGTGAGGAGATGACAAGGCCTGATAAACCACAGTGTTTACTGCACAAGTTAACAGAGAGAATCAATAGCAGCACTCGATACCTTGAATACTGAATGGCTGTGAATTAAAACAAGAGTGTATCACCACCTGGGGTGTTGGGCAGGAGGGGAGAGATGATATAAATTGTCATAATATACTGACAAGAAAAAAAAACTGAGGCTTTTCCAAATGAAAATTAATTTACTCATATCCTGTCATCGTCTCTGGCTCTGGATCAGGCAGGTCACTTTGTCACACATTTAAACATAGATCCAGAGATGACAGAGACAAGATGGACAGATTTCTGCCCAGACATGATGCTGCAACTGCATCAGATGAGGGCACACACATTGTTAGTTCAGCCATGCCCCTCACACCAGCACGCCTGATTATCACCAGTGATAAAAAAGAGACAAAGCTGACATTTAACGACTAACTGACCAGTTGTGCGACCAAGACTGCGTGTCTAAACACTGGCTATAGCTACAGTATATTGAATAAGATTCTTACTTTCACAGTGTTTTGAGATAACACCATGAAGTACACGTGAGTTGTGAGTATAAGATGATACAACTTTGTACAGATATCTTTGGACGATCCATGTACCCACAAAAACCTGGATTTTAATGGCTACACTCCGGTCAGTGTCACTGTATCAACCATCCATCTTTCCAAAAATGATGAGGAAAAGGTGCTGCTCCTGTGCCACCAGCTCTAACTCTGCAGCAACACCTTTGCCTGCAGCAGCCTCACTGCCAGAACTGATCTCCATCTGACGCATTGTTTGGGCCTTTACGCATAAATTATGTTTTTGAAAAAGAAAAAAATATTGCTCAGAGTTCTAATCAAGTACAGGCCATGGCAGCTCAGCTTGAATCATGTGACAACAACAGTGAAAAAAAAAAGATTTGCTGTTGTTGTTGCCACACTGCCAGGCTGAGAAGACTAATGGCATTATTTTGCATCATGAATATATCCTGTCAAATATTCTGCATGAGTTAAGACAAAACAAAAGAGAGAGAACATGTTGAAGCATAAACACACCATACTGCACAGGCTGACTGACAGATTGCTGTTGTTAGTCGGACATAATGCTTCCCTTCGAAACCTGAATTCAAAAAAGGGTAACTTTTTAGAGCTTCATCAGGCCGAGCAAGTGATGGTGCGAACACCGTGTCTGTCTATGTGTCAGGGCCTCTTAGAAACTGCCTGCTCATAAACCAATGCAGAGATATTCTCTGGCGCTCTTGTTAAGCAGATTCTTGTCATCCCAGGCATGAAATTCTCAAGAGAATCAGATTAAACAACAGGAAGATTTCCAAGTGAAAAAATATGAAGTTATATTAGGTGGACCTCCAGAAATGGCTACAAAAAGCTGCATAGCCTCTGTGCAAAACTCAAAAACCTGGTGCAAACCTGGTAATTTTCCATGATTTAAAAAAGAGAGGGAAGTTATGAAGCAGTTCCGTTTTCACTCCTTTACTCTCCAGTACTGCTTCACTGCCACAGGTGAGTAACTGTTTGTGTGCTGTCCATGCTGCTGAAAACAGGCTGCTGATACACTTTTAGTCTGCAAACATGAAGAAGTCCTGAAATTCCAAAATCTAATCTGATCGATAACCAAAACAAAAAGTGAACCTCTTTCAGGGGAGACTGTCATGCAAATTAGCTGCACCCAAACTGTTTACCACTATGCCATGGAAAAAATGCTTTTGTGACTTGAGTTGAAGAATCAAACTTGCTATAAAAGCATTGGTAATGAGTGGGAGTGCCATCACTTCTTGCTATATGCTTTAGGCTTCAAAGTTAATTGTGTAATGAAGACGCAATGTTCAATAGCACAGTTCTTGCCTCTCATTGGCTGCGGAGACTTGACTCGCTGGAACAGAATGCTCTCAAAAAGAGATGAAGCATATTTTAGAAATCTCTGCAAAAATTATCATTGCATAGTGAATCAATCAAACTGAGATCCTTTTGATATATGACCCCTACAGCTCCATTTATTGCTTTAAGTAAGACCGTGTATGTCAGGGATAGTAGTAGGAGATGGACCCAAATGCAGGACGTAGGAGCAGCAGGAACTGAAGAGTAACTCTTTATTCAGGATATGCAGGCAAAACTAAACTAAACCAAACAGAACAAGACAGAACAGAGGATCCAACAAAACTGAACTGAAAACTAGGACTTAAATACAAACTAAATCGATAAGGGGATGAGGTGAATGTGGAACGGAAGAACAGGAAAAGAGTTGATCGGCTGAGGGAGCAGGGCAGGGTTAACGAAGATGATGCAGGGCAGGTGTGGAGGGAAAGCGAGGAGAGAAAAGCAGAACAGAGACACAGGAGCAAAAACCCAGAGCTGCAGAAAACCAAGAAACTAGAAAACATAATCCTCATAATAATCAACTGACATACATAAACCCATCCAAGAAAACACATGAATACAACCTAAAGACACAGGCACACCACAACCTGCAAACTCTCTTCGACAATCGACAATCTCATGATGATGCGCTCCTAAATCATGGCGCACAGAAAATCTACAGAAACAAATGCCAAACTCCTCAGTCACATTTCACAGCCAGTGCGAAAGCAAACTTCAATATCCTGTACATGGGCCTTCTCCCATTCAGTCCAGTATAACAAACAGGGAAGAAGTCTGAGGGCATTTGCCAGACTAGTGTACCTTCACTTTTGTACAGCATGGTACTGAAAAAAAGTCCTTAGACATGCAGACAACCTGATGTGACCTTCTACTTTTATCAAATGAATCGTACCCTTCTTGCTCTGACAGGGCCAGAGCAGGCCATCTGTCTTCATCTCTCTATGGAAGAGGACCAGAGAGGAGGTGTACAGATAAGAGCTTTTCTCCCCACTTGCCTCCTACCCACCCACCGTTCTCTTCACCTCACCAAGGAAGGCTTTGATGGTAGACGCTCTTGCTCAGCCTGCAGTATATACCTCCTGGTAGACAGCTTTAATGGTTTCGCTTTGAAAATCAACCCAGCAAAGCGCTTGTGCAGTTCCCTGCGCTATGTTCTTAGATGCCGTCTACCTGCGTGGCATCATAATTACCATCGCACTAACGTGTCACATGAGCAAGTTACAGAGTTGGAATAAGAATGGTGAGCACATGCACTCATTTATCTTTTAAGTTCTTTTCAAATGTCTCAAATCGACAATGTGTGTGAAATTAGTTCCTGAAATGAGTGTTTGTAGTTGCCTCCTGCTCTCAAGATTTCAAGAACATACGGCTCTCTCATGTGAAGGAGTGCATTAACATGGTGGTGCTTCAAAGTGAAGGATACTCATGGAGCAAATTGATTCTAGAGGACAGTGCATGCAGCTTTCCAACAGGGCTGCACCGAGAAAAGCAGCAATTCACCAGGAAAGATCTGTTTTTTTTTTTCTCTACAAAAAAACACCACAAATGTTTCTAATAAATTTCCCCACAGTTGAGATGATGCTCATGCTACATGCTCAAAAATGGGATGTTCATTGGCAGGTAGGTTTGAGGGGGGGATTACATTTTGAGGCTGTGGACTGGAGAGTAATTATTCATTCAGGGCCTCTACTTTAACCCCTTCGCATCTCATTTTGCTCTGCTGCAGTTGCCATGCACTTTGGGACGTGGCAACAGGCCTGAGCAGGAGCAGTCGCAGCACGTTCAGCTTATGTGCGTATGGCAACAGTGGGTTTATAATCTCTTTGTCTCGCCGCAACCGTGAGCAAATGGATTCTTCTAAATCGTGCTAATGCTTTACTGATGTCATCATACATGGTCGCACAAATGCTAATGGAGCCAGGATGCTTTTCAGCCTGAGCGCCGGTTTAATGTGATCCTGTATTCAGCTGAATTTATATTTAAAGGTCACTGCATGATATTACTTACTCTGACGGCCTGCGCATAATTTTTTCTTGTGGGTTCTTGTGTGTGATAATGCTGTTGTCTCATTATTCCATGTGTAAAATAACTGACTGGTGTGAATATGGTATTAATTAGGAATGTCACCTGTAGCCTTTAACAAGGTGATGGTGATGTTTTTTCATTGATTTGGACTTCTAACTGGAAGAAGACATTGGTAGACTCCATATTCCAGTATTAAATATTTAGGAGAAACTACTTTGTTAGCCAATGAAATCTGAAGGCAGAGAACTTATTACTATTAGTATTAATGTTAAAATTAAAGTATCAGTCATCCTAGACGAAATCTCTCCTGTGCAAGTCCAGATCTCACTTTGTAAATATAAATATTAAAGCTGCACTAATTAATATTTTTTATATTAATAATGGAGAAAAATACTATATGCATGTGAATGGGGTTACTTGTAGCGATGAAATCAGAGAGTATTATCACATGACACTGCAGTTTCCCAGTTTAGTATCTTTGAGTGTGTTGTTTTGATTTCCAAAAATTTAAGTCCCACTGCTTTTATAATGTTTTTTTTTTTTTTGGCAATAGCAGGCAGCTTTTTTCAGCCAAAAAGCTCTGATAAACCGAGCACCAAACAGCAGAGACAGTTAGCAACTAGCTGATGAACATAATTGAGCATTTAGCAAATAAAAAGCCAGATACTTTTCTCAGGAGTTGGTGGAGACCAAAAACAGAGCCAAAAGGAGAATGAATGCCAGAAACATGATCTGGCCACTATCTGCTGGTGTAAATATGCACAGTCCACAACTCAACTTTGTAAGTTGATAATATGATAATGTTGTCTTTTACAGCTACTTGCACTGCCTACAAGAAACCAAATAAATCAATTAATAAAATTAAGTTGTTAAACACCAAGTGGAAAAGGACAATGTATTCCTTAATACTGATCAGCTTTCCAAGAAGATAACAAAGGAAAAAAAACTGAAATTAAGAAAGTGAGAAAATTGATACCAAAACATACCAAACTCACTGTTTCTTCTATTGATGTCACCTCAAGTAATGTGTAACTAGATGAACAAATTACAAGATTGCAGCATCAGATTATTTTAACAGTCCATTATCCAATTGTTGCTTTAAAAAAAGGCATGTGTTTCAAGAAAGTTTCAAGAAATGAGTGACTGAAAAGTCTTGTAGAGCAAGCAAATGTCAACAATCATAATCAAGAGCCCGAAGGGAAAAATTGGAAAAATAAGCCAATTTGGAATAATAAGAGACTCAAATGAGAAACAAAGGTCAGCTAGCTTTTTTGAACTTTTTGTGAATGGTTCCTGTAAAAATTAACTAAAAAAAATCCTCAGGATTTTAATAATCAAATCCTGTTTTCATTCCTAAGATCCAGAAATAGGAAAAGGCATGTGTGACACCTGACACTCTATCTCTCACTAATAAAAAGCAACTACTACTGTTATTACTAAAATAATAATGAAATAAGATAAAATAAATAAAATAAAATACTCATAGATCACAGAGGTAGACTTTAAAGTTCCCTTTGTGCTGTTTTAGTGACTGATAGTCTATATTGTCCTCAAGGTTTGAGGAGAGGCTCAGGGGAGAGATTTTTTTCAGCAGTAATGCCATGTACCACCCCCACCATCTCCCCACCCACACATCCCCCCCTTCGCCCCATGCCCCGCCGCCCTCTCCTGCCTTTGTTCTCATCACAACAAGCCCGGAGCAGATGGTGCTCTGCTTTGCTTGGCCGACAGTGACAGACAGGCGCTCTTAGCCAATAGCCTGCTGGTGAATCAGCTGACTGGTCTGGACAGCGCCAGGTGTTTTTATCATTTTTCTTCTCCATCCGTAGGAGGAGCGGCGGCGGCGACAGAGCGGAGGAATATCGGGGTTGCAGCAGGTTGGAGATCTCTCTGCAGACCGCACCATGCCTCTCTCCGAGGCGCCCTGGGACTGATCGGATACACAAGCGACACATCGCAGTAAACAGCCGCCAGATGAACCCATAGGATAAAGGAATATGTGTTATTACGCTGTTTGATGAGAGCGTTCACTTGGCACAATAACACTGATCTTATTTATTGTTATGTAGCTATTGACGCGTATATTTGGATAAAGGAGCTGTGCGCTTGGGAACATCGGACTGGAATGCCAACAAGGTGAGACCCCTCAGGAAAGGAAAGACATGGTTTCTACAGCTGTAGTCTGTTAGTTTTTTAAGGTGCATTTTATTACTAAAGATATGTTTTTAGTGATATGATCAGCAACTACAGCGCCTAAGCGTGTGGTAAAACGTTATCAGTAGTAGAATATGTTTTTATGCGTAAAATCATACATACTTTGAGAGTCTGTTTCCATTCATAACATATTTTCCTGCAAGGGCGATGCAATGAGTTAGGATATATTTCGGATGCAGACACTCAAGGGCATAATCTAATTTTTCATAAACCCAGTCTGGGTCTTGCCAGTCACTTAAGCCTTTGAATCTGATTTGAACTGATATGAGAACAGTTCACCTTACAGTATGTATGATCAAATGTATCAACCTTATACAATGCGTCAAATGATATTCCAGAGAAAACAAACTTTGATCTCCTTGCGGTACTTGCGGTGCCAGCAGGAGCTGCGTGCGCAACGTTGTGTAAATGTGATTTGCATATTAATGTTAAAGTAGCCTATGTCTGCAGATGTCTCGATTCCTCCGCTCTAAGCAAAAAGTCGCGGAGTCTTCCTCAGGCAAAGACAAGGCCCTCTCTAAAAGATGCTGTGGTGAGAATGGGGTTGCATTGGCAGGGGGTCTATTGTGGTTAAGAAACGCTGCTTCTGTCGCTGCAGCTGTTGCGCTTTTGTGATGGGGGACTGCTGACTTGCATCACTCAACTTTAGGGAGAGGAACATAGTCTACTGTTAGAAGATTGAAGTGATTTGTGTAATGTTTGACACCGCGGGGGTTTGCTCAGCCAGTTCAGTTTCTGCCCACAGGACTCTATTTATGGCCCCTGTGTCAAAAAAAACAAAGTGCTGAGAGTCATCTTTTCTCTGCGGACCTCTGGGTCAAATAAAAGTGAGTGTTGCTTCAGCAAGTTTATAATGATACAAACACAAAAAGTATTCAATTAAACACAAAACAGTCTTATTATGTGTTATTGCTTCTTATAATAAAGACTTTCTTTAGGTTTGGGCCAAAATGTTGTTGCTTTTCCAATCCTGGACATCTTATATTGGCACAAAAGCTGTTTTATTCTCGCAAACTTTGCCTTCTTTGCTGCTGTGATGCTGTTTTTCTCAGTGAGCAGAAGGCTAAATCATTTTTCAAACTGAGTGAACAGAATCAGGCAGGATCACCTGATTGATTCCTTTTTTTCTTCCTCCCCCAGGGGGGCATCCTGTCTCACATGGTCAAGATGTCTACTTTTTTAACTTGATCGTGAGAATCAAGTTTTTTTTTTTTTACTTGAGTGTGACAAAGGCCTGCTAATAGCACGTGTGTCTTGCAGGCAGGCGTCTGTGTGTGTGTGTGTGTGTGCATATGTGTGTGTGTGTGTGGTTGGGGGGGGGGGGTTTGTTAGGAGACAGCAGGGCTCATGGGAGGAGGTAAAGGGCTTCACACCCCCCACCACCAACATTTAGGTCCCAAGGGTATAGTGCAGGGTGAAGAGGGGGGAGCTGGGTTATTGAGCTCAAGCCTCTGCCATTCTTCCTATAAGAAGGGCTATAGGCATTAGCCCTTTTGTCCTCTGTGGGCTAAAGGTCTCAGAGACAACAGACACAGTAACAGTTCAGCTAACCCTGCCCTCATATGATCTCCTGAGACATCACCATGTGTGCTGCAGCCAATGCAGGAGTAGTGCAAAGAGTTAGTTTTTAAAGAGTTCTAAAGATTTCCACAGAACAGATGTCAAGGCATAGATGTGTGAATGTGTTTCATCCAGATGTGTCAGAGACAGACATCAGTGCGACGTTAGTGAGCGAACCGTCTTGTTCAGGCTATTACACCTGTGTTGCCCTTTTGTTCTGGGAAACAGAGGTGAGTGTGTTTGACCTTAACCCTATTTTATTTGCCCTAAGTCTTTCCCTACTATAACCATACTGTAGTTGTCATGCATAGATTGTAGAAAGAGCAAAACATTAGTATTAAAATGTAATCTAGGGTTTTGCAGAATTGTCCAATATTGACCTTCTTTTTGGGGATCGGGTTGAATTTACAGCACATCTGCATGATGAGATGAACACACAGGTCGACTGTACCTGCGCTCCAGAACAACCCATCAGAGTGTTTTCTAACACCATCAGCAGTAATTATAAAAAAATAATGATGTTTCATGGTGTGACCATGCTGTGGTTATGGTCTGGTTAGGTTTAGGCACAAACACCATTTGGTTAGGGAAAGATCATGGTGTAAAATTACTTCTTAAAGTTATGCAACCTTCGTCGTCATGGCAACATTAAAAACCACGACAATCGACACTACGTTTTTTTTTTTAAAACTGTCCCGACTTGCAGTTGGAAACAGGAAACAAACACTAAAGCAGCTAAATCCACCTACCTACTTTTTGCCATACATCTATCTCTCTAGCCATCCAACCAACCCCCCTCCTCCTAATATGAAAATTTGTCATTTTATAGGGACGTGTTTAAAGGAGCCCTGTAAGGTTTCAAAGCAAAAGTTGTGTTTACTATTACTGTTACTCACCAAAACGGCATTTAGCAAAGCCACCACATTACTATGCTTCTTGGTGCTCTATCACACATTTGTGTCCTTGTGCATGTGCACAAAAACAAACAAAACCTCACAACACTGCACCATAGAACTACTAGTAGTCAAAAACTCCATAAGATACCTTTAAGTTGTTTTGGATAAAACTATCTGGCCAATCAAAGTAATGTAAGCTTGTATTTATAATAACCTTTTCATGCGGTTCAGTTTAACCTTCTTTAGCTAGAAAAATAAATTTTATGTTAAAAATTAGAGCTAAAACAAGTAATCGATTAATCAATCAACAGAAATTTACTCAGGAACTATTTTATTCATTGATTAATTGTTTAAGTTTTTTTTTTTGTTTTTTTTTAGCAAAAATCAGTTTTATTTCCTTGCAAGGCAACTGGATTCACGAGATCACAACATCACAAGATCATGTAAGAATCCATCTTGTCAGGCTTCAACTTATATGCTTGTATCTGAACCATCAGTGGTTCAGACCAATCCATGTCCTCACCTGATTCTCACCTGATTTCATGATCTTGTGAATCCAGCTGCCTCGCAGGGTTAGACGGTGATAGATGGTTCATCCAATCACCTGCCAAGTACTTTTTGAGTGCCTGCCCTTTTCCAAACAGTTTCCAAGAACGACTTCTCCGATAGTTCTGTGTGACAAACCATCTGGTGCGTCAGGTTAGACATTTTATAGACCAAACAACTTTTTGATTAATTAAGAAAGTAATCGGCAGACAATTTTGATAATGAAAATGGTTAGTTGCATCCCTAAAATCAATTAATTAATTACAGTTGTAAATCAGAGTTTGATGAAAAACAGCATTTTCTTCTGTTCTCAGCAGATTGTAGATGAAGCTGTAGGCCTGTTTTACTCACACATTTTAAAGAAGTCTAATGTGAATAAATATTTAACAGTATCAGAAAATGTTAATAACTTAGATGTTGTTGTTGTGCTATTCTGCACTTTAAAAGACTTGTCAGTCCTTTGATGGTTTTTATGGTGATGCAACCCTTTGTTTACATTTGGATTGCAGTTTGTTTTTCCTCCCATGATACCTCATAAGCAGTTGTATAATTCAGACTTTCAGTCTATCACAAATCAAATAAATCAGTCAGTGGAGGAACTGAGGTCCACAAGTGTCAATTGAGATTGTACGCTTCCTGGTTGAAGGTGAACTAGCCTGAGAGGTGCAGCAATCAAGCTTCTGTAAAATCAATACCATGAGTGTTGCTGATGACAAAGTGGCCCAGTTGTCTACAACCAGGGAAAACCTAAAGTGAGTCATCTAATCTGAAACCAGTCAGCATGTTTCTATAGTGGCACGCTCACAATTGCTCATATAGAAATCTAGCAGTGTGTCTGCATGTACATGTCTTGTAATGGCAGTATGTTTGTAAATGTTTCTTCCCTCGCAATATGTTCTACTTAGCACTGTTGTTGTACTCTGTATGGGCAGCCACAGTCCTGCAGGAACAATTAAACCTCCTACATGCATTGTTTAAGGAATGTGAGCACATTTTTCAACATGTGCTTATTTGAGAGTCCTACAAGAAAATGGAGTGTGTTGTATTAAATGTCTGGAGGGAGGGGGTGGTTAGTGCATTGGAGGCAGATGTGAGCACAACTGAAGGGATCACAACAACTCATACTGGCCACAGTGAAGAAAAAAAGTCCTGATTCCCTCATCATAGGAAAAATATAAATAAATGAAAATAATAACTATAGCTTGCATGACTATAGTTCCCAAGGGAGGTGTAACTGTTTTATGAGTCTGCTGGAGTCTGATTGGATATTGTTTCCCATAAGGCTATAATATGCTTTTTTAAATCTATTTATTCTGGAGTTACTGTAAGATGGATGCAGAGCAGAGATGGAAAGAATGTTGAGTTTTCACTTCATATATGAGATGTATTTTGTTTTTCACTTTATTTAGACTTCTTGTCACAATGCCAGCCTGTTCCTGATATAACATATTACACCTTATTGCATTTGCTTGTCACTCAGGTTCTGTCGTCTAATTCAGCGTCTGAGTGTTTTTCTCACCTCAATTTTGTTTCATTTGTGACAAGATGTGTTAAAACGCTCACTGGGGTTGTTTATCTCACCTGCTCCACCTGTAATTTGTTTTTCCTCATTTTTGTTTTATCTTGTCTTTTTTTTTTTACATGTGCACATGAATAAACTGAAGCTCAAAAGCAAACCTGGGCAAGCAGGTTTATACGTGCTGTCAGAGAAGGTGCTCCCGAGAGAACCCCGAATGCAAGAGTCTTGTTATCCAGTTTAAATCACATTTTCATTTTCTCATGTCACACTCAATTCTTATCGCATTCAAGGAGGGATTTCCTTGACGATGAGCCTGAGCGTCCTTAGACAGACTTGGACAGGAATTTGAAAATTGAGCCTTGGACTTAAAAGTCACTTAGAGTGGTTCAGAGGGAGACCTTATCTTGTTTTTAGAAATGGAGACGTGCTTTTACATCTTACATCACTCACACATCAACAGTGATTATTCAGTGGGATGGAGTATTCAGGGAAAAATATTGCTGCAAAGGAAAAAAATGTCTGTTTTCATCAGTACTCATCACAGACTTGCTGTCTACAGATTGTTCAGATCTTCATTTAAAGCCAGTTTGCTTGTTAGATGAATGCATGTCAGGATTTATCTCCCACACATCTCTATTGGCACTATGTCAGTTTCCTATCTCCTAATACTGATGGTAAAATGGTGATCAGCTACTGTAATGCTGGCAATTAATGAGAAAACTATTTGTACTGTACCACCTACAGAGGTGTTTGGATATTTTTAGATTATGTCTTTCAGAAGTCACATCTTTGAGCTTTATGCAAATGGAATATGTCAGGATGCACAATTAACACATGGAGTATCAGCATCACTCTAAAAGTGACAGTGTCTCAAATGGAAATGACAGGGTTCTATTTTCATGGCATGAAATGAAACTGAGCCTTTTCATGGCTGTCAAATGTGGTCAGAGTTAAAATGGCAGTATATTTGCTCACATTACCTGTACCCAATCATTCCATGAAAGGGTGCCCAGCTTTGGCAGTAGCCCATTAAAGGTGCAAACCTGCTCATTAAAAAACACTGCTCTAGAAGTCGAAAACTCCATGGGTACCTTTAAATTAGGATCTACTGTAGTTTCTAGCAATACTGACCAGTCTCTCTTCAATATAACCAACCAGGCCCAAATCATGCCGTTAATAAAAGTATTTAGAATATACTTTCTGGAATCCAAATCTCTGCCGTATTATTGGCTTTTATTGAGGAAAAGCAAGTTCTCTTGACAGTGGTGTGTCGGAGCCAATAAACATTCATTGCCATTACATAAAAGCTATAGATGGTAGGTGGTAATTCTTCAGCAAAAAAACTTCCCAATTAGAAATCTTGATGAGGACTGTATTGTAGAGTAATCAAATGTAATTTTCAAACACTTTGGGCTCAAGAAACTTAAGTTTGTTGATGTGGTGGCCAAAGTCTTTGGATGGTTCCCAAGTAACTGAAATACAGTGAGAGAGTGTCTATGTGTTGCCTGTAACAGGTTGTGACTGATAGCTACGTTGGGTTTAGTATCACATCAACAGACATTAGAAATGTGTTCAGTAAGACCATGTCTAATTAATGTGCATCTGGTGTTGCCAAATGACTGTGATAGAGCAGATGCCGGAGCCCCTTACAAAGGATAAATAAATGAATTACTAGATACTCAGTTACATCTTAACAATATTATACTTTATCATTGTGGAGGTATAATGGAAATCACCAGTGCATTGGATGGATAAATAGTCTAGATTGTCCCTCAATCAATAGGCCCTTATGACATGCAGCTGCTCTGCACAGGTGTCGTTAAGACCTGCCCATGAAAATTAAAATGCTCATTCAGTTCATTTCCTTTGGAACCATAAAAAGTACTGCCTTACCATAAGATACGCATTAATGCATCTTGTCAAACCACAGGAAATGTATCATTAAGCAGCACTACCAAGATCTGAAATTTGGAGAGTAAGTGACAACCTCATATTAGCATTAATAAGTTAATTTGTCATCACACTAAAGACCACCATGACTACCTTAAGATCATCTTTGGTAATCAAAGATTCTGCTCCATTAGTGGTGATTGGCATTAAGCCACTGGTGATGATCACCAGCAGAACCTGGCACAGAAAGTCATTCAGAATCATTTTATGACACTAAAATATGTCAAAAGCATGAAATGAATATGTATGAATTTTAGGTTAGGATAGGTGGTAGATGTTGAAGCGTGTGGGAATGAAATCAGGGTCAACTCAAGGACTAAGTCACTGCAAGGTAGGTAGACTAATAGAAAATAAATGTCTTTGTCTAAAAGTTGATACATTTACATATTACTAATCCATTTCTGAGTTCAGTATTAATCCCTTTTTAGCTCTGACACCTGTCCCACATATGAGTTGTGTGTCACTATGGTCTTACTTGCCAAAGACATCATATAACAAAGCAACTCGAAGTGACCTCACATCTTTCAGCAGGTATTGATAAACTGTGTCTGAGACGACTCAGTTTATATCTGAGCCTGTGATATTTATTTCAAGTATCCCTTTCACAGGTTCAAAGATGGCTGTGGTTAAAACCTCTGGGTCTTCCGTTTTCTGCCTTCCTGCCTTTGGTGTTGTGTTGTTGAATGTTCTTCCACCTGCTGTGTTTTAAGATTTCCTGTGCCTCCGGGACTTTGATCACAATGGACCTGTAAAGCCTGTGTCAGGATGTCCCAGGCAGCTTTTAGTTTGTTGTTGCAAAATGAACCAACAGGATGTTGACACTGATCTTTTTTTTTCTTTTAAGTACTTAAAGTTACATCATTTAAAACATTTGAGCTAACCCATTCTTTACTTTGACAAGTGTGTCATATTTTGTGTGTCAGTGGTATCAGAACTTCTTAATACACTTACATTGTATAAAGGGGAGTACCGACAAAGCTGTTACTGTTTACCAAATAGGGAGAATCTAAGATTAACTCTATTTGCGGTAAATAAAGAGAGAAGGATGTGAGAGCAGAAAATTGTATGTTGGTTACAATGGTTACAATCTTTGTGTAGCAGTTTGAAAGCAAGTCATTTCATGGTAATACAGATACGTGGGCTCCAGTAACCTCATGAATATGATCTTGTGTTTTCTAAAAATATGTTTTCTGAAAGAAAATCATGTGAATCAAGTCCAATTTTTAATAATATTCTTCTTTCTTTGTTTTCAACATTTTTGGAAATATGCTTATTCACTTTATTGCCAAGACTTAGATGAAAAGATTGATATCATTCTCATGTGTGTATGCTAAATATGAAACTACAACCAGCAGCCAGTTAGCTTAGCTTATCATAAAGACTGGACAAAGGGGGAAACAGCTAGGCTGGCTCTGTCCAGACGTAACAAATTCTGCCTTCCAGCACCTCTGAAGTTCACTAATGAACACATTATATTACCATATAAAAGAACTTACTCTTAAGCTTCTGTTTATGGGATGGTTGTGTTGCTGTAGAATGGGCACACCCCTCAAAAATATGGAAATATCTAAACTTCTGTATTTTATACAAGATTCTTGTCAAAACTGTAATGAAATGAAATTATTTAAAATATTGAAATGGGACAGAATATTCTAGTTGTTTTTCTTTGTTGACAAAATTACAAAAAAGCACTTAAATCATTATTTTCATAATGAGATTACCAATGCATTAGCACTCATTCCTGTGATATGTTGCTTTTAATTAAAGTGCTAAGTGACCTGTTTCTCTCCTCTGGGTTTGAATCCAGTGCATTGCCCCCAGCTAATCTCCACTTCAGTATCTCCATCCACTAATCCTGAGTGGCATGGCAATTGTCACAATATACAGTGCTTTAGCTTAAAGACTAGATACAGTACTATCCCTATTTCACCCATGCTCCGCCCTGTCCCATAGGGAATCTCTAGTATAGGAGGAGATGTGTTGCTGTCTCCCTGGTGCTGTTGCCAGGCAGTTTGCATTCAGATGAATTAGTCAGCTTTCTTGTTTGAAAGCCTCTTAAGCACTATCTTCTTAAGTTGGTGTTGACCATAAAACTGTGTGGTGGAGAAGGTCATGGTGCTGTGATGCTGCCGTATGGCTCTATACTGGGAGGGAGTAAATAGACCTAATTGAGTAATGGGATCTCTTAATTGCTGCTGTAAGATACTGCAAGTGCATGGGTTTGTTAAAGAAGTGCTGGCAACCTAATCCTGTTAATAAGGCTTCATCCTCTGTCTGTAAAAATATCAAACATTTCAAAATTGTCTGTACAAAATTACATGACAACAAATCCAATAGATGTTACGATATTTCATTTTGGACCAAAGTGGTGGACCGACTGACCGATCAACATTTCCATCCCTAGATAAAAGTGATGTGATGGTAATGCCTATGTATTCATACACAGTGAAGGGTTTAAAATGTGGCACTGGCATTTAATAAAAGCTGTTTATTATTTGCCAGAATGAATGCTTTGTCTTCCAAGTCATTGGAGTAAGCGTTACTGCCATATGGGCTAGCAGATGCCCATTGCACCTCTCAGGAGCTCCCATTCGCTAAACCAAGCGACTGGCTTATATCAGGGTCTCTAGTCCTCTCCCAGCCCTCTCTTGGAATCCCTATCTGTAGTCAGAAGTCTTCTTAGAGTTAAAGAATGCTGCTTAAACTTTTGACAATCTTTCATCTGTACCCAGTCATCCTGGAAAAAAATCCTAGGCCTGCTGAAAACTTTTTTTTTTTCATGTTTGCCCTAAATTCAGAATTCTGAAGACGTCGCATTAAAAATTAAGATGTGCATCTTTTTTTTTTGCTTTCTTTGAGGCATGGCACATACTAATATCTCATAGTGTTTAATGATGTTCGGAGAAGCTAATGATCGAGTCCTTATGGGCCTGTTGAATAGATGAAAGCCCTCAATGGAATTTGATCTGTTTCCAAGTAGTTCAGAGCAGTGTTTTGTGCATGCATTGTAATGAGCTGAACTTGCATTTTCTCAAAACTGTTGATGCTGCACATAACTAACAGTCTCACAAGGATACTGGAGAAGCAGTTGTTGTTCTTAGTCACTCTGTTATCTTAAGTAATTACTACATTTACAAGAAACATGAAAGACTATGCAATAATTCCATAATTGTTACAAACAAAAACATAATTATGTATACTCTGTCATTGTAAACATGGTTTACACAATGTTTTCTGTATAATGACACGTATGTTTTGTCTCTCTTTTCCAGATTATTTTGCTGCTCCAAGATCCTGCTGTAAAATTCTCTCTATAATTCTTCCCTTGGCTTCAACCTCTGACCATTTCACTGGACTGGAAGACCTAATCAGTGAAAAGTCTGGTTGATGACTGTAACACACTCTCTCCCAGAGTCATCTGCCCCTCCTCCTGTCCCTCCCCAGCATGGCTAGACGGAGGTTAGACTGCCTTTTTTTAGGCCAGGTGTTTGCTGGCCTGATCCTGGTATCGATAGGACTATCCTTCGTCCAGAGCAATGAGTGTCCCCAGCTGTGTGTGTGTGAGATCCGACCCTGGTTTACCCCCCAGTCCACTTACAGAGAAGCTATCACTGTGGATTGCAATGACCTGCGCCTAACACGCATCCCGGGGAACCTCTCAAGTGACACTCAGGTTCTCCTCCTACAGAGCAACTACATTGCCAGGACCAGTGAAGAGCTGGAGCAGCTCTTCAACCTCACTGAGCTGGACTTGTCCCAGAACAACTTCAGTAGCATCCGGGATGTTGGCCTTACCAATATGTCCCAGCTCACCACGCTTCATCTGGAAGAGAACCAGATCACGGAAATGCCCGATTACTGTCTACAGGACCTCAGCAACCTGCAGGAGCTCTACATTAACCACAATCAGATCAACACTATCTCAGCTAATGCCTTCTCTGGGCTCCACAACCTGCTAAGGCTTCACCTCAACTCCAACAAGCTCAAGACCATCAATAGCCAGTGGTTTGATTCTACACCCAATCTAGAGATCCTCATGATTGGGGAGAATCCCATTGTTGGAATAATGGACTTCAACTTTAAGCCACTGGGCAACCTGAGAAGCCTTGTTTTGGCTGGGATGGATTTGACAGACATCCCTGGAAATGCTTTTGTGGGACTTGACAATCTTGAGAGCCTCTCTTTCTACGACAATAAGCTGGTCAGCGTTCCTCAAAGAGCCCTCCAGAAACTACCTAACCTCAAGTTCTTGGATTTGAACAAAAATCCAGTACACAAGATTCAGGAAGGAGATTTCAAGAACATGCTGAGACTAAAAGAGCTGGGAATAAACAACATGGGTGAGCTGGTTTCTATTGACCAGTACAGTCTGGACAATCTTCCTGAGCTCACTAAGCTGGAGGCTACAAACAACCCCAAGTTCTCTTACATCCATCGTCAGGCCTTTCGCGATGTCCCAGCCTTGGAGAGTCTAATGTTGAACAACAATGCCCTGAATGCTCTCTATCAGTCCACTGTGGATTCTCTCCCCAACCTACGTGAGATCAGCATCCACAGCAATCCTCTTCGCTGTGACTGTGTCATCCAGTGGATGAGCTCCAACAAAACCACTGTCCGTTTCATGGAACCCCTGTCCATGTTTTGTGCCATGCCAACAGAGGTCAGGGGTATGCATGTGCGGGAGGTGCTGCAGAAGGACTTATTAAACCAATGCTTGCCAATGATTTCCCATGATACCTTCCCCAACCACCTCAATTTGGACATTGGCATGACTGTGGACTTGGACTGCAGAGCCATGTCCCAGCCTGAGCCAGAAATCTACTGGGTGACACCGATGGGGAACAAGGTAATGATGGACACCCTATCAGACAAGTACAGCCTCAGCAGTGAAGGGACATTGAGAATTTCTCATATCCAAGTGGAAGACTCTGGCAGATACACTTGTGTGGCTCAAAATTCAGAAGGAGCTGACACAAGAGTGACAGCCATACGTGTGAACGGCACTCTGCTAGACAGCACTCAGCTTATGAAGATCTACGTCAAACAGACAGAGTCCCACTCAATCCTGGTCTCCTGGAAAGTAAACTCAAATGTAATGACCTCTAACTTAAAGTGGTCATCTGCCACCATGAAAATAGACAACCCACATATTACTTACACTGCCAGGGTACCTGTGGATGTCCACGAGTACAACCTTACGCATTTACAACCAGCGACTGAGTATGAAGTGTGCCTCACGGTCTCCAACATCCACCAACAAACGCAGAAGTCCTGCGTAAATGTGACAACAAAGCAAGCAACTTTTGCTGTGGAAATATCCGACCAAGGGACAAACACTGCTCTTGCAGCAGTTATGGGAACAATGTTTGCAATCATCAGCCTGGCATCTCTGGGTGTGTATATTGCTAAGAGGTGGAAGAGGAAAAACTATCATCATTCCCTGAAAAAGTATATGCAGAAGACCTCATCAATACCGCTAAACGAGTTGTACCCTCCTCTTATCAACTTGTGGGAGGCAGACAGTGAGAAGGAGAAAGAGGGTTCCTCCGAGACCAAACCTAGCCAGGTGGACACCACACGCAGTTACTACATGTGGTGAGAGCTCCCACCTGTTTGGACATCCAGAGACATGTTTCTGTCAGGAGCACAAATATACATATTTGCTTCTTTGTGTAAAAGTGAGCTAAGTCTTTTTTTTTCTTTCATGTTTCCTTTTTGTGTTCTTCGGTTCTCTCAGACTTTGAAGCTAACGATGAACCGACATTTCCGATCTTTAGTTTAGCATATTGCCTTTTTACCTCTTGCCCATTTTGACACACAATATGGCAGCTTTGTTTAGCTTACTGGACTAAGTAGTCACTTTGCTTTATTTTTAGTACTTGTTTTAATGAACACAGCATGAGTATTGTCACGGATTCAGTATGCGTGAACAAAGGAAAAGCTGAAATCCCACACGTTTTGACTTGTTTCTCTGGCAGAGCTGTTAGAGACTGCAATCTTTCTTTCTCTTGTAAAACAGTTTTACTGTTGACTGTTGTGCACTGAAATATATATACTAATTTGTCTATCAACTCAAATATAAGCTGACAAAGTACGTTTAGACTTGATATACTGTCTATTGAATAATGTTAGCAATTCTTCTGTAATGTTGTATCAGCTATGATTTCATTTACTTTTTGTACATTAATAAACAGTATGTTTGATTTAGACTTTGTGTTTGCAGAGAAACTACTGTAAACCAGCAATAGAAATATGAATGTTATAAACTAGGTAAATAGATGTAAGGCTTTTAAATTTCTTAAATATTTCTTTTCTTATTTTGCTAGAATATGTCTACAATCACTGGTTTTGTTGTGGTTTACACACACAAACATGTTTATTGAGGAGCAAGTTAAATAAAATCTTCTTTCCTCATATTTTTTAAACCATGATTTCAACACCATGTTTCATTTTTATATACAGTATGTATAGTTAATTGTGTATACTCTATATTTAGTAAATATTTTTGAAGAAATAGACATTTACAGGTTGAAAGTAAAAGTTGAAAAGCATAAATTGTCATTGCAGGGAAAATCATCATGTTCATGTCTTATGTTAGAATTTATTAATTTCAGTGTGATGAGCGTAGCTGTAGGTGTTAGTGTTGATAGAGAGAGAATGGAAGACGCAAACTGCAGTGTGTTTGCCTCTGCAAAGCAATTATCAGAGAATAATTTAAATTCTAGTCCCGGTAGAATATAATTACTGCACAAAATGCCTCAGAGAACATACAGTAACTTCAAAAACAAAGAAATTAGTCACTCATAAAACCAAGACTGTGGATAGGGCCTGCATTTTTGTCACATCCTGTTCGCTGTCTGTTTTATTATACAAAGCACACCTCTACATTGTAAAACTAAAGAAAGAAGGCAACATATGGCATATGCCACAAGACTATAATGCAGCTGAGAAGGGATCAAAGGAGATGGTGATTATGGATAATGGACATTTACAGCAAGTAGAGATGGCAGTGTTATATGGCACCAAGCAACCGTGCAATAAATCAGCCAAATGTTTCATATTCTCAGCATTTAGCACTGTATGTGGTATGGAATTTACAGCACGTTTATGACTGCAAATTTCCATGTTGGATTTTTATTCAATGTAACATAATAAGTAGCTTTTTTCATCTCTGTCAGTAAAAACTAGTGATACAGTAATGTGAAAGCTGACGTTGAGTTACTTGCAACCCATCAGTGCCTCTGCAAGGTCCATAACTCCAACACAATGCAAATCCCAATCTCAGTGGCTCACTGTCTAGAAAAAGAAGATCTCCAGTGGGAGCCAGAAGCTCTGTTGTTTCTGGTGTTGACTGACAGCTCTGGGCTTTGTGGTGCAATCAAACGATCCCCATTTAGTCTCCACTGACAATGTGCTCGTTCTCCTGCATGCTCTCTTCTCCTCAATTATTTCTGGAATTGAGACAAATATTCCTCAGTGTGAAGAAAACAATGGACAGTTCATAAGCTATTTGTAGATTTGCTTTGTGCATAGCAGCTGTTTTAATATCACCATTGACTGTTATAGGTGAGCTCATAGTTTTGTAGAACAAGGTGTAATCAAACTGAGAATATTGTAAGTTCTTTTAAAGATGGTTGATATAATAGTGTATCTGGGCTTTATATGGGTTTTATACCTGAACAGTATAGTGCCACCTTGATGAGTTATTTTAATAAGGGGAATAACAAATGTTTTTTATATAATTCTTTGCAGGAATATTACACAAAACAGACATTTATAATCAGTATATAAGCACTCTCATGACAACTGAACAAAATTCTCTGCGAGATGCAGCTAATACCTCTAGATCTAAATTTTTTAAGTGGCCCTTGAGTGATTTTTTTTTGTTACATACTATTTTCAAGGTCAAGACTGAACCTGCAAGCTCTGTCTTTGTGACTTTTAAATAAGTTTATAAAAAAGTTTTAAATCCGCCTGTGACTGCATTATACATGTGTATAAACAGTTAATAAATGTTTTAAAAACACACTGTAACATATGTGTGTGATCATATATCATTAAATATGATTACAGCTATGACGCACATATGTGTATATATATTGTATATATGTTATCAATTATTTATTAACTGTTTATTTACCAGTTACACATGCGTCATAGGAGAAGGTGACTGTTGACAAATACACTAATAAAATTTTGAAAGCCTTTATGTCTGCTTAACAGTAGATTATGATATGATATACATTTTTAAATGATTTTTAAATGGCTTTATACATTTCTTTTAAAAACTGAATAGGCTTATACTTCAAATAAAGTGTTACTGATACACATTATATATCAGGCATTATACATTACAGATCTCAGAAGTCCCTTGACTCTAATGTCACACTACTGTCAGTAACTTATTTGAGCTTTGATTTTGCTTTGCGTGCATTGTACATCAAGAAATGCCAGTGATGTAATAGGTTAAACACCCTCTCACACTACCGCTTTTCTTTGTGCATAGAGATGTCAGGAGATGCTGCAAGAAAAATGTCAGTGAATGTCACAGATCCTTCAGGGAGACCTGTGTCCTATGCTGAGAATGATGGACAGAGGAGGGCAGAGCAGCAGTAGTCTGGCATTTGTTAAACCTGCGCATTGAAACTGCCACTTTGAAAAATCCACTGCCGTCCTTTTATCTGCAAGGAGCGGACAAGCCTTTATATGGACTCAGCGGGTAGCCTAGTAACAGACCGGAAATCAGCTCATTGGGACAGCTATCAATGAAAGCTTTTCAAAGCCTGTGCTGGAGCCTGCACCATGTCCCATCCCAGTGGCCTGTTTCCATGACAACCCCTCCCTCCTTCCACCTGCGGGTGCTGGCAGCCAAGTGAGAGAAGTCATGTACACTTTCAAAGGTGTGGAGCGAAAAAAGCCCCATCTTTGCGCTGAAGGTAAAGTATAATGGCACAAAGCACTCCTCTACTGGGCTTCATGCTTCTTTCTCTTGTGTCATGCTTGAGAAGAACTACATAAAATTTTTGCTCTAGACAGGATGAATACTGTGCTGGAAACATTAAGCAAATATCTACACAGTTCTTGTTTCAAGGTGAGCCACTGGATCACCTCCATTTCAAGGACTGAATATACTCTAATTGTTTTTTTCTGAGTTATCTCAAGTAACAGAAATGGGACAGTCTTAGAAATAATGCAGCATACAAACATATTCATACCCACATCAATTTTCATTCAAGTATGTTTCTACACTGGTGGTGAATTGATGATGGGTTGTTTGTAACCTGTCTGTTTCTGGCCTCAGCACCCAGTGGCTTACAGCCTTAGGGGACTTTTTGTCTCCATTTTCTGCTGTTTTACAACATACGTGCTGCAGTCACTTTAAGATATTAATCATAATTTAATCTCTGTCCAATAAGAAGGCAGAATGCAAGACTGAGCCAAAACCTGAAGCTCTCCATCCATTTAGAGCCTGCTTTAAGTAAGGATAAACCAAAGAGAGGATGAGGGAGTGGTTTAGCTTTGAGTACAGGAGGAGGGATACAAATGAAGTCCAACTGTTATCCTGTGCACAGTTCTAGCAACAGAGCTCTTCTGCTGGTGATGCTGTTATACTGAGTAGATGTGATTCTTTTTAAATAAGTCATGAGAATATAGATATGGGTGCCTTTGGGGGATCTTTCCTTCTGGTGCTCTATGTCAACACAAAGCTGTTATGTGGTGTTTTTAGATCTGCATATTCATATCAGCAGTGGAAAAGATGATAAATGAGACAATCTACAAAACAGTTTGTGTTTTGAGCCCTAACCGGATCCATGCCATGAGATGTAAAGGAGCACAAAATACAACACACCCAGTTTCAGGGTCAGCTAAAGGGAATGCCAACAGTCAGTGAAAAAGAAATGACATGAAATGCTGTTGTTTATGACCAATTAGAGTGTCCAGACCATCCATAAACAAGACAGACATTTTTCCAATATCGGTAGTCATTACAGTTACAACAAGCAACATGGCACCTGTTCTCTGCTGTATTTAATACTCCATTGCAATCAAGAAAAAAACCTAAGTAAACTAAAATGACCTTGTTCTCATAATTTGCCTGTTTGTTTCAGGCTACATACAGGCTATTTAACCAGTTTCTCCGGCTGAGAAACACACAGTCACAGTTATAGGACTTTCGCTGTGCAGTTTCACCTTTTAAGTCAAAACCATAATTTTACTTATAAAAAAAATACAAGAGCCTCTCTCAAAGCTGAGTGCAGTCTTAGGCAGCTTAGTACCTGGAACAATGGTGAGAGAAGCCGAAAGCTTTTCACTGCCTTTTGTAATCCACGCAGCACTCAGCTTTTGATGGCTCAGAGTGGCTGACTCCTTGCTACCTGTGTTTGTACGATGTGATGAGTCTCACTCTTAACAATACAGTTGATCATCAGCAAGGTTCAACAACAGGTCATCTCACATAGACTGGTTATCTAAGTGAATGAGGAGGCATGCATATTTCTTATCAGGGGGTGGGGGGGGGGGGGGGGGGGGATTTTTGCGAGTAAGCTTCCTTGTTTTCTTTTTGAAAACAAGGAAGCTTGTTTTCCTGACTACAAAACAGAGATATGAGTAATATGCAGACTGAGTGGGACTAAGAAAGTTTTTTTTTCTGATCTTTGAGTTAAAGTGAGTTAAGTTTATAATATAACGCTGCCATGCTTCAGTGGTGATGGCAAGAATAGTATGCATGCCGATATCTTTATTAAAGCGAATTAGTGATTAGTGACCCTTATGCATGAATTATCAATAATAGCCTAATTTTACGCATGATCCATGATGATGAAGATACAGAAAAATAGAAATGCATGGCAAAATAGCATATTGTCAATATTTTAGAGACTCCCCAGAATTTCACAAATCATGTTTTCAGGGGAGCTCATGTCTTATTAAGAGGAGCCAAGCTCTCTCTGGTAGTTCGCACCCTACGCTAGCCTTGCCGTAGTTATTTTAATTGTTCTTGAGAGAGTGTGGGTGTGACTTCACACCTCTTCCTGAGAGCAACTGGCTGCTCTGCAGAGACAGCACCTGTAAACCTGTTCTCTTATTATTCCCAAACTCTCACACATACAAAGATAAATTTAACTACTCACAAGTGTTTGTTACCAAGCGAGCATTTGATGAATGATGCTATGCAGAAGGTGGTGAAGTTGGAACTCTTGGGTTTGTATGACCTTCATCAAATTGTATGGTAAAACATGTAATTTGTATGGGAAAACATGCAAAAGCAGCTTTGGCAAATTTGTTATTATCAGAAGAATTTAGTTTCCTATTTCACAAACAAGTATTTTTATGACTGTGTATGGCTCTAGGGATGGCAGTATAGGTCTGTTGGCCACCTTTTTGGTCCAGACTGAAATATTTCAAAAACTGCTGGCTATATTGTCATAAAAGTTCGTACAAACATTCATGATCCCCAGTGGATGAATCCCACTGAATTTACCTCTATATCCACTAGTAGATTGACATTTGTGATTTTGAATGAAATATCTCAACAAATATGGGACGCTTTGCTATGAAATTTGGTACACACATTAATGTTCCCCTGAGGATTAATGTAATATCTTTGGGGTTCCCCTGACTTTTCATCTAGCACCATCATCAGGTCAAAATTTCAATTTGTCCAATACTTTGGTTCATGACCAAATACATGCAAAAATAATGACATCACCATCAGCATAAGCTGTATTTTGTATTGAGTGCTAATAGTAAATGTTAGTGTGCTACTATGTAAAACTGAGATGGTGAACATGGTTAAAATTATACAAACATTTTTCTCAAAGCACCACATAGCTGCAGGATTCAGATGGCCTCCCCAGCATAAACAAAAAGTTCAAATGCGGTTTTCAACCAACAGCAGCACTTTAAAAGTGTGGTATTGTCATGAGGAGCAAGTCTGTGCTATGCCAGTGTGGGCATGTTGATGACTAAAGCACATTTCCAAACCAACCAATTTTCCTTTTTTATTTGGGGAGATTGGCAGCACCCAACACCCCCTACTGAAGGCATGCTCCCTCAGCCATGAAGCAACAATGTGCCAGTAAGCACAGCCTCAAAGAGCTGTTAGAATGGCTGTTTTCATCTTGTTGAATTATATTTATGTGTGTTTTTAGCATTGGTGCATACCGTTGAGTCAGCATCTCCTCAACATCACATTGGCGTATTTTCCTGGCACAGTTCAAAGGCAATGCAAACCCTTTTCTGGCCAGGTAAACACCAATCTACATAAAGCTAAGTGCATTGGGCACCTTCATCATCTTATAGCTGCGTTTTATCAGAATGTGAATGGCCTATTTCAAGAAAGATTATTGAACAGTGGGAATAAATATAGAAATAAAATAAAACAAATGCTGCCTCTGCAGCAGTCAACAAAAGATGAAATCTCTCACTGAGGAGTGGCGTGACATATCTGTACATCCTGTGGAATCTGATCCAGTGTTGAAGCTGGTTGGATGCATTCAGTGTGAGACATGTGACACTGTTGCTTATTTTAGCCTTCATTTACACAGAAATTCAGTTTGAATAATTTTGAGTATAATTACCAAGAGCGGAAGAGGTGAGTTTCACTTGTTGTTGTGTGTCTCTTTTACTTTTAGGGCTCCATTGTGATGAGATTACTGCTTCTATACTATCTGAATAATAGAAGCGTACTGTAGGGAAAAAACACAGTTGAAATGTGGAAACATAATGCATTTCAGTAATGTTAATCATGTGTTAAATGCATAATGAATTGTTGGATGGATTGTTGTGGTGTTTTCTCTCAGGGCCCAATTAAAGAGCTTTGCTTTTTGCCTGCAGCGTACTGTAAGTGTGAATGTGTGTTAAATCTCATTGCTGACACAGGGGCTTGAAGCTCATTTCCATCTTCTTAGACGTACTGTAGTTCCTACTGTTACCGTTGTATCTTCATTCAAACAGGAATATAAAGTGCTCTGCAGTAATGAAAGTCCAAATCTCTGGGAAAAAATGTCTATCCAATCTATTGGGAAAATTCAGAGACAGAACATAAATACTAAATGCACAAAAGAAAATATTAATAAGTGTGTACAATGCTACCTCAATAATTAAGAAATATATTCCATTTTGACTGCATGAAGGTGAAACATTAATGGGACAACACAATCAGAGGTGGCCTCACCCCATTGCTCTATTGATTCCCTTGTCATCAAAACCACACAAAATTCCACTTATATTGATTGCTGATGTGTGCATTTGTGTGTGTGCGGCACACGTGGTTGTGTTATGTTTGTATTTGCGCAGTATTAAAATCAATGAAAGCCAGTAGATTTCAGCCTTACATAACAACATGTTCAGCATATTTTGGCCTGACCTTATGCTGCTTCTGACCTTTCCTCAAGCAAAATGGTGACATACAGTATAGAAGCAGGTCAAAAAAGGTCAACCATCTGTTGACTTATAAAATCCACATGGGTCTCGCCTGTACAAAACTCCTCATCTATTATAATATGAAAGACAGTTAGGGTGGGAGGGCTTTGACTGCTTTGTAACCTTTCTGTCATAATAAATAAATCCTGATGAAAGAAGCCACTGTGTAATATTTGTGATATTGCAAAGTATCTCCAAAGTTCTCAACAGCTGAGACGAAAAACTATAATTTTGAGTTATGATGGACAAAATGAAAATGAAAAAATGTTTGTAACTTGTACAGGAGCATGCAGTCATTCAGTTTAACTTCAAACCTCAAACTTCAGAGAAGCATTTATTTAGAGTTACCATATTTTATTGTGAACAACATACACATGTCCTCTACCAATACCAACCATTTTTTAAAATTTTGGATAAATGAGTCGGATGCAATCAGGCCGGAAATTGACATTGTGCATTGTTACTTTTGCCCCTCTCTGTTGTGACAAAAGAAACATGGGCGCGGGACAAAAGTAACAGCTGGATAAATCTACCACAAAACAAGTGAGTACTTGATATTTCTGGCATATAATGCTCATTAATGTTTCAGTTAGTCCTCCAAGCATGTCTTCACGGCATGTCCCTGACTTGCCAAGAAAAGGTCTGTGTTTCAACTGTATTGCTGATACTTTCATCCCGGCCCTCTCCTACTTTAAAATCTGGATTTAAGTATAAGCATTGACCACAGTGAAATTATAGACAGTGGCTACTTTTATTATATCACAATAACTCCTTTCTGACCCAACTTTAAAGTTTGACATTTTGGAAAATCTGCTCTTTGTTTTCTTGCCAAGAGTTAGGGGAGAAGGAAGATACCACTCTCAATGATAGGAGCAAGCAGAAGTCACAGCAGCTGGACATGCACAGTCTTGCTCAAGACTCCCGCGCAAAACCACAACTTTACATTTTACACCAATGTTGCTGTACTGATTTTTTTTTTACCTTCAAACAGAGCTAAAATAGCTCTTTCCCTTGCTTCCAGTCTTTGTGCTAAACTAAGCTAATTAGCTGCTGGCTGTAGCTGATGTAGCATAGCATACAGACATGAGAGTGGTATCAATCTTCATATCTAACTGTCACCAAGAGAGTGTAAAAGCATATATATCACAATGTCAAACTGTTTCTATGATTGCACATATTTGCTCAAAGAATCATATTAACTAGGTTTCATTTTATGCAAGGAACAAAAGTTCCCTGCCATTGTTGAATAGCTCTAGCCATTTTCTATGATGATAGCTAGACATTAAAAAATGTTCATCACTGTATGTTGCAGTCATTGTCCACTGTGATTGGCACACATTGACTTCTCATAGAAAGCCCATTTCATGCCTGTGTGCTTGCTGAAGGCAGAATGTAGAGACAGCTCGGAGAAATGTGGCTGTGGGATCATTACTGATGAGGAGCAGAAAATGAGCAGTGAGTAAACACACTGTTCCCTGTTACCACGGCTGACAGTTACAGAATTTACAAGCACTGAGGAAATGGCAAATATTCATAATAAGACAATGTGAAATCTGTGCCTTTGTACCTCTGTGATCCTGGGGTCAGTTAATGATTGCGTCTTGTGTTGTTCATAACCAGTGATTGACAGGTTGTCCTACAGCAACACACAGCCAGGTTTAAATGAAAAGGCTGTTTAATGCTGATTAAATGTAGGTTTAAAAGTTATTTTGAATCCTAACTTGAGTTTAACAAGGTGCAGTGAACATGTCTTTTAAACAAAACTAAATGCAAACAGATCATCTGAGGTGAGACACTCCTTTTTCCTGCTGAGAAAGTGCCTGCTGGTTATTACACCCCATTTAAAACACAGACACTGACCCATAGCAGGCTAAGTGGAAACAAAGACAAAGACAAAGGGTATTGATTGGATTGGAAGAATGGAGCCTCTTGAGAGATTCAACATCTTTACAAGGAGCACGCCTGGCTGACTTGATTTGTGATCACTACGCATTGATTGCTGGAGGTTATGCACTGCAGTTAGTCCTTTTTACTCTGTAAAACATTGTAAGACTTGTGTTTTTGCATGTTATTCTATTGAGAGTGAAATGAAAAGGAATCATGAAAAGTGATGAAACACTATGTTATAAGGATGAGGGTTAGCTAAGACAATCTAAAATAACCTGTCCTCCACTTACTACCCTCAAGCTCAAAATATAATTTTGCCATTGATGACTTGATGTCAATTTTAAAAGTGAAGTGTCATCTACTGTCTGAGGGAAGAAGTTGAATTGAATTCCTTTAAGTCCTTTAGCCATAAACTTGGCACATGAACAAATGGTTGAAGAAAAAATATTTTTGAAATGATGCCACAGTGGATTTTTATTATATTTTCAGACAGCATATTCAGTATTTGAACACAAATCTAAAGAGAGTCTAAATTAATGAGGGAATTCTCTCACTGTCTTTGGAAAATAACTTCTCTTTCCATGTGATCAACTTGGTTAAAGGCCCTGCACACCTATGGTACACCCTGACTGGTGATTCTAATTATTTTGGTTGACCTCCTCTCAAGACTGTGTGGTAGGTTACAGACTGAGCTAGACTGACTAGACTTTGCTGCACGTGTTAAGGCAGGACACCTTTATCATCCCTATTAGTACATGGAATCTACTTTGCAGGTATTTAATGGTTAAAAAACTAGAAGTTGGTTTAGTTGAATATTACTGGATATTTTCTGCTGATGAAAGAATTGTTAAGAATTAAATTTGTTTAGAATTTTTACAAATGAACAACTACTGTATGAACCCAAATATAATGGGTGGGTCTGCTGTTTGTAGACCCACCCAACTGTTTGTTCTACAATTTGTACCAAATTGCACCACCATTTCTGTAAAATGTCTGTTAAATATCTGCAAATTACACAGAACATTTCCAGGAAATTAATATAAAATTAATATAAAATTAAAGCACTCGTAAAATAAAGCATAAAGCAATAAAGGTAAAAGGGTCATTTCAGTAATCAAACTGCTCCAGGTCCAAGCAATGTTTAGAACTGTACCCCATAGGCTTGTTCAGACTGAAAGGCAAGTTAATTTTAGGGGTAGCTGCAAATAAAGTTAAAGCAAAGATGCAAATAAAAATGTACAGTAAATTACCCTGGGCAGTGCAAATTGAGGCAAATAAACATCTGCATGAGCAAAAAGGTTACACTTATCCCAATGCTTTACAACTCCTATTCATATTTGTATGAAGTCAAGACAAAAATGATAGAAAAGGAGAAGGATGTGGAGGAAATAACAGAAAATGTGAGTTTCTTGTGTATTCAGAGATCAGTTAGAGTTGTCACTGCAGCATATATTTTGCTAGCTAGCTGGAGCTAACATATGTATAGTCAGTATATGGGTTTTTGGAGTGAATAAACCCAAATGACATAAACAGTCCAGTGGTCAAATTCACCCATTCAGTCTGAACAACCTTCAAATATCCATTCGTTCCCATGGAAAACTGTCTATACCTGAAAAAAAATTATAGCAAGTCTGTAATTTTTCACATAGGGCTAAAGGAAAATCTCTTCTGTGTTGCTGACCCAGTTTTCTCAGGTATACTGCTGCATTTTTTCTCCTAGTACAGTTATGGTAGCAAGAAGAGCAAAAAGTTTTACTAGTCAAATACAGATCTTGTTCACATGTGTACAGTCTTGACTAACTTGTTGTCTGTTTGTACATTTCTATCAAACTTCAGCTCATTCTTCAAACTCAGACCAAAGAGCTAAATATATTGTTTGCCTCAGGAGGCCGATGAACCCCCTTGACTCCTTGCTTAATTGCTTTGCAAAATCTTGTCATGTGAGTGAATCACGATGTCACTCCAGTTGCCTGGCAGCAGAGGAAGGCACTCAGGAGTCTCATGGGATGAGTGCTCCAGGGTGCACAAATGCGGGCTGGAGTCTTCCTCCTGTGAGTTGTGTTTTCACCCAAGTGAAAGTTTGAAAGTGGTGAAAATGTGTCTGTTAACGTGCTTGAAATCTTTCTTTACTTCTATTGTTTTTCACCTTGATTTTAAAGGACAATCCCCGAGTTTTCTCTGTGACCAGTCTGAGCATGTCTGCTTCCTTGTTTGTTTGATGGCCTTGGATGAACTCAGTGGGACTGTCAGAAAAAGCCCCTTAGAAACATCTTTGGTCAACTCATCATAATCATGCCCACTCACGCTGACAAAGGCAGATGAGGGAAATGTTTGAAATTTCCTTTGTTCTCTGCTGTCAGACCAGACAAGAGAGCATCCAGTGGGCCATGGTGCAGCTTTTCTCACAAGCTGGGAGAAGCATCGCTGCCAATTTTTGTGTGTTATATGTTATTAATACTTCTGCACTTTGAGTTTCACTATGAATGGTTAGGGTTAGAGGTACAAGTTAAACGTATTATTATTTATTATCTTATTACTTTGAGGCCAAGTCAATCAGCACAATAGCAGAGGGAGTGCTGTACTGTTGCTGATAATCTCCCCAGAGAATGTGCTCTATCACGCCTTTGGTTCATTAACTCTCCAACCAATTGTAGTCCAGCCTCAAAGTTCAGCTCCTTTGTGCTGATGCGTGTGTGTCTGTGTTCTCATTAAACCCAAAAGAACCCTGACAACGACGCCCATTAAAGACCCCCAACAACCTGCCTCATCTGGAGCAAGGGAAGCTGGTCCACCCTATTGTCAGCCAACACAATGAGAACTACAGTGTCAAGTCATATTATGCGCTCCAGGAAAGACCCCCTTTTAAGTAAATAAAAAACGAACATATGTTTGATTATCTAATTAAGGGACAGACCCCAAATAAACCCAAAATCTTCCAAATGTAAAAAACGACAACACAAATATTTATATTGAGGGATGGAATACATGTTATGATTAAATGTTTCACTAATTATATGGGACATGAGGAAGATTATGCAACTATTTCACCAAATCCAAAGGCCAAAAGACTTTAATTAACACAAGAATATATGAAAGGAATCATTTCATGTCCCTATCCCCTTTTGGATCATATTTTATAATGATGAAAATGAGAAATTGCCAATTTCATTTCATTTCAAATAAGTTTTACATGTTGAGTAATTAGCATTTAAAGTTAGCTTTTGAAAAAAAATGTTGCTAATTTGTCTGATACCTTTTTATTTCCATCTTGACAGACACCTCCCTTGAAAACGGTGTTATTTTTAGCCATGCTAGCAGCAGGCTCTAGGGATGGGAACATTGGTCTGTTGGTCTATGGGCAGTCTGTGCACCACATAGGTCCTGATCGAAATATCTCAAAAAATGTTGCATGGATTGCCATGAAATTTTGTCACACATTCATGGACCCCACAGGATGACCCTACTGACTTAAGTAATCCTCTAACTTTACCTCTAGCGCCACCATGGTTGACATTTGTGGTTTCAAGTGAAATGTCTCAACAGCTGTTGGATGGTCATAAAATTTGATACAGACATTCATGTTACCCTCGGTATTAATTGTAATTAAGTTATTATAATAACTAAGTTCAGGAACAAGACAACGCCCCGCTCCCTCTCACCAATTCACAACACCTGTGCCTCGTTAACCCAAATCACCTGTGCCTCCCGGCCACATACCTGTGCACATATATATAAGCATGCCTATCCTCCACCTCTCCTGTTCATCTCAGTTCTCTCAAACCCCACCCCTCAAAAACCCCGTTCTCCTCTCTCCTCTCAGCGGGCGACACGGTGGCTCAGTGGTTAGCACTGTAGCCTCACAGCAAGAAGGTCCTGGGTTACGAACTCACATTTATCTGTCTGTGTAAATGAACAAACACTTAAATAAAAGTGAACTCATCATGCTACATTAATAGAATATTCTTGATGACAAACTAAGCAGTGTTTGAAGACCTGTCATGTATTTTGAAAGCTGTTTCATCTCAGAAGCGCTGATTGTGGAGTACAATGCAACAGCTGAGTCATGAAGCCCACATTCCTTTCAGCAATAGCCTCTGTTGCTGTCAATCAGTTTATTGTCAAATAATTGTTCAAATTAACTTCTAACATTTCAGTATTACATTGAATATGCCATCTTTGAAATCTAGATGCAGCACTAACGACTGACAGCACTAATTTTGCCCAAGGACAGAGATGAAGGCCAATTCTCAAAGGAACATCCGTGGTCACTTGTGTACAGCGTGGAAATGCCAGATGACAATGTGACCTCCCCCCATCTGCCTCCGATAGCCACCAGAGAATAAACCAATACATATCAATTATACATGCCAACATTAATACAACACCAGAGAAAGGTTAGGCATGGAGACTCTACTCAACCTGCTGTGTCTCCTTAAAAAAGAACGACATAAACAAACCAAAAACATACATCAGTCACCATGAACAGCAGCTGTTGTCTCTAACAGTAGATATCAGAGTTCCCCAAACAGCCGAATTATCTAAGTGGTCTTCAGTTAGAAAAGGCTTTAATTCTAAACCACTGCTAGACTTCTTTGTCTGGGCTCTTATGAACCCAAAGGACATAAGGCATACTCACATGGCCATGTTTTCACTTTTTTCTGTCATGTGGGTATTCAAAATACATAGGGTGTCACTGCTTGTGAGAAAGGGAGAGTTTTGGGGATATTAAGAAAGAATATTAAACAGATATTTAAACATATTTTATTTGTTGGTGTTTTAATTGATTTCTCCTCTTCTTCTCTTCATCTGTCTTCCTCACTGTGCAGGAGTTCAGCTGAGCTGTGTATTCAAGGACTAGTAGTATTTCCCCTATTTGAGCTTGCCATCTGCAGGCCATGTGACACTACTGCAGTTTTCTAAATCTAGACTTTTGTATACTACATTTCATTTAATGCTCCTTGTGCTACTCAGTGATGGTGATGATGAATAACAAGAGATGTGAGGGCAATTAAGAGCTAACAAAGAAAGAAGCAAAAACAAAAAAAAATGTTATGTAAGAATAAGCAGAATAAATTTGTGCGGCACTGAGAGACCAGTCTCACTCTGAAGTGGAGATTTACCACACTGGTGAATAGAAAAAAGAGAGTGTAGAAAAGGTCATCAAAGGTGGTGAAAAACAAATCTCCAGGTTCATTATAATATCTGTAAAGACAGACTTCGCATTTATAATTTGGAACTGAGAAATGCAAGGCAGTCCTTTTTCTCTGACATCATCGCCAAAAACAATAATAATGTGCATGCCTTGTTTGCTATTGTCAACAGGCTAACAAACCTTCCTGTGTCAGTATTCTCTGCGCTTCTATTCACCAGGGTCTGCAATGAATTTGCCTCCTTCTTCACTGACAAAATTCAGAAAATTAGACAAGTCAGTGCCTCCATAACAGGTACAGGATATGTGTTGTCACTGTGTCCACTTAAAATCAATTCAAATACCATGACACAATTTTATCTGATCAGCGCCCCCCCTGAGTAAATGAATTGAACAAATTAACGATTGGATGTGCCAGAATTTTCTTCAATTAAACAAAGACAAACCTGAAGTAATTGTTTTTGAAGCCAAGGAAGAATGATTAAAAGTCAGTGCTTAGCTTCACTTGGTAATGTTAAAAACTACAAACCAAGCCAGAAATCTTGGTGTAGTCATGGATTCAGACCTGAATTTCAACAGCCACATTAAAACAATTACAAAGTTAGCCTTCCTTAAGAATATATCAAGAATTAAAGGTCTTATGTCTCAGCAGGATTTGGGAAAACCTGTCCATGCATTTATCTTCAGTTGACTCAACTACTGTAGAGGTGTCTTTACAGGGCTCCCTAAAAAAATCAGTCAGACAGCTGCAGCTGATTCAGAACACTGCTGCTAAAGTCCTCAGTAAGACCAAGAAAGTGGATCACATCACTCCAGTTCTCAGATCTTTACACTGGCTGCCTGTCTGTCAAAGAATTGATTTTAAAATACTGCTGTTGGTTTATAAAGCACTGAATGGTTTAGAGCCAAAATACATTTATGATCTTCTGCTACGTTATGAACCATCCAGACCTCTCAGGTCGTCAGAGACAGGTCTGCTTTCTGTCCCCAGAGTCAAAACTACTAACTACTAAACATGGAGAGGCAGCTTTCAGTTTTTATGCTCCACATATCTGGAACAAACTCCCAGAACTGCAGGTCTGCTGCAGCTCTCAGTTCTTTTAAATGAAGGCTGAAGACTTTTCTGTTTGCCACTGCCTTTGATTAAATCAAATAATTATTAATTTCTTACACTGCACTGTAACTTTTATTCTTGTATTTCATGCCTTATTCTATTTTAGCTTGTTTTAATTTTTCTATTATCTCAGCCCTTTAATGACTGTTTTTAATGGTATTTTTAAATGTCATTTTATGGTTTTTCTTTTGCACTTTATCTCAATGCTTTTAATGTTTTATGTAAAGTACCTTGAATTGCCTGCTGAAATGTGCTAGATAAATAAACTTGCCTTGCCATGCCTTGAAGTAATGGTCTTCAGTTTCACCCTCACTGTAGTTCGAATGAGACAATTATCTCATGTTGTGTGGTATTTGTCCTTAATGAGCTACTGCCCACTCTGTGCAGACAGATGGTCAAACTCTGGTTGAACCACAGGATTTCAAATTACAGCAGTGTAAATACAGCAGTAAATTCAACACACCACCAGAGGAGGCTAGGCTGTGACTCTGTATCAGCATTGTCAAACTGGATCAAGCAGTAATCACCAAGATATAATATATAAGGTGTTATTGACTAATTCAAGGTTGGCCAGTCGGGGGAAAACAAAGTTCATTTGGGTACCAGCACACTCAGGAATCCTGGGAAATGAGAAAGCAGACAAGTTAGTGAAGGAGGCGGTCAGGAAAGAATATGTGGATATTAATATTAAACTTTGAAATTCTGAGGAGAAAAGCATAGTTTGGAGGGAAATAATCAAACTATGGCAACAGCATTGAGATAGTGCAACAAAAGGAAGACACCAACATGAAATGCAAAACAAAATAAGAAATAGTGGTAAGAAATAGTGCAATCAACAGGAATAGTAATTATAAGTAGAGTATAAGAAGAATTGATCACAGCAAGCAGAATATTACACTTTTTATCACAGGAAAACAACCAACTGGTCATTGTAATCAGTGTTAGGAAAAAGTGGAGCATGTCCTAGTTTCATGCAGGAAATATGAAAAGGAGAGAAGGGCAGTGCTTACAGGTCTACAGAGGCCAGGAAGAGTTGAGATCAGGGTTAAAGATCTGTTTGGTGGATGGAAAAAACTGATACTTAGATTTTTGAGAGTAACTGGACTAATTACAGGACTGTGCAATATTTGAAAAACAGTGGATGATTAAATCCAGAGGGAGGCAGTATTGCAATTTAAAGGATGCCAACTACCGTAAAAACCCGAAGAAGAAGAAGAAGAAGAAGAAGAAGAAGAAGAAGAAGAAGAAGAAGAAGAAGAAGAAGAAGAAGAAGAAGAAGAAGAAGAAGAAGAAGAAGAAGAAGAAGAAGAAGAAGAAGAAGAAGAAGAAGAAGAAGGAGGCCGCTACAAGCGGAAGTTACAGCGTGTGATCCGTGGTGTAGCTTATGTTTGTTGACATCAGCCGTGGATGGATGCTGCTGCTGTTTTAGTGGAAACCTCAGATATGAATGTGTATGACAGGCATGTTGTAGACTTGAGTAACGGCCTGGAGAGTGTTCCTGTTTTAATTCAACAGAAATCAGATTCAGTACAGACATTTCCTGCATTTCAGGTAAGTTCAGACTGACAGCATAGTAACATCTCTCTGCTCACAGCCTGTTATGTTAAGCTACTTCATATGATAATGAATGCTGTGATAGTAGCCTGGTTATGCCTATTAAAATAACTGCTAATACATTTTAGCTACGTTTATATCGTTGATCTTATTGATACAGGTGCTAAAGTCTATACTTTATAATTAGGGTACAGACTATATACTAGATTATGCTTGAGTGAAAATATTTAAAAGGAAATACTGAGTGAGTGCTTTTTCTTTCTAAACATCCCACAGTTGCAAAGCCATGCCATACGAGCTGCTATATATAACTGTTACAGCAGCTGTAGAGATGTCAGAATTAACACTGAATTGCAAGATTTAACCAAAATAATACAAATCACAATAATGATTATAATTCATTTCATTTTTGATGCCCTTTTGAAAGAACAATTTCAAAAGAAGCTCAAAACCTGGTGGTTATCAACTATAAAAAACTAAAATACAGTGTTTCACCATCAGATGGCAGCAAATAATCACAAATTACGAAAGTAGTAAGTGGAATCAAAAAATAACTGTCTCTCTAGATCCCAATTCTTTAACCTCTTTGCTTGTGGTGCTCTAGAAAAACTTCTTGACTGCATTTCAAGGCAATCAGTTTTGTTTTAAAATCCTAAGGACCTAAGTTATTGATGTATGTGGTTAAACTATCGTTATTTGTGATTATGTAGTTGTTAATGTAAGTTGGTAGGTTTCAATAAGGCCATTCAGTGAGTTTTGGGAATTTTTGCTTAAGAAAGTGATAAGAATTTATCATTTATCAAAATAATTAGCAATTGATTTTCTGTTAATCGACTAATAGTTTAATCAGTTTATCATTTCAGCTCCAGTTTTAATATTTGCAGGCATTATGGACATTTTGGCCTTATATGCTCGAGTGTATTTCTAACTTTTAGTTGTTTTCTTAAATTTTATTTTTAAGTGTTTTCTTTAACAGTTTCATGAAATTTTTACTACTCTTTGATATAATTTTTCAGTATTCTCCAGATAACGTTGAGGGACCAGGATGCACCATTGACCCCAGTGAAGTCACCCTTCCTGGATGCTCCTGCCATTCACTCTCCTGCTTCACTGTGAGCTGCCCCTGCCTGCAGAATCATGGGCAGACATACGACAGCACCGGCACACTGCTGAACATTAGCAGAACGGACACTGGTTACTGCTCCCCTGTGTTTGAGTGTAATGCTCTTTGCACCTGCAGTGACAACTGCTCAAACCGGGTGGTGCAGAGAGGGCTAAGACTCATGTTGGAGGTCTACAGCACCGGGAACAGGGGCTGGGGGGTACGGACGCTAGAGCCGATCCCACGTGGGACGTTTGTTTGTGAGTACGCCGGGGAGGTTATCAGTTTTGAGGAGGCCAGACATAGGCAGCTTACGCAGGGACCAGAAGAAAATAATTACATCATCGCCATAAGAGAGCATGCAGGCACGGGCTCCATCACGGAGACGTTTGTGGACCCGGCCCTCGTGGGAAACGTAGGGCGCTTTCTCAACCACTCATGCCTGCCCAACCTGTTCATGCTACCAGTGCGTGTGCACTCTCTGGTTCCTAGACTAGCACTGTTTGCTGGCCGGGATATTGACGCCCAAGAGGAGCTAACATTTGACTACTCAGGAGGCTACAGTAACCAACCCCCTGCACAGCTGCTGTCCACACAAAGTGATGCGGCCATACAGGCCAGTAGGACAGATGGACTCCAGAGGAAAACGTGCCACTGTGGTGCCAACAGCTGTGCAAAGTTCCTTCCACTAGATTTATCTATTCTCAGCTGATCTAAATTGAATGTCACTTCGCATTTGTTTTGTAAATGTGAAAGTTTTGCTAGATTTTTCATTTGATTTTGTTTTGAAATTTTGTCTATTTAGTTATGATACAATATGTCCACTTTCAGTCACTTTGAAATCTTGGTTAATTCAGCCTCTCATTAGAATGAGACAACGCAACATGTTTGTGGCTCCATAAACACAATCAACTGGATGAGTCATGTCTGTGACAGTCATTGCTTCCTGTTTGTCTCCCTGGTGTCTCCTGATCTGCCACTGTCTTAACACTGTCTCCCACTCAATATAAGATGATGCAATGAGAATTAAATCTCATGGCAAGAAAAACAGGTTTTATTTTTCTGAGAAAGGGAACATATTGACATTCCTGCCTGTTCTTTTAGTGGTACACTCTTCATCCATCAGAGAATGCTTGCTCTGTATAGGACATGTCCCAGTGGGTTTACAGTCTTGTAGCTGTCATCTTGTCCTAGCACATAGAAGTCCCATAACTCACACGGTACATGAATCTGGAAGAAGCGAGAGAATCATTTGCACCGGCAGAGATGGAAGGATGACGCTTAATAGGTTTCTTTTAATAGCCACATGGCTGATCTTTATTGCCGTTTGAGTGGCAAAAGCTTTGTGCAAGATAATAGTTTGTCATTCCAAAAAGCAAAACCTCAGAATTCACAGTCAAAGTAATAGCTGTCATATGTCTCCATCAATTTGACATTTCCTTTCAGTCTTTGTGTGATGCAGTCTCCCTTTGTAGATATTCTCAGCTTCTCATCGCTCTCAAACCTCATGAGAGGTGGGACCAATTAAAAAGGGCCTGGGGGATTTTTTGATATAGAAACAGGCTTTATTCCCCTGTCAAAGGGGGGGCGAAGGTGTCCCACTTTAGTGTGACCATTCTGAAATCAGGACCTTCTCCTCTCAATCTGCCCCGTTTCTTGTCTAGACCTGCTTTCATCTTATTAATATCCACATCTGGGTTAATTAGGATGGAGACCGGGTTTCATCCAGAAATGGGACCAGGGCTCCAGCCACACTGGGGCTGAGAGAGTCTAAATGATGGGGGGTGGAGATGGAAGCACTCCATCAGAGACCGCTGTCAAGTTGATTGGTTTTTGTGCCACACAGTGGAGAGCGGATGGTGCAGGATGTTGTTGTATTGACCTATATTTTCTCCTCTGTGAGGGTTACCTGGGATTCTACCTGGGATACCGGGGAAACTAAACATAAAAGTCCCCTTTAGAAATGTTTGAGAACATCTTAAAATAGTATGCTTTGAAAAATCATTTGTGTCTTCATTTGTTTTTTCCACAAAAAGGTTCAATTACCTCGTTAAAAATTCTTAAAAATGACATCTACTACTTCCCCGCCATTGAAAAATCCTGAATCTATGAATATGGAAAATATTTTCATTCTCTAAAGTTTAACTGCTGGACACAAGATGTCTCCTGCTCCACTAAAAAGTCCATTCTCAGTGTATGTGCACTGGAGGTTTCAAGTGTCCTCATCATACTTGTGTAAGTTGTATACTGGACCACAATGGGCTCCCAAACTAGTTGCGATGTCACGAATCATGCTTGTTTGTGTAAGTCTTTAACTTCTTAATTTCTTTAGCAGAAGAATGTGAAAAACTCGGAACACAGTGAAGCTCAAACATCCAAGTGAGGTAATATTAATCAAAATGCATTTTTGAGTGGAGGGGGACTTTAAAGGTATAGTATACATTTTGGAAGACACGTTTATTCACTTGATACCACTCTCATATCCATACAGTAAAAAATGAAGCATCAGTCAGCAGCCAGTTAGCTTAGCTTACTAGCTAGACTGGCTCTTTCCTATGGTAACAAAATCTGCCCTCCAGCACCTCTAAAGCTAAATTAACATCTCAAATCTTATTTTAGCTGCTGACTGTTGCTTCATATTTACCACACAGCCATGTAAATGGTTTGGATCTTCACATACACCGAAAGTGAATACAACAAAAATAAGCGTATTTTCCAAAATGTGGAACTATTCCTTTAAACTCATGAAATTGCAGGTGAGTATAACCTGACATATACAATAGAACAATATAAGAACAAATAAACCAAATCAAAGTTTATTGACATCCAAGGTGTATGATGCACCCTCAGTCTGAGGGAAAGAACAGTCAGAGCAGCTGTAAAAAAAAAAAAAAAAACAACAGTTTCTATAATAAATACCAAGACACAGTAATGAAATCCTGTAATGCCATGCGGAGGAATGTGGCTGGGTGCTGGAGGTGTCCGTGGCCTTGGAGAAAACTAGGAGAGATTATGCAGAGAAAAAAATACTCAGGCATTTCTCAAACCAAGGTATAGAAAGAACTGGCTCAGGGTTTCTCTCTCCACCATCAGCTAAATCATATGCAAAGTGGTCTGGTATTTTATCACTGCTACCAGTAGATTTGACATTTATTTGGCAAGAGACAAGAAAGAGCCCTTTCACTGTATGGCTTTCTTTGTTATTCCTTTGTGATCAGGCAGATTCCACCGTCCTTTCAACCAATCTGTTATAAGAAAAAAAAAAACAGATTCTTCAAATATGTGACTCATGTCATTTCTGAGTCAGATGTCCCTGGAATCCCTATGGCAACCGAGTATGTGTACAAGAGGTGTTTGGACATCAGTGGTTGGTTCGGAGGTGCACGAAGGCTGTTCTCAAATCCTGACTGTCGAAGAGCCGGGCTGCGAATGAATGGCTCCTTTCCAGAATGGTCACCTAGCAACCGCCAGTTAATCACATAAGGGTGAAGTTCCCCACCGATCCTCTCCGCACCCCTTTCCACAGAAACACAAACATGTCAAGGATGCAGCACAGTGCACAAACCTATTATGCAATTTTATGATTATATTTTGAACCGCGACTGTGAGTCTTGCATCCTTGAAAATAATTCTCTTAAGATGAAATACATGGTTTTTAGAAAACATTGTTTGATGGTATTGGAGATGCAGTTGTTGACTTTGCATACTGCTGGCTTCAACTAGTAGGAGAAGAAAATGTTTGAAACTTTGCAATACCTAAAATTGTTGTAACATTTGATGCTTCATACCCAAGTGACTGTCAGAGAGGCAAAAGATCAAATGTTGTGAGTCCACCCTTCTCTAGACAACACTTATTGAGATGTGGCCATTTCAAAGAGACCTGACCTAAATACATGCAGTATTCTGAATTAAGAAGTGGCACAATCTTCCTCTTACACATGAAGAGTTGGAGTGATAAGCAACATAACTCACCTTTGCTTAATTCAATACCTCCATTGGTTGTGCTGCTACATCATTACTTGCTCAAACATGACCAGTAGCTTATGTGGCTCATGTTAGCTAATGTTAAAAATTTTTTAGATACAGTTATGAATTTTCTCCAGTTATGCTACAGTAACACTGCACTAGCATGTCACAGATAAACTTTTCATGTGTAAAAGTCAAAAGTAAAACAAGAAGTAGGCACACTGAAGCTCAGCAGGAGGAATCTTTCTTGTTTCCTGCTTATGCTTTCAGTCTGGTTGGCTAATGATGATGTCTTTAAAGCAAGTGGCTCAAGGTAATCTTGTAATGTAGTAATGAGGGGAAATTCAGTGGGTCATTATCCTGTAAATGCCACTTTTGGCTACAGTGGCTGTTGTTCCCATGGCTTGCTTAAAGTACATCACAGTTGTGTAAGTGGTGCGACTGGCTTAGAAAATTAGTTGTGATGCCACAAAATCACACTTGTAGGTAGCCTACATGCGTTAAACTCAGATTTAAGGTGAGTAACTTTCCACCTTGAGGTGATGTATTTCTAGTTTCAAACTCTGCCTATATATCACTCTACATAGTGAAGATCTAACATCCAACTCAAGTACAACAAGAAAAACATACTTTTGAATGGAGGTGGACTTTAAGAACAGATTGTGATTCTTGTAAATAGGGAGTGCTTGTGGGGTCTCTGTTGCAGCCCCACTTTAATTTAGGCTAATAAGACTGTGTCTTTACTTAAGTGTCTTGCCAGATGCAGCTTGAAAGCATAAAAGATACAAAAACTGACCATCTACTTCCAAGATTCATGCATCACATTGATAAAGGAGCGAGACTATTTCTGGGTGAGTGACCAGTGGAGAAATTGCAACTGGCAGTCCATTTGTTCAAAAATGGAGCACCTCTCTGATGAGGGAGCAGATGTCCTTCCCATGAATCCTGCAGCCAAATCAAGAAGAAAAAAAGCAGCAGCTATGCACTGGGCCTCAGCTGGCAAAGGCATTTCAAAGTCCAATTTGAAACATTCCTTTCAACTCTTGACTTTGTTGTGATGTTGGCAGACAAAAATAGAGATACTGGCACACAGACATATTCTTAAATATATTTTTAAAAGCATTTCATAGGAGACAACCCTGACAACAGTCAGTGTTTGTACTGCTTGAACCATAAATGAACCTCATTCATGAGATCTTCATAAATAGTAACTTACTGAATGTATGAAATTAGTTGTTTCTTTCAACAACATGTTGCTGTACATCTTCAATTACTTGTTTCTGGTTTAGTTGTATTGACTAAATATCAAAAGATTAAACAATACATATGGACTCATAAAGTTGCTCAGTTGATAGAAAATACTCAAACTTCAAGCTTCACCATCAAAGTAAAATATCTACTTCTACTTTTCTGTCCTGTTCTGACAGGGTGTATAACGGGGTAGGCTGTATTTTGCAGCTTCACTTTAATGTTAGAGGAAGGAGGATGTCAACGGTGTATTCAAATTGGACTCCTCCCATCACAGATGTTAAGTTAAATTTGGCCCAGGACACCTGCAGCAGGCTCAGCAGGAAGTTCTGAAGCTGAAGAAGCGACCGCCTCCACAGCTGCTCTCACCACTGATCAAACCTTTACTGTACATACATATCATAACTTCACTACACCTGCATCACCTTTACAACAGACAAATTCTTCAGCCTAGAAGTTTTGGAGGTCACATTTGTTCACTAAATAATCAGTATGCTTTATACATCAGATATTTAAGACTCAACATATGTGCTCACAATTTTTCAAGTCTGTTTTAAAACAACAGTCAAGTGCCCATACGAACCTTGAAACAGATTTTTCTTGCTGTAATCATTCCTACTGTTCATACTGACCATTAGAAGATCCCTCCATAATGCACTTACAATGTAAATGATGGGGGCCAAAATCTTCTGTGCAAAAATGTATTTAAAAGTTTATCTTAAGTTAATATGAAGCTTCAGTTGTCCAAATGAGTCAAATCAAGTAGATATCATTCAATATTAGTCTTTTTAGCGCCAAAGTCCCTCTTTTTGTTACTATACTTCCATCACAGTTCAACAGGGAAACACTGTCCAAGGAAACACAAAGAGGGAATTTGATGCTAAAAAGAAATGTGGCAGATATCCACTTGATATGACTAATTAATATAAGCACCAGATCAACTTTTAAGTGCATTTTTGCACAAAATGACTGTGTGGACACACTGTGGATTTTGGACCCCTATCCTTTAAATAAAAAGGGAACACTGGTAAGAGGGAATTATTATTATTAGGTATTGTTTTCTAAAGAATCTGATAGTAATGTATGCCATTATATGCTAGCACGTCCCCAAGATTTGCCTCGATTAAATCACTCATCATCAGTCGTTATCTCTGCAATGATCTACATGCTTGGTGGAGCATGTTATGTACCTGACACTGGAGTTACAACCCACTGCATGTGTCCGGCTGAGCTTTTTAACTTCTGAACTCTTCTCAACAGCTCACTAAAAAATAGTAGATCCCAAGTGTTTCTGTGCATGCTAAGCTATGACAATCCCATTACCAGTCCAATCTCACCTCTGCAGCATCCAGCACAGACTTTGTGTTCATTCTGGAAATATGCATTATATTATTCTTGTTAAGTTGTTGTTAAGAAGCATACGTTCTACATACATACATTCATACATTATCCTAATACGTATCATGTACAATTGAATACTTATGAATTCAGACTGATTTAGGCAAACAGGTACTGTAGGTTATAACGTGTAGTGAAAGTGAGGCAAGGAGTCCTCCCACTGCACTGATCCTAATGGATTACCTGCAGTTAAAGCAGCTTACCGAACATGTTCTGCAGGTTAAAGAGGTGACTTCAGACCACTGCCTCCTTGGATATTGTTCTACTTCTGCAGGATTAGCTCAAATAGTGTTTGAGGAGCAGGACTGTACAAAACTCTTCTTGCATCTGTTTCCACAAATCAAACAAATCAAACACCTGGCAGATAATTTCCCCTGACATACATGTATGGTCTGGCAAATTGATTATGCCGTAACCAAGGGGATGTGGTGAAGTGATCCTCCGCTCTGTGCACAGCGTTTATGAAGAGGGGGGTTAGCTGAATGTGTCAATTTTGTTTTAAGGGCCTGACAGAAAATGAATATCTAAAAAACATCTCTACAGACATGAAAAATGTTATTACCATTACTACCAAGACACTTTTTCACGCAGATTGGTGTACTAGGTCCAGTTGAATCAAAGATGCAGCACAGAATGTGAAACTTATTTTTCTTACATTGGGAACAAGTTACACCACAAAATCACAAGGCCTAATTAGAATAGTTCTGCAGCTGGTCTAATCAGACTATTTCCACTGGGAGTATGCAGGCCATTATACCAGCATAATTGTCTTTTATTTTTAGTGAGGAAGATCACTACCTTATACTAGGGTGCAATACCAATACCTGTTTTACAAAGGAGGTGGGATCTCTCTTTTGTAAGGGAGCATCAGCATACATTATATATCAATAAAAAGGCTGCAGATCTATGACAAGGAAATGATGAACACCAAAAAACTGTCACTGTTCACTTGTATCCAGCCTCTTGTTCAGTGGCTGACTGTGGCCAGCAAAGGATGTACAACAGAAGAAGAGGAAGCTTCTTTGAGCACCCTAGATTCATGCAAGGTTACTTGGGAGGGGCTGACAACTATGTGGCAAATTTTTTGTGCATGTGTGAGCACTGTGTGTGATCTGGCTAAATTGAAGTATGCTAAAAGCTTAAGCTTTGACTGTGCAACTGACTTGACTCTACAGGGACATGATGTCATTCACAACCCGCATACGTCACAGACTCAAAGAGGCTGGCAGACAGAGAGAACATAACAGACTGTTGTTTGTATGACCTTCTTTCACACTGGAAGGTCCTGTCCTCTGTAAGTAATGACAAAGTGTGTTTTCACGTCACAGTTGTTCACACCATGTAGTTCTGTTCTCCAGTTTACATGTCACATATGGATCCTGTGAATGTCTTGACTCATTGTTCTTGTTTTCAGAGCCCCAATTACAGAGTTTATCAAATGTAATCTATTCAGAATGTAAGAGTGTGGATGTGAAATGGCTGAAGTTAAAAGAAGTTCTATCAGTGTTCTACATTTAGCTTGAAATTGCTAATAAGCCATTATCTATAGTTCTTGCTCCCTGCGGCATCATGTCTTCAGTGGTTCACTGTCCCAGATCCAGAACAGCAGTTAGAGGCCACCACATTGTTTATAGAGTTTAGAGTTATAGAGCCGTCCATCTCTCAAGACTAGATTTGGTGTTGACTCTGGAACATAATCTCTGATATGAAATCAAGATTGAATATTCCCTATAAGAAGAAAAATGGTAACACAAAAGACTCTCTGTCCCTAACATATTTAGCTCTACTCTGACATTTCTGATGAATGTGAGGATTAGTTTGCAGGCATGGGCCACACAAAGGACCATCAGCGTCTAAGAAAAGAAAACTACCAACCATTGTAACCACACATCAGTGCTTAGGAAAGGCCTGAATCTGCACATGAGAGTACTCACCCTATCACATGCACAATGATGAATCTCACAATCTGTGCACCCACACAGATAGTCGTTGCATTTTGTCATCCCACCGTCTCTGGTGCATACTAAGCATGCAGATGCTGTGTCTGTTAATTTGTTGGTCATTTGTTAATTCTGTTAGAAAAAACTGACCAATGTCTCTGAGTTTGAGAGGCCAAATCAGACTATCAACCTAGATGAATCACCTCTCCCTCCCACCAAATTTATACTCTCTTGTTCATGACCCTTACAGTATGTGAGAAAGCAAGCTGTCTCCAAACCCATCCCATCTCCTGTCTATCTATCTATATCAATTGTTTTGTTGCAGCCATGCACTGTGTGGGGAAAAAGCCTTCTGGCAGCAGATGCAACACACTAGCTCTCCAAGATCAGGCAGGGTACTATAATAACACTGACCAAAATACCCAGAGAATAAAGAAAATGTTATGTTTACCAAGCGACAAATCAAACCATCTTTGATATCAGAATTGCTGTAATTCACAAACACTGCTGTATTTGTGTCCAGTTTTATACATATATATGTAACCCATTTTTTGCTCTGTGGTAGAATGGTAGCCAGTTGCCTGTACACTGTATCCATGACAACAGAGTACTCAGCGATCTGTATTCAACTTCACTTAATGTCAAATTTAACCAAAGCCTGGAAATACTTTTAGTGATAGAAAGGTTAGTCTCTGAGATATTGTGATGTCATGAATTTGACATCATCACTTTTGAACACACATGCCTATCAGACAATGATGCACTGAGACGAAGCACTTATCCTTCATCCTTCCTTTCACATACATTATGATTCAACAAAGGGAGAAGCATAGTCTTTTACATAAGTGGTTTTGAGTGTATTTTTGATATAATTTGTGATATAATTTGAAAATGATGACTGATTGTATACCCACTAAGAAGGGAGAATGTCTGGCAAAGTGGCGTCACTTGCATAATAAATGTTTTTTCCAATGCATTACACCAGAGCTAAATCTGAAGACAACATAAGATATATAGAGCATTGAAACATGAATCACAGAGCGGAGGTTTTTTTTGGGCCTTAGAACATAGCAATCTGCAGCCATTTACATCTTAAAGACCTCACTGTGCCTGGTGAAAAGCAGATGTGGAATGTAGAAAGAGAAGAGAAGCACTTTTATGGTAATGGATACTCGTAACACTTTGGTACCTCCACTTGCTCCACTCTTATTATCCCTCTAGATCCTGTAGCTAAGAAACCAAATTAACAGCTAATCAGTGGGTATAGTGAATGCCACTGAGCTCATTTTAGGGATGAAAGTACTCTTTCACTTCCTGTGTCTCATTCGTATTGCATTACGTCTTAATTGCATTAATTACGTCTTTTTGACAATTTTTCAAACATAATCATCTATGTGGGCTTTCAGGAAGAAATTGGGCATAACATTCTTCGCTGTTTTTGAAGCCTTATCAGGATATGAGAGATGGTCTGAACATGGCTGCTTATTTGAGAGGTCAATATTGTACTGTGCTTCTTAATATGTCTGTACATAGAGGGTCTGTTCCAGTTGCAGTAGCTGAAAATGTCACAGTGTGATTTTAATGGGTCAACTGCAAATAAACCAGATCATTGTGAGATTGAGGTTTCCAGAACTTACATCATTATCTTGGAAACCTGGTGGTCCATCGGCAAAAAGACAAGACGCTATCTATCTATACAGGTATGGTGCATAGTCCTGGCAATATTCAACAACAGTGCCTTTGTACAAAAAAGAAAGAAGAAAGAAAGACAGAAAAAAACATGGACTTAACTAAACAGGCCCCAAAGGTGTGTCCTCTTTACAAATCCAGGAATCTGACTGCCAGTGGCTGAATCAGTGTTTCTGACAGGAGACTCCACACACAACTGATGCCTTTATTTCATGTTCTTTCACACTTTGACTTGCACAGCATGACCCCCTCTTTGTAAGGCAGTATGTGTGCTTCTGTTTTTGACATTATATACATGAAATAATATAGACTTTGACAAAAACCTCTAGTCACATGGATTTAATCATTCAGAGTTCACTACAGTCCACAACATGTGACACATCTTATTTGTACTTATGGGTAGACAAACATATACTGCACATGAGCCAATGAGCTGGGAGTTTATTCTACATTATGCTATTCTAATGGGAGTGATTGTGAGCCCTAGTTTCATACAATTATTTTTATCATTATGCCAGTTCACTACTATGAAATTTGTGTGTGTGTGTGTGTGTGTGTGTGTGTGTGTGTGTGTGTGTGTGTTTGTCATGACTATAATGCCTCTTCAGTTGGAGTCTGAGTAATTTATTCCAAAAGCTAGCATATTCTCTATTTATAAGGACACGACAGATTAATCAACATTTCTGCAAATGTGTCTGTGCTAAATTTCAACAGCAGTCCTTTGGCAGAAGGTCCTAAAAACAATGAACTGGCAACTTCACAGCATATGACGGCAGAACTACATTTCCCAGAGAGCTGTGCTGCAGTATAAATAGTAACGAAAGGGGCGTTCCCTCAATGACATGTGGAGGAGGTAAGAAGCGGATTGTTGCCGAGGACGCATTCAGCTGTCAGAGATAACGCCGCTCAGCCTGCACTTACCTGGAGTTTCACTACCATGGACTTAACCGAGGATAGCGCTGTGGAAATTATCCTGTGCTGACCCACTTATTCTCACCTTTCTTTCTCTCAATCTTTGCCGCCTTCTTTCATTTCTGCCAGGTAAAGTCTTTCTGTATCTCTAGTTTTCCAGCTAGGGCATTGTTCATTTTGTCACTGAGCTGTAGGAAGTAGCCCACGCGCTCGTTTTTTGCTGTTGTTTTGCTGCAGCTCTTGTCATGTCATTTAACTAGCATGGATGTTTGTGTCCCAGCTGGCATCTCAGAAAATACTTCAAAAATGTCACAAGACGTTCAAATGTCTTTATATAGTGTGGCATTAGGTTTACACAGAGCAAAACACAAACTTTACGTGCTGTGTATCACATTTATGGAGTGGTGAAGTGGGGCATCACAGGCTATAAGCAAACAACAGTGTGACGTTTAGCCACTAATCATACCAATCGACCAATATTAGCTTACATTTGACGAGAAACATCACAGCTTAATTTGTGTTCTCCTCCTGTAAGACCTTTTCGTTTGATGTTACAGTGCTGCATACTGCAAGTTTATTTCATATTTCGAGATAAAATGGTAAAATAGGGAAATAAGAAATAGACCACTTCACCTCTTAAAGTGGTACTGGCTCAACCTCGAGACAGACTGAAGGATGGTGACCTTAAATTAAGATGTGTTGGCTTTACAAAGCTAACAGTAGTACAGTGCTCAGAGAATCTTTATTGTGTTTACTCGGCAGGTTATCATTGTATTCATTGTATCATATCTAATAACACTTCATGCAGGTGTTTTACACAAATGTTTCCAATTTAAGCAAGTTAAGCAGTTTATCACAGCAACACAGCAAAGTTATTCATGTCTTTTTAAGCACCTGTTATATGATTTGATATAAATAGTCTGTCTGTATTAACAATAAGCAGGAACACATTCTTAGAAGGACAAAAATGAGCCTAATAGAGCAGTTATTGTATTTATTTCAGATGTCAATACATGATCATTTCTGGTAAATCGCTCCGCAGTTGTTACTCATCATCTTACAGCAAGTGGTGTCCTGATGATGGGCTGGAAAACTTAAGATGGTTTGAATCCAACTCTTTACAAACTCCAGATGTTGTAAAGTCAATGTCATAAAAGTGATGATGTAATTTTTTTTTTTTTTTTACGAAATCAGTCATTGACAACCTGTGTGTGCAGGAACATGGAGCTGTAACAAGCAAATGTTTAGTATTTTTACCTAATTAATGGCTTATAAATACTAATGAATTGTCATAGGTGAATAATATTGTGTTGATTTATTAATCACTTCTTTTAAGCTCTAACATTTCATGATGAACCAAAGTTTGTGATTTGATTGAGTTTTCCTGTAGTGTCTGCTTCAAAGACCTGTTATGTCAATCATTTGCAGGTGTAATCAAGCCTGAGGAACCATGTCGGACAAGATGTCCAGTTTCCTCCATATTGGGGACATTTGTTCCCTTTATGCAGAGGGCTCCACCAGTGGATTTATCAGCACTTTAGGGTAAGTCTGCTTGTTTCTATACATGGGTTTTTATGACCCTTGTTTCTCCTCCACCTCCATACCACCTCATGTTGTAAGATTCCAGATGAGATCAGTGGAGAGATGGTGCTTCAGAAAATACTGTCCCACTATGCAAAATACACAACCATAACACAGTACAGGCTACAAAATAAACACAGTAACCCATGTATTGATTTACATGTTGCTGTTTTGAGCCAAAGAAATGACTGTACTGATGGAGTAGTATAATGGATGGGTTCATATAATGGATGGATGTATTACCTCTTTTTGGTAGGTGACAACTGAAGTGTCAACAGAAGCATTACCCATTTGCTCCTCCACATTTTATTGAAAATAATAAGTGATCTGATTTCAGTGAAACAAAGGAAACCAAGTTTCAGAGACAATATGTTCTTTTCAGATAAAAAATATAGGAAATCCTGTTCCTGGGATATGCAGAGACAGAGACAGAGAGAGAGAGATGGATCTGAATTAATAGTTGGACTAGAGAGGGAAGTGAAAGATCACAGAGTGCAGAATTCCTTGCTATCTTTGACCGCAGACACTGAAGACCCAACTCCTCAAAATGTAGCTGGACTGAGCCCTCTTTAGTCTCTATTTTCTCTAAATGACTAACATTTTTTAGCTTTTTATCAGTGGTGACTGTCGCCCCAAGGTTTTATTTTGTCTACAGTAACAAGCAGAACTGATTTGCTTTGTTGTAATTTGGCTGCGTAATTTCACACGTTTCTTAATGCTTTCTAGTATTATAATGTTTTTTTTTTCAGTATAAAAAGTGAGTTTAATACAGTTTATGACTCTGAGATCATACATACAGGTATGTACCTCTTGCACTTATCAGCACCTCTGCACACAGCCTGTCGATGGCATGACTGATTGCAGTCAAATGATTGACTATTTCCCCATAATCTGATAGTTTTGTTTCATGAATACGGAGCATCATTGTGAGTCAATTTGAATAAAATTCTGCCAAGTGTTATTAATGTAAAAACTAACATAGTTTTATTTGATAAGCTGTGGATCCTGTAGTAGTTATCTCTCTGCTTTCATTTCCTTGATACTGCTGGGCTGGCCTCAAATTACCACGTCTCTTCCTGCTTCATGCTGAGCACCATTTATTTAAGTGCTTGATGTCTTCCCTCCTCCCTAATTATAGGCAACGAGTTAAAAGTGCATCTCATTATATGCAAATTGAGCATATCCTGACATACAATTGACAGTCACAGAAACAACAGAAGGCTAACAGAAAAAGACATCACAGAGACGGTGATCATTTATGTGAATTTCCTTCTCCAGCAAATCTGACAACAGGGCTGGCACGTCTGTTTTCCGGACTCTCTTTTCTGCTTCCTTTCTATTTTCTACCTCAGGGTGGTTGTTTTTCTTCTCCCAAGGTGAAAATGAACACAGCATCTGTGTTGTCGCCTCCTCTCTCTCCTTTTAAGTGCTGCAATCTTCCTCTTCTTGCCAGGTCACTATTCTATTTGCCTCTCACCAGAGGCCGTGTAGAGCCCTCCTCCTTGCCAGCTCTCTGAAACCATACTCTTTCACAGTTAGTGTTATGCGTCACCCTCCATGGCAACAAATGTGTGCATAGCTTTGAAGACTGCCACCATGACAGAGCTCATTTGTCAAATCTCACATCTTGTGTTGTTGTGCCTAGTAATCATTGCACCCCTCCCACTGCTGCGGTGAGCACTTTTGGTTAAAGAGAGGAGAGTAGAGGGCGTGACTATAAATAGCATTATCGTTTTAGGTGTTGCTTTTGCTGTCAGTGTACTGAATGTGACCCCTGAGAGAGACAGTTGGAACCACCTGGACCACTGCTGGCTCAGAGAGGATGGCACCCAACATCTTGATGCTGGGATAAAGCCATGATGCTGTATCTCAGAATTCTTTAGCAGCTTCACAAGGGCAGCTTTCTTCTCAACCTTGGACACAGATGACTTGAAACTACTGTTCTTTTTGGACTTTATCCCATCAGTGCATCAGTGTGATCAAGTCTATGGTGCTTCATTCCTACAGAGGAGAATCTCACACCATGTGCTTTCTTCCCCTCCTGTATCATCACAGAGTTCCTGTGGTGCAGTGTACACTGCGTGAGCTATAAAAAGATGCATCTGACTGAGCAGGCTAGAGCATCCTTCTGAAGTGTTGTATTTGTGCTGATCTACTATCTGATAGTATTCCCAGGTGTTTCCCCAGAATTCTGGGTATGATGGTGCTATCAATTTCGAAAAAGTGTTCGTAAAGGTGGAATGATGTTCTGGTTCCCTGGTGTACAATTATAGTACAATCTGACACTTGTGCCCCAGTTCAGAAATGTATATCCTCATTCTCTAGGTCTTTGGTTGACAGCTTCTGTTGTACCACACATTTCCTTTCATAACACTTCTCGATATTTGAATCTCAGACAGGAATGCATAGAAACCTGTTGCCCTGGCTCATTCATTTTTTAGTGTGGTGGTCTGCACTCTTTCAGTGTGAAGCAGAGGTTTAGACAGCTTAGGTTATCTTTAATCAGGCCAGCACTCTGGGCTCAGGTGTAGTAGATTTAGTCAGTAGAGTACTGAACATAGAAGCCTACCTGTCTCTCTATACACTGTTATATGTCTTTATCATGCTATTCATGTGTTCCAGATGAGCTGACATTTCTGATTAAATCCGGCAGTTCTCTGCCCACTGCCCGCGGTGTGTGGTTTCTAGGACATACTTGTCATTGTGATTATGTCTTTTAGGTCATCTGTCTGTAACTGGACTGTGAACAATTACTTGAGAAGAACACAGTAGAAACTCAATAACTTACCTACAATTTCTCAGTAAACAGTAGATGGATTTCATTAGATTTTGAAAGACTGTTAACTGCATGAGCTAGCATAATAATTCTGTCTGGATATCCATGTACAGATACAACCTGGTTTCTAATGAAAATAAATTAGCATTAATTAGCTAAATAATTATCATTAGCATGAGGTTTGTTATAATGGTAATTTGACTGATTGTTCATGCATGGAAATTGAAAGATTTTAGAACATGTATTGAGGTTTATAGTCTATTAAAGCTGCATGTGTCTTGAGTGATTGACTCATTTCAATGATGGCTGTGTCCCCAGGCTTGTGGATGATCGCTGTGTGGTACAACCAGACACAGGCGACCTCAACAACCCACCCAAGAAATTCAGAGGTAAGGCCTCAAAAACACTCTCTTCTTACTTAATAATATCTTAATGTCTAAAGTATACTGTAAGTTAAGTTGTTAGTTTAAGTGTATTATGTAGTGTATTTTTTATTTTCTGTACTTTGTTATTTATTGGACATGGTCTTTAGTGTTCTTTCAGACGGGTCAGCTGTAGTTCAGATGTCAGAGAAGTATGCCTTAGAGAGAGGAGAGTAAATCAAAGGTTATGACAAGAAAAATGCTTCACATTATCAGTGTTTCTACAAACTTTTACAAACTGTTTCATGGTCAGCAATCTGCTATAGGAATTCCCATCAGTTGTGGCCATTACTGTCTGTTGTAGCCAGGACACTTTCAAAAACATTTTTTTTTTCACTCAGTGGTGTTCTTCTAGTTACACTTTTAGAAAAATGCTGTTGGAACATACAAGACAAGACAAGACAGATCTAGATCGATGACATTACAGTTCCTTGTATGGAAATCTAATACAAGCCAAAGTATACAGGTTATCCAGTATTGGATAAATGATCCAAACCAAGGCTATAAAAGTAGATAGGATAAGCACTGGCTTGTGCCATTCTTGTGTGCGGTTGTGTATCTTGTACTTATTTCATACCATATTGTGTTGTTGATTCATTGAGTGTTAATGTTTGGTTAGACGATTCTCAGTTACGTGTAAAGAAATTCATAGTTGTCTCTTCATATCAGTTTTTTCCCATTCTGTTAGATTTATACTAAAAAGAAGTTAATAAGTGTGGCGTAACCAGAAGATATATGGTGACAGCAGGGTAGACTAAGTGACCATACTGGGTAGGAGCTCCTTTCTGTCTTCAAAGCAACTGGATATCTTTGAGGCAATCTTTTCTAACAAGGTGTTTAAAATGCTCTGTCATGATTTTTGGTCCATGCTGGCTAAATAGCATCATGTTCACAGTCATGCTGTGAGCTTCCCTTTTGTCAGAAAGATGCATTGCTGTGTTAAGGTTTGGGGACTGTGCAGGTCCCTGGAGTAAACTAAAGTCACTCTTGTGTCCCTGGAACCATGTTGAAATGGTAATGGTTATACTGGAATATTACCTGGTTGGAAGCATTTATTTGAAAAAGGGAGGACTGTAGCCATGATCACCTGGTTAGCAACAATGCTTGAGTGCTGTTGCATATGCTCACTTGGGAAGAGAAGGCCCAAGAAAACATTTGGCAAACTGTTACACAACCAACAGTCACCTGTTTGACACAAAGCAGGATGGATCCATAAATTTGTGCAGTTTTTATGGTACATTTTGACCCTGACCCTGTAATATAATATATAATAAATATAATATAGTCAGGTATATCTCATGAGGTGGTCAGTGAGTGTATTTTCAAAGTGGCAGCCACTTTCAAGCAAAAAGGTTTCTGGTGTTGTGGCAGATGTCCAAGAGAGGTCTTAGTCAAGAGGGAAATGATGCATTTACCAATGTCATTGTCAATGGCATTTCCATTTACTTGGAACAGTGTCCATTGCAAATTGATTACATTAAATTGACCTCTTTTTTAGACATTGGAAGCCATGCAGGATCTTATCTAATGTGTCATTGTTAAAATTGGAGTTCTCTTGTGTCATTCTTGTGTGATAATAATCTAGAAGAGGATATTGCACACACAAGCTCTCTGACTGTAGAGGACTGTAATCTCCAAGATCCTTTTACCACAACAGATTCATAGATAAATTTGCACATTGTTTAATATCAGCTAATTAAGTAATATTCATAATTCTGAATTCTGTCACAACTGAAATCTGCAGATAATGCTGGCAATAGCTTGTAGGAGGCCAAAAAAAGAGATTGATGTAGAAGACAAGTCAGTTTTGATTGCATGTTCTCATGTAGTCTACAGTTTCACCTAAAAATCAAAACACTTATACGTCTCTGTAAGAACACCCAGTATTTGTTCTCTGTCCACTTGTGACTGCTTTCACTGAGCTTGCACACTGTATGTTGTCTAATTTCTGTTTTAATACTGTATCACTTCATCCTTGTTACTTAACTGTTATCCTGGCTCTTACTGGTCACGCCCCAGTAGCCTACAGGTTAAGATGCATGTCTCATAATAATAATAATAATAATATCTAAAGTTTCCCTTGTTTCCTGTAAAAAAAACAAACAAACAAACAAACAAAAAAACATGTTGCTATAAAAAGGGCAAATACTCAGCCAACTTACTCTGTATAAATTAAGGTTTTAAATTAATTAAAGTAAAAAAAATATCTTATACTGTAAACTCCTAAATAAGTGTGTAATAACAAATGAACAGATCTGAAAAATCTTTATTATACCACCCAGATGTCCCTTGAGATTACATGAAAATGCAACGCTATACATAGCTTCTGTACCAAGGAATAACAATGTATACTTTGTAAGTTTGCAGTTAAACTGCTTTGGATGAAGGATTTTTTTATTTAATGGCTCAGGGTGAAGAGTTTCCCAGCCAGAGGCCTGACATTTTTAGTGTGAAATGACCTAGTCTGACAAGACTCAAACAGTCATGTAGTCGAGGCATAAGGAATAGTCTACCACATGTAGTGTTTCTGTTAGTGTTCATTGATCTCAGAATGATTGCTGTCTATCAGGCAGAGTTAAGCATCAGGCCCTTGACAACAACCTGCCATTTTATCTTAACATCTAATAGCAGACTCCAATCTGACAGCATGAACATGTGCACATATTATCTAGAAGGCATGTGGCTATAAATACAATGTCTTCAGTTTATTGTGATATGTGCAGTTCTATTGTTGATTTGTTTCAGTTTCCCCTCTCATTTAAACTCTTACCACCCCTCTAGTTATCTGCCTGGTTTTATTTAGACTAAGTAGCATCTAAATTAATGGCTTTTTGAGACTTGGTGACCACCTGGTGAGATAGAATGAAGATGTCTGAGTCATTGCCTCATTAATTTTCATACTGTTTTAATTTACCATATCAGGATGTGAGCTGCTTGGTGTTTCCATTTATGTAGGTGCAGGTAAAAACCACAGTCAACTGACTTCATCTGTCAGTACAATCTAGATAGGTTTCATATGTTTCCATTAGTTTGATAGATGTGAAATGTTCCATGTCAACACTGTTCCATGGCAAATGAAAAGCAGACTGCTGGACTTCAGGGCAAAAAGTTACATACTGTAGTAAACAGCCTGTATTTTAAGCTTTTTAGAACATTATACCTCCATACTCTCTCTCTCTCTCTCACACACACACACACAGCCCATTTCTTTTACCCCTTGCTTATATAACCTTTATGCATAATGCATACCTATTATCACAGTCTGCGCAGTGACATTGTACTTTTCTGTGTCGATCCAAACACATTGTTCTACATTGAGTGACCAGAAAGAAAGAAACCGCTGTGCACTGTGACATAATAAATTGTTTTTATGAAACTTTTTTGTTGTTTTAATTGTTGAGATTATATCAGACAAGTGTTGATTCAACCGTCGGGTAATTCAGCATGTCAGAGTGCGCCCTGTACATATCATTTTGCTGTCACAGTGATTATGAACTCCTAGCTGGTTCACAGCAGTATGACTGTTCATTGGAAGGTTGATTATTACACATGGATTTTTTTCCTAGAACTGAGACAACTTTAACGTGTCTGCCAGACCAAGAGACAACCTTGATAATTGACTAGCACTGTGTACTCTGCTGGAGCTTGATCAATACACAACCAACAAAGATGTATACAACATTGTTTTCCACAATTTTAGAGTGCCAGTTCATCCTGTAAAGGAAACCCCCACCCCTCTTCATCTAGTCAGAATTATGGTCTACCTCATAGAATTTGCTTTCTGCATAATAGTCACTAAGTAGACTGTTTCTACTCAGCCACAAGTTAAAACTATTAAAACAAGAGCAAAACTGAAGGTATAACGTACAACACTGTGTGGCAGTGAGGGGTTGATTAAATTAATATTAAAATTAATAAATGACAAGAAGAATTGGAATAATAAACATGACTTTCAGATCTGAGCCATTTATTGTAAAACAAGCATGTCAGCTGTCAGATTTACACAGTAGCTATGGTAATATAAAAAAAATGCAAATTTTCTCTGATTGATCTACATAACTGATTGACATGAACAAGTGTTTACACTCTATTTTTCTTTAAAAAATGTAATCTGATAAAATGTTAATGCTGAAATTAAGATGTGGATTAATTGTAAATTTAATACACAAGACTTTGACCTGCAGACATCATGTACATCATATTAATGACTAATATAAGAGAGATCATTATCTCCATATAAAATGATACTTGTGACTTCCTGCCAAATAGCAACATTTGCCGCCCTTCTTTATACTGTGTATGTCATATCCCTTTATGTAGTTCCCACCTGCCACTGTTTTCTGTTGGTGCAGTATTACCTGTGTTTACATTTGTTGTCATGATAAATAATTCAGCGGTTTTTGACTGATGTACCTGTGTGCCAGTTTTCAAGCACAGATGTTTTGGCAACTTGAACCTCTGTTAGTCACCTCATATTGGTTTGAAAACAGGTATTGGAAGTGCATATTGCATAATGCATTTCCAGTGAAACTAGCAGTAACACAGATCAACAGATAAGTGTCCTCCATCCTATTAGTCAGTATTTTTTTACTTAGGTTCTCAGAAAGATTTGTATTATTACTCAGTTCAGTAGTCTGAAAATGTATAGAGATTGTTTAACTCTAATGTACTACCACCGGTTGCAGTGGTAGTATATTACCTCTGTCTTTAAGGCCAGTGTTAAACAGAAGCAAAGTGTACTAGGACTAAATCCTAACATCCCTGTTGAGTATTAATAGCTCACTTAAGCGATTTAAAATGTCCGTATTCCAGAGAGCTTTAGCACAGCATGGTAAACCTTGCTTCTTTGTGGCTGAGTGGCTAATACATGAAATGAACTATTAAATGCTTTGTTGTTGTTGTTGTGTGTGTTTATGTATACACACATACAGGTTGAATGCATCCTGATTACTTACAGAGAGTACAGAGATTTATATTATATTACATTCATTCAATAAACAAATATTTATTCATTATACATACACTCACCCGCCACTTTATTAGGTACACCTGTTCAACTAACGCAAATATCTAATCAGCCAATCATGTGGCAGGAGCTCAATGCGTTCAGGCATGTAGACATGGTCAAGATGATCTGCTGTTCAAACCAAGCATCAGAATGGAGAAGAAAGTGACTGTGAATGTGACATGGCTGTTGGTGCCAGACGGACTGGTCTGAGTATTTCAGAAACTACTGATCTACTGGGATTTTCATGCACAATCATCTCTGGGGTTTAGAGAGAATGATTCGAAAAAGAGAAAATATCCAGTGAGCAGCAGTTCTCTGGGCAAAAATGCCTTGTTGATAGCAGAGGTCAGAGGAGAATGGCCAGACTGGTTCAAGTTGATAGACAGGCAAGAGCAACTCAGATAACCTTTTGTTACAACTGAGGTATGCAGAAGAGCATCTCTGAACTCAAAGCACGTCAAACCTTGAAGCAGATGGGCTGCAGCAACAGAAGATCACACCGGGTGCCAATCCTGTCGGCTAATAACAGGAAACTGAGACTACAATTGGCACAGGCTCACCAAAATTGCACAATAGAAGATTGGAAAAATGTTCCCTGGTCTGATTAGTCTCAATTTGTGCTGTGACATTCAGATAGTAGGGTCAGAATTTAGTGTAAACAACAGGAAAGCATGGATCCATCCTGCCTTGTATCAACAGTTCAGGCTACTGGTGGTGGTATAATGGTAAAATTGGCACACTTTGGGACCCTTAGTACAAAATGAGCATCGTTTAAACACTACAGCCTACCTGAGTATTGTTGCTGACCATGTCCATCCCTTTATGACCATAGTGTACCCATCTTCTCATGGCTACATCCGGCAGAATAACGCACCATGTCACAAAGCTCAAATCATCTCAAACTGGTTTCTTGAACATGACAATGAGTTCACTGTACTCAAATGGCCTCCACAGTCATGTTGAATCTATGCCACAAAGAACTGAGGCAGTTCTGAAGGCAAAGGGGGTCCAACCCGATACTAGCAAGGTGTACCTATAATAAAGTGGCCAGTGAGTGTATGTATCTATCATATTATACGGGTTGGTGCCATGTGATGTCTTTCATGTATGAAACGGTGAATGTGCTGTATTTTTTAAGCATTACTGGGTGAACTCAGTCCTCCAACACCTTTTACTGTGCTGTTGTTGACAACCTACTCACACCATGCCAGCATCACAGGCTCTGATCAGGGTTTCTCACTGTACACAGTTATCCTAGCATTGTGCCTACTATGGTCATGCAGATAGATTTTTTTTTTTTGCTGATGGTTTGAGTTTTCTATCACAGTTTGAAGAAAATACAAAAGAGAGATGAGATTAGAAAGATTGCAGTACTGGCACATCATCGAAGGACACACTGATGAGAAGATAAGAGGGACACACAAGACCAGACCCATGTCTATCAACTGTTGTTCTGTACACATCACTGCTAATGAATGGCTAGCAGAACAACAGAACATGGCTGTGTAGAAGTTCAGCATCACAAGCTTGGTAAAGACTAAGGCAAATTAACAAAGATAAAAAATAAGGTGAGAATCACTAGCCACACTGGGGCTGTTGTTTTATATGGGAAGCATGCAAATGTCATGGGTGAGCCTGACATGATGATTGACATGAAAACTGTGTTTTGCCATAATTCAGCACATATGATTGGAGCACACCGTGAACATGGATTAAGAGAGGTGCATTAAGCTGCATGAGTGCTTTGAGAAAAATCAAAGGATGTTTTGATCCTTTTTTCATGATGAAAATATGTCCCTGCTGGGATATACTGTACCTGCTGTGAATCAAATATGACCATTCTGTTCACTGTGAAAAAGCAAACTACAAACTTTTAACCTGCCTTTGAAGACTGCTATAAATACGTTGTTGTTGACTACCCACAGCAAAAATAACTGACCACAGAAGACAGACTTTCAGTTTCGACTATTCAGCTTTTACGATGGGAGGACCAAGTCCATATGTTATTAGTGATTTGAATAAGTTAATATTTCTCTTTCCTGTGTTGTATTGTGTTTTTGTTTTTATTCATCTTTTTGTTCAGTTGTGTGAACCATCGAAGAGAGTGTCATTGTTATATATTATGTACAATTTTACATCACTTGATTTAATAAACACTTCAGCATTAATTAACCTATATTATTCTTTCATCCATCATCTGCTCTGTGCTTGTAACTTACCCTCCACCAAATACATCCCTGCCCATGAAATTCACATTCCTCACAGTTTATTTTCTCCCACTCCCCATTTGGTTATCCATGTCAGACAGAGGTTCTCCCAGTGCCCTATTTTCTTCATTGGTCCTTGGCCTCTTCTCTTCCTGTCCTCCATCCTCCTCCCATGGTGCTTATCCATTCCTCTCTTCCACCCCACGCTCTATGATGGCTAATCCCTGGACACTCTCGTGTTGGCCGCATTTCTGACGAAGGCTGCCAGAGTATCTATTTTTACCGCGGGTATAGCTCATCAGGTCCCCTGTACCAGTTAACATATACAGTAGCTATACTGAAGCCATTGAAAACTAATTGATAAAACATTTTAACATTATTCATCACAGTTTTTGTCTCATGTAATCCACAAAGTTTTGTTGGTGTTGTTGAGATGCTGAAAAGTTTGTTTCTTTCCATTATTAATATTCTATTTTCTCTTCATTCATTTGGTATTAAATGTATTTTGTCATTTATAATAACACATCAAATCATTTTTTAGGAAACATTATTTATACATTTTATAAATAAGTAATATCAAATGAATGATTTCACTCATGTGCAGATTGACTAGGTAATCAGTCTCAGCAGGAATTGCCCCTCATTGATTTCCATGGCCAGTTAAACCGCGTGAGTGGCCCTGTAGCAAAAATTTGCTCTTGGCAAAGCCAACTTTGGCCCCAAAAGCCCCTGGGGGGCTGTCGTCTGCTCTGCCTGGTAGTAATCCAGCCTTGAGATGCCCTCCGATGCCATTTCATTGCCTATTTGTACATCATAGGGCTGAGGAGAATTATGAATTTCATAACATTTTGGTCTGATGGAAGCACAAGAAGAAAAACTCAGGATTCAGAAGTAAAAAGGTTCATCTTGTGGGGAGTATGAATGTGCACACTGAATTTCAATGCAACATCTCCAATAGATTTGTGTATTTCTTGCATGCAAGTGGAAATCTTTGCCTAGTAATGAAGAGGTCACCTCTGTAAACATGAATATCCACAGCAAATTTGATGGAAACTTGGCCAGTAGTTGTCAACTTGGGCCTGCCAACTGACCAACATTATTATTAACATTACATTACATTATTATTATTCTTAAGGTCCATTGCTAGGGGAGGAAAATTGTTATCATTTCCATCTCTAATATTGATATGATATTGGAGAAAGCAAATCTTGTAGTACTTCAGGAGAAGAGGGTCCTGTACAATTTGTGCAGACAGAGTCAAAGGTTAGATATTTTTAATATTCCCCACAGGCTCAGGAGTATACTGTATGTAGTCTGACTGATTAAGACTTGTCAAGTCTTATTTTTATTGGAATTTGAGCAGGTTTTACTATGTTTTTGCTTTATCTCCTCTGTAAGGCACTTTGTGATGTCTCTGCTCTTGAAAGGTGCTATATGAATAAAGTTAACTTACTTACTTAGCCCAAACTGCCCAAATAGAAGTACACTGTACAAATATACACTCCATCTAGCCTTATAATTAAACAAGTCCTCATTTGGTTGCAATTGAGTTCAAGCTAGTAGCCTACTCTGCTATTGCTGATAACATACTGTAGTGCGTGTCACAGTGTTAACATTGAGTGCTGAAGTAAAGATGAATTTGATGATTTTGGTGTCTGTTTTCCCATGCCTAACGTAATCAATGGATCAATTTCCCAAAAGTTATTGCTGTTGTCTTTTGAGCTGCACCTCTTCAAGATGAAGTCTGGCAGCCAGTTATCTGTTGAGACTGAACTAATAGCTCTTCACTTTTCTCTTTCCTTATCTTCTTTTCCCAGACTGCCTTTTCAAACTGTGTCCTATGAACAGATACTCAGCACAGAAACAGTTCTGGAAGGCTGCAAAGCCTGGAGGCAACAGCACCACTGACACACTCCTCCTCAACAAACTCCATGTAAGGCTCTTCTCCATCTTTAGCTCATCTGCTCTTTGACTTTTGCCATGGTGAAAATAATTGGTTGGTGTATTAGTGACATACAGCTACAATCTTGAATTTATGTGAAATGTACTGTATATGAAGCATTGTTGTTTCCAGAAATAGTATTTTGGAGAGACTGCTTCACCTTGATAATTTAATGTTTTCTTGTGCATCTCTGTCCCCTGCTCTGTGTTGTAGCATGCTGCTGACCTGGAGAAGAAGCAGAATGAGTCTGAAAACCGCAAGCTGCTGGGAACGGTCATCCAGTATGGAAATGTCATTCAGGTTTGTTCAGGAGCCTGTAAGATAAGGTGCTATGGATAACAGAACTGCAGCGGTATATAGCACCATATCAAACTGTCTGCTTGATAATACTGACTGTAATTATGTTTTAATCAGCAAGGAGTTTTAAATAATTCCTACAGCACAAAGGTGTGCTATAAGGTTTCCTCTTGTAAGGTCTTATCTTGCTTTCCTCATTGCCCAGGAATTGTTTGCACAGAGGTATGAGATCATCTAAAACCAAGAATGGTCATGCATTCCTGCTCTATGACATGCACAAGGAAGACTGTACATACAGTGTAGGATGCCCCAGTTGCAATATACTGACATTACAGTAATAAAGTGAGCACTAATTAGTTCCTGCTTTGCTGCAGGAGATGCTTTTAAACATAAAATTGAGAAAATATCCTTGCAAGGGTGGTCTAACTAAATATCTATCAAATACAATGAATTGCACTTGGCATTTTGTGTCAAAGCTTCATCAGGTCTACTCTGCAGTGCAAACTCATATCACCTCATACACATATCACATTGCAGGCTTAGTTGATAATAGATTATTGTAGATGAGTGAAACTATGCTGCAGTAAAGGTCATGAGAAGCATTTTGGAGATTTCAAGTACTAATTTAGAGAATAAATAAACAGTGCTGGAGATGCATATTTTCAATGAAGAGTTCCCTTGGGCCTTGTTGTGACTGTGACATATTTCCATCTTTGTTCCAACATCTGTAATTCTTTCCACTGTCTGTATTATGTCATTTATTGTAACTATGATGACTTGTAACCATGTAATTTGTTTTCTTTTTTTGCCCACAGTTGCTACACTTGAAAAGCAATAAATATCTGACAGTGAACAAGCGTCTACCTGCGCTGTTGGAAAAGAATGCCATGAGAGTGACTCTGGACTCAGCAGGAAATGAGGGATCCTGGTTCTACATCCAGCCCTTCTACAAGCTGCGGTCCCTGGGAGACAGTGTGGGTAGAGTAGGGTGTGGGATTCAAGTTAATTATGCTCAGTAGGAGAATTTAAGGTTGTATTTTTAGACTTTTCACGAGGTTTGAAAACAGTCACATGGACTCACATGTAGCTTGCTTTTATAAGACAGGAGGAATAAAACAAGATAGAAGATAAATGACCCAGTCACCAGAGCACCAGCTCAGGTTGCAGTTTGCCCTTATGCTTGACTTTCCAAGCAGAAGGAACTACTGACAAATTGATAGTTATCTGTCTTTGTAAGTCCATGTTTGTGAGATGTGTTTGTTAGTTGGATAAGATACAGTGTATTCTCAGTGTCAACAAAACATTCTGCAGTTTGCTTGGACATAACTAAGAGGTGTATTTTCAGATGCTTCAGTTTGAATGGCATTTTTATTACCTGCCCAACAAGGCAAACTAAAAGAGAATGTGTAACAACCACTCCAAACATGATTGGTTAACCACACTTTCCATCCATTATAGTTATACAAAGCCCCCAACGATGTGTCAGCACCATGGTTCACTCGCAGGTTTCTATATCAGTTGCATAGATAATGTTTGGTACTCAAGGCATTAGGAGGAAGACCATATTTTTCATAGTGAAGTATAGTTTTATAAGATAAAAGATATTGATAAAAGAAATTAATAAAAAGAATAAATGCATAATATTATGTAATACTTATTTAATACCATTATATCACTTGTTTCAGTAATTATGTAAGTAAGAAATTGTTCTTGTTTTAACTATATTATATATAGTTGAGTTGGATAATTGGCCAATTAAGTCAGATTTTATTAATTCCCCAGGTGAAATCTGTCCTCTGGATTGCACCCATTGTAGCTATTGAGGAGCAAGGGGCAGTGCAGTGCAGGGCTCACAGCCCGGGTCCAATTCTGATGCCGCAGTCTTGGTGAAGGGCAATGGCACGAGAGGCTATAGTCTGTGGAATGATTCTGAGAAAAACGAGGGGTTTCCTCTTAGGTCCAAATGTTCACTGCTTCTTAGGTGGATAAATTACATAGAATTGCCAATGGTTTTCATTATTTCACATATAAATTAAAATAAATTAGGTGCACTGAGTGAAATGGATTCAGATGAAGCCGGGTTCTCAGTGTGAAACTGAGTTCCAAACTGTTTCTCACATAATGTAATATTTTTGAGATGCTTGCCAGCATACGGTGGATCTCTTTTAGAGTTAATTTTTGAAATATATGCATTCAGTGGTCTATATGTTACTGATGATTAAACAAAAAGTGGTTAGAGAGTGATGCTCAGGGTCAGGACTACACCTCTGTTTGAGCCACTCCTTTCACACACAATATGGTCCACTACTCCCCCTAGTGCTTATCGGGAGGCAAGCAGAATTTAATGTAGCCACATCTACCAGCCTAATACCTATGTGTTATATTCACCTTCCGAGGAAAGGGATTTGCAGTATTCAAGAATGATGACTAATATAATGGGAAGTCACATACTTATGGAGCGTTCAATGTCACACAGTGGTCAGAGCTGCAGTATTTCATCTTGTTTCAGTGTCAAGATTTCTGTTGTCCTTCACTGGATAAGCTTTTACATGGAGATGTCAATTAAAAAGGACTTAGTTTTTGTAAGGCCAGTGTGGAACATTTTTTAACAATGTTTTCCTAAACCAATAATCATTTGAACGCAGTATGTCTTGTGTTTTTATATTGCTCTTGCAGGTGGTAATAGGAGATAAAGTGGTCCTTAACCCTGTGAATGCAGGACAGCCTCTACATGCTAGCAGCCACCAGCTAGTTGACAACCCAGGATGCAATGAGGTACATGAGCACTGTGAATTCAGGGCTACATGATTCAACTTCCACTTACTTACTTCTTTAAACTGGAAGATGACATGTGGTTTTAAGAATCCTGTATTACTGACAGGGCAGTTAATTTTGAGATGAGATTACATGTCTTAACCTTTTAAATCTATACTGCATTCACACACTCTTCTCTCTCAGGTTAACTCTGTAAATTGCAACACAAGTTGGAAAGTTGTTCTGTTCATGAAATGGAGCGACAACAAGGAAACGATACTAAAGGGGGTAGGTATCCTCATGTTTTTGTGTGACATCACTTTCCAGAAAGAAACTCCTTCTGAAACTTAAATATATACAGGTACTTTCACATTAAGAACACATTAAACCTTGTAAAAAAGTGAAACAAACTGCAATAAAATATTGACAAAATTCCTTTTTCTATCAGTTTTTCTATCAGTTATACACTGTGTCTATGTGTCTTTGTATGTGTGTGTCCTTGTGTGTGTGTGTGTGTGTGTGTGTGTGTGTGATGGCAGGGTGACGTAGTCCGCTTGTTCCATGCAGAGCAGGAGAAGTTTCTCACTTGTGATGACCACAGGAAGAAGCAGTATGTGTTTCTTAGAACAACAGGTCGGCAGTCTGCCACTTCTGCTACCAGCAGCAAAGCACTGTGGGAAGTAGAGGTCAGCATAAGATGTTCTTCAGATAAAACCTAAGTGAATGTTTTGTTTGTCTCTCATTTATCTCATTTTTTCTAGTTGTTCTAACTACATGACCTAATACCTTGTCTTGCATGGTGGAAGTGCCCTAACTAACCACAGAGAAGAGAAAATGTGATGTTGTTTACATATCATGTTGTTAATATGTCTTTTGCTTGCTAGGTTGTCCATCATGACCCATGTAGGGGAGGTGCAGGCTACTGGAACAGCTTGTTCAGGTTTAAACATTTGGCCACAGGGTGTTATTTGGCTTCAGAGATGGGTGAGGTGTGTGTCAGCTTCTTTTACCTTTATATCTCATTGGTTTATAATGCTACACTCATGAATACTGTTAATTGGTTTTCATACAGTTTATATCTGACACAGTGGCATAAAGTCCAGATTTAATTAACAAAATACTCTTGATTTTGTTGGTTAAGATTCATATGGTGTAGACATACAGGTGAACCTGATGCACGGTACAGAAACCACAATTTAAAATGAATGTGAATGAGGAGGATATTTGACATGTGGGTGTGTTTCCCAGGTGAATCCAGACTTTGAGGAGGAGAGTGCTGAGCAGCGGTCCTCGGTAAGTCAGCCTGATCTCTTCCCCTCTGAGTGCTTAGCCACGTCTTGCTGGTTGCTCCACTGCTATTGATCTAATCTGATCAATTCTGTGCTGGATCTTTACTTTCTGCTCTAGGTGGTGGACTTTACACCCTTTAATTTCCAGGTACTGTCATATAATCTTTACTTGGCTGCAGACCTACACACTGCCTTACATGTTAAAACATATCACGGAAATCTGTCATTGTCATGTCTGCACATGGATCCTACTGTCTTTGCTGATTTGTTGTCCAGTTTCTCTTTTGGTACCCTGAATCATCACTCTTATCATCTAGGTTGTGTGTGCCTTCATTTCAGTAGCAGTAGAGTATCACCATGCCATCCTCCCAGCTGATGCATGTCATACTGGAAATCACCATTAGGCGGCAGTGTTGTACAAACTATTATTGACCTCAACAGGGATGTTATGTGTAACTGAAGTTCTCAATAATGTGCCAACAAGGCCCAACAATCTGATATGATGACTGAAGCTGATTTCACTGATGTGCACAACTTCAGTCAGAAGTGAGAACTAATCAGTGATATCAGCTTCAGTGGTGACGAGTCGGTTAAAGTGAAAACCTGCATACTCCTTGGCATCATCTTGGTTGAGGATTGATAACGTGTTATAATCACTATTAGTGTTCTGTGTTCATTCATGTACTTTACAGCAGTTTGTAGCCAATGATTTGTTCCCTCACAGTGCATTTTTTGTTGCTCTAGCTGGATGCAGATAATGAAGCTTTGCGAGGTCGTCTGCGAGCACCACAGGAGAAAATCATGTACACCTTGGTGCCAGTCCCAGATGGCATGGATATCTCTTCCATCTTTGAGCTAGACCCCACCACTCTGAGAGGAGGGGACTCCATGGTGCCTAGGTATAAAATAAACACACACACATATATACACACTCAAGAAAGATATACCAATTCCTAAATTATTTTAGAATTCACTTGAAATTCAGATACTGTCTCACAACAGTGAGAGTGAAAAATTTTCACCATTCCACTATAACTGCACAGAGTGAAAAGAACTTTGTTTGTGCATGTAAAAAATGCTCTAGGCTGCTAAATACCCAGACCATCAGTGTACAAACATGCCCAAAACAGCTTAAGTTGTCAGTATGCTACCTCAGAACTGCTTGTCGGAAGGTCAAACAGCCTCGGAAACCCCCTTCACCAGCTTTACGATTTGGGTGGGCTGTGTTGGACAATTGCTGATACTTTCCAAAAACAGCAAGCAGGATTTGAAAATCTCTCTTTAGCTCTCTTTTTCATTTGTTACAGAACTATTTCTGTCACTTTTCATGTGTATAGCTGAGTGCAACACTATGAATTCCTTCCAGGAGAGACTGTTTGAAAATGTGCGCTGGTATCCCCATGATTGAACAATAATAGCATCTCTTCACTATGATGGCTGGCTTTTCACTCTACCTTTGAGCAAGGCTGTTTGGAACAACTACAAACACTTTCCTATGTGGTCTATCAACATGTTGTATGAACCAGTCATTTTCTAGCATAACCTCTGCTCTTAGAAGTGATGATAGTTTAGTTTTTTTTAAATTTCTGTGCCATGCCAAACATTTGGTCCATCCCACCTGGGACTACAATACACCACTATTATCCAAAACATACATCATCCAGTATTGCATATACAAAGCATGTGGGGAAAAAAAAGAACAACAGCAACACAAACAAAATAAAAGTAAAACAAAACAAAAACTGAACTGTTCACATAAAGATCTGCTACATATCTTCTCTTCTCCCAGGCTTTCTCTGGATAACTGGCGAATTTATATGTTTAATATGTGAAAAGCTGACTCAGTCTTTGTGCATCATCTATATTTACAAAATATGTATCTATTTTTATCTTACCAAAAAGCATCGCACAATTCACAATAAAAAGTACAGTAGATACAAAATGGAACTCATTTTCTAAATCATTTGTCTCTTATAATAAATTATCAAAGACTATGTCAGAGACCCTTCAAGCGGAAACATGTTTCTGGCCTTTAATGGAAAACATAACATCAGGGATGCTGGAAAATATGGGGGAATTATCTTGAATGACAAATATCTCATCACCATGTTGTCTAATCAGTAAAACCACAGTGATGTCAGTACTACCACAAAGCATACAACTGCAGAAGTAGACATTTGACTGGTGTGTGGAGTTGAGGGGAAATTTTGGAGCATCAGTTTGAAGGGAGTGTCTGTTTCTGAGGTGACGAGGGATTGTTTGGGTTGCAACAATGGATAAGGACTCTGTTCACTGTTTATGTTCTGTTATGTCTGGTTTAGCAGCTGTTTGTTCTGGTCACTTATTGACTGGACATTCAAATGATATTGTTGCCTGGTTTTTTATGTTTGGTTGTATCTCAGATAGAATGGTAAACTCTGTTAGGCATACTGTGGGCATCTATGGAGTATTTTAGAGGATAAAATTGGTTGTTTTATTGGTCATTTTATTGTTTTTGTGATTGCAATACAAAAGCTGATTACTTCTGGGTGTTTTCATTGGGCAGGTTTTTGGCTTCTATGCAGATTCAATACAATACTGTAAAATTTTACTAAGATATAATGGAACAATATAATGACGGTAACGATATAATTGAAAGCAATTTTTTTGTTTTTTTTTGCTATCATGCATTTGTAAAATAATCATATATGCCTGTTTGGTTTGTCTGTGTGGATGTCTACATTTTAGTGACTTTTAGATGGCATGATACTGGCCAAGAAGCGTAATGGAAGTTCACTACAGCTTGAAAAAGAAAACTATTGTCACTGGGCTGAGAGTAGGCATGGATAGTGGGCACACAGGGGAAAAACTACATTTCAAAGTCCCATATAAGAACATTGTTATATGTCTCAGTTAAAACCACAAACCAGATAAAAAGCTGTGCATGCATTCACACACAAACACATTATCTGGCAGAAAAAAGTCTTATCAGCAAATCTGCTCTTTGCTCCCAGTTTGGTTCAAAGTGAGTCATAGTGAATTATAGATATGATGTATCAAAATAATTTATATGAAACTGGCAGTTTTAATTAGTATCAAAATGATGTGATATATTTCATGCTGTTGTGGATAAAAGCAGGTTGTTAACCATGATGTGTTGGCTGGCCTTTGTACAGTACCTGTGTTTTCAGGCTCACTGTATGTCGGTAATGAGCCTCTGTTTTGCTACTTTATTTTTGGTGACAGTATTGTGTGAGAGAGATTGTGTATTCTAAAATCACAATCATGTATTTGTCCCTGTCACTACACATCAGATAAGAACAGAGCCTCTCTACCATGTGTCAAAGCCTCTATTGTGTCACATCGTCAGGTGCGTGCCTGCATGCTTCAGGCTACTTCCTCAAGCACCTCCCACTCCTACCTGATATAACCCTGCCCCTCAAACTTTAGCCAGGGGACTAATTAATGCCTGGGAGAACCGGTACACAAAGGTAAGCCTGTTAGCTTCAGTGGGCGGTTATGTAATGCCTGCCAAGAATATGGCTACTGTCTGCTGTCTGTGCTAAAGGCCTGAGAAGTTGCACACACACCTACTCACACACACACACACACACACGTGGAACAGGTTTGAAAGACGTACAGTATTTGGCTCAGACATGACTATGTGTAAAGGTTTAGTGCTTAATGGAGGAGAGATGATACTGTACAGGTCACTACTGGCTAATCTGTAATCGTGCCACACACTTGGCTGAGGAAGCCATTGTAAGCAGTCTCTTCCTACCATGGACGTTTGTTTATGTATCTTACTCATTTGTTATTTCTTGAGTAGCATACTTAAAACAAAGATAGAAAGATAGAGATATATCAATATACACTAACATAGCACTTTATTGGATATACTATACCTCTATTTCAATCCTATCTTTGTGAAGCTTTTAATCTTCAGGTTTTTTGGCACTGTTTCAGAGAGGTGTTGATTCATGATCATTTCTGAGACCGTAGTTTATGATGGTTGGTTAATAAACTGTGATATATATAGAAGTGTTTCTGATATTCTATCCTCCTCATCTATGTAAATGGGGGGATATACACCATGTGCTAGTTACAGTACTTATTTAGAAAGCATATCAAGTTAAGGGGAAAACTCTTACTGCAATTTCAATGACTCTAAATGTCCCGTGTGGATTAAAAATGGATGATGATGGATTTGTGGACAAATGTTGAGGCTTGCTGCATTTTAAAATAAAAGGCTGTCAAAAACAACATCATCACTCTCATCAAAACACATGCCACTGACTACTACTTCTAGTACTTCTAGTAATAATTCAAGTTTCTTCTCTTAGTATTTCAAATTCAAGTTTATGCAAATTACTTAAGTGCTAAAAAAAAAGCCATAGGCTCATTCAAATCAAAAGGTTTTATTCTCAATGGAACATGAATGTGCTCATGAAATGCCTTGGCAATCAGTCCATTAGATTTATAGATATGTAGTGTAATAAGTTTAGATTTTGGCCTGAGGGTGGATCTAGAGAACAAAGCTCTGTGTGTCCCAATAGGAAAGAAGAGCATGAATGTACTCAGTAATCCTCAGCGGTGTATTAAGAGCAGTAGGAATTAAGTCCAATTAGTTCCAAGACTGCAATAGAGGAAAGCCTTCTTAATCAGCCAGTTTAGCCTCCTTAAATTTGTCTTCTGACCAGTTCCCTACAAACATACAGTAGGTGTGCAAAATGGTGCTAAAAATGCTCTGATGAGACATGTTTAGGCATTACTAAGAAATAAGTGTCTCACTAATGGACTATGTAGACTCATAGATCATGTTCATGTCAATTCCAGTAGTTAGAGGTTAAAACAAGTCCAAAACAGTTTCACTTGTTTATGGACGCTTTGAATGGACTGATGGATGTTGATGGCCATCTATATTGTTGTAAGGTTCAAACATGTGATAAACCCCATAAAGGGACCGAAACCAATAATGAATGTATAACGAGTATTGCCTTTGTTGCCAAACAACTGATATAGCTTATTGATCTGTTCCATCTGTTCTGGGTGGCATGTTTCTTCATTACCATGAAAATGGCCAAAAATAGGCTGAAAATAGTCCTAAAAAATCCCTGTTTACTTCTGTTAGAGTAACTTTTGATAAAAAAATAGAGAGAATACTGTAGAGAATACTGCCAGGCTCATCCTTGAAATGTCACTGTTCAGATTTTAATAGCACTTAATCACCATTTCCAAGTCTCATTCCATAGTTCCTTAATCTTAACTGATTTTTTTTTTGCTTCTAGGAGCTCCTATGTGAGGCTAAGACACTTGTGCACCAACACGTGGGTTCACAGCACCAACAACCCCATCGACAAAGAGGAGGAGAAACCTGTTATGTTACGAGTGAGTAGTTAATGGATCGGCCATGTATAGCACAGGTGAGGTTGTCTGAACAGATACTGTATTTTCAAACTATTTTGTTTTTCCAGATTGGAACATCAGCAGTAAAAGAAGACAAGGAAGCTTTTGCCATTGTCCCAGTGCCGCCAGCTGAAGTGCGTGATTTGGACTTTGCCAATGATGCGAGTAAGGTGTTGGCGTCCATTGCTGGCAAACTGGAAAAGGGTACCATTACCCAAAATGAAAGGAGGTAAGCAGTTTGGAAACCTACAATATACTAAATTATTATATTACATGTATGTATATATTGTTTTTTTTATTTTACTTTGTACATTTCTTTATTTAACATTTAATGAGTGGAAGGAAAACCTTATTTAACAGAAGTGCTTAAATTCTCACAGAAATTCTGTTTTTAGTGCAGTTTCCAACATTAAAGTTATATTATACTGTATGTGTTTGACTTGTACACTTACATATGTACACTCCCCAGGTTTGTGACCAAGCTTCTGGAAGATCTAGTTTTCTTTGTGGTGGACATCCCCAATAGTGGGCAGGATGTTTTGGAGATCATGGTTAACAAGCCCAACAGAGAAAGACAGAAACTCATGAGAGAGCAGAATATCCTGAAGCAGGTTGGTCTTAAACTTTAGAAAATGTTTATGCACTGGTTTGAATTCTCTGGTTTTCTACACTATATGACATTAAAATTGTCCATTGCCTTTTCAGATTTTCAAACTCCTCCAAGCACCTTTCACAGACAGTGGTGATGGTCCTATGCTGCGACTGGAGGAGCTAGGAGACCAGCGCCATGCTCCTTTTAGACATATTTGCAGGCTTTGCTACAGAGTGTTACGCCACTCTCAGCAAGATTACAGGAAGAACCAGGTGGGTGCACACAACAGTTCCACTCTGACCCCTGATATTATATGGCCTTTTCTTTGTAGTAATAGTCCTGTCGTTCCTTCTCTTTGTAGGAATACATAGCCAAACAATTCCGCTTCATGCAGAAACAAATAGGATATGATGTGCTGGCAGAGGACACAATAACAGCTCTACTCCACAACAACCGGAAGCTGCTGGAGAAACATATCACTGCTGCTGAGATAGACACATTTGTCACTCTAGTGAGGAAGAACCGGGAGCCAAGGTGAGGCTCACAGGAAGGGACAGGCCTTGGCTAGTATCATGAACTGGCATAGAAGGGGGGACTGTGGCCAGTTTGGGTCAGATTTGTTTGTATAACAGCTTCCAAGGAATGTAAATCTATGTAAATGTATTCAAATGTGTGCAGAGGAGTATGAGTGGTACTGCTTGTGCATGATCTTGGCACTGCAGGTAATTTGCTGACAGTTAGTGTGCGCTTCTGTTGTGTTCAAGTCCCGTCAAGTGTGGTTAATGATGTTTGAATCAGGCTGATCCAGAGGTTTGAATAAAGGAGGCCCTCACAGTTTGAACTGTTAGAGTACTGAGAGAGCAAAACAAGACATTATTATTTCATCTTCCTGTACTTCCTGACATGGGACTGTTATATAATCTAATGTATACAATAATCATGCATATCTCTTTACCCTTAACCCTTATTCCCCCAGTGCGTATGAAAAAGAATCATGTATTGTGATCTGTATGCAGGTTTCTGGACTACCTGTCAGATCTCTGTGTGTCCATGAACAAGTCCATCCCTGTGACACAGGAGCTCATCTGCAACGCAGTGCTGGATCCTACCAATGCTGACATTCTCATTGAAACTAAGTTAGTCCCTCATTTTTCTTAATTTGCAGAGTTTTTGCTAAACTGAGATGAGCATTTAGAAATAATTTTTGGGCTGTGCTTCACCAGATTGGTCCTGTCGAGGTTTGAGATTGAGATAACAACAAATGGAGAGAATCCAGTGGAGGCTGAGGACGAGGAGGAGGTGTGGCTGTTCTGGAAAGACAACTGTAAGGAGATCCGAAGTAAGAGCGTCCGAGAGTTGGCCCAGGATGCAAAGGAGGGCCAGAAGGAGGACCAGGAAGTGGTCAGCTACTACAGGTCAGATGTCTTGTTGTTATAATGGTTTCAACATTGATTTGACCGGATATTTTTTGTCAAAGTAATGTAGAAAAGTAACATGAACTGTTTGGCATGGCATCTGACCAAACTGTTATCTTCTAAAAAAAAAAAAAAAAAAGTTGCAGCAAAACATAAAAAAACAATAACACCACCACAGCAGCACAAGTAATATTCAAGGATCAGCAATATGGGGATAACTCAATTTTGATGAGAAAGACTTGATTCTTATAATTCTAAACGTGCATAATTTCTCTCCATAGATGCCAGCTGAACCTCTTTGCCCGGATGTGTCTGGACCGTCAGTATTTGGCCATCAACAAGATCTCTGGTCAGCTTGATGTGGATTTGATCCTGCGCTCTATGTCTGATGAGGACCTGCCCTTTGACTTGCGGGCCTCTTTCTGCCGCCTCATGCTGCACATGCATGTGGACCGTGACCCCCAGGAGCAGGTCACGCCTGTCAAATATGCCCGTCTTTGGTCTGAGATTCCTTCTCAAATCGCTATCGATGAGTGAGTTCTTCTCATGAATATGCTTAATTCAGTTGTATTTCCACTCCAGAGATCTTGGTAAATCTCTAAGATGTGATTCTCTTCTAATCTCTTCAGCTATGACAATGATGGGACCACCAGAGATGAGATCAAAGAGCGATTCTGCCTCACCATGGATTTTGTGGAGAACTACCTGAGAGAAGTGGTGTCACAAAACATTCCCTTCTCTGACAAGGAGAAAAACAAGCTTACTTTTGAGGTATTGCCTCTTTGGGAATCATGTGAACAGATTTGATGTCACATTGTTTTAAATAAAATCTAAATCATGGTTTTGAATTCTTTCTACAGGTAGTGAACCTGGCAAGGAACCTCATATACTTCGGTTTTTACAACTTTAGTGACCTGCTTCGACTGACAAAGATATTACTGAACATTTTAGACTGTGTCCATGTCAGCACCATATACCCCATCAACAAGATAGAGAAAGGAGAGGAAAGCAAAGGTAATCATCCAGCTCCTAAGGCTTAACTCACTCATGCCCAAAATCTTAAATTATTATATAACTTCATAAAGCTTCAAGATTGTGTTAATAATTTTAGCAGGAAAGTTCTCTTGAACTGTAATAGTTTTACCACATTTACCTTTTTTCCTTATTGTTAGTTACTGTATCTTGCAGGAAACACAACTAAATAGATGTGTATGAAAAGTGTCAATAAACACATGGATAATGAGATACCAGTAATATTAAAATTAATTATGTCTTGTAAATGTTTGTAGGCAAGTGAAACATGTTTTAAATATATTAAAATGAAAAATAAGCTATATTACAAAGTCTTTATCTCTGCAAATATGTTTTCATGTTTAATGGTGAAACTGTATTAAAAAAACTGTCTTAATCTCTTATTTACTTAACTAATTCAACTCTCATATCTTAAGCACAAATAGGGTCTCTCCACACAAAGTTGCTGTCAAAATACTGTATTTCACACTGCAAATATCAAGTATTTAACATTTCTGTGAACTTGAATATTATTGATCTTTTTCTGTGTGTACTGTAGCTGGCAGCAATGTGATGAAATCCATTCATGGAGTCGGGGAGCTGATGACCCAGGTAGTGCTGCGGGGAGGTGGCTTGTTGCCCACCACACCAACCCATCAGCCAGAGGGAGATGTGGTTAAAACCCAGACTGAACCAGAGAGAGAAGACATCATGGTCATGGATACGAAACTCAAGATCATCGAGATTCTACAGGTGAAGACATCAGGAGACTGATTCCTCCTCAAGCCCAAACACTTAGCCCTGTTGTCTGTATTGTAACTTTTTTTTCTTTTCCTTCAGTTCATTTTGAATGTACGGCTAGACTACAGGATCTCCTGCCTGCTCTGTATTTTCAAACGTGAGTTTGATGAGAACAACCCACAAGGAGATAACGCCGCCAATCAGAGCAATAATGTCACAAGTCCGATGCCAGGTATGATGCCACTTTAATAACAATGTAAAATTTAGTATTTGTTATAATTTTGTCACACATAAATGTCAAAATTGACTTCTTTGAAGTTTTTAATCTTTGAATTTCAACTTAATCCAGGAAATCTTGACTTTGAGAATATCGAGGAACAAGCAGAGGGGATCTTTGGAGGAAGGTAATTCACAGCTATTTCATATCTCCAAAGCGTTTTAACAATGGCTTGAAGAAAACTGCAGTTAAGTAAAGACTATATGTATGTAATTTCTGTTTGACTGTACTTTCAGTGAGGAGAACACTCCACTAGACCTGGATGACCACGGTGGTCGTACCTTCCTAAGGGTCCTGCTACACCTGACCATGCATGACTACCCCCCTCTCGTGTCTGGAGCACTTCACCTGCTCTTTAGACACTTCAGCCAGAGACAGGAAGTCCTCATGGCCTTCAAACAAGTAAGCCCTACCACACTTTAACTTTTCATTTTAATATCTGACTATGCACACATCTGACCTAGCTTTCATAGGTTGACATAAATTCACAAGTGCAAAACTAGAAGTGGGAATAGAGAAATTAAAAACATTCTGACATTAAGTTTAATGCTAATCTCCACTCTTCACCTGAATTTAGGTCCAGCTGCTGGTGACCAGTCAGGATGTTGATAACTACAAGCAGATCAAGTCTGACCTTGATCAGCTACGATCTATTGTGGAAAAGTCTGAACTGTGGGTTTACAAGAGGCAGGGAGAAGATGGGATGGATGGAGATGGACCTTCAGAGTCTGATAACAAAAAGAAGGTATAGTAGGTCATCAATACTCAATGAAAAAAAGAAAACTTAGATACATTTGGTAAACCTATGATAATCTCATAAAGAGGCTATTTTACTGCAACATACAATGTATCCCGATAATGCTACAAAACATAAAGGACTACATTTTTACATTGTTCTTCATTGTTTTCAGGGAGATTCAGGTGGTTCAGACAAAAAGAAGACAGAAAGCACCAGTAGTTACAACTACAGGGTTGTAAAAGAGGTATGTTTGTTTGTATTTCTATCTTGTACTATAATGCTTGTGATATGTTGCGTGTAATTAAACTCCTGTGCTTGTCCAGATTCTGCTGCGTCTCAGTAAGCTGTGTGTCCAGGAGGGAGCCTCAGGGAAGAAGAGTAAGAAACAGCAGCAGAGGCTGTTGAGAAACATGGGAGCTCACAGTGTGGTGCTGGAGCTCCTACAGATCCCCTATGAGAAGGTGCAATGCTGGCATTGAATATTGTATTACTTTCATTTTACACATTGGCACTTTCCCATTAATGTAATCTGAATAAAAAAGAAGTCTGACTCTGTGTTATCTGTAATAGGGCGAAGATGTCCGAATGCAGGAGATCATGAAACTGGCTCACGAGTTCCTGCAGAATTTCTGTGCAGGCAACCAACAGAATCAGGCTCTTCTCCACAAGCATATCAACTTGTTTCTTAACCCAGGGGTGAGTAGCACACACATGTCAGGGTTACTCTTAAGGATTGATTCCTATGGTTGATAGAGTTCAATTTCCAAAATGCAATGGAAAAACAAATCTGAAATTCATTGTCTTCAGAAAAGGGTTTTTCTGTTGCTCCCACTGATATGCTGGTCCTCTTCTTATGTTTTCCGCTCCCTCAGATTCTAGAGGCAGTCACCCTGCAGCACATCTTCATGAATAACTTCCAGCTGTGCAGTGAGATCAACGAGCGTGTGGTTCAGCACTTCGTCCACTGTACTGAGACTCATGGTCGACATGTCCAGTATCTCAAGTTTCTGCAGACCATTGTGAAGGCCGAGAACAAGTTCATCAAGAAGTGTCAGGACATTGTCATGGCTGAGGTCGGTCCACTGATTTTTTTTTATACCAGACAAAACAAAATTAGTAATGCTGGTAATATCTGCTACAGAGGAGATAGTGATTTTAATTAAAGGAGAAAGACAGATGTGTTTGTATGATCAATGTAAAGAGTGGTGATACTAATGGTAATATGAGGTTTTATTATAGTGACAATAAACAATAAATTTAGACAATAAAGATGCTTTGGTGATAACACTGTAGTCTTTACTGTGACTCCCCCACTCAGCTTGTAAACTCTGGTGAGGACGTCCTGGTCTTCTACAACGACCGTGCGTCCTTCCAAACACTAGTCCAAATGATGCGTTCAGAGCGGGACCGTATGGATGAAAACAGCCCTCTAATGTACCACATTCACCTGGTGGAATTGCTGGCTGTCTGCACTGAGGGCAAGAACGTCTACACTGAGATCAAGTGTAACTCCCTGTTGCCCCTGGATGATATTGTGCGTGTCGTCACCCATGAAGACTGTATCCCTGAGGTATGAGTAATGAGTTTCATTCAATTAGATTGACGTGAAATGTGTTTTAATATTCAGAGGTATGTACTGAAACATACTGATAAGGAATTGAAATAAGGTTAATTAGGCTGATCAGCTTTTGTTATGCGTTATCATTACATTATACATTGTTAGTTGACGCATACAAAAATCCTTCTTAGTGTGATATTTCCATTTGTATGTTGCTTGCATCTCTAAAGAAAGGCCAGTACCAGTAAAGCAGGCTTTGCAGAAGCTAAATGATAAGATACACCCCTCAGATAAATATTTATAGTTACAAGGTCACAAGAAGCCACAAATAGGCAACAGTTCAGCACAACAGTTTGGAGGAAATTAAAAAGTTTTTTCACAAGTGTTGTGGTCAGAGATTCCTTTTTGCATGCAAGTTAGCATTGCACTCCTATAATATTGTCAGACTCACAATGAACTGTTTAAAACAACTATCAACATAGATATAGAAGAACCAGACACAGTCTTTTTTGTTCTATGATTTCTTGTCAAAATCTGGTGCCTACATTGCCCACAATGCAACTTGACTGCACACAGTTCACTGACATCACTTGAGGCAATTTATCACAAAGACTTTACAGACTTTTTTTTTTTCACATATGCAGCGATACTCCCCGAGACCTGTAAACAGACTTTGCTGCGTAAAATCTGTGGAGTTCCCCCTTAAACCTTGTTGTGGTTGATTTACATACAGACAATTTCAGGTTCCTCATCTGTCAACTAAAAACCCAAGAAGATGACTATTATGAATCTGGATGTGCTTCGAATAAAAATGTTTGTTAATTAAATATATATACTTTATATACCATATAATTATCTACAGAATACAAATAATAAATTCCTGTTGCCATGGGGTTTCTGTCATCATGTCCATAGTTTACGACTATTGTCAGTTTCATAACCAAATGAAGTTTCAGTTTACCCAAATGTCCTGTGCGCTCTCCAGGTGCAACAAGGCTAGCAGCATGAATGTAAGGCCAAAAGTCCACATGAACCGCATGGTGTCATTGAGTCAACATGGACCAAAACCTCTAAGAGACATTTCCAGTGCATGGTTAATGGCATGTCATGTCTAGAAATTCAGACTGTTCTTAAGACAGATGGGGATCCCACCTCAAACTAGGCTGGTGTACCACATAACATTAAATGAAGAAAAGCAAATACTTGATATGTATCTTAGAGTTTAATAAGTTCTGCTGACCCTATTATTAACATTCTTAGAAAAGACATGTTTCCACATACCAACAGGCATGTTTACAGAAGGTGTTTGTGATCTAGTTTCTGCTCAAGGATCACCATCCTCTTCTGACAAATGTGCCTTATTAGGTTTTTTTGTGTCCTGTAGGTGAAGATTGCCTATATCAACTTCCTGAACCACTGCTATGTCGACACAGAGGTGGAGATGAAGGAGATTTATACGTCCAACCATATGTGGAAGCTGTTTGAGAACTTCCTTGTGGACATTTGTAGGGTAAGCCAGAATGTATTTTACATCTCAGTGTGATCAATGGATGGAGAATGCTGCTCTGCTTTATATCATGCCATGGGTTTGAGCGATTATTTCAACACAACATGCAGTGAACATATGGTAACTATCGCCCATGTGCAAGAAGTGTGATCCAGTGGCTGTGCGTCATGCTAATATCTTTTCTGTCCTTGCCTAGGTGTGCAACAACACCAGTGACAGGAAACATGCGGATACCATGCTGGAGCGTTATGTAACTGAGACAGTCATGAGCATTGTCACATGTTTCTTCAGCTCTCCTTTCTCTGACCAGAGCACTAGCCTGCAGGTAATCTGGACTTTATAGTACAGCATTTGTAATGTATCGTGTAAGCAGTCTAATGCTGTATAGTTTGCAGTCTGGCATTTAAAGTCTAGAAGTCCTGTTTGATTGGTTTAGTTCTTTGAAACAGAGGAACCCTCCTCAAATGTATATACATATATACTGTATATATACATATGCTATAAAATACAACATTCTTTCCTCTGCATAGATGGCTCGCCATATGTATGTAAGTACTGGTGATTCTCCCCCACATTTTGTTACCCAGCCTTTGGGTGTGTTCCTTATCAGCACATCCTGACTGTTAAGAAGTATCTTCACTGTGTGGGTTTTCAAATTTTCATAGCTTAGTCAGCACACAGATTCTGTCTGTATCCAGATCTGTGGGAGTGTTGCACAAGGTTTTACTGGGATATAGTGCAGATGATGCACTGACGCAATGTGGTCACTCCGTTTTTAAGACCTTGGCATAGTGGTGTCCTGTTGCTCACGACTTTCCTAATAAATCATGACCACTACCCTCCATAGACATGCTAAATACCTTGTACAGTAACTTTGTGGTGTGATGTTACATACAGTTGCCCACTTTACACCCTGTTTTCTGTTTTGTGGAGTTTTTTTTGTTTTAATCTGATTCCAGTAGAAGTCGCCAATTTTCTTTAATGTAACCAAATTCTGAGAATTCTTATTGATGAGGTTTACCCATACATGATGACATCACAACCCTCTTTTTCTTGCAACAGGCTGCCATTCTTGGAAAAATAACTGAGGTATTTATTGTACCCTAGGGCTGTGGCCAGCTGATAGATTGCTCTTTCAAAGTGGTGGTAGAAATCAGTTGATCAGTTAAACATTGGTATAGTACGGTGTGTTGGGAGCGCATATGATTGTAAACAGCTGGCCCTCTTGACCCAAAGCTGTAGACCCTTCCACCATAGCTGCATTAGTATCCTTACATTGACATGTCTAGCACAAATTGGGTTATAAGTACAACCTAGTGAGGGAACACAATAGTCACTTTGTTGTTAAATTCTTATCCACAGTTTCTTACCTCCACCTATCCTGTACCATTCTGTTTTCCTTTCTTTTTTTACCCTCAGTCATTATGCATTTTCCATATTATACGTTTTTCTCTGTCTTACAGACTCGTCAGCCAGTGTTTGTACAACTGCTGCAGGGAGTGTTCAGGGTATACCACTGTAACTGGCTTAACCCTGTTCAGAAGGCCTCAGTAGAGGCTTGTATTAAAGTACTCTCAGACGTGGGTAAGAACACACACCACCAACCTCTGTTTAATCTTTTTTTTGTTATAATATTAGAAAAGACATTTCAGCACGTGTTGAAAGCATCAAACAGAAATATCTATCTAATATCTAAATATCTATATTCTTACATCTACCTAGCTAAGAGCAGAGCCATCGCCATCCCAGTGGACCTGGACAGTCAGGTCAACAACTTGTTTGTCAAGTCCAATAATGTTGTGCAGAAGAGCATCCTTAACTGGAGACTATCTGCCAAGAACACTACCAGACGGGACTCCGGCCTGACTACCTCCAAAGACTACAGAAACATCATTGAGAGGCTACAGGTCGGTAGCAATTTCAATTTAAATGATCAATATAAAGTGTTAAAGTTTCATCATTCAGTCTGTATTTTTATTGATTTACATTTATTTACTGCTATAATTCTTATTGTGCTAATGGAAGAAAGTCAAGCTGAGTTAATGGTGAAGGATCTTATTTGTTATTTATGTTGTTGTACATATTACATACAGTAACTGTGACATTTTTGAACCATGGAAAAAAATACATGCCATTTAAAAAAAAAACAAAAAAACAACAACAACCTATTGATACAAGTGTAAATTTCAAAATATAGTACTTACGGATATTATATATGCTGCTGGCGGGCTTTTTATGAATGTCCTTAATCAGACACTATTTACCATTTGTTCTAATTATGCTATGTTCTGAAAACATTAAGCTATTTTAGGCTATTAAAAGGCAATGATATTTCCCAAAGTTTCCCTACCCGATAGGCTGAGCTCTTATCAAGTAGCCACATATTTCTCCTCTCAGACAGAGAAAGGAAAGCAGTACATTATCACGTCCTCCCGGGGCTTTTAATGGCAAGGAAGTAAGAGGTGAAATACTCCTGCATACTTCTACAAAAACTACAACTAGAGTATCTATATTTGTTAATAAGTAGTGCTACAAATACTGCAGCAGTGATAAAAGTTGTTTGTGGGACCACCTTAGACTGATCCATAGGCCTTAACAATGTTGTTAATGTTTGGAAAAGGATGTATTAAAGATGACATAAAGTAACATAACGGTAACTATGTGGCAAGCAAAATACTGCTGAAGTGGCTCCTAACTGCATCCTGTTTTTAGTAATAAGCCAAACTGTTCCGCCCAATTTCTTGTAAGACATGACTCAGTATTCATTGGAACTCTGAAATGTCTGTGACCCATCTGTTTTAGTTCAGGTGTTATCTTCATTTAACACAGGAAACCCAACGGTTTGTATGAAAGAATGATTTTAATGAAAGAAAAATCCTATTAACAGACCCACCCAGTCATAGTATTGTTATAGGTTTTCCCAGGTTTTTTTTGGATCACTCACCATCCCATTCCCAGTAATCTAAGAGTAATGTGCTTCCCAAACTGGTATCCTGCCTGCGTGTTTTGTTGCATTTATTTCAGGAAAAGAATTTCTCAGAGTGTATGTTTCATCTGTTTCACTGTTCACTGTCACGCCTAATGGCCCCTTTGTTCTACCACCCACCAAACAGCCCACATTGTACTATACATACCACCAGACCAGCAATCTTCATGATTCAGCTTTACTTATTTGCATATTTTTGCACTGATAGTCACCAGACGTCACAGAAGTGCATAGAGAAGTGAGACGGGGTGGTGCCACATAAATGATACATTATACATCATACATGGTTTGTTTCAGTACGTAATGAACTGGACATGTGACCTTCCGTGTGTTTTAAATTAGCTCATGAAGCAATCACGTAAATATTTGTAAGTTTGCCACAGTTGGGTTTTTTTTTTTTGGATGGAATAAGTAATGTGGATGCAGGAACAATAGATATTAAGCAATATGAGTCAACTAACCTGAATCTCTTAATGATAAAATACATTCTCAGAAATACTAGTTATTATAATATATATACCTGATTTAAACTGTAAGAATAATACCTCTTTAACATATGAAAATATTTGATAACATATGTCTTGTGTGTTACAGAAGAAAAATGGGCAGATTACTGTCCATGAACTCATCACAAACATGCTCAAGTCTTTTACAATAAAACCACAGTTTGGCATCATTTCTAACCTCTGGTTTTACATCTCTATGCTGTGTAGGACATAGTGTCAGCACTGGAGGACCGTCTTCGGCCGCTGGTTCAAGCTGAGCTCTCGGTGCTTGTGGATGTCCTGCATCGTCCAGAGCTGCTCTTCCCTGAGAACACAGAAGCCCGCAAGAAATGTGAAAGTGGAGGATTCATATCAAAGTAAGTCTAAACCGAGGCTTAAAAAAACATCTACAGTATTTATTCATTATTATATAGACTATTTGGATTATGCTTATAGTATACTAGCATACTTTTTTATATGCTAGATTTTTTAAGTTTTGAGTAACAGCTGTAACAAAAATAAAGAAGACAAATGTCAACCCAGGAGGTATGACAAACATATCCAAAAATCTAGTAAGATGGATTTGGAAGATGACTGGTAGTAATGAAAAGTATGCATGGAATGTAGTAAATATACTCAAACATGAATACAATCAGGGACCTCCATTTTAATAGTTGACACTGATATGCTTTTATCCAATAGAATGAGTTATTTCAACAAGACAAGAAATAATCACAACTTTGACCATCCCCCCACATGATATGTACACATGCACACAAGTACACATATATGCACAAACACAAACACACACACACACGCAATTGGTGTTACATTATGCCCGATAAGAGCTGAGATTGGATTACAGAGAACTTGGCGGGACACAGGGAGCCGTTGTTGTTGCAGGGATTATCCTGCTACTTACGGCCGTCATTGTGGGGTACAGCAGGTTACAGAAAAGTGTGTCAATCTTCACTCTCTCTGTGTAGGTTTCTGAGAGTTCAAATACACCTGTGCTGGTGTTTAGGTGTTTTCCAGATCCTGAATTGAGGGATATTGAAATATATCTTGATTCAAACAAAAAATTTCAATTTGTTTTATTGTTAGGACCTAATTGAGTACAGTATGGTAAATGGCACATTATGTAAAATTCATGGCTAAATAATCCATTACTTAGTTTTTTGTCATTTCCATGAATGTTCAAGACATGCCAAACAAGACTATGCTGTCTGTCCTCCAGATCTATTGTTTTAGTCTAGAGGGCAATCACTTCACGATTAAAATCAGCCATGATCATTTAGTGTGTGTCATTTTGCTGAGTGGTGGAGTAATGTAGTTTGATGGCTGCTGATTTCATCAATCCAGTTGTATGTACTCACGCTTCTTCTCTCCTCCTGATCAGATTGATCAAACACACAAAGCAGTTGCTGGAGGAGAATGAGGAGCGTCTGTGCATCAAAGTATTGCAGACACTGAGGGAAATGATGACAAAAGACCGGGGCTATGGAGAGAAGGTATGAACTTTCTCTGTTCCTGTTTCTTCATAATCATCTTGTGGTCGTGTCACCCACACATGTGAAAAGACACTTTCTGACATCTCAGAATACAGTTGTCCTGTCCCACTGCATCGAAGTTACTAGACGACATAAGGTTAAAACATGGCAAAATGATATAAGAGGCTGAGCTGTCCCCGGTAGCCTTTGAAGCCTGTATAGCACGCTCAAAGGAAACGGTCCACACGTATGTCAATGATGGTGTCAGTTACTGCAGCCAGGACAGTTTGTCATGTCTACTTTTATATTTGGCGCACACAGGCACATCCTTAATAAGAAATAGATTCCCTCATTGCTTTCTTCCCAAAATACCTTATCAAACTAAGTTCAAATGATCTGAGTAATGTATATCAACATTATTAACACTGTTAACAACATGCATGCTCCAACTCAACTCAGGCATTGACTGCTACTGACCTCTTGTACTAATGTCTAATTGATTGCCTCAACTCTGTCAGCTTGTTTTTCTGTATAAGGCTAAATCAACAAAAGCACTTTTGCTTCACAACAATTAAAATTCAGCTTTTTAGTGAAAAACAAAACAAAATTACAATTAACTTGTATTTTTGGAGAGAATTTATGTTGTTCAGCAAACCCTTTCCCTTCTCTTGATCAACGATGAAAAATTTCCATGACAGCAGTAACTCACCAAGAAAGGTAACAACGTGCCAACAAAAGTTAGGGAAAAAGAAGACTGCTATTGTAAACATGGATATAAACATTGCTTCAAACTATTTAAAAATCTAACATTTTATGAGGAGGGAAATGCATCTGGCACTTTTGCTAGGCCTCAAGGATGCACTCAATGCATTTTTGTGAGAAACACTGAATGTAAACAAAACTGTTTGTTGAAAAAACTCCATAGAGTAACTTTTATAGAATAGTTGCTCCGTGGCACACAAACCACAGAAGTGATGTAAAAACACACACCTTTTTATATAAGGCTATAAAGAAAATAAAAAGGATATACTCACATTTAAGGACATATTGAATGTATATATTTGCCTACTTCCAAATAATATCTGTACACTTAGATGAAGACAAGGTAAAGGCAGCCCAATACTGCATCAGCATATTTAAGCAAAGGCAGAGCAAAGTGATCACATATTTTGTGGATTTAAAGAAAGCAGTAGCTGTAGATTTACTTTAAGCCATAGTAGAATCCAAAGCCCTATTTGCACGTATTGCAACATGTACGATTAGACTGGGTGTCGTTGGGGAATAAAACACTTAATCACCTCCGTAGAGACCCATGTTCAGTTTTCCAGTAGTGGTGCTTCCACTTCGACCAGGCAGGATATCAAACACAATTTTCAGTGTTGACAGGTGGGAAGCCAGTCAGGGATCCTGTCATTGTCATTGCACTAGTGGCTCCTGCAGGTTGACCAGGGCTGCTGTACAGATGAGTGTGTGTGTGGATAACAAGCAAACAAAGCACAATCAGGCCTAATGCTTAGACTCGTGACCAACTTAAAATGACGTGGCACCTCAAGATGTTGTTTTATCCACGTATGTTCAGTTTAAATTCTGGGCATGAAGTTTCTCCTCTGTTTCAGAGACTAGAACTCTGTCATCTGCATACAAAGTGACAGACAAACACATACACCTTTGGTTTGGGTCTACAAAGCACTTCACATTTTGCATTTAACCATATAAGCAGCATAACAGTCATTAATCCTAGAGCTTACTTCAGTGAGCACGGTCCAGTTCAATCAATATGAGAGCAAAAAATGTGGTCTTACAAGAATGTAACCAAGAATCTATATTTGCTGCTGTGACTACAGGCAGTAGTCACAGCAGCAGTACAGGATCAGGCAGTTCCATTGTTTTCTGAATCCATTCAGTCTGTCTGTTATTATAGACTCGGCTTGATCTAAAACTAACATTCAACATGTTTGTCCTTATGATGACAGTAGGCTGAACCCAAAAAAGGTTTGCTGCTGAGGTTTCCCGGTGAGAAAAACACTTTAGAATAACGCCATGAAGAAATGATTCACAAGGCTCCTTGTCTGAGATGGGAGACACTGTAAACAGTTGCAGTACGTGACAAAGAGAAAGCCACTGTAGGAAAAAAAACTCATCTGATCTCACCTCGTGTTTGTCAGATGGCATGAAGGAATATATACTTTTTCACAGACATCACCTTATATGCTTCTATTTAATGTGAAATTAAAGGTGGTTAATTCTTTCAATAAATTACTTGACAATCAAAATATTTCTCTCTTCATCAGTGTTAAACCAGCATTTTTGATCTCAGTGTTGTGAAACAATGAAAAGTGAATGTGGGCAGGTGTTTTTACTTTTATTAATCATTGTGCCTATATATTAATATGGCAAAACTTGATCTGGCTTTGGGCTTTAACATGCTGTCCTTTAACTGTTTTCACTAACCTGACATGCTTCGCGAGTGTGTGTGTGTGTGTGTGTGTGTGTGTGTGTGTGTGTGTGTGTGTGTGTGTGTGTGTGTGTGAGTATGCGTGTGCGTATGCGTGTGTGTATGTTTGTGACCGAGCTTTAACTCACTAATCTAGCTCTACTAACTCTCTGCCCCCTATACTTTTTCTCTTCCAGCTGATTGCCTTTGATGATGAAATGGATGTGGCTGAGGTTGATCATTTTACTTATTACTTTTGTGATGTACATTTCATTTGTCACCCACTAACAGCGTTAATATGCTTGTGTAAACTTTCTAGCATCACATTCTCATTCGTGGTACCTGTCAGCAGCTTAGTCTTAGTCATAGTCATCCCACCCTGTTGTGCGCCTGTAAGAGTTCCTCCCAATCCCCATGTTAAAATGCTGCTAGCTTGTGTAGCTCACATTAAGCAGTATCCTTGTCTGTTGTGCCTTTATACAGTTGTGTACTTACCGTATTGGAGTGCACTCTTTAGGTAAAGGAAGAAATTGGTTTTTCGAAGAACACTGAATTACTGAATACATTCTAGAGAATGCAGGCAAACAACATTTCTACATTTTACCATTACCAAGTCTTAACCGATTTAAGGTGTTCCTTCTTTGTAATAGCTTTATTTGAAAGTCAGTTTGTAACAGAATAGTTGTATAACTTGCCTATAACAGCAACTTCATGCAGCTATGATTGCTCATCACATATTGTGTGGGACTTTTGGGCCATGGAATTTCTGTGGAGAGACAGAGAGTGTTTTTGTTTTCTTTTCTTTTTGTAAAAATCTAAACATTGTCACATATTTTGTTCACTCTGTAACAACCAGTTGGAGTCTCTTTTCCTGAAAGTTAATTCCCCTGTTACATTAAGGAGATTTGTACTTTCTCAGTCAAACATTGAATTTCTTCGTAATTGACTTCCTCTTAATTTTTACTTACAGACCTGAATATAGATGAACAGGAATGTGTAGTGTACACTGACTGACCAGTAATGCAACCCCAAACTCCCAACTTTAGGAAATCCATAATTTGATTTTATTGTCGTGTTTTTGAGGCTTTGGATTGTTGTGTTGTTAGATTGGTGTTTCTAGTATTTGGCCCCAGTAAATAAGGAGGACATAATAGTAGAACTATATTTCAATATAATGCACCTGAACACATCCCACACTTCCCTCAGAAAAGTTGTACATGACACTATACATATATTATTATTCAGTTAAGTATTTTCTGTAAAATGTTATTTCCTCAAATGATGGTCTAAATGCAGTTTTAAAGCCCACTCCACATTATAAGTGGTACAATTTTGGATGCTTAATCTTTTATTTCTCCTCTGTCTCCCCTTTAATTTTTAGTTATCTATTTATCATGGTTCAAAAGTAGTCAGGTTTTTAATTAGGTTGCTACAACCCCACAAAAAATAGAGAGAGCGAAATCTGTCCCTGGTGGTAGACATGGCCTTCTTGATTGTGCCATCATTAGTCAACACAACAACACGGCATGACATTGCATTACATCATACTGACGTTTTTTTGGTCACTCTGTGCACGTACTGATGAACAGCCCCCTAATGATGGATGGTGTGAGAGAGCATATTCTTCTTCTAAGCACTTGCTACTATTACAAGAGCAGGTGTGAGTGTATATATAGCTGGGGTGCTCCCATCTAACAGATAGTTCATATCACAGGAGCCAGCACTGTGTGCGGCGACGTGCGTGTCATGGGTGTGCATTGCAAAAATATGTCTGTGGTCATGACCTGTGGCCTTAAGGAAGTGGATAAAACAGGTTTCCCCTTTCTGGTTGTTATTGTGAGTCACACTGGGATTATGGGTGTGACTACAGAGGAACCATACTTCACATGTCACTGCTGATTAATATCATAGGATGGGACCTGTCTCACACACATCTTTTTATAGTTTGTAGGGAGTTTTGTTTTAGAAACATTCAGTTAACCTTTTAGGGGTTTTTGTTCATTTGCGTTTAGCATATTCTGTAAGTCACTGTAACCAAATCAGTTTCATTTCTGAAATGAACCCCTTTACCCACTTTTATTTGAAGGTTTTCTCATAATTTTATCAAGTCTCCTTTTATCTAGAGCAATTTAAATATTTTTAACCTTGCTAAACGCTTAATGTTATTACTATAAACCGCAGCTTGCGTCTGTCTGGAAACCTCTGTTGTATGTCATTCCCCATCTCTCTCCCTTCATTTCCTGTCATCTCTTTAGTGACCACTATCAAATAAAGGCAGAAAATGCCCCCCAAAATATGAATTATTAAAAAAAAAAAAATCCTAACTCAAGGTCTACTACATTTCCCTCAGAACATGGTCTTCATCAGCGGATAGAGTTGACATGCAAGCTCAGTAGCTGTAATGATATAATCCATTGTACTTTTAAGACTTTTTGTCTGTTAGCTTAAATTTAAGCATGAAAGTTCATTTTTGACCTTGGAAATACTGCTTGTCAAAACAATCCCAACTCAAAGTCCACTTACTCACTTTTTCCAGAGCTTTCAAATTGTATGCTTAACTTTAAGTGAACATAAACAAGAAGTCCTGCCAGGGATTATTCTGTCAAGCTATTTCCAAGGTCAAGAACAAACTTTTATGCACTACTATAAATTATTAATATGATTTTATTTTTTTATTGTTATGACTAACTTTGGTTGGCCCAACACATGTTGATCTTGGTAGCTTCTCTGTCATTTTGTCTGAGCCTGAAACTAACGATTATTTTCATCATCAATTAATTGACCGATTTATTAACTTCCCAGAGCCCGAGGTAATATCTTACAATTAACAGTAAACTTTGTCAGAGAATCTTTGCCAGCAGGAAAACAATAAAGAGTGAAAAACATGCTGACAGTAGCGTAGTCACTTAATCAAGGGTACTGTGAGTGCAAGGGAAGTGAACAATCATGTTAGCTGGGGTAATGGAGAAATTGTCGGAAAGGGTCTTTCCAGAGTTGCCAGGAAGCAACATACTCTCAGTTTCACTGTTATGACTCTCTTTGTATTATTTTCCCTCCTTCCTTCCCTCCTTACATGCCGATTGGTAATGTAGCGTTGGAAATCCCCAGCTTCCACAAAAACAGGGCTGTTCTCAGAGACGTGCACTTTTGTTTCATCGACTCCTCCCATTTGCAGTATCTTAAGAATGTACACATACTCCCTCATCTCCCTAGCACATGCTGTATGTCACTCATTCATGCACGTACTTACAATAACAACAGCGTGCAGTGCTCTCACCGATTGCTGGGAGCATGTGTGTGGATATCATTCAAATGGATGACAGGCAGGCCAAAACCTCAACTTCCCCTCAGCAGCAGCAAAGATAAACTGCCAAGATAGATAGTTACATAACCCCAGTGTTTAGCCTGCTGCTACTCTCTGACCTACCGCAGCACCCCCCAACTCCCACCCAGAGGTCTTTAGGAATGAACACAGCTGTCAGTTAAACCACCGTTAGATTGACCCCAACTTATTTCCAGTTGTTGCATTGCCCAGTGTGTGGGCTGAATTTTGTGAGTGTGTGCTAATCTAAGGATGGTGATGAGAGAGCAGAATAAAGCGGAGTGACGGTTCACCCATTAGCAGAGGTTATCTCATTCTCCCAGAAATAGAAATGTGATCAAATGCGAGCCAGGGGAAAACAAGACATGACCAGCCTGCCACCGTCAGTGTCAAGCCTGATAGTATCATTCGCTGCGTGTGTTTGTGTTGCCCTCACGTGCATGTGCACTTCTTTGTCCGTGAGACTGTGAGAGTTTGAAGGGGTCAGATGGAGACGATGTCTGTGTCTTATTCTGGTGATGTAACACGGTTTGCAGGGAATGGTGCGGAGTATGTAACCCATACATGTAGTTAGGGTTATATAAGGGATTATTTCTATGCAGGGAGAGTGTGGTGGTCTGTGTGTCCATGTGTGTGTTTCTCAATCTCTCCCTCCATTTATTTATACCAGCATTGAGAATCTTCTCACTATCCTGACCATTAACTGACTGTTTGGTTAGAGATTTCTGGATTACTGTTTCCTCATTTTTTTTCTCATGAATTTTTCTGGCCACATCCCTGCTGATCCTCTTACAAATAGTAGTGTTTTATCCATTTCACTTCCTCAGCCATGCTTTCAGCTCTTCTGGGGCTCTCCAACTTTGCCAATGTTCACCTTATTCAGCGCCACCACTCCCATCGCTACCTCTGCCAAACAACCTCAGATGGACTCCGCTTGTCCTCATTGATCCTCCTGCCTGCTACTGTGGGTGAAGTCAGGAGACTGTGTTGTTTTTTTCTCGGTCAACAGGGGGAGCTGTAGACGTTCCCCAGCAACACGCAGCACTGCCCCAGTTTCCTTAACTTAATGCTGCATGATTCTTGGGCTCCAGCCAGCTCTCAGGCAGCAGTTACATAAGAGCCAACAATTTTCTTTCCTTTTTTTTTTTTTTTTTTTTTTTTTCCTTTTTCCTGGAATTTTAAACTCTCCACTGATGTGTGACCTTCAGTGGTAATTGCCAATAAAAGTGCAGCAGACACATCTTCCAGGAGACAGTAGCAGTGGTGCATCTCGCTCTAGGTAGCACAGGGTTGATGGGGGCCTTGGGGCGAGAGGGTTTTCATTTTGGGTGGTGAGTGTGCACTTCCACCAAAGCAACACTTGTGAATTGTTTGAGGTCAATTTTATATTGTTAGCAGAATGCTATACAAATACTGGTTTTATTTGATTATGAAACAGTCAGTTTCCATGATTAAACAAGACAAGCCCTTTTCCAGGGAGATGAGGTCGAGCAGGGGTCACTGTGTCTGGCTGTTTTGGGATATGGGTTTAGGTGTGTTACTCTAAACACAAGGATGGTTTGAGTGTTGGCAGACCCTGGAGAAAGGTGCAACATCCACAGAAGAATACACACATTTTTCTGGTCAGTGAAATCATATGACCTTAACTGCCATCTTATCTGCAGAGGCACTAAAGCTCATTGTGTCTATTTGTGTGGCACTGCCTCTGTGGAGATTTTATCACATATTCTGGGAAGCATAACAAGTGAAACTGATGCTAACAATTATGGGGTGAAGCAGTCTAGCTAATGCATATTTTAATACACAAAAAATTGCAGAGGAGCTGTTGACAATAGTTAACATAGCAAATGAGGTCAGATTACGCATATGATGGCTATCATGATCCAAAACCCAAAGCAGTGTTTAAATGTTGAACTGAATAAGAAGACAATTAGAGAAGTAGCTTAACTATAGTTGCATGAGTGATGCATCACCATTTTTCTGTGGAAATCAAAGTGTTGATGTAAAAGGAGGCTTGATACAGGGAAATTCCTGTCCAGTTGCACAATTAATCAGCATAAACCAGCACGACAGGGTAACAGTGGGAACATTTGCCCATGTTAGGTTGCATGTTTTTTTATTTAGTTTCTCACAGTCGCTGCCCCCTGCGCAATGACGTTTTGTGTTACGTGTGTGTGCGTATTTTTATCTTTGTCAGTTCAGTGAGTTGTTTACTTCCTTGAACAACTGGAACTTTTTTGACCTCTGTGCTCTGTGGGCTATCATCACATTTTATTTTATTCTGTTTTATGTCATTGTAAATTGAATTTCTATGAAAACTGAAGGACTTAGTATTATTGTGCCAGGAAAATGATTTATGCCAGTATTTGGTTGCCAGTTTGCATTAGATTTTTTTCTTATTGTTTTAATCTTTTTTTTTATTTTGCTCAGACTGCAAATGTATCCACAAACTTTGATGTTAGTGCTTTTATTTACATGTGTTTTTATTTTTAATTCCCTTTTTGCCATTTGCTGAACTTGTTTTGTTAGTTCGTGTAGTTTGGAAAATGCACAGAAATGATGGTGTTTTTATACCGCATTTACTGCTCAAAGATTAGTTGTGATTCTTAATCAGATTTTGGAGAAAAAAGTGATTTTTTTTTTTTTTAATTTTATTTTTACCACTGTCATATCATTTTGATTTTCGACAAACTTTCCAGTAGACAAAATAGGTTGATAGTTAAACCAAACTGTATTCCCCTCTGTGGTGCCACTAGGCTCACCTTGCGAGGCAGCTGGATTCGTGAGATCACGAGAAAATCCATCTTGTCAAGCTCAAAGTTATGCTTTTGTGTCTGAACCACCGGTGGTTCGGACCAGTCAGTGTCCTAGAACTGCTGGCAGCTACGGGTGTGGTTTAGGTGGGACAACAGCAAGAATCAATAGCCCGTGATAGATGATGATAGACAGATGGTTCATCCAATCACCTGCCAAGTATTTTTTCGAAAGTGCCTGCCCTTTTCCAAACAGTTTCCAAGGACAACTTCTCAGATGGTTCTGTGTAACAAACCATCTGGCGTGTCAGGTTACCACCAGGCTGGATTTACAAATAATTCTTGCGTGGTCTTTACAGAAACCAGTATGCACACTGAAATGAATGTGCATATTGGTACTCAGATGAGTGTCCATATTTTTGCTTTTATTGGCTCATAATTTTTTCTTTCTTTCTACTATGTATGTATGCTGTGTCATGAAGGAAATAAGCAGCAACATCTTGCAGCAGGAGGTTAATAGGAAACCACAGAATACTAAACACACCACAGTGCAGCATTGTAGCTAGTAGTCTATAGTGTGGTAAAGGCCTTTTTTAGCTTTTTTTTTTCTATGAAATGCTTCTGCTTTCCTGCTCCTATAGGTTAATGCTGCCTATCATCCATGCTGTACCACTAGACTAGTGCTGTGAAAACACTCAACAAAAGATTCATATTGAATTAAAATGATTTCCTTAGCAATCCATGATCACCAAGATCTCAGATAGCAACATGTTTTTTGTCAGCTTTCTCTCTATCCCTGGCTCTTTAAGTCACACACATTTATGATGAGCAGTTGTGCATGTGACTGTCAATCTTAGTGAGCAGTAGAAAGCTTGATGCCTAGAGAGGAGAGCAAGTCCTTACTGCATCAGTAAAGTTTAGCCATGAGGAATGAGTAGCTTGTTGAGTTTTTATGGAGGTGCTACTCTTTGGGGGCAGAAGCAACATAACTAATTCAACATCTTCAGACTTTGACTAACATCATCCTATTTATTTATTTATTTCCAATCAGCTGGCACCTCCACCTGAGCCTGAAGTCCCTGCCGAGGTGTGTTTAAGACCCATATTAGCGCGCTGCCCACTAATATGGGTTACTGCTGATCAGAGATCATCTATGATATCAAAATACTAACTCCATCTCATTGTACTTGTGCTCAGTCTTACACATCTCTTTATTTATTTTAGATAAGAGTCACAACCCATTCCCATGTATTTCCTCTTTTGAGGGCCCACTCGTTCACATCGCTCCCGCTGTGGAACTTGAATTACACTACATGTCTGCTTTTATCTGTCTGTTGCCTCCTACTTGTCCACTCATTTATTCTTCTCTCCCTCCCTCGGTTCATTTTTCCCTCCACTTCTTGATTTTTTTTAGTCCAATTTCCTGACCTTCTTTCAGTGGGGGTGGGGGGGGGTTGAAGTCATTGGTGTTTTTCCATGCCAGATTGGTGCTTACAGTGTGTGTCAGTAGCTCACAGCTTCGTTATGTAACCTAGACAGAGCTATTTTATTTTTTTTCCCCTCATTCTCATGGCTTGTGTTTCTCCCCCCCCCCCCCCGGCAACTCGTCACACTCTTACGTAAATAAATTGGGCTCTTTTGCCACTGTGTCTGCAAAGTAATGAGGGAGTCACCACATGCCAAAGTGTGCATCTTTGAAGACTCAGATGCCCACTTTTGACAAACCATTGTGGGAAATTTGAGAGTTTTTCTAAATTAAAGAACAAATGGTGCTGTTGGCATTATATTTTTATATATGTTTTAAATAAGCGATGAAATGATTTCTTCCTTATAAATAAACCCTTTGTTGTAATAGGATGTTTTATAAGTCCTCTCCTGCACGAAACCTTGCATGACTTTAATTCAACCTCACATTTTCCTTGACACAACCACTTCCCTCTTAACTGCATGATCTAATTTGCACCCAGTTTCCTGCATGCTAGTAAAGTGACTAATTTGCACTGTATTAACACCCTATTTTGTTTTCTAATTTCTCCCAAATTTCCCTTCCAATCGTTTTATTTCTTTCTTTTTTTAAATTTATTTGATTACTTTCTGCTAACTCACCTCACCTTTAAGGAGCTTGATCCCAACCAGCCACAGAAGCAACTGGAGGATCAAAGGAGGGTAGGTACTGAGTTTGGTCTGCCGTGGTCTGCTTCGGGTCTCCATCTTACTGATGGTCGACAACTGACTGTCGTGGTGCCCTCAGTCACACTGCTTCCACAGCATGGCGCTCACTCACTTCCCTGTCAGTTATATGATATGTAACGCGAGGTAAACCCACAGATGGACATGAACTTTTGATGTTCATCTTCTCTTTGATGGCTTTTGATGTATTTAACGTTTAGGGACTGTGCAGCACTGATTTACACCAAACCAATATGGGGCAACACTGAATGTCATCATATGATGAGATTTGAACATCACTGACTGAAGTCAGAGGACAAAGGTCAAATAACAAGATGGTGTGTGTTGTTTTTGTGAAGTCTTTCAAATCTTTGGTAAGGCTTCAAAGCTGGACACTGAATTTATTTTATTTTGTATTTATATTTATTCAAAAACTCTACTACAACTGTAGTAATTTTTAAGTTTTGATTCAGTCAGCTTGATGACCAAAATATGGATGGAACAAAATGGTGAGGCTCTCGAGTGGGATGGGAATAAATTATAATTCAAGATTTTCCAAAGAGGCTTAATTTTTTGTTTCTATGTAACCCTTTAGCCTTTTGATTTATATTAGGGGACTTAAAAATATTCATATAATTCTTGATTCTTTCGATATATTTATAATCTGACTTTGGGTTCCAGCTCCGTTTCTGTGACATGGTCACTGTAATTGGACTTCATCTCCTAACATCCATTTTCACTGACAGGGAGAAGCTCTGCGACAGATCTTGGTCAACCGATACTATGGGAATGTCAAACCGGGACAGAGGAGAGATAGCCTCACGACCTTCAGCAACGGTCCACTCACACCTGGAGCACAAGGAAAATCACCCACAGGTGTGTGTAACAATACAGTATTTGTGTATCTATATTGTTATGCTCATAAAGATAAGACGAGACAGATTTGAAATTATTAACTTGGTGACACTGGATCAATGCTGCCACAAGCTAAACACAGAACAAAAAATCAAACATTAAAATAGTTTTAACACACAAAACAGAATCCAGGAAGTCTCGCTGAATATTAGTCTAATTAGTCTAACTAGATCTATCTAGACCCTGATGAAGACTTGGAGTCAATACACGTTGGTCTGTTTGATTGCCTGTGCTCAAAGAATAAATGTATTATTTCACTTGAAGACGGAGTGCCTTAGTTTTTTTTCTCCATGGCTGTCTGCGCTACTTAAGGAATAATATTCAGCAAGACTTGCTGGATTCTGTTTTTTTTGTGTGTTTTCACCTGCCCTACTTAAGAGCCCCTGTCACATGAGCCATCAGAACCATGCAGCGCTTCCTCCTCCTGTTTTGATATATTAAAATAGTTTAGTTTATAACTCCCAGCTGTCAGCAACAGATTAGTTTGGTTATGAGTAAAGAAAAACTCTCAGCTTTAGTCATGCTATTTAATATTAATAGGAACTAAAAAAGAGGAAAAAAAGCCAGCATAAATGATTGCATCATGTTGTTGAACAAGGCAGATATGAATGGAAAGAAGGTACCAGAGACATTTAGTGAAGTTAGTCATGTTCAAGTGTGGTGTCACCAAAAGTTCAGAAATCTTTACCATGGTTAAGTGGGATGATGGTCTAGTCAGATTGAAATTTGCATCTACTAGTGTAGAGGTGGAATTTTTAATACTTACTAATATGAGACATTATTTGCCCTTTTTACTTTCTACTATACATAAAATATTTAAAATTATATGTTGATGTACAAAAATGAAATCCAGCCAGCCTTTCAAGTGTAGGAGTTATTTCAAATATGTATTTTACAGTGAAAGAAATCTCATCTGCTCCAGTTATTTAAGCTGGTACTGGGTAAACGTTCGGTATATTTTAGTAGATTTTAATGGTCACTATGGGCTCGATTAAAAGTAATCATTGTATATTTCACAAGGAAAGTGTTAACAGGTTATTTGGAACTTCCTCTCATCCAGGAAATGTTTGTCAATTAGTTACACAGATTGCAAAGAATAGTCAGTGACAGAAGTCATAATTTCCACTGGGTAGCGGTTAACACAAGATAGCTTTCATCCGGGCCGACATCGCCCACTTGGACCACATTGTGTTCTATATTATGATACATTTTGTGCATATGTGTATTGTGTTCACAGTAACACATTTGCGGAAGGCCGTACATATGTGCAGAAAGCTGTTGTTATAATAAATTAAAGCATCTTCATCCATCTGTCTCTCAATCTTTGCTCAAACGAGACTGACATTGACAAGTTTAACCGAATGTTCGTAACTGACATTAATTCATTCCAGCTCTGTATCTTGCTCTATCGCTCATCAGAGATATGACTCATCGTTCATCTCTAGTGCTGCAGAGCAGAGGAAAAAATAAGATCTTATTCACAGCCATGGCCTTGTACTCCTTTAAGGCCATGGACCTCGGCTGTGCTACTGAGCATACTGGCTCTCTCCTCAGCATAACGCAGGACGTGCTGTTGCCAAGCGACCAGAGAGCCAAGCTCCATCTAGAATGGGATGTGTTGTTGATTCAGTCACTCGCCCAGCCAGAGATGGCTCTGATGGGTGCTGTTATCTCACCACTGCTTCCCTGGGTGGCTGTGGTAGCCAGCAGCAGGAATAGGAGTTAAAGTACCTCCATGGATTACAGACACGTCTGATGTGATATTGTTATTTGTGCACCACGGCTGAAATGATTGAAATGATACCTGTGGCTCCTTCCATGTATCACAAACTCCTTTTATCAAAAAGCATCCTTGGTTTAAAGATGCTTTGGGCTCTTAATTAAAGCCACTACATGTACAATGTTTATATGATCATAGCATCTTTCAGATTAATCAGATGGCATAAGATCTGGTGCGATTAGTGTAGTCTATGAATTCCTGGTAGCTCTTTCATCTCAGTGTCTCCAGACAGGATCTGTGGTGGAGAGGCAGCAGCTTGCATTGTTGTCTACTACAGTGGGGGGTTTTTTTGTTTGTTTTTGTTTGAAAACATTCAACTTTGGTGCCCCTAGTGGTTGAAACAAACAAATTCTACACATAGCTCCTTTAAAAATGTATTTATATGCCTTAAACTGCTCATTTATTACTTTCCTGTATACCGTAAAAATTTGTGTTTGCATCTAGTCCTTAATAATCTGCTATCTGTAATTAGCCAGCTAGTGACCAGCTAGCATTAACATTTTATATAGAACTGAAAAAAATATTTTATTAATCGGCAACTATTTTGATAACTAATTATTTATTTTAGTCCCCAGATATTTTTCAAGAAAAATTGCCATACATTCTGTCATTCCAGTTTCTCAAATGCAGTTTTTCTTTATCATATATATATATATATATAGTAAATTGAATATCTTTGCGTTTTGGATTGTTGCTGTGACAAAAGAGGCAATTTGGATATATCACATTGGACATTTGGAATTATAATGGACATTTTCACTATTTTTTGACATTTTATAGACGAATAATCAATTAACTGAGAAAATAATCAGCCTATTAATCGATTAAAAAAAAATAAACATTAGTTGCAACCCTAGTTTCACATCCTACTTGTTTACTGTTAGCTTACTGTATTATGTGCTTAACCAGCTATATTTCTAAGTTTAAATGTAGTGACTTATGATCTGGATAACAGCATCCATCAAACTGCATAAGGCGTGCAATATGATGAAAACAGTCAAGCACTTAAATTATGAAATGAATTATCAAATATATCAGAATTTCAAAAAAAAATGTTGTCCTGACAGAAATCTGAATATAAATAAATTAGTGTATGTGATAATTATTTCTCTTTTGTGACTACAGTTGTCAGCTCCGGGGTTGGAGGTCGAGGGGAGCTGAGTTTGGCAGAGGTCCAGTGCCACCTGGACAAAGAAGGGGCTTCTGATCTAGTCATTGACCTCATCATGAATGCTACCAGCGACCGGATCTTCCAGGAGAGCATACTGCTAGCCATTGCTTTACTGGAGGGTGGGAACACGGTCATCCAGGTGAGCACGGGGGTTACTGGGTTCAACAGTGCAGAGGAGGGTGGATGGGAAGTGTTAATGAGGTCCAACACTCACACGTCTAGCCTGCAATTACAGTAAATGGCACTACTAAAAGCATGCCTCTTCAGAGAGGCATGAGCAGAATCTCAACAAGTAGATGTTATCTCAGGGGTTCAAAGCTGTGGTGTCAAAAATGTAAGCTATTGCCCAGGAGCTCCATTGCGGTCTCCGAAATGGAAAAAGGAAAGTTTTTCAGTTGTCAGTGTAACAAACTGGACACATTTTCAAAGCTGGACTTCAGTCGGATAAAGAAAGCATCTTAACATGTTTGAACTTATTGACATTTTGTGTTGTGAAAAAAGGGAAAGTGAGTTTTGGCCATGGATAGAGAGGAGAAAGGGAAGTCAGAAAGGAGGAGGAACAGTAGTCTGCTGGGAGAGGTCCAAGCTGTGCAGCCAAACACATCATCGCCTCCCCACAGCCAGCCAGGGGTTGCTACAGCAACGCAACTCTTTGCGAACCTCGTAGCAAGCAAGTTGAGAGGGGAGAGTTGCTGTGTTTGCAACTGCTTTATTTCAGCTTTGCAGGGTGGAGTGTGCCTGTCTGTCTGTGTGTGTGTGTGTGTGTGTGTGTGTGTGTGTGTGTGCGCGCGCGCCTGTGTGTCTGCATGCATGTACTAGAATATGTTTATGCATGTCTTTGTGACCAAGTGTGTGACTGCGTGCTGCTTGTAAGCTGTCTATCTGTGTATTCTGGTTTTGTGGTTTGTGCATGTGTGCTTTTGTGTGTTGTCTTGCATAAACAGGCCCGTTGCATAATAGGCTCCTATTTGCATTGTGCCGTTACCTGACAAGGCCTGACTTCCCAGAGTGTACACAAAGGCACTCACATGACTCCTGTTACATAAGCTGCTGCCTGCCTCCCTGCCTGGGTGAATGACGCCCAGAGCCCCGGGCCTCTTAACATTCCAACTGGACTCTTAACTGGGTCATGCTTTGCTGGTGAAAAGAGGGCAATAAAAGGCACAGCCTTTCAGAGGCCTAAGGAGAGATCCAGTAGATTTTGGTAGCTCACTGGTGCTCTGAGGAAAAGGCGCTCCCTACAGCCTTCCTTAGGACAGATGACCTCATCTGACTTGTTGACTTTGCTGTCATTTCATGAGCTGATTGACCCTTATGAGGTCAGGCAACAATGAAGAATATCAGGTTCCACTGCTAAATGTAGCCTGTGGCATGCATTTTGTACTGGGTGTGGGTTTTTTTGTTTGTTTTGTGCACCCCAGGTCATTGTAAATGTTTGCAAAGTTTGAGTTACAGTTTTGAATGTTAATGTTTTACACATTTCAATATCAGAGAGTGCTTAGGTTGCAAATTACAGCCATTAGTCACAGTTATTGTACTATATAAGGGGAAAGCACTAAAGCTTTTTGTGTAAATAGCTTTGAATTTAGTGAGATAATTTACAGTATCTCAGTCTGTATTTCTACCTCTGGTTCTGACTGTAACACTGCTGTTTTCGTACTTTACATTTGCTGGTAAAAAAGAACCTCAAAGACAGCTGCCTTTTAGTGAACTTGATAAGCAGAGTAGTTTATTGGCTTAAACAAGGAGCATGATGAATTATAAAGGAGCCTCTTGTTTCAGAATTTAAGTTAGGTGTTTTTGTCCTCCTTTGGCATGGCACAGGGACAAGTAAGCTTTTCATGTATGGTCCAGAGTGAATTTACAACACATCAGCAGATGCATCACATTTCCCTGTCTTACATAACGATGGGTTGCCGGCCCCCTTTTTAGGACAGAAGGCTTCTTGTTGTCTAAATGAAAAGCAGGACAAAAACATGCCCACAGATTTCTCCAAGCAGTCTGTTTGTTTGTTTTTGGGGTAATCCAGGGTCGTAGCCTAGCCAACAAAATTTCTGGGAAAAAGCAAGTATAAGAGAAGGAGATGGAGAGCTGTTAGTTGGCTTCAGAATGAATTCATCCAAGGCCCAGAGCTCTATGCTAGCTGGGCTCGATATGGCAGCCCTGAGGGATAGGGTAAGTGTGTTAGTGAATACAAAGAGAAATGGGTCAGGACACAGGCCTACAGGCCTTATCCTGGCTCTCCTCCTGCATGATGTTTAGGTGTAACACCCTCAACAGGCCATCAGTGCTTCCCTCCCCAGAGATGTTTATCTGCTTGTTATAGAGAGTTTTCCACGACGCTACATGCAACATGTGAACATCAGGTGAAGAATAGTAGGGGCTCTGCCCTTTGTTATTTTTCCTTTTATTAAATCCTAATAATTGCATTCTTTGGGTTGTCAGGTATTATCCTTTGCAGCCATTAACATTTCATTTGGTTGTAGTAACTGCACTTACTCAGACATTTACTTATTGCCAGAAAACTACAACACACTGCACTTTTTTGTCCATATACGTTTAAAAATACCTTTCATGAATTATCCAAAACAAATGCAGTCACAATAATGACTAAGCTAAGTGTTGTTCAAGCCAAAAATGGCATTTCATCCCCAGTGAAAACTAATCCCTCATACCTTCAGTGTGTTTCTTACTTATGTTTAGCAGTCATGTACAGTAGTGGTAGTCCTCGCTCAGTTAGTCTATTTGATGATCATATGTCTTCAAATGTAATAACCAAGTGACAACAGAAAGAAATCTGTAGTTTGGTGTTTCAACAGAGAGTAATGTACTGACTTTGCAAATTTTAGTCCAGCAAGGAATGACTTTGACTTTTGGCCTTGTACACATATACACTTTTCACGTTTCTTTCATTCCTATCTGTCAAACATTTATTTATTGAACTACATAACTTCACATCTATAACCTAAGTCTGCATAAATTGTCATAGGCAAGATAACAAATTGTCTGACACATATTTTCACACCCTCTGAGTTGTTATTCAGTATAGCTGAGAGATAAGACACTACACGTGTAGTAGAAGAAGACACGCAGCACACATATTGTAGCATAAAACTTCACTCTTGCATACTAATCTGTACACCCCATCAGCACATGCACATACACACACACACACACACACACACACACACACACACACACACACACACACACACACACACACACACACATGCACTCCAGGATATACTTAGAGGCTAGAAAGCTTATTCCAAAAACAGCCCTTAGAGAGAGTGTGTTTGTTTGTGTGTTATGTAAGAGAAGAAGTGTAGAAGCACTGCTCCTCCCAGACCACCATCCATCTTCTCATCACTGTCTTCATGACCTCAGATCCTGTCACAGGAGCAAACAGGTGCCACCACTCTTACTCAATAGGCTTGTTGTGGCACGCAGCTCCCCTCAGCCCCTTCCAAGCATGGTTCGCCCCCCCACCTCTGCTTGGTTCAAGTTCGCTTTACAGCCACCTCTTGGAAAGCTTTAAAAAGCTTCTGCAAAGTGAGTTTCCAGGCATCGGTGTAATCAACATACCACCTCTCTTCTAACTGCGGAGTGGGCAGGAGATTCTCCTTTTAAACCCCTGTTTATAGTTTATAAGTTTAATGATTTCAAACCTGCCTAGTGCAGCTTTTTTGTTGGACCAGTGCATCTACAATTTAGTTGTTGTTTAACTCACTGGATACACTGTCCATGACATTGTTTGGCTTGTTGACTGTGCAGTTTCTTGAGCAGTTTCAAGCGTATTTCACTTTAATTTCAAGCTCCTATCTGGCATTCTCATCGTAGCTTCAAAGAGTAGATCTCTGTGGTTATCAACTGGGCGGTGGCAGAGTACACCATAGACGCCCTCCAATAAGCACAGAGATGGCTTTGTCACTCACCAAGGTGTCAGGCTGGAAAGGCGGGAGCACGGATAAAAAGAAAGAGAGAGCTGGTGGTATAAACAGGCCTTACATAACTGGCCCGTGTTGATGCCAAGAGCCGGGGTGGCAGCTGACGGGGAATGGAGAGAAAAGTAGAAGTGCAGGATAATCAGAAAGGAGGCCCCACTGTGCCACCATGTTGAATCTTTAAAATAGGAGAGAGAATTATGAGTTGACCTAAACCTGCTGTGCTGAACATGACTGGCAGCCCCAGGATCAGCAGAGTATGTAAAGGGCTAAGCCGCCTTAGGGGCACTAGCTGAGGCTGATTGGCTGATGACCATTGTCTTTAAAGAATGACTCAGCAGTCAATGGGGAGAAGTGGGGCCTAAATTTGGTACACAATGCTCAAAGTGGTTGTTATCCAAGTTGTTATCTGAACCTGTTTCCTTATGTAAGGCAGTGCTTAAAACTGTCTATCATGTTACGTGATCTCTTGTCAGTTCTGCTAGGAAATGGAATCATATTTCAAACAAACACAAACCTAACAATGCGACAGTTCACTGCTCAAGTACAGCATGGAACATGTGACTTGCTTAGTTTGTACTTTTTACTGTTACTGTTGACCAAATATTTATTAATTGTCTAGATCCAGACTCGGGAACATGTTGAAGGAAAACTATTGTCGCTCATCAATACCTCATGTTCACTTTTGTTTGAAGCTTTCTTAAGTGTTTTTTTCATGGTAACCTATGGGCTGTATATTGTTTTAAATGTAATGCAATACTAGTGCTGATATATACTGATACCAAAACAATGCGTTTTTGATACCTTACTTTCAGGAATACTGGTGTGCTACTGAATCTGTTTTTCAAAAAACAAAATAAGCTAAACTTCTCTAATGTTGACTAAACATGTGGCAGCAACACAAGAACCCCCCCCCCCCGACCAAATGAAAGACAGCCTGACATTGGCAAAATATCATCAAGAAACCAGAAACTGTGTGATGTGATCAAAGAAGGATGAGCACCAGTCTGAGGAAGCATCCGATGCCAACTTTCAGTATTTGTCAGCATTTGATACTCTGGACACATTTCAATTACCAAAAAAGTACTGAGGTTTGGTACGTAGACCTGTTCAAACAGACACTGTGTAGACAGAGATCAGGGCAACAGTTGTTGCATGCTGTTCCTTTTGCCCGCGGCATATATGACAGACAAATGTTGACAAAATGATTCCCTTTGCATTGGTGAAGAAATTGAGTTATTATGGAAAGAGTCATGAGGTCTATTTAATATGGTAATCGTGTAAAGCTGCTATCCTGGAGCTGTTGACTCTGTCTGGAAAAGTCAGCCTGCTTGCATAAGTCTTCTGCTGACTCTTAATCAGATCACTATCAATGAACGACCCTATCTTGTCAACAACATGATGTTAACAGCTTGAGAAACAAGCAAGACAAACTGTTGCATAAAAGAGAGGAGCAAAACAACTCCGATTTACTTAATGCATTAAGTGTTCTGCATCTCTCAGGACTTAAGTCAGGTGACCCGCAGAGATTCTCTTTAAATAGCTTTCACTGTTTCATATTTTCATAGATTTTCTATGCAGATAACGTCACTTTAGTGCTGTGCACTGCACTTGCATGTTGTTTCACTGTTTGCATGTCTTTCCCCTCTCTCATAAACTTAACTGTGTTGAGCTAAACCTGGAAAGAGTCTTACGTAACAAGCTTTCAAAACTGCCCTAGAATCTATGTATGTGATAACTCCTGCTTGCATCGAACCCACCACACCTCTCCTCCCACTTTTGGACCCTCCCTCCTCCCTCTCACACCACACGCTCACTTCGTGCCGTTCTGGCACTGAAAAGTAGGGCAGGGTTTTCCTCTCTCCCTCTTCCTCTCCCTCTCTCCATTGCTCACCCTCTGTGGGCTGATGTAACAGTGTTAGAGCTGAGGCGCAGTGTGCCCTCACTGTAACCACTCAGCTGATTACAGGTCTTATGTAAGGAGGGATTGTCGAGAGGAAAATGGGACAGAACATATGAGCCTGTTGCAGAAAAACAACAGCTCCGTGCCTACAAGGCTTTCAAACAAGGTGGCCCTTTGTACAGTCGGCTATAGGCAGAACATTTCCTTCCTCACTATGACTTCACAATCCTCTTACTCATGAGGGAGCAAACTTCTCTGTTGCATAGTTGCAAAGTTAATAAAAGTAGAAATCTGTGGTCTTCTGCAATCACACAGGTGTAGTTTCGATTGCAGGGCAAGTGAGTCCAATTCCATGAATATTGTAATGTTTACACAGCAGTGTGTTTTTTCACCTGCATGTGGAAATTTCTGTACACATTTGTTTGTGTGTAAGCATGTGCACACCTGTACAGTATATGCATGTATGTTCTCAGCAGGTATGCTATGGCATGTCTGTGTGTGTTAACGTCCCACATAGTCCTCAGTGATGTATGTTTACTATTGTGCATATTTTGCTTACAACTCATATTTAAGTCAATACAATTGACTCTTTATCAATAGTTTTATTTTTTATTGTTTTATTGTTGGCTCTTCCATTCATATATAGGTATATATTTTGTAAATAGTAGCCTAGCTTTTATAATTTCTTGTACTTGCACCGTGCACTGCCTGGGAGTTTGACACAGCAGCATTTCACTATACAGTCTTGTATGCATATGTGACAAATAAAATCTCTTGAATCTTGAATCTTGAATCTTGGATCAGGGTGCCAGAACCGTGTTGTGCCCAGGGGGCAGAGAGCAGATGGTGTAAAATCAGGTGAGCACAGTGAGGCCTGACAGCTTGTTTTCCTGGCGCTGTGAGAGGAGGGTTATGTAACAGCTTCTAACAGAACCTCTTGCTCTCAAGGCAGTGTAGAAACTACAAGAAAGACCACAAAACAATGATAAGAAGTTACTAAATAACAGATGACATCTTATACCTTGAAGACCTTGTTCTCTGATCAAAGTGAAATTTCAAAAGAAACATCGCTGATAACATATAAAAAAGAAAGCAGAGAGTAGTGTATAAACTCTCTCTTCTCTAACCTTTCTTTTAAACACAGAGAAGGGTAAAACACACTGAAATATTGCTGAAAGTAAAGTACATGTTACATGTATTGTCCTCTTCCTTTTTATTTCTCTCCAGCGGTCATTCTTCCAACGGTTAACGGGGGACAACAAATCTGAAAAATTCTTCAAGGTGTTTTATGAGCGCATGAAGCTGGCCCAGCAGGAGATCAAAGCCACTGTGACGGTCAATACTAGTGACCTGGGCAGCAAGAAGAAGGATGAGGAGCCACCAGACAAAGACACACCAGCACGCAAGAAAGGTTAGGGGTCACCAAACCTAACAGAGTAAATGTCGGATCATACTCTCAAGGGAATCACGACACCATTATACTGGGAATAAACCTTTGTTGTCCTTTCATCTGTGTACATGACATTCAGACTCTAAATGTCCTATATATTGAAACTGAAACTGCCACATCATTTATTTAGTTTATTCTTCTTCTGAAGGCATTGATTTCAGTCTTTTAATTCAGTTTGAGGTCATAAAATCTTATGTTTTCACTGGTCAAGAGATCCAAGAAAATACTTTTTTTCACTTTATTTAAGAAAAATAAAGTGAAAAAAAGTATTTTCTTGGATCAGATAATAATTCCTTAAACTAAAGGAAATCTCTCTTCCAGTGAAAACATGTTTCCTTGAAAAAAGCCTTTGTAAATGTTAATGATTTTAAGATTAAATACATGACTTCTTATTCTTTGTAACATTGTGTGTTATCTCCAGTAGTTGGTGTTTGACTAACTCGCTTATTCCTGTGGCTAGTCAAAGACGTGCCAGTGGTGGCAGTGGTGACCGAGGAGGTGAAGGAGCAGCTAGTAGAGGCTTCCGCTGTCACCAAGAAGGCCTTCACGACCTACCGCCGCGAGGCTGAAGCAGAAGAGCACCAAGCGGCTGCTGATGGCTCCCCTGTACCGACGGCTGATAAAGGGCAGGAAGAAGGCGAGATGAGCGTCATTATCACCATCATGCAGCCCATCTTACGCCTCATGCAGCTGCTCTGTGAGAACCACAACAGAGATTTGCAGGTCAGCCATTACTCAAGGGGAATTGTTTGTTATTACACTAGACAACCCCCCACCCCCACTCCGTTTGCCTGCCTGCCCTGGCCCTTCACATGCTAACATTTCCTGACCTGTGTTCTGAATTTCTATCACCACATTCAGTTACACAGAAACGAAACCATGTTGAAAATAGGCACCGTTTGCAGAACTACTTGTTGCAGCTGTTTCCATATCTGGTATGTCTTGGTCTGGTTTCACTATGAGGAGTGTGTTGGTGTTTAGTAATGGCTAGCACAGCAGCCCAGACAGTAAACTTCCTGTCTTGCACTGATTCTGTTTATACATAAACCCAGGCCAGGCCTTCATTAAAGTATAGTTGGCTCGGTGCTGAATCGCTGCGTCTCGCCCGGTCTGACCCAGTGTGGGTGCAAGATATTGATTTACTGCTAGCCATGCAGCACAGATGATCAACGCATTGAGATGTTTCTGTTCCTTCACAACACATTGCACATCACTGCAGTAATTGTCTGGTTGTTGAATAGAATTACATACTGAAAAGTAGATGAGCCGTCACGATTCCTAACTTGATATATTTAATTGTTATTTCAGAGAGAGAGAGAGAAGACGTTTCAGATTCCCCGAGTAGAAGCTTAAGGGACAGTTTCTGGTACCAAATGTCTCTTCAGACTCTGAAACCATGACTAACCTGCTCAACTATAAGCTGCATTAATCTTTTTTTTTTGTCTCCCCCTGAAAATGTGCTGTGTTTTCACTCTGTGGGACGTTTACCATTTTGAAGTTATGTCTCTATTATTTGTAGCTTTAAGAGACATGCGGTGTTGTTTAAAAAAAAAAAAAAAAAAAAAAAAAAAAGATATACCACACTGCCTATATGGGGGATAACATGAGCCCTGAGAAAGAGGCATATGCCAATATGAATCTTTATTTTATCTCCATCCATCTCCAGAACTTTCTGCGCAACCAGAATAACAAGAACAACTATAATCTGGTGTGTGAGACACTTCAGTTCCTGGACTGTATCTGTGGCAGCACCACAGGAGGTCTGGGGCTGCTGGGGCTCTACATCAATGAGAAGAACGTAGGACTCATCAACCAGACTGTGGAGAGCCTGACTGAATACTGCCAAGGTCCCTGTCATGAGAACCAGGTGATACATGTACACACAGAGAAGCAGACATTTAACTATAGTAGTTGGTGTTTAGTGTCTAGTTTGTCTTGTCATTTATCTAACTGTATAAAGCCTTTTTTTCATGTGGATGTTCAAATGTTGTTCTGTTCCACACACTCAAATTATCCCCAGTTTATGTCAGAGTGACCTTTTCATTTCAGTAAACATACTGGTGGTTTTGTTTGGGCCGTATTGTAATTAGTCCTTTTCATGCCCAGCACTCAGCTGCCACACTGAAGCTATGCAGTCGCTTGTCTTTTTCCAACAGTGTAACACCAGCCTACTCTGGGCAGTGTGCCTGTGTTTGTTCTTTGGCATGGATTAGCATTGCTTGGTCTTCTCACATGATGGTGGCATCCTCTGTTCCTGCTGCTGTGGGGTCATTTTATGGCAAGTGTGAAACTGGCATGGCTAAACAAGCAACTGGCTCAATACAGACACTGTTTGAACTGATTTCAATTCCCTCGAACAGTGTTAGAAGGGGGAATGCCAGACTAAACAAAGCTCTTTGTTCATATGTACTGAGAGGAAAAAAAGAAGGAAACTGGTTGAATTATTTTTGTCTGTGTTTTATGTATTTAGTTTGTGTGTTATTAAGTATCTTTGTTATATTGTATCAAGATATTTCCTCCAGACCACTTGGCTGCCACATGCCAGTGTTTAATTTTGGGGAGTGACATGTGTTTGCCAAAATAAACAGTAATTTGTGAGTACAAAGCCAACACTCATGAAACTTGGCCATCAGTTATGAAATGTGGCCTGCCTCATCAGTACATGACTGTGCCAGAGTTTGCAAACTTCATGGAATTTGATTGATATGGTGCACCACAGAAGTATAAAATACCTGTTTTTTTAGCCAATAATTGTTTACTTGATAATATTTTAATCTGGAATGCTGATCAAAGCTGCTGTTAACCAATCAAATTCCAGCTGCCTAAGAGCACAATTTTACTATCCCAATCTTTTTTAAATTTTGAACAGCAGTATGTTACTGCTATTCAAGAATCATCTTGAGAATTTCTTGGTAAGTTTCCAACTTGGTAACCTGCTGTGACAAATTTTGGCCTTCAATTGCCATTGAATATAATAAAAGAAAATCCTTTGATCTGTGATTTTTCAGCCAATATCCAATAACGAAATATTTTTGCAGTCATCTTTATAATGGAAATCCAATCTTCCACAAATTTGGTTTGCATAATTTTGTACTGTGTTGACAAATATGTGGCAGAGCAGTTTCTCATTCTGCCTGAATACTACTGATTAGTGCTAGTTTAGTGATATGTGTTCTTATCTGATCATAATTGAATACATTGGTCTGCTGTACTCTATGTTTACAGAAGTTATCAACAAAACTCAAGCAACATCAGAAAACATTAAATTTTACATAAATGTCCTGTTAAACAGGATTCTGCCTTTTAATAAGAATGTTTCTACTGGTTAAAACTGGTTACTCTTCTGTTCCAGTCTATATTTTTATTTATCTTTATTTAATTTGTTCTTCAGAACTGCATTGCCACTCATGAATGCAACGGTATCGATATCATCATCGCTCTCATCCTTAATGACATCAACCCCCTAGGCAAGAAGAGGATGGACCTGGTGCTGGAACTCAAAGTGAGTGATCATCAATGTATTCAATGCTTCTTGATTTGTAACACTTTTATGGTTACATAACCAGTTTGTTAGTCTTTATTTTTCTGTTTAATGGTAATTTTTTTTAACTCCAGTGGAAAATTGTTCACATGACAAAACATCACATCTTGCCAAAGAGAGTTGGATTGTTGAAAATAAGAGTTTGAAAACATGAACATGAGACATGACATTCAAAGTCATACAGGCAGACGTGAATCACTTAATTACAGAGTTACTGTACCAATTACATCACTGATAGTAGTTCTGAAAAATAATAATGTAGTGCAGCCACAGGTTTTTATGATTATGATTACAGACACACCCATGTGCTATAAACTACTTGGCTAGCTAGAGCTAAGACAAACTCTGTAGCAAATAATTCCAATAAATCACTAAATGGAAAACGTCTTGGAACACTGTTATTATCATGCCTGATCAGGATGAAGTAAGAATATTTCTCTTTACTAGTCATTGATTTACTGCTTGTGTGATGAGCATCAGGTAGAGAAAATAAACCACGGCTGATCGGTGCTGTTCTCTCTCCTGTTTCATCTTTTCATAGAATAATGCCTCCAAGCTTCTTCTTGCAATTATGGAGAGTCGACATGACAGTGAGAATGCTGAGAGGATACTGTACAACATGAGGCCTAAAGAGCTGGTGTGTGTGTGTTACATCTTGCAAATCATCACAGAATTAAGAAGGTTTAAGTGGACATCTATCTGACAGTAGTCTATTTTCTTGCAGGTGGAAGTAATCAAAAAAGCCTACATGCAGGGTGAGATAGAGGTGGAGGAGCCGCAGGAGGGTGAGGATGGAGAAGAGGAGCACTCTGCATCTCCACGCAATGTTGGTCATAATATCTACATCTTGGCACATCAAGTAAGCCACCAACTATCCATAACATTAGCGTGGAGACAGACACACCCATGAGCAAATGCTGTAGCACATAAATGGCCATATAATATAGTACATGTCCAATGGATTTTCAGTAGCCTCACTGTTACTGTATGTTTGTGTCATTTCCAAGGGCTGCTAAAGACATGTGATACCTGCCGCTCTACACTCAGCTCCTCTTTTTCAGCCCTCAGGCTGTGCACTGCTCAATAGCAGAGTGTCTGTTCAAACCATGATTTAGGTTAACGCCAACAGTTATGCAACACCTACTGTCAATCCATACCCCGCAGCCTTGTGCTTGAATGAATGGAACATCTTGGATTTAAAGAAAGAATAAATAGCATGTGCTGTACCCCGCTGTTAAATACCAACAATGTTGGCTCAGTGGTGCAAGTTAACACGTGTACATATTTTAAGCAAACCCGGCTGGTAGTAATAGAGACAATCTTTGTGATGATTATCAGTCTGATGATTATCTGTTGAACTGTTATCAATGGTTTGATGTTGTTGTCGTTTCAGTTGGCCCGTCACAACAAGGAACTGCAGGCCATGTTGAAACCAGGGGGGACGTATGGAGAGGGTGATGAGGCCCTGGAGTTTTATGCCAAACACACAGCTCAGATTGAGGTCAGTTGTTGGGTCCATGTCCCAGCTAAACTGTGCCATTTTGGATCTGCTGCTGTCATTTTTGTAATTTATTATTTAATTCACTTTTTTTATATATTCCCACACCCTCACTACTGTATGCCCACTATCTAAGATCTATTATAAGACGTTTGTGTTAGCCTGAGAAGATTGCAACATGTTTTTGCATTACAGTTGACTTGAGGCATGTGATAGTGTTTTTCTTGGCCCGCTCTTGAGTTTCATTGTGTACCTTCACAGAATGAAAAGCACCTTCGGCATGTTTGCACGTTTTCCTGTGTGAGCTTAATGAGACAAAGGAATGCTGACTGTTGACAGTGTTCTCATCTTAAGTTGTTGGTTCAGTTTATCGCTTTCATAAAGTAAACAACTTTTTTTCTCACTGCAAAGTACATTTTGTAACAATAACCAGTCGGACCATTTGAATTCTTGAAACAGCCTATTTGCATATTAAGTATTAACACTGAGTTTTACAGAAGTACAGCACAGGCTCAAGGTTTTGCCCGTCCCAGTGACATAGGGTGTGTGATTGGTGGCTGCTGCTGTGGTTATGTCCAGATTGTACGGCTGGATCGCACCATGGAGCAGATAGTCTTTCCCGTGCCCAACATCTGCGAGTTCCTCACCCAAGAGTCCAAGCTGCGTGTCTACTACACCACAGAGCGGGATGAGCAAGGCAGCAAGATCAATGACTTCTTTCTGCGCTCTGAAGACCTCTTCAATGAGATGAACTGGCAGAAGAAGCTGCGAGGTACTCAAGAGGCTACTGGTAACACAAACACCGTTCCCTGTGCGTTTTTCTCCTCAACTCTTTATTTCTTAGTGCCTGGTTTACACGCTTTCCTCTTGCATCCCTCCAGGCCCCTGAGGACCCCCCATCCCTCCCCCCTTGACACTTAAGCCCCTTTCAAATATACATATATAAATCTAACAGGAACTTAGTCAAATTTCCCCTACTTGTCATTCTGGCAGTTCCCAACTCATGATCTAATAAGATTTCCCAAAGTCTTCCTCCACCTCACTTGTGATCATAACAAACGGCACAATAAAGGATATGAAGACTTCAGTCACCAACCTTCTAATGTTACAACAGAGATTATACAATTAAAAATGGCAGGACAGTAGATATAAAGGATTGCACTCCTCCCTTGAAGGTATTTCTGTGGTGTCTAACATATTAGCGCTGAAATCAACATGGACAATTCGCTACAATAATAAAAAAAAAACAGACAGCAACAAGGGAAACTACAGCCACACAGTGTCTGGTGATTCCAGGAACTCCAAATATGTAAATATAAATAAAGAAAAATCATAAACATTTAAGACTGTAAGACAGGTCTAATCCATAACTTTAAGTTTCACTTGTTGAACTGTAACTGTCTGCGCCTGAGTAAAACAGGCTTAATTCACAGACATTACACCTCATCATGTTTGATTTATAATAAACAAAAGTCCTGGCTGCTTTGACAACCCGTAGGAATATGGGACAAGCCTGCTGCCTGTGCTCCTTCTATCTGGCAGTCTATGCATAAGGACACAAAATATTCACCTGTTAAATCACACACTATTTAGCCAATCTGTATGAGAACACTCTCCTTCTGTGCCTTTCCCAACTGGCTACTGTTTTTGGCATTGCTCCAATCCTTGGCAATTAGAAAAAACTGTATTCTGTAATGGTCTTGTCATCTGTAAACAGGTTCAAAACTTTTTTTCTATACTATTATTAGCTGTAAACAAAACACCGACTCATCCTGACCAACAATGTTGCAGGTTACATGTGTGAAAGGGGCTGCACTCTGCTTCTTTTTAGCTTTGAAGCCTGGAGGGATGGATGCAGAGACAGCATGTAAACCTTGATAAGCAATGTATAAACCTATTTAAAATACAGTACAGCATGACTTAAGTAAAGGTTAAGATGTGATTGCAATATATATTCTGTAAGTTTGTAAATGAATGCTGTGTACAGCCAAGTGGGAGTGATGTCAGATATGTGAGTGTGATGTAGTGGATGATTAACACAATACTTGTAGTCAGAATGTAGAGTGTTGCAAACAATTTGAGGTATGATTACAATGTCATGTTCCCATATTTCTTCTCTCTGAAAAAAATAAGGAAATGGAAGGCAAAAGAATATGTTCTGGCAGGAATTCATGTGGTCAGAGTATTAAGCTTAACACCATCCATCCTTTTTTTAGTTTTGTGCTTCTGTGTAGAATGAGTTGAGGGCGGAAATGGTGAACTTTCAAGCATGAAAGGTTGATCAACTAGTGTTTGAGAGGTCATGTTTACATGATTTTTCCCCTGCAGGACAGAGAGAGAACACAATTTGGATGACTTATTTTGTATTCTGCACACAAGTGTAGAATGTTGTGTCTGGTCTTGGAAAAACAGAAGCCTGTCCCAGTCTTATTTTAGTTTTAAGGTATTATTGGTATTTCTGCTTTACTGGACAATTAGCAGAGATGGATGCAACATGTGATAAAAGTCAGGATATTGAGCTTAGGGTGCATCTTAGCCAACTCAGTTAGCAGGATGCTCCAAGTATTAATGGGATTAATGGGATTAATGGGTCGACCTGATTAGTCTACCTGCCGGTTTGAGGTCAACTTACATCCACAGATCGAGGCTGGATAGTGAATGCAGTTTAGCTTCCAAGACAGAAAGTGTGAGATCAGGAGCAGGATGCTAGTCTCTTTTCATTTTAATCCATAAACCATAGTTGTGCAGGCCTGAACATTATTTTGAGTTTCCCTTTCAGCAGGGTAGGTCCCTATTGACCCCCTGGCTGATGATGACTGCAGTGAAGTGACTGTTTTTGTTGTTTTGTTTCTCTCTTGGTAGAGGAGCATGTTGTGGCCTGTCCCATGGTCAGGCCTGAAGGCATCTGGTTTGTCTATTGTGTGTTAACACGTGACAATAACCAACTATCTTCTATCTGAATGAATCAGCACAGCTGGATAATTATTCCGCTGTTGCTAACCACTTGTCATGAGTACATTGACTTCTGTTGCTAAAAGTCCCCACCCGCAGTTCTTCTTTTCTAATGAACAGCCTGGCTCAAAATAGCATTGGCCATGATACTGATCTCCTGACCGAGGTCTGAGTAGGCTGGATGTGCGTGTGTGCACGAGCGAGTTTATGCATGCATGTTCATGTGTTTTTTACTCTCCTAAAATTAGAAAATCATTGAGTGTATGTGAAATGTGCATGATAATTGGTTTTGTGTACTTAAATGGATTTAAGTTTTGCCTGACTTTACCCTTCAAAATGAATCCTTTGTTTACAGTTTTAGTGCTTATAATGGCACTTAAAACCATAAAGACCCCTTCTGATTCTGTTTGATTAATGTGTTTCACCCAAAATTTACTAGATTTCTCAAATCACTAAGTAATTAAACACTCAACTTTGGAATGATCAAAATTAAAGCTGAGTTGAAAAAACATGGAAAAATGTTCTCTCTCTGTAGAGACACATGACAGACATTTGCCACTGAGATTAAATACAGACGGGTGACAAATTAAAGGAAAAACCAGTACAGGTCTGAATGCTTGACCTCCACAGTGAGGGGATCTGGTGGCTTTGTTATGCTTTAGGGGGCATTTTGTTGGCATGGTTTGGGTCCACTTGTCCCCTTAGAGGGAAGGGTCACTGCAAATCAACACAAAGTTGTTCTGGGTCATCACCTTTATCCTATGATGAAACATTTCTACCCTGATGGAAATGGTCTCTTCCAGGATGACTATGCCCCCATCCACAGGGCATGAGGGGTCACTGAAGGGTTTGATGAAAATGATGTGAATCATATGCTATGGCCTTCACAGTCACCAGATCTCAACACAATTGAACAACTATGACAATGCTCTGCACCACCATCATCAAAACACCAAATGGGAATATCTTGGGAAGAATGGTATTCATCCCTCTAGTAGAGTTCAGAGATTGTAGAATCAATACCAAGGTGCATTGAAGCTGTTCTGGTGGCACATGGTGGCCCAACACCTTAACAAGACACTTGTTGGCTTTTCCTTTCATTTGTCACCTGTCTTTATGTTCATCCATCAACATCAACGTCTACAGAATATGAAGGCACATCCCCACTACAGTTAAGACAAAATTAATTCTATAGCTCAAAATCTTTGCATGTTGCTCCTCTTTGGTGTGAAACACTGAACAGTCATTTTGTGTTTTACTTTTGCAGTTAACTAAAGTGTTCAGTGAAACCTTTAGACAAATGCTTTCTGGTGTATTGTACATTAAACGTAGAGATGTCTGCAGGATGTTTGGATGCTGCAGTGCCTGTGTTAATATGCATAAATGCCTTGTCCTTCAGCCCAGCCCATCCTCTACTGGTGCTCCAGGAACATGTCATTCTGGAGCAGCATCTCCTTCAACCTGGCTGTTCTCATGAACCTGCTTGTGGCCTTCTTCTACCCTCTAGAGGGTGTCCGAGGAGGTTAGTCTGCTAAAGTCTTCACCTTTTAAACTTTTTCTTTCCTTTAGTCTTTCAACACAGCAGCAGATTGTGTAATGGGGCCCTAATTGATCTCTTGTGTATATGTGCACTGTGATGAATGCAATGAGTCTAAGTATTACAGCACAGGAAATGGGAGTCCATGGTACAAACAGTGACTGTTCAGGCAAGGCCAAGGGTGCGGCGGGAGGAATATAGTACATATTGTGCATTAACAGAAACCTGTACGGCAAAGATGAACAAGAAAAGAAATTGAGTCATGGTTTTGTTAAGCTTTTTATTTTAAGGTCTGGGGGATAGCATTACACCCTTGCACATTTCCACCCTCCGGGTGCAGCTCCTCGCTGCCAGGTTAAAAAAAAGAAAAAACATCCGGTGGCTCAGTGCATATCAGAGCTAGTCTAAACCAGGCAGTGGAGTAGAGGCCAATATCGTAGGTACTATCCTGTGTCAGAAGTTCAGATTGTGTCAGTGAAAAGCTCCTTCCTGATATTTGGACAGGAAAGGGCGTTGTGTCTTTCTGAAACTAACAGATTGGTTGGCACACCTACTTGCCACAGTGATTTTCAGGTGTGAAAATGGCAAATGCTACAATTGCCCTGCAAATTCTATCCTCTACAGTCACTTTCACCTTTGTCCATATCTGAAAATATAACAGTGAACTTAGAAAGGGCCTGCACTTTTGCAGGTTTGAACCTAAGGAGTTGCTGCTCCGACAAGAATTCCAGATCAGTTGTAAGGCCACGTCAAAGAGCTAAAAAAAATCATAGAAATCGTGCACAACATGAGCTAATCCAATTTGAAAACTGTCTGCAGATGATGGAATGCCATCAGGAGAACATTTGCTTGCTGATTTGACAAATGTGTCCGTGAACACCTACTAATATGGCTTGAGCATTTGCGTCCCAACATTCTTTAGTGTAATCACACATGTATTATGAGCAGCTGGTATGTGATCAGATCACATACGGTAATATGCATTATTAGTGCACGCATGCACAGGGCCTTACAGAACACTCTGTGCTCCCGTGCCTGTGGTTTGGGTGTAGCCTCACACCTCCCTAACCAAAGTGAGTTTCACAACAAATGGAGGTGTGATTAGAATGCAATGCTAGCCGTAGATTTGGGTCTTGAACTGCAGTGCTGTAACAAAAGACCAAGACGGATTTATTCTTAATTAGGTCCTGACCTGTTTATTGATACTGTACCTTTTCTGAGCTTGACACTGACACACGACTTAACATGTTATCCAATTCTTCTTCTCCATATGCATCACCTGTGGTAATTAGGCGTGTGCCTGTGTGTGTACAGACTTATGTAAATACTGTGGTCTCCCCACAAGGCCAGAATCCCTAGCAGAATAGCATAGTACCGTCAATGTGTTTTTAACATTCAAATGACCAACTGTGCAGTTGTACAATCATCTTTCATTGTTCAATGACATGAACAGGATCTTTCATCTTCACCATCCATCCCATATGACGTGAACGGCATTGGATTATACAATGTAACTGAAAATCTACTCTATATAATAATTGGTTTAATCTTTATGGTTCAATGGGTTTAACTATTATCTGTGGTCAGTTCTGAATGATAACTATAGTATAATAATAATAATAATAGTCATTGATATTTGGATTTCATGATACATTTTTCAACAAGAACCTTTCAATAATTTGCCAACCCTGAACCATTTCAGATGCTAGATGTAATACCAAATTAAGTTTAATGAATATGTATAAAGTGCATAGAGCTAGACAATTCTCCAACATTTGGTGCGGCCAGAAAAACCAAACTTTTTTACAAAGGCATGGAGTGGCAAAGACAAAAAAACAGAGGTAAATCAGCTTCTTTGTTAGATCTACATATTTGACCTTGTTCCCCACACCATATTAACCCCTGGTCAGTTCTGTCATGTGGCCTAAATTTACAGATTAAGGTTGGGAAAATCTGTCTGGAGTTGGGTCACAAGTTGTAACAGACAACTTCAGAGAGATAAGTTATTCCTGTGTGACAGGAGTTTTTTCATAAACCAAAGGAAGAAGTGACAGTCATGAGTATGTTTTTACTTGCGGTCTCAGTTTTCTGTTTGTTTTGCTGTCTCTGATTCCTTTTCTTTTTTTTTCTCAGTTCTCCTTGAGTGCAGTATTTGTGGGGATGTGAAAAGCCATGGCCATTAAGGCCTCCATTGTTCCAGAGCAGAGTAGCAGAGAGAAGACACACATTGTGATTCACATAAACTTTCAATTGTTCTGTCTGGGGTCAAACGGCGAGGTCCCTTTTGTTTGAACTTCCTTGCAGCGGTATAGAAGAGACAAAAAAAGAGGTTGTTAGCCTAGCTCCAGAAACTGCATGTGGTTTTTCAGTGTCAAAGGTCTTCTGAGAGCTTAGCAGTTCATTTCAGAACATGTCAATTAGTGCAAGATAGGTTAAGTAATGTTGGTTTAAAATTGAAGCCAGTTATCAAGTGAAAAGAACAACATCTCTGCCACTGTTAAATTGCACAATGGTGAATATTTGATGTCTACACAGATGCATACACTCACATTCTGTCCTGGATTCATATGACCTCAGACATTTCTTGTTAATATTCAAGCCAACTGCCTGAAAACCTCAGATAAACCACAGTGTTCCAGGGAGCTTAATTTGGGTAGCATTTACTAAAAGTTTTATAACTTTAAAAAGCATGCATAATAAGCAGATTCTATAGATACTTAAACCATAAAATCATTGTAAACATTATTGTATCAGCTGCACAACTCACTCATATGTCTGTCAATGGATGTTTCTTCTAGGTGGTTTGTTTGAAGAGAGATTGTGGTTGGGAACTCTTCCCAGTAGTGGACAGATGTGCTGAAATCCTAGAAATAAGCATAACTCCAGGCTGTGCAACTTCTGTAGGCTAATGCTGTGGTTCAAGTCTAGTGTGTGTTTGTATGAGGTCAGGTAATTCTTGACCAGTAGTAACAATGCCAGAGCCTCCACATTGTCATAGTTGCTGCTTTAATGCGACCATGCAAGTAGTAGCAGACAAACAGTGGGGCTACAGGTCAGACACCCGTCAACAATAAGAGTAAGGTTGATTTGCACATTAAAATCTTACTTATTCCCCTTGCAACAAGGCTGTATGTAGAATTTACTGTGGTTTAGTGTAAGTATTCAGAGTTCAGTCTCTCTTGCAGCTGCAGAGTAAGCAAGTAAGAGAGATGAATGGTCTTAGACTGTAGGTGTGTGACGTCCAAGCCGCTGTGTCTGGGTTGGCTGCCAAGTCTCATTGCCTGGGCGGCTTGTTACGATGCAGTACCCAGGACCATCCCTGATGAATTTAGCTGGAGCCAAGTTTATTTTTAGCCAACCAAGGTTATGTAACGAGTACCTGTCATGTGATCTGTACACAGAGAGGCGAGAAGAAGAAGGCCTCAGAAAGGAAGGGATGGAGGGAGACATGAGAGTCTTCTTGGTGCCTCAAAGAAAAGCAAACCTGACTGAACTCCTTTCCAACTTGATAAATGCATTCATGTGTTAACACAGAGGAATTAAATTACTGTAACTATAACAAAGTCATGCAGCCTTTCCCCTACATGCTGGTCAGGTCTTGGCAATGAGCTGGTGCCTGGTGAGCTCATGATAATGCTTTGCTGACCTACAATGATTGATGGGGATTTTAAACTGTTGTGTAAAAACCTACACACACACACACAGGTCTTGTTACAAGTTTGATTATATCATTGCAGAACTGTTGGGTTCATGACTGAAACCGCTAAGGTATCTTTGTCTTGGTTGCACATGGAATCCATCAATAAAACATTTGTAGATGATATATACTGAAGGTCAGCTTAAATTCCTTCACTTGGCATTTAACTTGGTCTATTTACCTCTTCTTCATGAAGAATTATAATGGCGTAAACATGTTTTGTGAAAAAAGAAGCATGAGGACTGAATAACAAACCCTGTCCACCCCATTTCATGGCATTGAACTGATAACTGTTCTACAAATTTCCGAAGCACATTTATAAATGAATACATATGAAAGTAGGCCTTGCTGAAAAGAGAGTGCATGCTCATCATACTTTTGCTGCAACTACAAAATTGTGCATTCATATTGATGTCAGAGTTCTTTTGAATATACAAAGAAGATAAATTGGAGTGAAGAGATTTATAGGTACATTTTCATATAATGTTTTCACATATTTTTCCTCAAATGCTTTAAGACATGTTGAAATGTAGTGTACAGTTGTAGAGGAGTGATATGTCTTACCCTTGAGTAACTGAATTAGCTTCTTGATGAAATGGTGAAAAGAGAAAAATACTCCTCATTTACTTGTAATAGTTGGCTACATCATTAATATTGATTGGAAAAGCTCACACCCCTCTCCCAAATGTGACCCCCCTCATCCTCAGGTACCCTGGAGCCTCATCTGTCTGCCCTGCTGTGGATGGCCATGCTGGTTTCACTAGCCATTGTCATCATCTTGCCTCAGCCTCACGGCATCCGGGCACTCATTGCCTCCACCATCCTGCGCCTGATCTTCTCTGTAGGCCTGGAGCCCACATTGCTGCTGCTTGGGGGTTTCAACGTAAGTGTGAATCAGTGTGTTCAGATAGGCGATGACCATTTGTACACAAATTCTCTGCCATGTCAGAGCCAGATATGCTTTAATACCCAGTAGATGTTTGACTGGAATTTATCTTGGAACGAGGCACAGTCACATGCCACACATTAACTAAACATAAAACTTATTGATACAAGACTAATATGTACACAGTGCAGGAACACAGCAGCTCCCAGTAGTGTAGAGCAACATCAAGTATTCACATTCAAGATTTCACATTCAAGTAGACATGCGGGCACACTAGTTTAACAGTTGATGTGGTATTATATAATATAAATGTCACTCATAACAGAGATTTCCCACCACTTTGGCGGTCAACCTCATCCATTTTATTTTTAGTTGTCTGAACAAAGAGCATTTGAAAATCTCATCCAAAGACAACAACAGTACTACTACTGTGTAATCCTTCCTTTCTCCCTTTAAAAATGCTATACATTATCATGATCAGGCTGCTGTCTCTACATGTTGTCTCTGTTGTGTCTATTGTTCTTAAGTTATGTAATAAAGTCATCTTCCTGATGAGCTTCGTTGGGAACCGTGGAACATTCACACGTGGCTACAAAGCCATGATCATGGATGTGGAGTTCCTGTACCACCTGCTCTACCTGATTATCTGCTCCCTGGGGGTCTTCGTCCACGTCTTCTTTTACAGCCTGCTAGTGCGTGAGCACACACAATACATCCAATCTAATCACCAAATCACCAAATAAATATAGACACCCAAGGCACTGGTATATTAACAATAATGTCCAACTTGTCCTGAATAGAAATGACAGCATAGTGTACCATTTTTTACATTTTTAATTTGTACTGTAACACAGAGAAACATAAGATAAAAATGATATTTAGATGCCATTTGATTGGCTATAAAAGTTCAGATATTATCCACTAACCTCATTTAACCATGAGATTTTGGCAAGGAGATTTAAACAAAGGCAATGGTCCAAACAAACAATGTGTCTTATGTACACTGTGGCCTTTATTAGCTGACATGCTCACATCTACACCCACACACTTCTCTGTTTTTCATTCACAAGCTTAACACACACATATTGTACACACATCTTTGTATGTGTCCTCTTTCCAGCTCTTTGATCTGGTTTACCGAGAAGAGACCTTGCTCAACGTAATAAAGAGTGTGACCCGCAATGGCCGCTCCATTGTTCTGACAGCTGTGCTGGCTCTTATCCTCGTCTACCTCTTCTCCATTGTGGGCTATATCTTCTTCAAAGACGATTTCATTTTGGCTGTCGACAGGATACCCAACAAAACACTAGGTACATTGAAGTACATGTTTCTTCTCATTCTCTTACGGGGACCAACATAAATTACTTGCCCTCCCTGACCCAGACAGCCAAGAGACCGATACATGGAATGTTTTTCTGCAGCATAAACACTCACATTGGATGTTTGTGAAAATATACTGAATGTAGTCAAAGTGCATCTAAGAAATACAAAAGGAAGACTAGTTATAATGCTATGTGTACAGTTTAATTCACATGCCTTTACTTCTACAATTATGATTGCCTTGATTTAGCATTACCTTCAGTCTGTGCATAATATAAAGGATGTCATCATTAATATGCAATGTGAAAAAATAATTGCCAACATGCCTTGTTTCCAGACCATGGAGCCAGTATGGTAGGAGAGTTCTTCTCTGGTGGAGTGTGTCAGAAAGAAAATGGGGAGAACTGTTCAGCAGAAGCTGTGATGGATGGTAAGTAGACAAAAGTGAAAGCTAACTATGTAAGCTAAGTGCGTGTGACTGGGCTGGAGGTTGAGTGTCAGGGTCGAAGGGTTCTTTCAAGTTTGAAGCCACGTGTTTGTGCATGCATGTCTCTCAAGAGATTCCCATGTGTTTGTGTGTAACTGCGTACTTGTGTCTGTCTGTCTATGTGCGTACTTGTATGTGTGAGTATGTAAAGGTCTTTATGTCCTCGCAGATGACTCAGCCAGAGAATATTCGTCCTACTGAGCTGTAAATCTGTGCGGCCGGGTGGTCATGGGATTAAACCTGGCTGGGCCAACTGAGGGCTTTTAGGGAGCATGGTGAAACACTGGGGGTTTAGACTCCTTGTTTGTCTCATGGGACCAAGCCTAAGATGTGATGTAGGGGCCCAGGGTTGAAAGGTCAGGGATTAATTACCATCAGGTACAAGTAGGTCGATGGGTCCACTCAGCAATGGCACAGAGGGCTTCTCACCACAAACAGCGAGTTCTTGCAAACCTACTGACCTTGATGTGAAAAGCCTCCAATCAAAGATGAACACATGCACCACCTTAAAATTGATTAACCAACCATGTCGAATCCTCGAACTGCCTGTGTCCTGACCTCGTCTAGGCTTCGCTATCCATCACCACCAAGCTGGCTAATTATTGGTAGTCTGGTGACTTGTTTTTGTGTGAATAGCTTGAAAAAATTCCCAGTATCGTAATGCCCTCAGAGACCCCTGATGGGACTGGTTCAGTAAACCAATAATAGAATGTGTTTTTAACAATGAAATCATATGCATATTGTGTCAGTAGTGGAATATATTGAAATTCTTCTATTTTTAGTGTAACTGTTTCCTCAGTGACTTCCTCTTTTTTATGGGTATATGTTTAAAAGCAATATGTGGGCAGGTAACAGCAATGTAGCTGACTTCAGCCTATACAGGAAATGAATGCCTGACAGTCTTCATGTTTCTATAGCTTCCCTTGCCATCCAACCATCAGCAGTGGTGATAGAGGACAAAGAGCGGACATGTGACTCCCTGCTGATGTGCATTGTCACTGTATTGAGTCACGGCCTAAGAAGCGGAGGAGGTGTTGGGGACGTCCTGCGGAAGCCTTCCAAGGAGGTACAATAAACAGGAACACAACAAGAAGGACAAAAATCCCATCCAAGCGAAGTTTAGACTGAGAGTGTATTAAAACAGTATCGTTAAATGTACAGAATAATCCTTTTTTTCTCCTTTTGGCTTTAAAACTGCAGCCTAAACATAGACATCTTCCTCAACTCTTACACTGATACCAACAAAATGCAATACACATCACGCATGCTTGCACAATCGCCCTACCACACACACAAAGATTGAATTAAGTTCAAATTAAATTAAAGTAAACTGGTATGAAATCTTAAAAGGGTATTTTTTGTTTTAATGAGGCCATGAGAGAATCACCATGATATGTATTTAATTTTCTCTAACTTCAAAAAGTACATACTGGCCTTCTAGCAGAGCATATCTTTTAAACACAAAGAGTTTGCATGTAGGACTTTCATAACCCCAAACATGCCAGAAAAGGCATTAATGGTACTTATCCAGGATGAAGACAAGCTTGTGCACAACCACAACATGTGTTAGATCTGCAGCTTGACCCATAGAATGAGGGCATGACTCATACATACTTGTACACCTCAGTTAGCTTAACATTTATGTGAATTCTCATGTACTGTTTTCAGTTATGCCACATTTTGTTTTACATACAAAAGTGACACATGTACAGCTGGATGGTGCACTGTATGCAAAGAAGGAATTATGAGTCAGTCCCATGTGCTACCCCAGTAACAGCTGAAAAAATAGATATAAACGGGGTCCGCATTTTCATAAGCATAGCCTTTTTCCACCTCAAGGTAAATTTGATCTTTTCAAGTTTTAAACAAAACTTTAACATGTGATATATTTTAGCAATGAAACTTGACATCTTACTGCTTAAATGTTAGATTTTAAATTTTAGAATTTATTTTAATTATATTTTAAGATTCTGTTTTAAGTTTTCAAAATTACTCAACAAATCACTGTCTGTATGCACATATGTATGTTGAGTTTATAAGCTAAAATCTTGGATAAATATTACTTATAAATAAATAAAACTATTAATATACCTAATTTAGTGGATGCCCCATCTAAAATCAGAATCTGTTTTTCATATAATTCCAGTTTTTAATAAAATGCTTTCTAGTTTATCCTTCTTGTAAGCATATCTGCAAATGACTTAGATACATTTTACACATAGCTCCAAATAAGAAAATAAATACTATAATGGTTCATAGTCAAATAAGAGGTTTGAGACCATTTCAGAAAGCAGACTTGTGTGAGTAATGGGGTTTAACAAGATGAAGATTCAAGCTCTGTGACCTACTGTACATTGATCTTGTAACCTGGGCTTATACTGACATTATAGTGTGACAGCAGCTCAGATTGTTATTACTCACATGTTTTCTTCCTTCTTGTCTTCAACAGGAGCCCCTTTTTGCAGCCAGAGTGATCTATGACCTACTCTTCTTCTTCATGGTTATTATCATTGTACTCAACCTCATTTTTGGTGTCATCATCGATACATTTGCTGACCTGAGGAGTGAGAAGCAGAAGAAAGAGGAAATCCTGAAGACAACATGTTTTATTTGCGGTGAGGAATCAAACAAATACAAACAAATTTAATATTGTTCCGTGAGGTGATATTGCAAATCAAGTTTAAGTTTCATTTTTACAGACAGCTGGATTGGTTTCTTGGTCACATTGTTCATGACAAGAGCTATTCTGCCTACTCTGCACTTAAAACTTGTCAACATTATGGGAATGTGACTCATGACCTTTGACACTTATTTTCCTGTCTTTTTCCCATCATTGTTGTATATTAGACTTCCTTCTTAGAAATCAATAAAACGGAAATGTCTTGCAGTTACATTCATGTCAAAGCTGCAAGCAATACTTGATGCTGTGCCATATGGTATTAGTTGCACATTATAATCAGCAGGTGTGAATGCTGATGTTTGCAGATGGTGACGGAAATCGAGTGAAATTAAGCGAAGGGTCTGGTCTTAACCCGCTCTTGTATAAGCGTAAGGCTGCTGTGTTGCAGCTTCGCATCATGGCTCGTTGCAAAATGGGGGCTGTTTTTCTGGGTAGTACAACCAACGAAACGCCTCCTCTTCCCAGAATGAATAGTTAGTCATGGCAGGTGCTGCTGTGGAGGAGGAGTGTTTCTTCCTGTTGCCATATGGGTCTTGACCATGTCAGACTGTACACTCACTCAGGCCTCTTCCATCACTAAACAATCAGTTATTGCTGTTGCATCTGAACAGTTGTTGGTCAGTTGTGGTCATTCTTATTGCTTAATGTTTTGTAGTTCTATAAAGGGTTATTCCTCTTTTGCAAAAGCATGCAATATAAGAAGGTATATGAATGGCAGGTCATAATGTGGTGTAACAAACAATACATGTTTATTTTTGGTAAATCTCAACTCATTTGTCTGCCCATTACCTCGTGACCCCATTTCCTCTTGCTTTTTTCCATCAGTCATCTTCATTTAGGTCACAAGAACAATTGTCATGTTTCCACACAAACTGTATTTCTTCACTCTTCCAAAGAAATGTATGTGTGTGTGTGTGTGTGTGTCTGTGTGTGTGTGTCTGTGTGTGTGTGTGTGTGTGTGTGTCTGTGTGTGTGTGTCTGTGTGTGTCTGTGTGTGTGTGTGTGTGTGTGTGTGTGTGTCTGTGTTCTTCTATGTGTGGGGTTGTATCTTTTCATTCGCAGGTTTGGAGAGAGACAAGTTTGACAATAAGACAGTTACCTTTGAAGAACACATCAAAGTTGAGCACAACATGTGGCACTACCTGTTCTTCATCGTCCTTGTGAAGGTCAAGGATTCAACAGAATACACTGGTCCAGAGAGCTATGTGGCCGAAATGATCAGGGTAAGAATGTTGTCATGCACAGGCATATAGCTTTTTAATTGTTCAAACTTCCTTCATACAATGAAAGCCTTCAAATCTACACTGCAGAGTGTAGATTTGAGTCTATTATAGGTATACTGAGTGTGTGTGTATATACATATGTATATTCTAGCTCTCAAAATATAGCTCTGCCCACCTTGTTTGCTACTACAGGTAACAATTCATGTGTGCCTCAAAGACTACACAAGCAGAAGCACTGTGCAGTGCTGTATCAGTTACTGTTGTGGTCTTTATTGAGGTTAACCTTCAATCCTGAACAACATGGGAGGAGTTTTTTTGACTTCGGCAATCAGGTTCTTATGGTTTGCACAGGGTTGATTACTGCAGCCTTTTTATTTCTCTGCTCCGGTGTTAGGCAGGGGTTTTTTTCTTGTTTTGTTTTTACCTCATCTGCCCCAGAGTACTGCAGAGGACTGCATTATGTAATCCCTGCCTCCATGACCTTGAATTCTTCCAAAGTATTATCACATCAGTCAGCTTTGTGAATGGAGAATTAACATTCAAACAGAGTCTGTCTTTGGCATAAAATGTGTTAATCCCCCGAAGCAGACATTCCTTGCTTTAATCAGTAAAAACACACACACACACACACACACACACAAAATCAAACACACACAGGTCTCACCCTGCACATCGCCTAATGATCGCACTTAGGCAGACCAGGGCATAGCCTTGTGATTTTAGTATTTTTTGCAGCAGTGTGAGGATATTTTATACTTTCATGAGTTTCTTTTTTAGTAAGTGTTTTTAAATGTTGAATTGAAAAACATTACTTCCAACAAAGTGATTGAAACTGATTTTTTTTTTTTTAAAACAAAAAAAGCAAATCAAAAACTGATGCGAGTATATGATACTAGTTATATTATCATAAAAAAGTTCAAATCAGAACTATTAAGTATTTGTTTATTTGGCATTAAAAACTCGAAACAAGGGATCACATCAGATACATACGTCAATACAGTGCTCTTTTCATATCACAACTCATTCGACCAAACAACATCTGGAAATTTGTTCAAATAAATAAAAACCAAAGAAGATAATTGGTTGATTGATTTGTTTATTGCATCATACTTGTAGCCTGTGAGCAATTACGAAGCAGTTTAAACTGCTAAAGGAAAGCCCCTTCTTCTGAAGTGGTTGCTTCCCTGACGCACTTGCGCTTCTGTCAGTTTCTGACACAGTTTCTCATTAGATGCCACTGAGCCCACTCCGTTGCCCTTTGCCTTGATCGGCTACATTCAGTCTTGTGAGGAACCACCTGATTTCGGATTAACCCCCATCCTCTCTCCTATTAACCTTGCACCCTGCAGAGCCTAAATGAGTTTGTCAAGGGTGCATTCTGACCAGCAGGTTTTAGAGGCAGGCAGAGCAGTGAATGCACACATGGTGTGGAAGACCCCACTGACCCGTCAGCTGACCCAGTCATCCTTAACATTAGCTCTCAGATTCACATGCAAGTGTTTGATGCAGGGCCTCCGTGTCCTGTTGTTTAAGTGATCTGCAAAGATTGCAGTGTTCACAGAGCTTCCCTCCTCTTAACGTATTTACTACTTCATCCGTGAAGATTATGTCTCGGATTTTTATTCATGTCATGTTACATGCAAGGGCTATATTTTTTCAGCACCCTTTTTTTGTTTTGTTATTGTTGTTATTATTAGTATTATTATTATTATCATTATTATTATTAATTATATTCAAAAACACAGCAATCATGCATGAATACGCTTTGAAATGCGTAAATAATTTAATTTAAGATTAATTATTTTTGCAAGCTTAATGCTCTGTATTCAGCACCTGTCTTACTGTCTTATCATCTTGCTATCTATCAAGACGCATATTGCAAACACAAATTTCTAATGCAGTTTAGAAGTAGCCATACTCTTAGTGTTTGTATGCCATATTCTTTCCCCATCATAAGTGACACAAACTTTACTCAGTGTGTTATATGCTGTGGTTTTATTTCACTTGTTGTATTTTATTTATTGAATTTAAATGTAGTTAAATGTTATTTGACCCAGACTATATGTAACATTGTGTTGAGCAGTACAGACATGTATAAAGGTTCACAAAGCATAATGAAACTCAAACAAATTGTAAGACAATGCAAAAATAATTTGGGGAGAGTAATTTTCTCCCCATATTATGACAACATTATGTCTAACTGAATTACTGATGATATACCTCTATCAATGTGCACTAATGCTTTTACTAAATCTTGCTGCTGTATTTTATGCAGTTTAATTCTGATTGATCCTACAGTATTTCCTAATTATTTGCACCAGAGACAACATCTGGAAGTTCTGTTTCTTAAATCTGTACTGTCTCTCTCCCACTGTGTTTCAATTTATTTGATGCTGATGGAAGAAGCATCAGGACAGAAGGGGGTGTAGAAGTCAGACTACTCTGACAATGACTGGGACTGACGTCAATGGTGGAGGGCTCTGAGTGACTTGTCACGTCTAAGGTGTAAAAAGATGACGCATGGTTCACACTCATTGCTCTAATTCTTATTGCGTCCAATACTACAAGACAGCAGTAGCCCTATGAGCTGATTTGAAACATTCGTCACCACAAACACTCAAAATCCACAAATGAGTATAGTAAAATACGCCTAAACAATATCTGCCTGTTTCTGTTCACATGTGTAAAGATTTTTTTCATCATTTATTTGCATATTTATTGACTGAGTGGGCTGCCAGCTTGTCAGGTGGCTTGTGGCATGATTGTGACGTTTTCTGTTGCTGTTTTAACCACAGCGCATCCTGTTTCTCTGTCATGGCCCGTGCGGTTTTAATAATGAAAAATGTACTTCCGTCATTTCCATTGAACCAGCATGATGTGAAGTCTTAAGTCGTGGCTGCACTTCTCAGTTTACTGGAAGTGCTTTCATTTGTAAACACTGGGGATGGAAAGAAGGCAGGGCTGTTGATGACGGAGTCGTCAAACAAACACACGTGTGACTTTGGCTGGCAGGCAGAATCCAAAACGGGGAAATGACCTCCGTCATGTTTTTTACATGATACAGATGTGTGGGAGACAAAAGACTGAAATTAGTTATTCAAATGTTATATTTCTCACTATTTAACCTCTGACATACTTGTCAGACAAATAGAAAGAACGGAAACTACATATTTCCCATATTACATATAACTGATGTTGCAACATGTGTTTGTTAAAATATATAATATATAATATATAAAGTATATTTAGAAAAGCCGGGACTGTGTTCAGACATAGTAAGTGTATTTGTGTTGGCAGGGAGGGGGCAAGTAAACTAGGTAAACACAGCCTCTGTCTTTTTGCATTCAGGAAGTGGAACTTGCACAGCAGTTCTCACCTCCTTTCAGAATGAGTATGTGCTGCTCATTATCTTAGTGTTGTGTGATTCCCCTCAGGCTGCCGTCTGACCCAGGACTGGTTTGTGGTTTGGACGGCCACCTCACTCGCCCCTATGTCTCCAAATCAACCACTGAAACCAAGGGACTTTTCCAGCCTAGTTCCTCAGCACTGCACTCTTTCTACCCAGTGACCTTAGTGGCTGTGCAGCATCCTCTGTCTCATTCATGCTGCATTAGGACTGATGCTTATCTAATTAAGGGCACATGACAATGACATGGGTGTGTGGGATGTGTGTTTATGTTGTGAAGAATTAAACATGGATGCGTTCACATGACTTTGGCTAATTTGGAAGCAGGTTCAGACAGCGCACAATAACAATGGCATGTGGTGGTCAAGTGCCGGAGGAGATAGAAGCATGAAAGAATGTAGCCGAGTGGCCTCGTTCGAACACAACAACCCCTGAGGTGGCTGCTGGATTTCATGTCACAGTGACTTTTGCATATGTAATAAAGTAAAGTGCATTATAGTCACAATAAATACTACTAACATAACTTAAAATACTACTGTACTACTATATATTAATTATATTAATCAGTTAAACTTTTATTTTCCAGTATTTTTATTAAATGCTACCATTTTTAAGTTACAACATTCTGCCCTGGTTGATTTGGTGACATCTGCAGTGATTCGTGGTATCAGCAAATGTGGTTTAACACTTATGGTCCATGACTCCTGGCAGCAGCAAACACGTTTTGAGCAGCAATTTTCTGCTGAAATACATCAGAAAGGCAACTATGTATCTGTTTACAGTGCAGCCAAATAAACTCACATTGTTTAAATGAAGAAGTCAGTCAATTTCTACTGTGATCTTGATTTCATGCTGCACACAGGGTTGTTTTCTTTTGTTTGTTTGTTTGTTTGTTTGTTTGTTGTTTTTTTTTTTTTTTTTACCAAATTAACGCATTTAATATGAACTAGCATTCAATAAAGAGTTGAGTTTGCAACAGCAGTAACTTAATACAGTCCTAGTACATCTGTAGAGAGTGAACAGTAAACAGTGAGGCTGATAATAATCAGATCAAATTAAAAGCAGTAAGGCTGTATTACATGCATGCATTGTTTCCTGTGAACCCGTCGAGTGTGTGAAGGCAATTTGAATTGAGCTAAGGAACGGCCGACCCTGCCACTAACAATGAAAACTACTATAAAGAGACGAAATTACTGAATGTAAATACATGGAATGGCTGTTGTTAAAAAAATGTTGACCATATATAGTTTAAAAAACAAGGTTGATCTTTTTTTGGAAATTGTAAGGATTCTTAACTGAATTTTTTATTTTTTGTTTTTGCTTCATTATTTTGTTTGACATGTAATAGTAATAATAATAAGAAGAAGAAGAATCAGACCTTTTTGAATAATCCCACTCCTCCCACTAGGTGAAAACCCTTGTCTGTTTATAACCAGAATTGCTAGCCCATCAGTTTATGCCATCAGCCACATTTTAACCGTTTGTGACCACAGTATACCAAACTTCAACACCCCAGCCTTCAATCAGATATGTCAAATTGTGAGGTCAAACTTTGAAACAATGCATTAAACAATCTGTTCTAAAATTTAAAAAAAAAGGCCGTTTCACTGACATATGTGCATGAAAAGCATTCACTGGCAATTAATAGCTCCTTTACATTCTGACTTTGCAGCAGTTACTTCAGAGCTATGAAAGAAATGATCAAATCTACATGTTAAAACTTGGTGTTTCTCGTTTGCCGCAAACACTACCTAAAGTTCTCCTTCATACAGGAGATACTGTGCAACATCTTCTCAGGACAAGTCGCTGCTACAACTGATATCTTAAAAAAATAGTCAAATTCTAACCCTCCACCCCACACCTCAAAAACCTTATCTGACACCCAACTGCAGCGGGTCAGCAGTTCCAGCTGCTGTGGTTAGTTAAACAGCTTATTACAGCTCTTGTCTGTGGCTCGCAGGAGAACTCAAGAGTCGTGTGTTTATCTCAGCGCTGCATGTGAGGTGATGCATGTACAGTCAAATGAGGAAGTTTGTTTCTCCATCTTAGCTTACAGATTTTTGTACTTTTTCCAGTTTTGTCATATGTATATTAATGCTAGACGTGACAGAGAGACATCACTTACAAGTGAACCGCCTGTTGTAAGTGATTTCAAGAATGCCCTCATATCCCATGTGATTCTAATATGGAAAGTCCCTCATGATTAGTTTGATTCCGCTTTTAGAGTAGGCTTTAAATCACTGCACACAGTCAAAGAGACAAAATGGGGTTCTGGAGAAAAACACAAATCAAATAGGGCTTGCAGTTGTAAACACTTGAAGGTGTTTGTGTTTATAATGTCTGAGGCTTTTTCCACTGCATCTAAAGATAATGATTAGATCAGCTTATAGGAGGAATTAAATTTAAATAGAAAAATATTAATTTCCTAGAAAATTGCAGAGCTTACAGCATATTTTAGGAAGTGCTGTAAAGGATGTAATAAATCAATTTGATTATGTTTTGATATACTGGCCTTAACTGCCCAGTTTTCTGTTTACCAGGAACACAACTTGGACTGGTTCCCACGGATGCGAGCCATGTCCTTGGTCAGCAGTGATGCAGATGGGGAGCAGAATGAAATCAGAAGCCTGCAGGAAAAACTGGAGTCAACCATGAAACTGGTGTCCAACCTCTCAGGCCAGCTGACCGAGCTCAAAGAACAGGTGACACTGACAGAGCTAAAGACCAGCTTTGATGTCTCTGACTTTATCATGGGAAAAAACATGAAGAGTGAGAGACGAGTTTCTCTAAACATGTGGACAGCAGACGTAGCTTGGGGTTTGTTGTTTGCCGTTCATTGCCCTTTAGATGCAGAGCTTACTAAATGCAAAAGGAGATGAGTCATAGTTTACAACACAGCTCATTTGGCCCAAGCAACATCTTTAGTACCAATTGATTTTATTATTGCCCTGTTAGCTAAAATCGGACTTTTTATTTGGTTATCAATTGATTGATTGATTGATTGATTTACTGGATAAAGCCTTTCACAATATAGGTTATAAAGCTCATAAAATGATTCTGCAAGAGAATCATTTAAAAGACTATTTTTGCAGTAAGTAAAATCTCTGACTTCAATGCTACCAAGTTGCGTAAGTTACACACTCTGCTGATTGTGTAAAGACAATCGTATGCACTAAAATTGCACAATTTCTGCAATCCAGTGCTTCTAGTAAACAGAATTGTAAAAATGTCTTTACCCTTGAAATGAGAACTATCTGTGAGGAAGTGAATGTTACCGAGACATTTTGACCCAGACAGGGGGAAATGATTATTGTGCTGCTGAAAGCACAGTGAGGGTAGTGTAGCATCAGTCACATTTCACTTTAGATTCACTGTTTGTAAGGCCTGTATTTTAATAGCTACAGACTACCTATTCTAATAAGAAAATTACTTCAGAGTACGATTGCACTGACGTCTAGCTTCTAAACTGTCAGTTCATGAATTTATATTGTCTCCTTTCTCAGAACGGATTTTGCCTTGTGGTGTTTATTCCCAGTAGAGCACAAACGGGGAAAATGTGCTACAAAAGCGTTCTCTGTATTCTGTCATTCCAAAGAAAATTGGCTTAATTAGAAAATTATCTCGTAAAAAAGGCCAATATTTTACTGCTAACTGAGTTTAAACTATCCACTGATGTGTTTTAATGATATTTTTCTCAAACACGTCCTTCTACAGAGAATTATTTCTCCTGGAACACTCATTACAAGACCACTGTCTTCTCACTTTTGATATTGTTTTGTTTCAGTGTTGAGGTGCATATAGCTACCGTATGTTAATTCATGTAACTCTTAGAAGAAAAACTACTCTTGTTCCTGTCGATATAAAGGTTAACATCTGTGTTATGACTAATGTGTGTTGCTTGATCTCCAAAATTTCTTTTGACTGGGTTTCAGTATTAGTTGTTTGTATTCGGCTGCTTTCGTCAGAAGACACAGCGTTGTGGATGACAAGACTGGCAGGATTTCAAAAGAATCTGTTTCAGTTCAGCGCCGTGCAGAGTCTGTGCAGCATTTGGTGGCTTCTGTAAAGCAGCATGAAAGAATGAATTGATCTAAACAGACCAGAGAGGATGCCCGCGTATTCAGCAGATGAGGACACCGATGCCAACAGAGGTACAGGCGAATGATTTCTTTTTTTAAAATCTGTCTTCTCTGTTGTCTTCAGATGACAGAACAGAGGAAGCAGAAGCAGCGAATTGGCCTGTTGGGACATCCTCAGCACATGAACGTTAACCCCCAGCAGCCTGCATAAGGTCAACTAGCACAGCCCTGAAGCAGCTCAGCGTCGGCTTTGTGTGTGGATGGAGCGCACAGTCCTTACGCAGAGGTTGCACATGATGTATACTGCACTGAGTGTGAGTGTCACTTGTAACTGTAGGGAAACACTGTAACATAGGTAGTCATAAGACAATCTCTCCCCCACGCACGTGTTGCTCTGAACGGTAGCACTCACCCACCATGTTCTGTTCAGTCCAGTTGGAATTGGTGCCAAATGTTTTCTATGTAGAAATAAATTGGGGTTTTTCAATACATGGCCTTTACTGGTTGAATTTGAAAACAGGACAAAGCTGACTGGACAGGAGGAATTAGTCCCATCATTTGTTGTTCATTTTGTATTTTATTTTAATGTTTTCTATTTATATCTCTGGCATAACGAGCAGTATTTAATGTCTTTTTTTTTTTTGTATGTTGTGCAATATATAAACTTAAATATGCAACCTCATTGGTGTGTGGATTTAAGTTCCATAAATCATGTCTTATTTGAAAGCGTGGGACAATGTTTTTGTTTGTAGTTAATTGTCACTGGATAAAATAGGGAGTTGTTGGTTGTCTTTACTTACGCAAATATAGAGATAATATTTAATAAGCTGGCCTTCTCAATTTTTCTTTTTTTGTTTTATTTCTTGAAAATGTGCATATTTCTTGAGTGTCAGATACACTCAATAGAGATAGTATATTGTGTGAGAGCAATATATACAGATAGTTTCTTTCACCTGTGTAAATCCAACTGTGTCATTCTCAGTGATAACTTATTTTATGATGAATTTTCTTTCTTATTTAATTGGGGTCTAAAAAGAGATTTAGAATGTTTGACTTGTCAGTCAAATATACTGTATAACTACTTCAGTGTCACTCATGCTATTACAGTTTGCTCAGGAGTTGTGTTACTTTTACTGGAATAAATGTAATTAGCATCATTTCTCCTTTTCTGCAGCAAACTTGTTCCATTCGTGCCTGTTTTGTGTCTCATTTAAAGTCTGATACACGTTTGCTGCTTGTGCAGAGTCACTAACTTTTATGTTCATGTTCACAAAAAAAAGGTTTTAGAAAATCTTCATGCTACTGTTAGAATTATCTTTTTTTATTACTATGTGTATATAAAGTTTGTTGCTTACCTTTGCTTTTGTATAGAAAAATGGGATGGAGAAAAAAACTGTTTCTCACAATGAATGTTAAGATTAATTCAAATCTAAGCACTGTCAATTTGTATATTAAAGTAGAATTATTTATTAAAATTGATGTAATTATCCTTTACTTCGTGTACTCTCTGTTCATTGTTAAAGTGATAGAGGATTATTATATAAGATAATGATGAATTATCTCTTTAAAGTAATCCATTAGTGTGCTTTGTTGTTAAAAATGTGAAACAATCTGTTTGCTTCAAAGTGTATTCTTACACCATCGCACACTATCACACACTCAGCGCTCCGTGTATCTAAGATGACTCATTGCTGTTCAGTAGCTATATAAGCTGATAAAATTAAATAAAAAGCTTTACCTGCCATATAAATATCACTGAATATCACAATCAGACATATACAGTTTTACACTTCAGTAATTAAACTTGGCCACGTGCTGAATTCATCTTTTGGCTTTCAGAGACACTATCAGTCAACTGGATACATGTCTGAGAACAGTTGATGTCTGCAGTGAGAGTGGAATGTGTGTAATTAGGTAAATTTAAAATTGCATATATCCTGATTACTCAGGGGCTTTCCTGAAAGATTCTCTGCATACCAAGCTCTTTATCAAGCTCTAGATAAGCTGATGCTGATATGTCTTTGTCTCATACAGTGTATATACAGTAGCAAAATGACTCTGTTAGCTTTTAGTCTCAAACGTGTGCTTATGCTTGATGTGAAAATATCGTCTGATTGTCTTTTTAACTGAGAAATTTCTGCCAGATTTCCACAGAGATAAACTGCTTATCAGTTTATTACTAGAGATCAGTTCATATATGATTTCCTAGAAAAAAAAATGTTTTCTCCATCAGTTAACTTTTTTTATTTAGTGTGTTGAACAATGAGCCATCTGTGTATCCTGTGTATAAGTGGTCTGTTCTCAGGTCACTCTTGCAAACAAGATTTTGATCTCAATGACATTTCCTGAATAAATAAAGCTTATCTAACTAATTAACTTACATTTAAAGATCATTGCAATGTAAAACATCTAGTCTTAGACAGTGAATCAAATAAATTCAAGTCATTAGATGGGTCGCCTACCATAAAGTAGACTCCTGTCTGCTATAGTGCTCCTCCCAAACACTTACTGCAGCTCTAAAGGTGGGATGCACAGTGAGAGGATGGCGTTCCAGTTAAGGACTCATGAGTTGGGCTTCAGCAGGGTTAACGAGGGACAAACACTGTTAATTAGGCCTAATGTTATAAGGACAAAGACAGAATTCAGGAGAGCTAACAGTGTTGCCATTTGTAACTGATAGGAGTTGATAAAATGAATGCCGTGCTATATAACACTTCCCAATGACAACATGGATGAATTAAGGCAGTGGTGGAAAGTTACTAAGTACATTTACTGTAATTAAGTACAAATTTGAGTATTTCTTTTTGATGCTACTTTATACTCTGCTGCATTTCAGAGAGAAATATTGTACTTCTTACTCATCTACATTTATTTTTACAGTAAATATTTACCAATAACTTTTCAGGTTAAATGCAAAAAATATGATCCGCTTATAAAATATTATCATCGTCATATTTAACTAGACCTACTCAACAGTATGAAGCAGTTACATTAACTTGAGAAATTAAAAATAATGCTTAAATGAATTAATCAATAATACAAATAATATAATACAACACTGCCATTCTGCATGAGTACTTTTACTCTGGATACTTTTATAGGCTAAATGGCTTGAATGACTTCACTCAATGGGACGAGATCTATGCAGGTCTTGGCCTGATGGACACTAATAGAAATGTTTGGAAAAGTCGTAAATAACACCACCATAGTAATGTTAGCAGTTTGGGTCAAAAGCTTACATTCATATTTAATATTATCCATTATTAAAAGGGCTTACAGTTTAAGCCACAGATCTGAAAAGATAAAATGCGAGAAGCTGCGCAAGACCCCCGCTCACTGACATCACAGTTATACTGTAATCGTGTTGCTGCTTTCTTCGGAACAGCGGAAACAGAAAGTGTGTCAGGGAGACAACGTCATTTTCTTGGAATTCGGACCCCTTTTCCTGTTCCCTCGTTTCCCGTGCTGGCGCTCCGTGTTGCGTGTTGGAGCAATGGATGTATAAAGATGGAGCTGTGTCTATCTTTAGTCTCTGGCTGCTTCTGGTACGTCGGCGGGTGAAACCGACCGACCAGTCGGGCACTCTCGGTTTGTCTGCGTGCGTGACGTCACCGCTAGGGATCTGCTCCTCGGCTTTTCCTCCCCGCCATGAGGAGCTCAACGTGACAGCCCGCCGGGTACAAGACGAAACGCTCCGCTATACAGCGACGCTGTCATCCCGCAGCAGGTGCACGTGCCGCAGCAAACGGTTGCAGTACGAAATGAAACGGCGTCCATTGTGAGCGCGTGACATGCTAGATTACAGCACGCGCGGAGTATTGCCACATGTGCAGCAATGAAATAACGACATTTATTACAAGTCACCATGGCTACTTGTTGCTGGACTCATGTTAAAATTGCTTTTATTATTATTTCACATTTTGCCTCGTGTGTATGAAGCTCATAAAATTCACCCTATGTGGAAAAATATAACCTATGATAATAAAAAATAAAAATGAAAACGTCAAAATGATCATAAGTCCTCAGTGTTTATATACCAGACCAAACTAGTATTCCACTATTAAATGTATTTTTCATATGTATATTATTTTAATTGTTTATCCTTTATGGTTGTGATATTATCTTCATAAAAATAACATCTATAATCGTATGTGCCTTTATTATTAATGTATTATTACAATAGAGAATCAGTGACGCTTGAAGTACTTTGCCTTATAGGCTATCACACGTTTCTCATTGCTGTTAACAATCATATACAGACTTATATGAGATAGAGATGACAAATCATAATAATAGCCTGTCCATATAGCCTATAGCCTAGTCTCATGTCTTTTAAAATGTAGCTAGTGTAATGCGCTAAAAAGTATCTTTTTTCTAAGTGTCGCTTTATGGGCTACAAGTGTTTGCAATGAGCCTATTATTGTTGCACTTTATTATAAAAGCAACAATATTTGCAGTTAAACAAACAATATTTCGCCGCTTCATAACTGTTGACGAGGGAACTGTTGCTCCACTTTCTGTCTTTGTAAACATGGTCGGCTCGCACACTCATGGTGGTACACGGGACTCGGCCCCAGCGCAGGAGTACTACAGCTATGAGTTGTACTCCAGCAGCACGGAGAGGGGAGGAGGTGTGTGTGTGTGTGTGTGTGTGTGTGTGTGTGTGTGTGCGGGCGTGTGTGTGTGTGTGTGTGTGTGTGTGTGGCGCGCGCGCGCGCGGGGAGGGTGAGGAGTTGAAAGCGCGCCGTCCAACACGTGAGGCTCATGTGACGGAGTCGAGTCTGAGAGACGTGCCTGCAGTCACAGGGTTTATTTAACACGTAGTCAAAAACCCACCCAGCTCTCACACATTCAGCCGGGCGTGGAGCCTCCCTATACATACTACCGAGTCCGGACCTCGGAGTGACAACACTGCGCCGTACCTAACTCCAGCTCACAGCGGGATCACACGTACTGGATAACAGGAGATACTTTTTCTTTGTTTTTTTTTTCAATTTTTTTTTGTGTGTGTGAATTTTTCCTCGTTTTAAGGTGCGACTGCAGAGACACATTTGGAACGTTTTGAAGGTTTTTTTGAAGTTATTTATTCGGGTTTTTCAGTTAAGCGACATGGAGAGGATTACCAGTGCGCAACCACCTCCCTGTGTGCCAAAACACCCATCGCTGGATATAGCTGACATGCAAGGGTAAACAAAATATTCTATTCTATACTTTCCTTTTTTATTCTATTCTATCCTATTCTATTCTATTCTATTCTATTTATGAAGCACTCTACTAATTCTTAACCCAAACTAAAGACTAACTAAATTTTTATCTTGTCTTTAAAGAATGGATTTTCCCATCTATATGTACAAACCCAGGAGGGGTATGAAGCGCGGGGATGAGAGCAAGGTAAATTAAAGTTAAAATACAAAATAATTCTGCATTTATAAGTTGAAACTGAGCAGCTCACTGACAGCATTTCAACCTCCCCTTCAGGAGACATATAAGTTGCCACACCGACTGATTGAAAAGAAAAGACGTGACAGAATCAACGAATGCATTGCCCAGCTGAAGGATTTGTTGCCAGAACATCTTAAGCTTACAGTGAGTATTATCTTCTACATATGGCATGTCTGCTGCCAGCCAGGGAATCTGAGACGCCACATGGTTTTGCTGAGCAGTTTGTTTGCTTCAGCCTTTGGATTCATTTTCTAGAGTTTCCAAAAAAAAAAAAAAAAAAAAGTTATGGATTTTAAGAGGAGACAAGAGATGAACAAATATTGATTTTTTTTGCCACCAATTCTGTAATTTTATTATTTTTACTGTCAAAATGGTAACAAGGTTTGAGATTTGAATTTGTTGTTGAGAATTTTGTGTGTGTGCGTCTGAGTGTTCAAGGCTTGTCCTCTGTTCAGCTGCAGAATGTGTTACATAAGAAAGATCAACATGCTTATCGAAGGTCTTCCTGTTTTAGACGCTGGGTCATTTGGAGAAAGCCGTGGTGCTGGAACTCACTCTCAAGCATGTGAAAGCCTTGAGTTCCCTCCTGGAGCAGCAGCAGCAGAAAATTATTGCGCTACAGAAGGACTTGCAAATCAGTAAGTTTAATGCTGTGATGTAATTTGGATGTAAAACACAAACTGTTGTTTTTAATCAAGTATTTTATAAAAGGAACCCTCTGGGATCTGTTGCATGTATCAGAACTGATATAAGGAAAATTGTGCTGTAAAGATTATTTTTTTAACATTGTTGTTCTAATCCATCAGGTGATCATGGTGGTGACAGTGCAGAGACCAACGAGGAGATGTTCCGCTCAGGCTTTCACTTGTGCGCAAAAGAGGTCCTCCACTACCTGGCCAGCCAAGAAAGTAGCAGGGACCTGACTCCTTCCCATGTCATCAGCCACATCCAAAAGGTTGCCGCTGAAGTCCTGCAGCATCAAAACAGTCAACACGCAGAAGAGTCCGTCCTTCAAAGTTCAGAGAAACTGAAGAAACCTGCCGGACAGCCCCCGAAAGCCTCTGAGGGCCCAGCTAAGAACTGCGTTCCCGTCATCCAAAGGACTTATCCCCATGGCATGGGGGAGCAGAGCGGCAGTGATACAGACACTGACAGCGGGTATGGGGGAGAACATGACAAGCGCGACCCCAAAGCTCAGTGGTCAGAAAGCCACGCAAGGGAGGGGGAGCTCAAGCATGCCGCATCTGATCGGACAGCCGGTGCCATCAAGCAGGAGGGTGATGAGCCTCAGGCCAAGAAGTCGAGGTCTGACTCCTCAGAGGACGAGATCCTCTCCGGTCACACAGCAGGAGGTCCTGGCAGCTACATGAGTTTCTCCCCCAACCAGCCCCCATTTTGCCTGCCCTTCTACCTCATCCCCCCCGCAGCTGCAGCAGCGGCAGCGTATCTGCCCATGCTGGAGAAATGCTGGTATTCCGGGGGCATGCCGGTCATGTACCCGGGTATGAGCGGTTCTGCAGCTAGCTTGCCTCCAGAGACACTGCCCTCATCTCTGGTGATGTCCCCAAGGGCAGGGTCCCCCGTTCCCCACCAGACCCCCATGGACTCCCCTGCTCTTCACAAAGCTTTAAAGCAGGTCCCCCCATTGAACTTGGAAACCAAAGACTAAACAGACTTGTTTCTGTTGGAATCTTGCGCCTGAATGTTGAACGGGGTTGAACGGTTGGCCCACTGAAAAGAGGGTAAACAAAACTCAAACGTGCTGATATCCCCTCAAACCACAGCTGTTGTTTTGCCCATCAGAACAATGACCCCAGAACCCCAAATGGTCCCCACCCTGTATCTCATCAGCTCCTCACACACTGAAACGGGACTTTTAGGGGCAACCTGAAGTGCCCATGTGAAGGCTCATAGATTACCTGTTGCATGGCTCTGAAACACTGTGAAATGGTCAGTTTAAAGAGGATGAGTGCGTAAGAGATCACAAGAGTTGTTTTTTTTTAGCCAGGATCGTCTTCTCAGCACTCAATGTTGAATGTCAGAGGTGAACCCAGAATGTAAGGCACAGATAAGCCCCCCTCCCCTCCCCTCCCAAAAAATTATTTGGACCTACGTTTTTGCACACACACCAGTCTGTAATGAATGTAAAGATTGAACAAAAGCCCCTTGTAGATGCTGCTTTAATTATTATAACCTGCTGTAGATCTGTGAATGGAAGATCTACCTTCAGTGTTTGTCGCTCCTGTAACTGCAACAAACTATTGTTTAGAATAGAATGTTACCAAAAAAATGTCTGGTTGATGTTGACCAGAGACGTTGCTCCACTCACCCTTCAATTATCTTGGAGCTAAATGAACACAAGTGTTCACAATGTTCAAAGAATTCAGGGCGTTGTCACTGTACGAGGTGTGTCACTCATGTCTGTTGAGGAGTGATGTGGCCATACATGCTTTTACAATTTAATTTGTGACACATGACTATTTGTGTATCTAGATGGAGTTCCTGTGAAGTAATGTCTTGTTTTTTTTGTTTGTTTATACTACTCATACATCTCTATTTTTGATACGTGACCCACTGAGTGTATTTGCATTGCTACCAGAAGAAGGTTGAGGTAGTCTTTTGCTGTATGCCAAGAGAACGCGTATATAGCATGGTGCTCAACCAGATTTGCATATTGCCCACATATTCCCGGTCAAGTTAAGGCCTGATCTAAGCTCATGCTGTTGCCTTTACTCATTTAACGCAGACACAACGATGGCGGATGTTTTGATGTATTTGCTTTAAATGTTGCGTCTGTTGCAAAGAGAGTGAATGTAAAGTTCAAACAAAAATAATAGTTTTGTATAGAAAGAGGTACTTGGGATTTTTATTTTGAAATGTAACACATGGTTGTTTGTTGTACATATTTTGTATATAAAGTATTATTGATATATATTAAAATATTAATAAAGCATTTTTTCCCCCCTGTGGAATTTGTGTTTGACTGCCTGATGGTTAAACGTGTTGTAGCCAGCCGCCCTGACAGCTCCTCATAACAACGCATACTTACATAACACTTACATAACCCATAAAGCGGCAGAGCCTCTGTAAATCAATAGCATGTCTTAGATTACGGGCTGTAAACATTTCAGATTCTACAGGGTGACTAAAGAATGTGCGTAGAATGTTTGTGAATTTTGGCAAAAGGTCACATTTAGATCTATTTTACTGTCTTTAATGGTGCAATTTTTAGCTTGTCAGAATTGTGATAAATATGGACAGGAAGGTTTTGTTAAATAAATACTTTCATAAATATTGTAAACTAATACAAACTGATCCTGCAATCCATGATATTAGTTTAGTAACTATAGAGATAATAACTTTTGTTTTTCTATAAAAATGTAGACAAACTACAAACTCACTGAATTATCTGAATTTCATTTTGGTTGTATCAAAATTTCCCTCTCTTACAGTCTATATGGTTGGTATACTGTACAACAGCCACTGTATCAAAATTGAAAGTGTGCTGGTAGAGGCAGAAAATGTGTTTACTGTAGCAACTTGAGAACACCACAGTGGATTGAAATGGTATTTGAGGTTGTGGGGGCAAAGACTTTGATTTACTTTCATATTTAATGAACCAGTCTAGACCATGCTTCTGCTGCTTGCTTGGACACATTGTTTCTTGGGTAGTTACACTGCTGTTGTAGTAATAGTGAGAATAAAAAGTCTGATATCATCTTCCTGCCACCCATCATTCCACCCTGAGAAAAGTGGAAATGGCAGTTTTTCTTTTCTTGTAATCACAACAGTATTTTGTTATTTGGTCTCCAGATTAGTCAAATACTTCCAACACGGTATTTTGAGATTTACTTCTCACAGGCCTGCTGACAGTCCTGATGAGTTCAAAAATGCAGCACCAGCACCACCTTGTGGTTTTGGTGCTCCATGCCGCACTTGCTACCATTTTCAAAGATCCTTATATAAAACTTTATTAGACCACAACTGACAAGATGCTGCCTTGAGGAACCCCAACAGAGAAGATGTCAGTAATAAATTAGTAGAAGTATATAGCACAAAGATAACTGGCCTGAGGGATGAGGTTCCAATACTAAAATTATTTGTACTGATATTGTAAACATTGACATTTCCATCCACCTCTGCTGCAGTGGAAATCATCACCATGGCAGTGTTGATATCACAAACAAGCCATTGAACGACACACAGCTGTATTTTGAATGAATCTCTTTATTTCTGATGTTTTTCAGTCATCTTCACAATCTTAGCTGAATGTATCTTCTACTGACTGTAGCAGGGAATTCATATTTGAGCCGAGGCAGGATGTGGCCTCTCTGGAGCCTCACTGCCTGAAGTGGTGATCCTAATTGCTACTGCAGAAAACACTGACACCAGTGTGAGAGAGGCAGTGAAAAAGATTGTGATGAGATAAATACTTCCAAGAAGGCCCGAACCTCAGAAATCTGACAGCATCAAAAGAATGACCTTGTTATTGAGATGCTGGCTGATAAATATCTAACGTTGAAAATTGCTGTCACAAAGGACATGATGGCTGGGGTAACTGTGGGAATAATGCGCATGGATACGGCCTCCATGGTAATTGTTGTTGAAAACAGTGTTTTCACTGTGAATGAGGCAGTGAGGAGAATTGTCATGGGGGAGTGGCTGATTTCTCATGATGCTCAAAATGCGTATTGAGAGCTCATCAAAGAATAGGGTGACCTTAAAGAGAACCCATTCATCCCTCCACATGGAGGACTAGCAGAGGAAAAGAAGCTGTGTGTGTGTGTGTTCTCAATGCTAAAGTGCTTGAAGACTCCACATGCAAACATACGATAAGTACTGTACACTGATGCTTTTTCTTTTTGACATTCAATAACACCAACTCTAAACAGCCTGCAAATGTTTTTCTCAATCGCATTTTACAGTATTTCAGTAGTTCGTTTCCTCTGTGGGCGGAGGCGGGCAGGTTCCTTCCCGGCAGCACTTGAAGATGAGGGTTATTTGTCTATGTTTATACCAACCTGATGCAGTCATATATAGAATGTTTCCCTTTCTTTAGCGGCTGTTGCTACTGACGTTGAACACACACTGTATTACCAATAAACCACTCATACCTAGCAAGATTTATCAACAAAAAGTTTCAAACATGCATGTATTTCTGGGCTGCAGTGTAATGTCAAATAGTCATTTCATACATGATATGGTAAATGTGTTATTAATTTATTTTAACTTTATAGGATGTTGGTACCTTTCCTGTAGGATCACGGGTGCCAGCTGAATGCCAGTTTAAAGTAATCTCTCTCTGTATCACTGCTTTGTTTGTCTTTGTTTTATGTTTTTTCCTCTTGTCTTGTGTGTTGGCATGTGGTGACTGTTGTAGTTTCCCCTATGGGGCTCAATAAAGTCTATCTATCTATCTATCTATCTATCTATCTATCTATCTATCTATCTATCTATCCATCTATCTATCTATCTCTTCTTTTTCATAGTTCTCCTTCCATTTGTCTCTATCTCTTTCACTCTCCCTTCATATTTCTCTGTCTCCCTGTATGTTGAGACAATGCCACAAGAACTCAGTAGCCAGGACTGTCTGCCTCTGTAATCTGACTAGTGAAGTGTAGTGTGTGTGTTGAAGGATTGTCATACAGAACAGAACAGATAGTATTCTTTTCATGTCAGCCAGTTCTTAAGGTCAAACGATCCTTGAAAAAGTTGTTTATTTGCATGTTTATTTAATAGTAAAGGTGATCATTTTCATGAATATTCTATGAGGAAATATTTGGAGTTTGGAAACCAGGTAAATGGAAGGAGCTTTGATATAAGGGACATGATCTAATGGGAGGTATTGCTTCATGAAATTAAAGAGGTTGATTATCAATAATTGTGACCATATTACCAAGAGTTATGTTTTTTTACTGTATTGAACATTTTTGTGTTAAATAATGGCATTAAAGTGTTGGTTTTAGTTATAATTTTTAATAGAAAGTGTGTAACCAAGGATGGCACATAATGTGTTGGCATAAAACATGACAACACACCTTAGTATGAAGTGTATTACAATTTCCATTCTTGACTGAGTGAGCATATATGACCCCTTCAATTTTTATAGGCCTATCTTTTCAGTGACAGAAACGAGAAGTGTAATGTTTGATGTGATGGTTTGAAATGAAATCTCGTAGTAATCACTTTATAAAAGTTATTTAGTAATAAAGCAATTCTTAGAATGAGGCTCTGGATGACATTGTTAAATGAAATCACTCATATTGACTGTGCACTGCATTAATAATAAGGCACCTAAACTTAAAATACTATGTCAAAATGTTGTTTGCCTGCTGCCTTAAAATGTTATATTGGCAAAAATAGAGAGGAAAATCTACAAAGCTCACTTGTTTGACAAGATCACAACCGCCCAGCATGACTGGAAAAAACAATAATAAGATTTTCAAAACAAAAGCATACTTCTAAAACTTACAGGGGAAGCATCTAACTGGAAAATGTAATTTTTATCCCCAAACAAACAAACCAACCAACCAATCAACCAACCAACAAACAAACATAAACAAACATAAACAAAATAAAACATAAAATATATAAAAGCAAATTATTACATTAAACTCAATACAATTCAAATAAATTAATGATTAAGGAGCCATAATACAAATTATGACTATCTGTATGCTACAGCAATTATTCTACAGCACAGTATGTGCATGGTTCACCTTTCCATCCCCCATAATACAAGCAATTAAATGACATGCCCTAGATGTCAGCATACTGTACAGTTGTGGCACTTTGACCAGCGAGTGCAATATTTGCCTTTTCATTGTTGCTTCAAAAAATAGCTGTCAAAAATAACCCACTAATAATGAGACCCCATCTTTGCAGAAAAAATATGTCAGGGCCTCACATACAACTGTGACATACAGAGTACCAAGTGCACACCACACTGAGGAGTTCCTCTTTCAAGTTCAGTTCCTCTGATAGTCTGGTTGACCAACTTCCTGTATCATTCTGGGAAGGCTGGCGACCATTCTTTGGCACTGCCCCTATGCAATAAAACTATAATAATAATAATACTATCTGTATAGCCTGGAACTTTTCAAGCTAGGAACACAAAGTTCTTTCCAATGCAGAGAGACAGCATAAAAGATCATCACAAATAAAAAACAACAACAAGACAGTTACAAATAAAATCATCCACAAGGTTAAACAGTTAAGAACAAATCTTATGGTTATAGAACAGAGCTGCAATATGTAAACAAAAGTCTAGTTGTCAGACAAACAGACCAGTCTATAAATGTGTTTTAAAACTGAAAAGCTGAGACAGTGTCAGCAGACCGAATACGAACTGGAAAACTGTTAATTATCATTATCATTATTATTATTAAGTCACAGAAAGTGACTAAGTACATTTTCTCAAGTACTGTAGCCTACTTATGTACAATTTTAGGCACATTTAACATTATTTAACAGCTAGTTAGTTACATACAAAACATATCAGTTTAGAAAATAAGATGCATGTTTATTAACTAGCCAACAGCATGTGAGGAAGTTAAAATTAGCATCACCTCAATGAACTACAACAGTAAAGTTACAGTTAAGTCACTTATGGCATCAGTAATGATGAACACTAACTGGGGCCATTCTGCATAACCAGTACTTTTACTTACATTTTGACACATTTTGTTGTTAATGCTTCTGTATTTCATAATGTGATATTACCACATTTACTTCATAAATGATCAGAATACTTATTTTCTTATTTTACCATTATTATTATTATTATTATTATTATTATTATTATTATTATTGTTATTATTATCATTATTATTATTATCATTGTTGTTGTTGTTGTTGAGTTAAAGGTGCAGTGAGTAAGATTTAGAGACTTGGCAGAAATGGAATATAATATTCCTAAGTATGTTTTAATTAGTGTATTAAATAAGAATTGTCATGTTTTTGTTACCTAAGAATGAGCCCTTTACATCTACATCTAAGTTTCTAGCTTCCAGGTTTTCTTCTGCATTGTGCAGCCCACTGAATATGTGCAGCAATGTTTCCCCCGCTAGCCCCACCTGTGAGCTCCTGCTCAGCCCATAGACTTCACATTGTGATGACGTCACAGATTTTTAAATCGTTTTTCTTGGCTCGAGGAAAGTTTTTACAAACATAAAACCTCCATGGATCAAAGGTTCATAACAGAAAGAGTCATAATTGTTTGCAGTTCGAGGTGTCTTGTCAACAGTTTTACAGACGTCTCTTTTATAACGGTGGTCTATGGGGAAAATCCTTTTTGGGCTGCAGGGGTATTTTTCGCTGCAATTCTGCGAGTGGCCACTAAGAAAAATTGGTGCCATATCCAGCCCTTATTATATATCCATGCTTATTATACACATGGATGTATGAAGAAAACTTGATACAGTGTCGGAGGTGGGGCCCTGTTCATTCCTATGAAAGTTGCTCAGTGGCACATGAAGCCAAAAAAGTTCAACAACTTCTGCATTGCTTTTGCATCTGTGAGGCCCATAGAGCAAGCGCAGTAGTGATTTTCACCAGCTGAGTTGGCTACTTCCGGTTTAGCCCTCCAGCTAACTTGAATGGGAATGAAACAATTGAATTGTGCGGCTCTTCTAGGCTTTTGAAATGCGATCAGACCAAATGGATCAAATTCTGATAGTGAGACAAGTCATTTCGCGGGGGTTGTGACGCTCAAAAAAATGTATCTGCCGATTTACAGACATCTCTTTCACAAGGTAAGTCTATGGGAAAAACTCTTTTTGGGCCAGTGTGTGTCATGTGACGTTGTAATTACGTGGTTTGGCTGCTATGTCAAATTTGCTTCAAAGCCTGGTGCTCTTCCTGTATTGAGTTCTCTTTATACATCCATGATTATACATCCATGGTCCTCTTCCATGTACCCCGCCATATTGCAACATCATGTTTCTGTAGCCCAGAGCGGACAAACCAAACACTGGCTCTAGAGAGGGCCTTTTGCATTTTTCACAAGTTTCATGGCCTGTAGATTCTCCACGCGCTACACACTTGGAGGGGAAGGGTCAGGGTCAGAGGTATTCAGTTGGTTACAATCTGCAACCTCGGCGCTAGATGCCACTAAATCCCACACAGTCGTCCTTTAAATGTCATTGGTCACGGTTGTGTGGAGTTATCTGTGCCACCTCTTACTCTGAAAAACTCGGGGCGGAAGTCTCTTCCTTGTTTTTGCCTGCAGATCACACGGTACCGTGGGTGTATTATAAGAGCGGGCAGCCAGAAAGGCTCCGCCGTCTCCAGTGTCCGGACCGGTCATGATTCTGCGGGCTGCGGTGCTGCTGCTCGGACTCGTGCTGTCGTGCAGGGCAGACTTCGCACCACCCACACTCAACATCAGCCTGGATGATGATCCAGATGTGCGGTGGATGCCGCTACTGAAAGTGTTTGACTTAGACTACCTCAAAAAAGCTGCAGCAGAGATCATTGAGTAAGTTTTAGACAGAGTCTGTTAGGCCCAATCATTTTGACAGTAATCTTTAAAAGTGTTTATTTCGTCAAAGTACTTTGTTACCATGTAAAGCTGCGTTTGGCAGATATTGCGGAAGTTATAGCCATCGACGAGAAGTTATTAGCAGTGCATACCTAATATTTTAGTAATATATGAGTATCTATATATGAGTGTCTATTTTAAATAAGATTGTCAGAATCGAAATATACATTCTTGTATTTACCAACAAGCCACAGATTGCATGGTTTCACTTTCTGTTACACTATCAGCAATAGTAAACAAAGACTTTGATCATCAGGGACACAACCACAAATAGCTAAAGAAGTACTTTACTGTTACCAAGAACCTGAGATTATGCGACACAACTCATGCTGACATAATGTTAACATATATTAACGTGTTATGTCAGCTTTGAAACAGTGAGTTAATGAAAGAGGCACACTTAAACATGATTTTTGGGCTTTAAACTAAATTATATGTCTATACTGTGTGGTGTTAATATTGACATTGACAAATTTATAAAAATCGGTATTTCATGGGTTGAAAATGGTTCAACCTTTCATCTGCTGTTTAAAATCAGGTCTGAAAAGGCGGGGCCAATGCTGACATAGAGTCGACTGTTTAGGAGGTTTCTACTTCATGAGATTTATATAAACTGAGAATGTTAATGCCCACCTCTCCCAGTCCCCACCCTTGAGTGTGTGTCTGTGAAACTGAGTATGTTGTTGATCGAGTCACATCATTCACAGCTTCTGGCAACACAGAGCTGAAAGTAAGATGAACAGCACAATGACATTTGAATGAGCCAGAAGTTGTTTTTAAACAAACCTGCCTGTGCTTAACTTGGTTTATTTTCTCAGACTGACTCCCATCTGTGTCATGGGAGGAAAAGCTGCTGGAAGCCACAAAAACAATAGAAATCCAAATTGTGGTTCGTCCTGTAGCTCTCCAGCTGTCTGTTCCTGCAGTTATCAGCGGGTAAAACCTTGTTTTAAAATGTTAAATCACGGTGTAACCAGAGCTCCACTGACCTCATTACTGAACCTGTCTACAGCAGCGGGTGTAACTGGAGCTCCAGTCTCTGCTGCTGTTAGCTCCTGAAGCTAAAACTCTCTTTATGTTAAAATAAACCGAATTAAACCGACAGGTTTATTTAAAAATTACTTTTGGCTTGTTTAAATGTCGTTAGCTATGTGTTGGCTGGAGCTCTAGTTAGCCACCATGGCTAGTCAGTTAGCCAGGTGTATCATGGCTTCAGATGGCCACAGCTTGTAGCGTGGTAGTTAGCTCAGTGTGTGTGTGTGTGTGTGCGCGCGTGCATGCATATGTGTGCATGTGTGTGTGATACAGCTCGGGACCATCATGGTCCACCACCTCACAAATGTCCACTTCAGGGGATTTCGGAGGGGAACAGTCCTCTGTGGCATATGTGCCTTGTGTGTCATGTGTGCCTCTGGCCAGGGGATGTCAGTGAGCAACTCCTGCCCTCCTGTCTCACACATCCACGACTCCTGCACCCACCCCGCTCCCCTCCTGAGCCCCTCCCCACCCCTCCTCTCAACCTTTTGCCCACTTTTTTTTGTGTCATTCAATTCAAAATTTTGCAGTGGGTGGAGTTAGGTTCAGACTTGGGGGTGAAGTTACACTTTAACTTCTGTGTTCATGAGTAATGTTTTACTGCATCTTTCACCATGCCTGTACTGACAGTGATCGCAACAACACAGACGGGTTTCCTTTTCATTTTTTGTCAGCTCCACAGTTCCAAAATGGGTGCATCATGCTATTGCTCCTGCTGTGATGTCCTTGGAAAAGTACCTTCCTCAGCCTTACGCAGGAGAGATTCGTGGCATGGCCTCACACTTTGGTGGAAGCGTTTCGGATGTCATCCTCCTCAACTTTGCCTATGAAATATCTGCGTATGTATGATTTTAAATTATACATTCCTAACAGAAAGATGTGCATTATTCAGAGGCACACAGTGTCTGACAAGTCTGCAGGAATAAGGTGAAACTCCTCTCATGCATGCAAACAAACTTTATGCATTCCTAGATTTTGCACTAGCATCGTAGCTCAGGACAAAAATGGGCACGTGTACCACGGCAGGAATCTTGATTATCCACATCCTGTTCTGAGGAATCTGACTGTCAACATAATTTTCCTCAAGAATGGAGAGGTACAGTATGTATTCAAAGCATCTGAAAATGAAACAGCTGTTGTACCTCTCACTATACCCACTAAAATAGCTCAGAATCAGTAGAGTCATTAAACTTTAGCAGGTGCAAAATGAAAGTCCTTGCATGATGATGATGTGGCTATGGAAAAAGAAATGTTTGTTGGTGCACCCTTTCAGGTGGCGTACTATGGAACTTCTTTTGCTGGCTATGTTGGTTTGTGGACAGGACAGAGTCCAAACAAGTTTACTGTCTCTGGTGACCAGCGAGGTAAGACTACACTTCTTTTCAGCAGTCATGTTTGTTCAGAAAGGTTGCTTAAGTCCGATGTTTTTACTTATCTGTGTTTGTTTGTCTGTGTGTGTGTGATTATCAGGCAATGAACGCTGGTGGAACTGGTGGAAGAATTTGGTGTCTGCTTTCCTGTTGGGGAGATCCCCAGTCAGCTGGCTGGTTAGAGAGGTGAGCATGTTAAGGAAGTGAGTCTGATGAGGCAATGTGCTGTATGAGGAAACGAAATTTGAATAATTCTGTGTAACTTGTACAGACACTGGAGGAGGCAGACAACTTTCTGGATGCAGTGATGCGTCTCTCCAAAATCCCCATCATCACAGGGGTGTATTACATTGTGGCTGGGGTGCAAGCAGAGGAAGGAGCCGTCATCACCAGAGACCGAACGGGCCCCGCTGATATCTGGCCATTGGAACCCGTGAATGGAGCGTAGGCATCGGAGGAGAATGCAGTATATGTGGTGTTTGCTGAGTGTGATTGCCCAACTCCATCCAAACTTAAAATTGTGTGTCCCTGTTTTAGATGGTACAGAGTAGAGACGAACTATGACCACTGGCGTCCTCCCCCAGCCAGGGATCATCGGAGGTGAGTCATCTCACATGATGAATACATCTACAGTCTTGTTGTGACTTTTATTATACTGTTGTTGTTCCTTCTTTCTTAGGGAAGCAGCCAACAAAGCATTAAATGCTACGGGCCAAGATCATATCAACATGGATACACTTTATCAGGCAAGTGTAGACTAGTAAATCACTATCGCAGGGGACCAAAGTACACGTGGTACTGATAGGAACTGCACACTGCACATTTTCAAAGAAACAATGTATAAATTTATAACAAGAGTTTTTTCCCCTCCAGGTTTTGTCACTGTTTCCAGTGTGTAATGGGTAAGGAGGATATCTGTTCATTATACTCTCATTTTTGTTTCACGCAATCACATGACATGTTCATGTTGTTGAGACAGGGCATTGTGTATACCAGTTTCAGTTCCCTTTGCTCGACCTCAGCAATAATGTCAATAGACCTTTGTTTGACAACATACTTCGGCACATAGCAAGTAGCATATAGAACAGCAACAGCTGAGTTTCAGTCAGATGTTTAACATTTTGAGTGTATGACATACAGTTTACAGCCTTAAAGTATTTTTTAAGAATCTACAGTTTATAGCAGACACCTTAATTGTTTTGTTTTTTTTGTCATTTTATTGTTTTAATAATGTATAGCATTGCATTTGATAATGACCATTGTCTACTATCTTGATAATCTCCCAGAATTACGATTTACACAACAACAATGAGTGCAGCAACCCCTGACAAGTATAATACACTTGTCAGGCCACAGGTAATTAAATTACATCTTGAATGTTTACATTTGTTATTTCAATTTCTCTCTCAATTATTTTGTCCTAGAATAATAAGTGTTGATAAAACACCCAAAATATGATCCTCTCTCACTCTGTCTTTTATCATCTCTTTCAAGGGCTGCCATATGACTGACTGAACTGACAGGCATCAAGCAGTTGACAGCTAGCAGTTTTTTGCTGCAGTGTCCTTGTGTATCTGAACTTCACAAACATAGTTATATGCAGATTCATGATCATGTGGAGATATAATCAATATTGAGGTATACTCATTGAGATTAGAAGGGAACTGGGCTTCAGTATTTTTACATTAACATTGCTTTTCTGCCTCCAATAAAATCATTTTGTTTTGATCATTTTTGTCACTTTATGTGCCTGCAAGTTATATTTCAAGGTTAATAAAAAAGGTATCTGTCTGCAGCATAATGTATACATTTATTCAGTGTTAAATCAGTAGGAAATACAAATTCAGTGAATACAAAAAAAATACACTAAAGATATCAAGCACAATTAACAGTAGTTTAACTAGAAAAGGCTTCACTCATGATTCCAATGTAAAATGATTCATTAAGAATGTTTTGATGCAGACTTCATAGCCCTCATGGTCCCAGGCCAGATCACACTGAACCTGCCCCATGCAAGGATTTGAGCTCTCTGGTACAGGGTGGTGCTGGCGTAGTGCCTGGGAGATGACTAAACACTGAGGAGGACAGAAAGGATTACTTTATGGACAGAAGTAACAAGATATCAATCAAATTCAGATTTGAAAAACTAGGCGGAAATGAGTAGTAGAAATAACCTTAATAATAGAAACGAAGAAATTATGAGCAAGTGTGTACACTGTGTAGTGACTATACAGTTCACAAATTGATAGGCACAAAAGCAGATATACTTTATATTGTGTGTGTATGTGATTTTGTGTTCTTGTCTTGATCCTAATAGTGATAAGAGTGAACCACCTTATTACTGATGGGAGTCTTTGCAGTGGCCTGTACATCAGCAAGAGAAATATTTTAGCAAACAGAACACATGTGGTATCAGGAAACAAAATATACACATTCTGCCATAATTCATGACATGGTGCATGAATAAAACATACACATTCACATCTGTCAGGATATTTGATTAACAAAGTAACTTTAAAAATGTTATTAAATATTAGTGCAAAACAAGATTAATCACAATGGCAGACCAGTTCGATTGCAATATATGGTATGTTAGAGTGTGGATGTGTGTGTACCTGCTGCTTCCTTCCCAGTTGAGGGCAATACTGGATCTTCCATGCAAGTTTGGAAAAGAAAAACATGCATCTTTTCAAACACAAAGCTTTGAATCTACCTTGAAAGACAGGTTTGCATTTTTTTCAAGTCTATGTTGAAACAATGCTCATATGTCCATATGTACATTGGAAGCATTATTGGACACTGTAATTATTCCTCCAGTCCATGCTGGCTGCACAGAGATCTCTTTTAAAAACAATTTTAACATAAGTGATGAGGGACAAAATCGACAGTCCTTGTCAAGTAAAGTAAATGTTATTTATATAGCGCCAAATCACAACAGAAGTTGTCTCAGGGCACTTTTCACATAGAGCAGGTCTAGACCATGCTCTTTAATTTACAGAAACCCAACATTCCCCCATGAGCAAGCACTTGGCAACAGTGGCAAGGAAAATCTCCCTTTTAACAGGAAGAAAGCTTGAGCAGAACCGGGCTCTAGGTGGGCGGCCATCTGCCTTGACTGGTTGGGTTGAGAGAGAAAGAAGGAGAGGGGAGAGGGGAGAGAGAGACACAGAGAAGCATAACAACAACAATAATAACAATAATAATAACACTGACAATAATAATAGAAATATGACTAGTGACAATAACAGCAGGCATGGTGTCAAGGCATGACACACCACTACGGCGTTCCTGAAGCCATGGTCCCTGCTGTAGATAACTAGGGGGTCCAGGTCCCTCATACTGTGAGACAAGAAAGCACAAAAACTCCAGGGAAGAAGCCAGTTAGTAACATGCATTAATTGTCTGAGGTTTGGACCAGAAAATTGCAGGTCATCCAGGTCTTTATGTCCTTGCTTGGAGTTTAGTTAACTGATTGGATTTATCTGATTTCATTTGTAAATATAATTGGATATCATCTGCATAACAATGAAAATTTATGGAGTGTTTCCTAATAATATTACCTAAAGGAAGCATATATAAGGTGAATAGTATTGGTCCAAGCACAGAATCTTGCTGACCTCCATGTCTAACTTTTGCATGCATGAAGGATTCATTGTTAACATGTACAAACTGAAATCGATCTGATAAATAGAATTGAAACCAGCTTAATGCAGTTCCATTTAATTCCAATTACATGTTCCGGGCTCTGCATCAGGATGTGATGGTCAATGGTGTGAAAAAGTCTTGGAAATATCACTTCCAGATTTTACAGGCTGAATTCATCATACCAGAAAAGGAAGTTTAAAGACATAAAATGTAACTTCCAAAATTAAATATCCAAGTATGACACACTGATAAACAATGACTAATAAAAACATTGCTGAAGTTGCTAAATGTATTTGACACTCCATAGTTGATTTGTATTAGAACTCAGTATACTGGCCCTTGGAAATAAAAGTAATTGAAATGTGACTTTCAAATTAAACAGGAAAAATTCTAAAAATAATATCCTAACTTTCAAAACCAATAAGGAACCATCACTTATTCACACCGATATTTCTCTTCAGTTATGTTACGATGATGCAATACCTCACAAAATTGGAATTGGAAGTCATCATATTAGATTAGCAAGTTTAAAGACAGGAAATGTAAATTAAAAATAACTGTGCAAACTTTGTGAACTAATGTGCTAACTTCCAAACCCAAAATTGAACTGCTACTCATGCACAGAGATGGTTCATTCCAAGTATGTTATTGTTATCTACAGTGCATTCCAAATCATTCACACTGAATGTGAAACTTCAATATCAATCTTAGAATTAAGTTATTGGTTTTGGAACAGCAGACTGGTTCCTCAAGTTGAAGGAATGGAAGTCTGATCTCCAAAATCAAAATGCTAACTTCCCAAATAAATATGCCAACTTTCAAAACAAAGTAGGAACTCACACTTTTCTGACATTTACCTTCAGGCATTATACACTGATAAGCAGTAACTTCTGACCTATTGGTCTCGGAGGTCAGCATACTGGACTGGGAAAGTCCTGTAATTGTATCTTCAAAATTTTACAGGCTGAATTCCAAAACTAATTTGTCAACTTTCAAATCTAATAGGGAGCTGTCAGTGATACACCATGATGTTCCCCTTCAAATATGTTACATTGATGCAATACCTCACAACGTTGAATCTGGAAGTCATCATACTAGATCAGGAAGTTTAAAGACAGGAAATTTGATTGCCAAAAAAAAAACTTTCCAAATCCAAAAACCTACTGCTACTCATGCACATAGATGGTTCCTTTCAAGTATGTTACAGTCATCTACAATAATTTCCAAATGACTTGGACATTCAGGCAGAGTGTGAAACTTCAGTATCAGTCTTGTAATGAATATATTCTGGAAGTCAGCAGAGTGCTTTGGGAAAGTGAAGGTGCTTGAAGTCAAATTACTAATCTCCCAATATGCAAACTTTCAAAACCAATTAGGAACTCATACTTATCTGCACAGTCATTTCCTTTCAAATATGATATACCGATAAGCAGTAACAACCAAAATCAGTGCCTGAATCAGCAACATGTATGACAATGTATAGTTTTTGGTGTGGACCTATTGGTCTTGGAAGTCTGCATACTGGATTGGAAAGGTGAAAGTTCTGGGAATGCAACTTCCAAATTTTACAAGCTGAATCCTCAAAGTGATATGTCAACTTTCAAAACCAATAGGGAGCTGTCACACACGCCATGATGTTCCCCTACAAGTATATTACATTGATGCAATACTTCACAACATTGAATTTGGAAGTCATCATACTAGATCAAGAAGTTTGAAGAAAGGAAGTATGATTTGCAAAGTCAACATGCAAACTTCATGAAATATTTGTGCCAGTTTCCAAACCCAAACATAAACTGCTATATATGCACCATGATGTCCCTGTCTAGTATATTACATTGATGCAATACCTCACAACATTGAAAACGGAAGTCATCATACCAGATCAGGAAGTTTAAAGACACGTAGTGTGATTTCCAAAATCAACATGCAAACTTCATGAAATATTGTACCAATTTCGAAATCCAAATATCAACTGCTACTCATGAACACAGATGGTTCCTTTCAAGTATGTTACAGTCATCTACTTTCATTTCCAAATGACTTGTAGATTCACCCTGAATGTGAAACTTCAGTATCATTCTTGTAATGAATGTATTGGTTTTGGAAGTCAGCAGAGTGGTTTGGGAAAGTGAAAGAACTGGAAGTCTGAATTTGAAAATCAAAATGATAATCTCTCAAACTAATATGCGAACTTCAAAAACCAATTAGTAAGTTGTACTTGTCTGCACAGTTATTTCCTTTCAAGTATGATACACTGATGAGCAGTAACTGCCAAAATCAATGTCTGAAGCTGCAACATGTAGGACAATATATAGTTGTTTTGTGTGTGAACCTATTGGTCTTGGAAGTCAGCGTATTGGATTGGAAAGGTGAAAGCCCTGGAAATGCAACTTCCGAATTTTACAGGCTGAATTCTCAAACGAATATGTCAACTTTCAAAACCAATAGGTAGCTGTCACACATGCCATGATGTCCCCCTACAAGTATATTACACTGATGCAATACTTCACAACATTGAATTTGGAAGTCATCATACTAGATCAAGAAGTTTGAAGAAAGGAAGTGTGATTTCCAAAATCTACATATGAATTCATGAAATATAGTACCAATTTCCAAACCCAAACATCAACTGCTACTCATTCACACAAATGGTTCCTTTCAAGTATGTTACAGTCATCTACAATCATTTCCAAATGACTTGTAGATTCATGTTGAATGTGAAACTTCAGTATCAGACTTGTAATGAATGTGTTGGTTTTGGAAGCAGAGTGGTTTGGGAAAGTGAAAGACGTGGATAATTGAATTCCAAAATCAAAATGCTAATCTCCCAAACTATTATGCCAATTTCCAAAACCAATTAGGAACTCATAATTGTCTGCACAGTTGTTTCTTTCCAAGTATGATACACTGATAAGCAGTGACTGTCAAAATCAATGTCTGAATCTGCAATATGTATTAAAATGTATAGTTGATTTGTGTGTGAACCCATTGGTCTCGGAAGTCAGAATATTGACTTGGGAAGGCCTGGAAATGTAATTTCCAAAATTTACAGGCTGAATTCCCAAAGTGATATGTCAACTTTCAAAACCAATAGGGAGCTGTCAGTTATACACCATGATGTTCCCCTTCAAGTATTTTGCATGGATGCGATAGCTCACAACTTTGAATTTGGAAGTCATCACACTAGATCAGGAAGTTTAAAGACAGGAAGTGTGATTTCCAAAATCAACATGCAAACTTCATGAACTATTTTGCCAATTCCCAAACCCAAACATCAAGTGCTACTCATGCACACAGATGGTTCCTTCCAAGTATGCTACAGTCATCTACAATCATTTCCAAATGACTTGGAGATTCATGCTGAATGTGAAACTTCAGTATCAGACTTGTAATGAATGTGTTGGTTTTGGAAGCAGAGTGGTTTGGGAAAGTGAAAGACGTGGATGATTGAATTCCAAAATCAAAATGCTGATCTCCCAAACTAATATGCCTACTTCCAAAACAAATAAGGAACTCAAACTTTTCCACACAGAAGTTTCCTTTCAACTATAATATACTGATAAGCAATAACTGACAATGTTTGAAGCAACAAAATGTATGTGACAATCAGTAGTTTTTATGTTATTGGATTGGGAAGCTGAAAGTCCTTGAAATGTGACTTCTAAATCAAACTGGCCAAATTCCCAATATGCCACCTTTCAAAACCAAAAGGAAACTTTCACTTATGCACACCGATTCCCTTCAATTATGTTACACTGAAGCAATATCTCATCAAACTAGATTTTGACATCATCATACTAGATCAGGAAGTGACTTCCAAAATCCACATGTGAATTTGATGAAATAATGTTCCAACTCCTAAACCAACCTGGAATAGAGAACTGCCACTTGTCAAACATCAATCTAAGCTACACAATGTACATGACAATTTCCAGTGGTTTTGATTTTAAAATAGTTAAATGTTCCTTAAGTCAGCATACAACATAGAGAAGGTAAAAGACAAATCAATACACTATCTTCCCAAACAAATATGCTACCTTCTGGGCTACCTTAGTGGTTTAGAGATCGATCATCAACATTTTAGGCTGCACATTGCATGTTGGTTTTGGAGTTTAACAAATCTACTTTCTCAAGCTAATATGCTTATTTTTGGGGCACCCCCATACCTTCTGGATTAAGATGTCATTGCTCTCTCTGTCATTTCCTGTCATTTCTCTATTATCCATAAAACAGCATTGCAACAGCACTGATTTGCTAACTTCTACATATGCACACAAAGTTTCCATATCCAGGATGTTAAACTTGTATGCAATATCCCTAAATCAATGTGTTAAGCTATATATTGAATGTCAAACTTCCATATTGGGCTTTGGTATCTGAAGTCAGTGTACTAGATAGGGAAAGTGAAAGACCTGGAAATACACCTTCCAAAACTAATCTGCTGAATTTCTGGGTGCTCCCATACCTTAAGAGTTAAGATTCCAACCAATATGTTGTGACTGCACATGGAATGTGACACTTCCTTATCAGTTTTGGAGTTTAACGTATTAGTGTCTAATTCAGAATACTAGATCAATATACTGCTTTCCCAAGCTAATATGCTAACTTTTGAGACGCTCCCGTCACTTTAGAGTCAAGACACTGACCATGAACGGCGAAAACGCTTGTTCAATTTTGTCTGGGACCTTTGTTGCATCTCCGTCTCTATCTTTTCCTGTCATCTCTCATTTTTTCAAGTATTTCTTAAAACAATACTCAAATGCCCATATGCATATACATTGAAAACATGGTTGGTCGCTTTAATAGTTCCTCCTGTCCATACTGGCTGCCTTCTTAAAGCAATTTCAATGTAAATGATGGGGAACAAAATCCACAATCCTATTTCTGTGCAGAAATTAATGCAAATTTCAGCAGTCCTGTTTGAAAAATCAAGTATCTTCAAAATTTATCTTTTTAGTGCAGAATTGGAAATCTCCTACTGCAGCTCAGCAAAGAGGGAATGTTGTACTAAAAAGACTGACTTTGCAAGATACCACTTCATTTGTCCAATTCAAACTGATGAAGTCTCTTATCTTCTGCTAAACTTTAGAAAGCATTTTTAAACAGAACAGGGATGGTGGATTTTGTCCCCATCGTTGTTTATGTTGAAATCTCTTAGGGATCTCTTTTTACAGCCAGGATGGACAGGAGGAACAATAACAATGACCAAAAACCTTTACAATGGACACAAGGGCAGGTGAGTATTGTATTAAGACAAACTTGAAAAAAAAGTGGACATATCCTTTATCACAAACCATAGAGAGAGGCAACCTTAGTTAAGCATAGTTCCTGGTAAATTGCTGAGATAACCTCCCAGGCACTGGTAGTGGCAAGGCCGGATGTATGTGTATGCAGCGGAAGATGTGTCCAGTTTCCAGCCATTCTTGAAAAAAGGAGCAAACAAAAGAACTTGTATTGCTTGTTGGTTATCAAATCACCTGTAAAAACCTTGGCAAGGCAACCGTAAACAAGTTGTGGATTCAAATCGGTCATTGTCTTGTTACGTCTTGTTTTGTTACTTCTTTCATTCACAACACAGCCATACCGGCATTTTCCCAGAAATGTTACTAGGTCTTGAGGTGAGAATTTGGCAGTACAGATTTCCCTGAATATCGATCCCTGCTCCCATTCACACATGAACCCATGCAGGAAATGTTCTTCAACATTTCAGGGATAGACTGCATGTGCGAGAGGGGCTAGAACAACCTACAAAACAAGATAAGCATGAATAAATGTGATGTTTTGAAAACTACTAAAGATGCACTCAAACACTTGAGCCTCAGTGCCCACATCCTGTGAGATTACATCTCATGTCAATTAAACAAACATCAGCTGATAAAAAGATCCCACAAAATGAATATTACAAAAGTTTTAAGTTACTGAAAACCTTAGGAATCATGTTGACTTCCCTGTTGTTAACTCCTGTCCACTTTTACAGCAGGTACATGCTCATTTTACTGTTATTCCCTCTTGTCCATTTTTACAGCAGATGCTCCTCACTTCCTTGACAATAATCCTGCAGAAATGTCTTAGACATTTTTTCCTTCCTAAATGATAACCAGGTCCTGTTTAGTCCAAATGCATCTCACTTCTGAACTTGGCTCTTGCTGTTTGCTTTGTGACTTGATTCTAGATGATTCTAGAATGTGATGCAACTAAGAGATGAGAGTTTTACGGAATTCTGCCACACACACACACACACACACACACACACACACACACACACACACACACAGACACACACACACACACACACACACACACACACACACACACACACGCATACACACACACAGTGGACTGTTGCCATTAACAAATAATTTCCTGTGTGTGAAGTATCTGAGGTGTCCAAAGCAATGATCATATGATAGTTAGCTATCACTATAACGCTATAATATACTAACATATACTTAGAATATTTAGATTTTATGTTGAACAGAAAAAAGGCTGTTGATACTGGCCTTCTACACTTGACTTATTTGATATTATGTTTCCAGTTTTGTAGTTGTAGTTTGTAGTTAACTTTTAGTGATTTATTCTCTATGTTTTATTGTGTTAAGTTAGTTTTATGTTTGTGTAATTGTGTTCTTGAAAAATGTTGTATAAATAAAGTTTACTATTAATTTTATTGAACCAATCCTAAACTTTTAAATTTTATGACAGATTTCTGTTGCTTTGTGGGGCGATCTTGACGATTTTGTGTTTTTCATAATTGTGTAGGCTTATTTTGGCTAAAAAATGTTTGCTCTAGAAAAAGAAAAGAAAAGAAAAGAAAAGAAAAGAAAAGAAAAGAGGAATGTGGGTCTATCTTTGCAAGATTTTGAAAAGTGGATCCACAAGTGCTTATACCATTATTTTACCAATACAGCCTGTTTCACTTCACTCCATTTGAATGATGCTTTGTTTTTATTAGGCGATATTGAACACAAAGTCTGTCCAGCTTCTGTCTAATGTTTGCAATTTTCCACAAATTTCCTTCAGATTGTCTTCACAGGGGTTGAGCTCTGAAAGCACCTTGTGAAAAGGTTTTATCAGCTGAACACATTGTTGATTTCATCAACTTTACAAATATATTTTTATTTTCTCAGTATGTCTCTCAGATCATCTCTTAACCATCTTAGTATTTAATCACATAAATTTACTTGTCCCAAATAGCCTACAGAATACACTCACAACGTTGGGCTGATGTCACAGTAAATTAACAGGTGACACTTGGAGCTGTGTGGGGCTAGGAGGGAGGTTTTTGCCTCACACTTTCTTGACCTCAGTATTGCTGTTGAGGGTGATGAACATCAGATTAAGGCACTGTTTGCAGTCAGACTGGAGCTAGCTGGAGGTAGCATTAGCTTTACAGGAAGAGACCAGAATACCTATGTGCGTGTGTGTGTGTGTGTGTGCCAGATGACCACACAAGAGCTGGCTGTTCAATCACTGTAACTTGCAGCTCTAAGGCACGAGGAACATGGTATTGGCTTCCTGTATGACCTAGTTTGCTGTACTTGGTGAAGGAGGAGCCCTGCTGCCACTGCTGTTTTTGTCCTTAGTTAGTTTCTTCACCTAATTTCCTTACTTTTGGGTATCTTTTCTTTCAGTAGTTTGTATTTGATTTTGATAAATTCTTATTTGAAAGATTTGCCTTGCTGGCCTCTTTATTTTAGTTTTTTTGATATACTTCTGCTTATTTTTGGTCAAAATGTGGTAGCGTGTGAGTATGGGTTGCACATTGTAAAGGAGGGGGTTTACTTCATTTTATCTTTGTTGTTTTTGTTTGTTTGTTTTTTTTGTTTTGTTTTGTTTGTTTTGTTCTTGTAAACCAACTGTCGTGTGAGTAAAGAGTGGGGAGATTTTTTTATATTGCTGGAGTTTCTTGCTTTTTGCCAGCTAAGAGGACGGTTGGGTTGCTATACTCTCGCAGGTGGTTGGTCACTGGGTGAAAGTTTTCCCTCTGCTTCTTGGGTTTTCTGTTGCATGTTATTTTGCTGTGCCTCACTAACCCCCGTGTGTTTTTACTGTCTTGCAGCGTCAGTGTAAGCAATTGTGTGCGTGTGTGTCTCACAATACTGGTGGTGGTGGTGAAGTACCCTGGAACCTCCCCTTCACTCCCATCCTCCTGTGGGTTTCCCTGGCACCCTCCCCTGTACTGGTAATCCGGCAATGTAGTAACGTTTTAAAATTATATAACATATTGTGTAATAAATAAATTTTAACCTGGCCTTTATTTCAGCTTTTATTAACTAAAATAACTCTTGACTTTTAAAATCTAAACTTTATTCTATTTTTGAAACTTGAAGCTCTTGTCTCTGCTCCTTTTCTTTATCAAAGAGCTTGTGTATCTGTTGGGTATTGTCTGGGTGAAATTCCCAGAGTGGCGTTGTCAGGTTCCTGTATTCTGGGGTGCTTTCCTAAGGGCCCTTTTTAAACATACTGTACTATATGTTTAATATATCAGTTGTTTTGACTCTGAATTGATGTGATCAGTGCTTGATGTCAGGTGTAGGTCAGAGGTCGAGGTGGTTCGTGTGCATACAAAGTTCAGGACTTAAACACCAGACCAGTGTTTGTGTCCTGATTCCTGCACGTGGTTATATTAAGGCAACAAAAGCACTTTGGTTAGGAAGAGATGGTGGTTTTGCTACATGTCCTATCTTGTGTTTAAATTTACTTTTGACATTTTCTGTATTTGATCAAGTCCACCATCTTCCCTGAATCTTAAACAAGAGCAGTAAACATAAAAAAACACAACATAAACATAAAAAACGTTTGTTTTAGTTGGTACAAGTAGATATTGTATTGCAAGAGTGGATATTATTGGAAAACAAATGAAATATGTTGCCAGTGAAAATTTTACTGATACATTCAGTCATCCATAGACTAAGATAAGTATCTTATTCTACATGGTGATGTTACTTATGTAACTCCCTGTCAGACTTCTTATAAACTGCATCAACAGAAGGCCAAATAGACTTTTTAATGAAAATTCATTGTTGTAGATTCTGAGACCCCAAACAAGTGAGTAATTTTCTGCAGAGGATCACTGAATCATGTCATCAGTTCAAAATCATGTTTATAAGCAATTCAGGACGGATCAGGCTGATAACCATGTTAGAGAGCCAAAGGTCAGTGGCCACAGTGGAGGACAATGACAGAGCTACAGACTTGTCAGCCAATCTGGATGAGAACACATTGAGAGAAAGAACACTTAACCTCATTGACATGATATTTCAAATCCAATGTGCTGCAGCACAGAGACAAAATGTTCTGTCTGCTCTGTAGATTCCCATCCTAGCCAGTAACAAATCAGCCACTGTGTTTTGGTTCAGTTTTCTACTTAAAACCCATTCAAGTCCTTCTCTATTCTTCTGAAACATTTACAGAGACAAAGAGGGGTCATCAGAGGTGTTTTCCCATATTGTTCCTCATATTGTAATTTTAATAAGAAAAACACGATCATACAGAATACAGTTAAAACAGTGATTATTAATGTTGCTCGAACAGACTGATCTGATAACATTTTCTTGAATCACACAATGTATATGTTTGTGTGACTTCCTGCGTATTCTAGGAAGGCTGTTGGAAACTGTTCATCTTGACTGCAGCTTTTTCACGTCCTTCTGCTTTCCAGGCTAGGCACAGTTATCTTGAACAAGCCTAATCATGGTTGACATACTCCATCTTGTCTGCAGCCACTACCAGATTTACAAATTGGCCAAATGCCTATCAGTGATAGGAAGTGTGATAATACAACTATAGAGAAATGTAAGTTGTTTTTTTTTCATGAGTACACAAGAGACACATGCTGTTGTTTCTGTCTTCAAGAGCATGAACATCTCTTCTATTCATGTTCAGTCACATTACAATTCTGGCAGAATCTGAACAATTGGCTATGTATTAAAATGCAAAATGTCACACACCAAATTCTGATATACGAAGATAACTTCTCCAAAGAAATATGGTCAATGTTATGATAATTATGGGTAAATATCACAGTCATTCATGTAAATAGAAAAATCAGAAAACCTCACTAACTTGGTGTCGAAATGAATTTAACAATTATTTTTCTTCTTTACTAATATTAGCTGATAAACACCAGCCAATACAAAAAATGTGCCATATTATGTCACAATTTCCAGTGTTTTGACCAAGACTTAATGCTTTTTTAAAATGTATTCATTTAATCATCTCTGCCACCATATGGGTCACCTGTGTGATTTATTGATAGGGAGGGTCTCAAAATATAAATGATTCATGGTACAATGGGTATATTTAATTATGTGATGAAACCCAATTGAAACTTGATGCTGACTGGAATGTAAAGATACTTTGCCTTAAGTATATTTATTTTTATTATGTACATGTACTTATTATTTTTTTACTGTTATTTATGTATCTATTTTTATTTATTGTTAATGTAACCTTGCTGTTTTGAATCTACTCAAAATTTAAATTATACATATGTGGTTTTGTTCTAAATAAACATAATAAATAAATATAAATATAATTTTTAAAAAAGAAATCTTGTCAGCAGCTAGGTTTTATTTATTTATTTTTTATTGAAGATGATTCATTTAGGAACATCAAGGCATAGAAACCATGACGAAAATAAACACCTCTTAACATACAAGGCACATTAGATAAGAAAGATAAATTATATAAAATAATAATATAATAACAGAAATTTAAAAAAAAATACAAAAAACAACAAATGAATGATAATAATAATAACTGCATTCTTCCATAGTTGCTCTAGAGGTCATGAAATGTTTTCAGTTCCTCATAAGCTCTGAACAGAGACTTTGCATGTTTTCATTAGTCTTTAAGCACTGAGATGATTGTCCACAAGGTCTCTTTTAAAAACAGAAACATTGGGTATAATTTTCTTCCGTCTGGATGCTTGGATGAAAATTTTCTCCAGGAGTATCAGGCTGTTCAATGTCAACAATAAAAATCACTCATAATGTCCTTAATGTTAATATCAAACACAATATTTTCTCTTGTGAGAGGGGCAAATAGTTGGATTTCGGTCAACACCCAGGTCTGAAAACCCTGCAGCCAGGTCCTTCCCCTCTCTGCAGGCTCCGCTTTTACTGCGTGCGTCTTTAGGCTCGTGCACATGTTCGTGCACTCCTAAACTAGCATGCGCAGAAGCAGCAACACTTTGCCTGCAGATCACATGATATGACAAAGCAGCTGGCTACTTCCTGTGTAGACTGCTAGCAAATTCACATCCAGACAGCCGCAGCGACTGCGACTACTGTGTCATCCAAGATGCTGGCCCTCATAAACAGGCTTTTGGACTGGTTCAGATCCCTCTTTTGGAAAGAGGAGATGGAGCTTACATTAGTGGGACTTCAGTACTCCGGAAAAACCACATTCGTCAATGTGATTGCAGTAAGTAGCTAGCGAACAAGCGCAGTCAGTGCGGGCCTAGGCTACTACCTGGGAGAGGTTGTGGACGGTTTCTTTGGATATGTTTCAAATTAAGTTGACATCGTCGCATTTCTAGGTTTCTTTCTCCCAAATTCTGGGGCATGACTGGATAATTTGGTGCATTAAAACATGCACACATTGGTGCGGAAGCAACACTGATAACACATTTGCTGTTATTTTGTAATGCTAGCTAGAATGACGAAGTTCTTGGTATGACTGTGCGCTTACTTAGGAAATCGGTCATGTGAACGGACTTGTAAGAGCTTTGAAATAGCTGCTGGTGTGTCAACATCAACGATGTGTTGACAACCCGGCCACACTGGTTAAATTGGTAAACAGTCTTGTCTTGTCTACGTCATTTAGGGTGCAGTAAAGCGGACGAGGCCTGGAGCCACCGTGGCCACAGGCTGCCAGCTGTCTATATAACTAGAAAGGAGATCGGACACACACACACACACACACACACACACACACACATATATATATATATATTTATATTTATATTTGTATATATTTGCTGGAGATATTTTATTGTAAACCAAACATACGTAAGTGAGTTCAGTAACGTTATTGAAACTGGCTTTTGTCTGTGGTTCCTCCCAACAGAAATGTTACTGGGCTGTTCTGGTTTTGTACTCGGCACGTTGTCATAACTAGCTGTTAATGTTAAAATATTTTATATTTGCCATTTTTGTTGGGCCTGTTTTCTGTTATGTCTTGCCTGCTTAGCATGCCCCGCTACAGCCTTGGCAGGGCCTGCATTTAGGGTAAAGGTTATATTATGAAGTTCACTTTTGTTTATGTCTGTGTTTCTAGGCGATAGGCCACACCGTAATCTGAAGAAGTCAAGTTGTAGGCCACAGTACTGTAGCACCCCCCTCCCCTCCCCTCCCTTGCTGAGATTGATCACAAGAATACACAGTTTTCCGGCTCTGTTGTGGTCATGTCAGGTGATCTGTAACTAGGTTAGAACAAAGCTCCTGATACAGTCATTAGGAGGCTGTTGGACTGGGCCCAGGCCATATATGAGTCACACAACCAAGGATAATAAAGATATAGCATATTTGAATATTTTCAAATATTGTATGCTTCCAGTTTCTTAATTGGTTTAAAGATAGGCGGTACCTTATTCAATAAGATTTGCTTGTGGAATATTTGGTTACAGAGTACTGTATGCTGATGAATAGATGGCATCATCTTAACATGACTCATGGAGTAAAAGGGCACATGTTTAAATTCAGCTAAAGGCTTCAAGCAGCCAGAAATGACTCTTGCAGTCATATTTTATTAATTTATTGTGACCTCCTGCACAGAAATGATTCACATCCACAACGTGTTTCATGTGACTTCTGAATCAGATGAATCTCTGCTGCCTTAAATTCACAGTGACACATTTTTATGAGACATTGACAATATATAGAATGTAAAGTACACAGATTGTAGAGATTATGTAGGATCTTGCATACAATGCAAGGAAGAGAAGAGGTGGATTAGATACATGTCAGTATTTGTAATTCTATTTCAACGCTTAATGTTTCAGTCGATGTGTGTCTTTTAACAACGTAACATGCAGTATTCACTAACATAACGCCCTTTGTCTTGCATTTGTCTCCTACAGTCAGGCCAGTTCAGTGAAGACATGATCCCCACAGTCGGTTTCAACATGCGGAAGGTCACTAAAGGCAATGTGACAATAAAGGTAGGCCAACAAGCAATGGTATGCAGCTGGATGCTTTCACTGTTCAACTGAAATCAGTTTTACACTGGACCAGTGCCAGCTGTATATTCTGCACTCTAGAGCAGTAATAGTGCTATGGTTGGTTTTATTAAGTGTACAAAATGTCAAGAGGTTTTGTTTAGCTTATTTTTCATTTTGTGCTTTTTCACCTCAGATATGGGACATAGGTGGACAGCCCCGCTTCAGAAGCATGTGGGAGCGCTACTGTAGAGGAGTCAATGCTATTGTGTAAGTTTGTACAGCAGATGCCCTTTGTGACTACAAATGTGCTATTTGTTTTTCCTGAGGTCCCTGGAAACCTGAAAAACAAAACTGAAATCATATATAAAATTTTAATACAATTCTTACTGAAATGTTAATATTGATCATCTCTGTGTGTAATAGTGCCATTACAAAATGCTCCTCTGTAGATATAGTGTTTCACAAATCTCATGTGTTAAGTGTATTTGATTTTGGTGCTACCAAATTGTAAGTAGTTTTTTTTTTTTCCCCTTTGCAGTTACATGGTGGATGCAGCAGACCGAGAGAAGATAGAAGCTTCCAGAAATGAACTGCACAACCTTTTAGACAAACCACAACTACAAGGAATTCCCGTAAGAGGCCACTTGTGATTTATGGACCCAAAGCTCATGATGTCACAGCCACACCTTGGTTCATGACAGTGATTTCTTAGGGTCTAGTGACTCTAATCACAAGCCGTGATTAAACTCATAATTAGTAATCACTGCAACTAATGGCTTGCATTGACTCAGGCTTGATGACCTTACACTAAGTGGTCATTTGAACCCATGCCAGGATTTTTAATGACATTTCAATATCCACACTGACAGTTAAATTGACTTGACAGGGCTTGACGTGCTGACTCGATAGGCTACCAGCTGCTTTGACTTGACACCACACACAAGCGGTTTATTTTGTCCTAACAGTAAAGATTCTGTGATGGGCGCAGCACGTGGTTGAGAGAAATCCTTTAGATTGTCTGACCACACTGTGCGATAATGCTGATACATTGCCTTGTGAGTTATTGATCAGCTCTTTCTCTCTTTTTCAGGTTCTAGTACTGGGCAACAAACGAGACCTACCCAACGCACTTGATGAGAAGCAGCTCATTGAAAAGATGTGAGGCACTCAGATGCTGTATTTTTGTTAATAATCCTCCACAAACATTGCTTCTTGGGTTTCCGACAAAAGCTAATGTATGCAAAACCTGATGGTTAGTTTTCTGTCACTAGTGGATGATAAGTCAGTTTCAGTTGTGTCATGTTAGTCTTTCTCAGTGATGATTCAAAGATTATGAGTATTTAACTATACGCTATAAAAGTCAGCAGTATGTCCACATAAACACATAAATCTTGTGGAATCTCCTCCCAGAAGAGTAGAAGGTGTTATTAGCAGCCTATTAATGTCTACAGTCATACCTGTTGCAAGAGGAAACTAGTTGGACAGGCATCTGGCTTAAAGGCTTAAAAGTGTTCATTATTCATTCAAAGTGATATTTCCCTTTTATTTCAACGAAATAGTTGGACGAAATGTAGGCATCAGTTAATTAGATAGATGGATAGATTTATTTGACAACAATAAAAGTACATACAAGACTGCAATCACCCTGTCCTGACATACAATTCAATTATCGAGGATAACCAAGGGGGTAAGATGTTAGATATTCAAGTCAGGCAAGACCAGTTAAAACACATGCACCAACTGTACACAATCAAACAAAGCAACAGACGAACAAAAACAGAAGAATTACAACAAGCAAAACAAACTTATGATTGACTTTTCATTAACCATTTCTTTACTAAGAGTTTAAAACCCATCTCAGTCCGCTGTTGCTACAGAGAAACTGGAGAACTGTTCCAGGGAACTGCAGCAGTATTTTGTGAGGGGCACCTGTTGCATTATGATCTGCATGCAAGATGTACATTGCATGCATTTTTTTAATGTAAATTTCTTGCTAAACCAATTCTTACTATCCATATTCACATAACTGTTCCTTATATGACTATTAGGCTAACTACTTATACCATGAATCAAAAGCACAGTGCATTAAAAACACTGCAGGGCAACACTTCCTGGGTTTCATACCGGCAACTTACTAAACAATCTAACAACTAAATTCTCACCGTTTAGCAGCAAAATAATAGACTCATAAATTTCACTCATGAGTACCCGTACTCTAAACGTCTACACAGGACTGCAGTAAAATTAGTCCATTTATCACTCACAGGGAAACGGTAAGTTAGACTTTTAGACAATTATGAGTACAGCTGCCAAGCACCTCATTGAAAAGCGTTAGAGCATTATACAGGACCTCATATTTATTGTTCATAGACCCCAATCTGTTATACAAAAAAAGCCCCCATTAAACATGCAGTGCAATTTAACCTTAACTTATTGTTGCACACTTTCTTCCTTGCACAAACATGCTCCACTTAATCACCATCCAAGGCTTATTACTTTTCCATGTGGCGCACTTGAACATTTCTTGGCTACTTCCATTCTCAGCTCATTCCTCACTTAAAAAAATGTGTGCTCTCCCTCACAGTTAGTATTTTAAAACTCACTTGGATCAGAAAAACAAGTTGGTGTGCAGTAAACTAGCCTAGTGCATTGGATTTATTCTCTCCTTCATGCTGCTAGTTACTGTCTTTTTGTGAGAAAACACCTGGAGGCCCGTCGGCTTGCGGTGTGAGTCAATGGGCTCACTTGTGCTGACAATAGTTCACTGCACACAATTTAGCTGCCAAGCCACTAGAGGGCGCAAACACACAGCCTCAAGTTACTGTAGGTCCCTCAGACTTAATCAGTGTAGGGGCGAATAGTCATAAGTTGGAAGTTTTCAAACTTACACTGGAAACGAACGTTAAAAATGTAGTAATTGCTGTCAGGAGGAGTTAATGCTATTAGACACAAGCTTCTTATTTGTACTTAAAGATTTCATGTTCACTGCTTTCCTTCACAGGAACCTATCTGCCATTCAGGACCGAGAGATCTGCTGCTACTCTGTGTCCTGCAAAGAGAAAGACAACATAGGTAAAGATCAGATCAGTTGAAATGACTTTTTATCTTACTGCTCTTACCGACTCAAATGTTTTGTAATATATTAATCAGATGTGGTAGTAGTTATAAATGTTTCCCCGCCCCCCCCTGCAGATATCACACTGCAGTGGCTCATCCAGCATTCAAAGTCACGGAGAAGCTGAGAGTGAAACCCAGTCGCAGCTCTGGCCTCAGCCCCTAATGGTCATGGGTCCTTGACAGTCATCCCTTCCACTGCCTCTGTGAAGTAATCCAGCTCTCTCTGCTCACTACCGTCACCACCTGCACCACCCCGTACACTACCATAGATGTGTAGCCCCTGTACAGCACTACCGCCACCCCAACTATCTGGAGTCTTGAAAAGTTGTCCCAGTACTGCGCTAGAAGGTGGATTGTCCATACCCATCATGCCTTATTGCCTGTCATTACAGACATGCTCTGTGTCTGTGCACATCGTGGAGGTTTTTTCTTTATGGGTTTTGTTCCCCTTTGACACAGGAATCTAATGATGTTGCAGTGTACTGCTCCCCTGGCTACATATTGGATGGAGCTCCTCTAATCCCACAATCAAAGATCCATTCTGTCGCCCGTCAACATTCGGTGTTTACATGACATTGCGTGATTGTAGTTTTTAACAGTTATTTGCCAAATGATGATGGTCGCTTGCGCTAATGCCTTCGATTCCTGATAAACTCTTAGCAATGTAGCCTGCATTTTGTGTGCTGGCGTATGGAAGTATCTATTCTATAAGTGACTTGAATTAAAGTTTACACATACGGATCAATAGAAGGTAAGACTGTGAGTTGTTGTGTCTGAGGCAAAATCCTAAGATAGGTCAGCAGAGTTTTAAGTGCCTTCGGCTGAGTGAGTTTTCCAATCAGACAGTTATTGCCCAACGCGACTTCTAACTCACTATTAGAAAAAAAAACACTCAGTACAGACATGATATAAACCCCTTGATTACACTTAACATCTCTTGACAATCTCATTTTATGTTCTGTAATCACATAATCACATTCTGATGTCTGAGAAAAGACAGTACTGTACTAATGATGAAAAATGAGGAATGAGGTAATGGATGAGCGAGGCGAGTGAGAAAATGTTACATTCTGTTTGGTCGATGGGTAATTTGAATGCTATTTCTCTTGTAGCCTGTGACTTTTTATGTAGCTTGAAATGTGGGCTAACTGTTTGCAGTTCTCAGGTTGTTATAGGATTTTAAAAAATTGTCTGAACACAGTATGGGTGTGCCCAAGGATCTTTCTCGTAATCCCTACTTTGTTCAGGTCGGGTAACAGAAAACCAGTGTTAGTCATGATGGCTGAGCTTACAGAGAACAGAAGACAGTCCATTAGTTCAAAGCGTTGGATGCTTGATGTCATCCATGCTTGGTCACACCCTTGTCTGAATCCTGATGTCTATTTGTAAAGCCTTAGCAGCCCTCCAAAAACGACATATTGATTGATTGGTCATTTCCTTTCAGCGACAAGACAATGATTTCTCACAGGTTCGACCACTGTTCTCGGATTGATGCTTTGCATTAGCTTCAATCATGTATATTTATCTGCTCCTTGCTTGGCCAGTGCATCTTAATCAATTCAAAGTTTTATTGCAAGCGTCCCCGGATCAGGGTAAGTTATCCCTTCTGCAACAGTATGTAGGCCTACATGGCTTCGACTTCTGCATTTCACCGTACTGTTGTCTACAAATACATCACACGCTCTCTGTTATCTCACATGTGGTTCTGTGTCTTTTGGTGATTGTCGTAATCCTAAATGTCGATTGTTGGGACCACAGCAGCAGTGAGGGGCTGTAAAAGTGGGTGACTGTGTGGGTAATTGGGGAAAGCTTTGTTACCTGTGTAATAATATAGCCTATTTGCAATTTGTATGTGCATGTGCTAAACTTATTCACATTCAATTGCAGACTTTGTAAATAAGAAGTTAGCATTTTTATTCCAACAAATGCTCCTGTAGATGTCATGCATTCTTTCCCTGTGATTGCTAATAAATTTGTTTTTATTTTTAAGGATTTCGAGTCTGGCATCCAAATTTCTTGGGTAGTTGTCTATTAAATTATTTGCCACTAGGTGGAAGCAGAGGACTTTGACTGATTGTGGTGAAGTTTCAACAGACTGTAAACAAAGTTTTACCTAAAGTTCTCTTTTGTGTATGTGACATCATGCCTGCTCTCCATTTCCTATATAGTGATCACTGTAGGGCTTGGTTTCTGTGCAGGTCATCTTAAAGGTATTTAGAATTGCACAAAGTGTATATGAGCTGTTTGACTCCCACCTCAATTTATTCTTACACAAGTTCTCACTTAAACCTCATAACACCTTCACCCACAATAGATCCCAAATGAGAGATCCCCAGTTTCCTCGGTTCTCAAAATCTCATGCGCAGTCAACTTTGTGCAACATTTGTTCTTACATATCCTATAATACATGTTTAACACCTTTCAGTGTTTCTTGGCAGAAAAATGGCTATTGTGCATAGAAATATAACACTCTGCTAAACAGAAGGTTAAGATAAGCGCAGGGAGTGTGCTGCAAACAAAGGGGCAATAAAGTGAGCCGTGTTCTCACAGCTGGAACTGCACAGAGCCATCAGAGAGCAGGCCTGGCTGTTAAAGCAGGAACACCTTAATTAATCTCATTTCTTAAACGCAGCATTTAATGAACAGCTGCTGGCATTTATTGTATGCTGGGGCAGTAGTTAGAACGTGTGGACAGATCTAGGTGTTATCTGATGAGTTCCATGGTTCAGTGGAGACCGAAGCGTGTCGGCATGGGAACTAGATGGATGTACGTGTGGGTCCTTGAGCGTGTGTGGTTTGCAATTGCAATGACCGCAAGGGATTAAGTAGTGGTTACAAACCTGCCACAAGGATTTATGTAGTAGAGCAGGTCATGGAGATGACCCAAAGGCGTGAAATACCATTAATGTAGTTACACTCCACTGCCAATGTGCTCATTATGTAATACAACATGTTTTGCACCTACCACCTGTCACAATTGCACTGTTTGTATGTTTTAAGTGTCCAAACTCTGTTGGGCTACACATAATGATGTGATCACAATCATTTCTACATATCACTGTATTATAATCTGTTGTTGTTCAAATAATGTCCAAGTTTGTGTTTGCTTTGAATTGATTTTGAACCTTACAACATAAAACAGCTGTTTGACATTGCAAGCATCCACTCAGCTCCCTGTCTGTAAAATGCCTGCTTGTATGATGCACAGAAACGGTTCCAGATTGGAGCTGCTGTTGCTTATACTTCTGTCTTTCCAGCAAACAGCCCTGGACAGTCTCACTCAACACTCAGTGGAGGAAGCCTGCGCTTTACTTTCACTCAATCGTCTGTCTGACAGCGCTGTAACGAGCAAACACATCACACCTTTATGCAAGCTCACAATCTGTTTCTTTTACTAAACCTGTGCAACAATGTGCAAGGGAGAGGTCACACTGTTATCTGTGTAAGTCACAAAAGATTTTTTTGAGATAATGGTAAATGCCTGTCCAATACCAGATAAATTTGACTTTTCTTTACCTCTTTGTGATTTTATATATGTGTGTGTGTGCTTTCGAGTTTATGAAGCATGTACATTGGTAGCATAACTACTGTACAATCCCTTTCAAGGCTGGAGCATTCCCATTTTCTTCCTCTCCCCTTTTTTTCTTTCTTTGTTTCATTAATCATCAGACAGGCCTGTAATAATATTTAGCCCAGCATTTAGACTTTCAGGTCTTACTGTTTACGATATACAGCGTGTACAGTGAACCCACAGAGCATCTCACTAAATCCTTAAGCTGAGAACATGTGGCTTTAGAGGTGAAGGTCATTTCACGTCTGATTTACAGGGCCTGTATGGCTGTAAGTTTTCAACAGCAAGATATCTTAAATTCAGCAGAGAATTACAAAGGGGATGCAGCCTGCCTGACATTGTGACGTCACAAATGAAGCACAAGAGGAATTTCTCTTTCCTCATTGTGTTTTCTGCAGAGTTTTTATCAATATGCCACATGAAAACAACATAATAAATTTACTTGAATTCAAATGGCTGACAAGTAAACCTGTGAGACAGTTGCCTTCTAAATGGGACAGACCTATAAACAGCAATCATATTTGAGATGTGATTTCACAGTGGCCCAGGCCAATCACATATTTATTTACCACTGTTTGCCAGTAAGTCCTCTTTGTTCATGTGACAGGGATGACATCAGAGCACCACTGTCTGTAGCTGAGCTAACTATGGGGTAATTTGTCCTGGGATCTAACAGCCTTGCTTTTATGAGACGTAAATATGTTGTTCCAAAGTTCTTAAATTATAGTTTTGGGATTAGAGGTTTGTGGCCACGGCATTGACAGGCATCTGCAAACACCTCATTTAGGTCCCTGTGTGGACCATAATTTGGCACTAATCACTATGTGTGGAATGTCACATGATTAAGACAGAACTGCGTGACACATATCACCATCCTTTACTGCTCTACACCCTGTAAAACACAGATGGTTACATGCACACGCAGCTTAATAAGCCTCTGTAGACAAATACATTCCTCATCTCAGCTGGTTTACCCTGGCCATTTATTCACGTTTGTTAATGCTGGTAATTTTGATTTTTAAATTAATTGTTTGAAAATTGTCTTATTTTTTAAATTTCTTTAATTTTTTGTTCTTTTTAAGACCAATTATAACATTTTAGAACATCAACAGATCTTTTTAAAATAGTAAAAAGTTTAGATAAGCATAATGTTTCATATGTAAATTATCATATTTTTAATCTTTGTGTTTGTGTTTTTTTTCAATTGATTTTGTGAATTGGAAAAGGCCATTATGGTGGGGTTTTTTGATAAAGTAATCAAGCACCACATCTTAAAGGGGTAGAAAACAACTCAAACATAACCATCTTTCATGTTTTACACTACTCAAGTTTTCAATAGGCGTTGCTTTAGTTTCGAGCCATAACAGAACACCACTGTTTGAGCGGTAAAGAAGAAAGTTATTTTTTTATTTCAGGTAAACCATGACTTTCTCTTCTTTTTTGTGATTGTGGGTGTGCAGAAAAGCTGCTGAGACCTCCAAATGCAATAATTCCATTTCCACTCAGTGAGAGTAATCTTTCAGGTCCATTCTGTTATCCGGCGTCCTCTCAGATAGCCAGCTCCCCTGTGAACGCTTTCATACTCTCACCTCCCTGCCTCGGCTCCGACACTCTCCCCTCCTCAGATTCCATTAAAAACCATAACTTCAGCTCCTGGGGCTCTGATCAAATAGGGCGGCTAATGCATTTTTCCTGCGTTTTGATTTTTTTTTCCCAGTGTACCTCATATTTACATATAGATTGAGTATTTATCAGTCTGCATTTTAAGGCAGATTCACTGTAGTCCACTTTATTAAACCATGTTGGATTTATGTATATTTAATGAAAAGTTGATGTAGGGAGTGTAATTCTTTGAACAAGGGAGTATACTTGGTATGTGTGGGGAATAGTAATGCCATGGCCGTGAACAACTGAACTTGTAAGTCTTTAAAATTGTTTGCTGGCGTATGGTCAGTTTTTAATACTATAGTGTCTATTCCTTTGCACATCTCCTATCAGTAGCTACACATGAACATTGTTCTAGAAATATTGTTGTTTGGAAATATGCTTATTCAGTTTCTATAGTAGATAAGAAGATAAGATCGATACCACTCTCGCATCTGTCCGTTAAAAACAAAGCAACTGCCAGCGAACGGTTAGCTTAGCTTAGCATTAAGACTGGAAGCAGGTGGAAACAGCTAACTTGACCTTGTCTGATGGCAACAAAATCCACCTGCAGCACCTCTACACCTTGATTGTAAACATGTTATATATCATTTGTTTAATACACAACTTTAAACTTCCTGGAGTCTCCTCTTGTTGCCTGGCAACATCATGGAAACCACTGCGGCTGGGTCAAGAAATAGTCCAGCACCTAACCCTCCATAATACCACACATTTTTTACACTTTGGTTTTTGTATGGATTAAATGCAAAAGATATACTGTAACTTGTTAATTACTGAGCTTTAACTGCGCTGATATGTGGATTTTATGGTCTTTATGCTAAGCTAAGCTAACTGGCTGCTGGCTGTAGCTTCATATTTAATCGACAGACAGAGTGATGTCAATCTTCTCATTTAACTCTCTGCAAGACAGTGAATAAGTGTAATTTCCTATACTCCTTTAATGTAAAGTCAATACATTTCTTGTCCACTATACATTGTACTCATTCAGAAACATTTCAATATTGTTAATTAAGCAGCAGTTCATACATGTTGGTTTGCATGTGTATTCATTAGTCCATGCACACAGTCGTTTTTGTCTCTTTTGTTTTGTAAAGTAACTTGATTCATGAGTGTACCTGTAACCCTTCACCCATCTCTAAAGCCAAGCCTCAAGCTCTACATAATCAGACTGGATTATTCATTAACGTACGTACTGGACCGTGGGAGGTCTTTAAACTACACAAAACAATTGTGATGAGAAGGGAAAAAAAACATGTCACTGGAATGTGACTTTTCTGATAAATGTTGTCCAAATCACTACAAAGGATGTCCTCACTGTGCGCTCGCAGCTTTCCTGGTTGGAGGCTTGAGGAATCTGCTGTTCTTTGTTTGCGTGCAGCATCAGGTATGAGTGTGTTAAGAGGACTTTGCAGGGTCCTTGTGAGTCCTTTATCTTCCAGTCACCGTGGCTCGTAGATTGACAATGGATGAAAACCCAGTGGGTTGTGAATAGAGAGGCTGACAGGACAAATGGTGCACAGCAGGCGGGAATGTTGGAAAAAGTGATTAACAATAGAGGCAAAATAATGTAGTGCAAACATTGTAGCAACCTAAAGGCTCAGTGTAGAATGATGTTTTAGGTAGGGAAAGATTTAGTTTGATATTTCCTGTCCAAGGTTTTGTTTTGCACTTTTAGAAGAGACATACAAAAAATATTTTACTTTCATGTTCGTCTTCCTTTCAGTGATGAGCCTGTCTGCTAGAAAGGGTTACGCTTCATTCCTCATAACTTTCATCCCACCACCCCCACTCCTTTAAATAATGCCTTGATGAGATGTTGGACTCAGCTCAATGAGAGGGACAGATGTTCCCTTGGGCCAGATGAACTGGGAACCTGTGACAGTTGGATTCAGACCAGGTAGCCTGCCTTTGATATCAGCAGAACCTTTCCTCTACAGGTAGCTGGCCTTGGCAGAAAACATGAGGCCAATCAGATGGAAGAACAGCCTTTACCTTGGTCTGATCCCCTGCCAGGGCACCTTTTGCAACTTTCCCAGAGTCAGGGCAGACACAGGGAGATCATTTATTCATCCTTACTGCACGTCACATCACATGTGCAGCAAAGACGGAGTTAGCATAGCTCCAGATGAAAAGTAATTTCTGAAGAGGCCTCCAGTGTGTGATGTCATTTTGAGAGACAGGCCCTGATCTGCTGCTCCTCTGCAGGCTTAATCCTCTTGACTGCATTTGTTTAAATTTTTTTTTCTTCTCATCCGTTTTTATATTACATGAGGGAAATATCCGCTGCTCTGTCTCTTGAGCAACATGATTTACTCTTGCTCATACAGTACAAGCAACAGTTTTCCCTGTGGGTTTGCGCTCCATTTTAAACAGCAAGAAGGCTGAAGTTTTGCTGATGAGAAACAGCTGTAGAATAAGCTACCTCAGTCACAGGAATAAGAAAAATAGCACTTTGGCAACTTTCAACCACCTGTCTGAACATACACACTTTTAGCTACAGGCAGCCTGCAGAGAGAAACATTGAAGTGTGCTGTATGCAGTGAAGTCTTACTAATACATACGAGATACTGAGTTTCACTATGACGTCCTTTTTTCTTTCCTATAACACGTTCATGTTTTCCACACAGTATTCTCTGTGTGAGAGTTTAATGAATTGTCCATTTTAATTTCACTGACTTGCCTGCAATGGTTTCCAAGTGGCAGTTTTGCTTTAGCATGTTGTCGTTGAGACATTTCCAAAGCAAACTTTCCAGTCATTAATTCCGTTGCCATGTTTTGTGTGAAGGGTTGCCTATCCAACCACCTCCATGTGTTATGGTGTAATTAAAGAAGTGTTTGAACAAGAACTGACGAAGAAAAGTGTTTGGATACACAGGAAGGGAGATGAGGCATGGCAATCACAGCTGAAGAAAGAATTACATTCTTTGACATAGTTAGAATGTCCTTCGCACTAACTCTGCTGCCAAGTTACAAGCATTTCTGAGAGCATGATTAAAGGTTGCTTATAGAGAGCATTTTAGCACAGCATATGCATGTCCTTCCGTAAAGAAGCAAGCAGTACTGGAATGCTATTGTTTTACAGGAATGTTGTTTCCTTGCTGTTGGCATTTGACTCCGAAATGAGGACAAGTTGCTATTTCTGGTGGAGTACGACTCCAAGTCATTGTGCCAGGCCACAATGAGCACAATCCGCTCTGAAGGTGACACTTCATAGAGCTTGGTGGTAAACAATAACCTGGTGTCCTAGGATACGAAAGGCAGGCGCTCAATGTAGAGGCTGAAGTTTTGATGCCAGTTAAAAGTCAAAACCAGCTGAAACTTCACAAGCACAGAGGAATTTTTGTGCTGTTTTATGCCTTCTGATACAAATATTAAAGGAATAGTTAGTCATTTAGAATAATACACTTATTGGCTTTCTTGCCAAGAGTTAAACGTGAAGATTGATACCACTTGTGGCTGCTGGAGTGGTATCAATCTTCACATCTAACTCACAGCAAGAAAGCAAATAAGTGTATATCCCAAAATCTCAAACTATTACTTTGATATGTTAATAATTGTACCAAAACAGTTTAATATAATTTTTCAGTAACAGCCCTAATCACACACACCAGATGCCACTGACAGGGCCATTTAAACATTCACACGCTTCCAGCTCATACTTCCATAACTTATCAGAAACATTAAAGGTAGAGTCAGTCATTCTGGAGAGAGATTGTTGATATTTGAACTAAACACCCAAACAAATAAACCCCTCCATTTGTGCTCCTTCAGAAGCTCCGTCCCCCAAATTCATGGAAGCACATTGCCAAGGCAATGACCAAAAGAGAAATATGGCTGGACAAACTGCCTTTACCAGGCTGACTGACAACAGAAATGTACTGAGCCAAAATAGTTTGCATGTCAGCTCCATGGGAAGAAATTGACAGCGTTTGTATTTACTGATTCATTGATAGGGTAAGTACGGTAAGTTGAAAACACATATACAGCAGGATATTTGTGTGATTTAAACAGCTGCCTGCTCAGACTACACTTTACTAGATGAGACAGAAACAGGCTTGGAGTGTAAAAAAACACGGAGGGTCTCCGTGAGACTGTCTCAGGTTCAGTGTGGACTGACATATTTAATAAAATGGAAGCATATCTGTTCCATGAGAAAACACAGAATGGACAGCTAGCAGACCATGAGTAGATATTCACTGAATCCGACAAAAATGTATTGGATTAGAATCTCTGACTTTACCTTTAACCAGCCACTGTAAACACTGAGGCAAACAATGAGCTCATTAATTGGAAGGTTTCCTCTCTGGCTCAAAGAAGACATATAATACATTGTTTTTGGTATATTTGAATACATTTTGTGCATGAAAATTAATTTGATACTTGGAAAATATTCATATCCTCCAACAGAATCAGACCATATTTAGCTCGATCCTTAACCAATGCAAACCTCTTGCTCCTCTCCTGTCACGAGCAACTCCAAGAGGCTAATTCTGAGTAAACAGGAGAGGGAAATTATTGTTTGTTCTTGTGAAATTGGTTATATTTTCTTTGGAGCGATATGCAGACAAGTTCTTGGCTTTAGACCACAAAACAAAGCTGTGTGGGGACAGACAGAGCAGATGAGGGAGAAGTTGTCCATACAGACAAGCAAGTGAAGTGGCTTTTCCAGTGAAGGTGTTTGCACTGAACAATCACATTTATAGTACAGTAAATCTAATTTCAAAAGAGATGTTTATGTGCATCTATTCTTGTGGCTTTTATCTAAAATCACATCTGCTCTTCTGTTAGAAATTTTGTGTTATGTTGTAGACACACATCCTTTTAAAATGAGACTTGGGAGATGTTTTTTTTTTTTTAAATTTCTCCATGACACTGGCTTTGTCCTCCTCTGCATGGACTTGACATTCAGAATGTTTTGTGTGAAATTTGTAGTTTTCCATGGCTTATTGCTTTCTCATTATGGTGTGAAGGTTCTCCAGTGTTGGCCTGCTGTCTGCTGTGGTGGTCTTCACAGTGAGAGACGTGTCATATCCTCGCCATTGTCAACCACCCTCTCCACCTTTTCAACCCAGAGACATGGCACCTCTACCTCTTAACAGGCTTCGCGTCACACACTCCCACTAATCTCTATGCATGATTCCTCCAGAGAGGGTTCACAGCCATCTTTGTTCCTCCCACCGCTGCCCCTCGAGAGCTAAAGGCTCCATGCATTCCTGCAGCGGCTGGTCATTGAGTCAATTCTATTGAGGCGGTTCAGCTCTCTGTCTCCAGACTGATGGATGGGCTGTCTGACTTTATCTGAGCAGGACGGACGCTGTGTTGGCTGGGGCCCAGAGATTGTCACTCCTGACTGCTTTATCAGGGTCTGACTTATAGAGCTGTCATCCTCTTTGAGCAAGGTTCCCAGGCACCTCGTCCAGCCATTCGCCCCTCCTGTCTGTCACACTGCCACCCAGGGACCTTGGCCTGCCTGCTTGACTGGCCTGACGCTTGCCTCACACCCACCCGGGGACAGATACATTAACAAATGTGTCTTGATCTATCAGCTCCACCCTTGGGTGTTAGGCAGGCTGTTGTAAGAGCCTCTCTTTTGCCAAGTGGTATTAACTCCAGATGAGGTGTGGATGTTCTGATTTTAGATATAGATAGGCCCTGAGTGATGATAAATGATGCTGCTTATGAGATTCCACAAGACGTCCACTCGTGTCATATCTTCACTTATTCGGAACTACGTGCTCAAAAGACATGATTTTCAAATGAATTTTAACAGCACTGCTGATATGTCTCTTTAATTACTGTTCACACTACAGACTCTGCATGAAAAAAAGGAAAAGATGGCAATTTTTCAAACATCTTCTCAAAGGCTGAGTCCATGTTTGAGCTTGCCATGAAACCACAGAGGAGTTCCTTCCTTATTTTCACTTTGATGAGCCATTGGAGAGCTTGGGGGAAAGCCAAGTGAAGTCTGGGGCCTCTTGCACATTTTGATGTTTTGTTTCAAACAGAGCAGCTTTTGTTCAACTGTCAGAATGGGAGAGATTCACAGTCAAAGTGTGTTTAGTAACCACAAACACACGGCACACGTGTTTATTTTAACTGAGGTTATATAGACACCATTAGACGTGTATTTCATACTGTTACCATGGGCACCATCGATCAAGAAAGTATGGGATTTTGTGTGTATATGTGGATGTCTGCATATTGTATCATTAAGGTGAAAGGGTTAACATCAGGATGGCTTTCAGGAAGTGCCAAAGGTTGAAAGATCAGACAGATTATTATCTCCAGATCTCACCTCTAACTCAACAAAATACAACACCCCTGGGGGTTACACTTTAAAAATGAATCCATCAGTAACTATGAAATGAATTAATCTACTCTAAGTGTTGTGTATCTCCCAGAGCTAGAGCAGGCATGGCCATATAACTGGAATTAATAATAACAATAATAACAACTTTATTTATATAGCACTTTTTAAAACACAAAGTGCTTCACATATAGGATAAAATACTGACATGCAAATACATACATACATACATATACATATGCCTGATATATACACAAGAAATAAGCACAAGACCAAGATAATCAAAACTCAAGGCAAACAGAGAGTAATTATAAAAAGGCTAACCTATAGAAATTAATTTTCAGCAGCCACTTACAACAAACCACAGATTCAGCAGATCTGACAGAATGGGGAAGGCTGCTCCAGAGTTTAGGAATAACAACCGCAAAAGAATGGTCACTTCTGGATTAGAAATAGGAACGGACAACAGATAAAAGGCCTTGATCAGATGATGAGGGAGGCCAACATCTAGAATAGGGCCTCAACCACTTTGCTATATATAGGGCCTTGTACGTAATTAGTAAATTTTAAAGTCAATTCTATGTTTTATCGGAAACCAATGAAGGGAGGCAAGAATTGGAGTAATGTGGGACCGACAGCTTGTTTTTGTTAACAGCCTTGCGCCTGCATTTTGCACTTAGTAAAACAATTGGGGCCGATGACAAGGACCTCTGTTTTGTCAGAATTAAGATGGAGGATATTTTGAGAGATATAATTTGTAACAGAAGCTAGGCAGTCATGAAGGGTGGTAAGGTTAGGTTAAGGTTAGGTTTAATAGAGATATAAAGCTGTGTGTCATCGGCATAGCAGTGGTAAGAAATACCACTGGAGGAATGAAGCAAATGGCCCAGAGGGAGCATATATGATGAAAACAGAATTCAAGAAGACAGAAGTCCAAGGATCGACCCTTGTGGGACCCCACATAGGAGAAGAGCAGAGGCAGACAGAAAATTGTTAATATGAACATTGAAAAGTCTGTCAGATAAGTATGAGGAAAACCATTTGAGTGTAGTACCAGTGATACCAACCCAGTTCAGTAGTCTATCAATTAAAATGGCATGATCAGTGGTATCAAAGGCAGCAGATATGTCAAGTAAAATTAAAATGGTATATTCACCTTTATCTGCATGCATAACAATGTCGTTAGTTACTTTAAGCAGTGCCATTTTAATGCTATGTTTTTGGCTGAAAACCTGAACATAAATTTTCGAAATGAAGGGACGTTTGGAAATGGGCCTGTAGTTAACTAAATTGATGTTAACTGGGGAGGATTTTCTAAGGAGAGGGAAGACATTGGCTGTCTTGAAATAGTCAGGTACACATCCAGAGGAGAGAGATTGATTGACAATAGAGAGAAGGCAGGGGGTAATGACTGGTAGAACCTCTTTAAGAAATTTGGATGGAATTATATCAGCAGGGCAGGATGATGGACAGATATGAGAAACTATATCTGAGAGATCTTGCATGGAAATGCGTTGAACTCAGACAGCAGAACAGGGCAGGTAACTCAAACAGAATGATAAACTCTGAGGTGGAAATTTGATCTGAGACCATTGATCTTGTCAAGGTAGTGAACATGGAGGTTTGATTTTTTCCATTTATGATCAGCCTTTCTATAATCTCTTCTATAGCGTTGAATTGAATCATCTATCCAAGGGGATGGATTAAAAGCTGGGGCTAGTCTGATCTTATTTGGAGCACAGTTCATTAAACCAGTAAACATAGTCATTAATATTGAAAAATTTAGGAATAGTCTTGGACATATCAGAGAAGAGAGCTGAAAACGTAGACGCAGAATGCTCATTAAACATACGAGACTGTATAGTTTCTTTCTGAGAAGTCAACATTGACCGTAGAACTGTTCCATAAGCTCCACCAGGGGGCTGCAGTCCCCTGATTTGAGCAAAGTCTCAGTAAGACATAAGTTATCTAAATTGTGGGAGTTGACAAAGTCATTAAGAATAAAAGATTTGTTTGACAGTGATTGAGTGTTGAAAAAGGGCAAAGTAAACTTGAGAAATTGACTTGAGAGGTTTAGGCTTCCAAGAGACAGTAATCAAGTTCTTAAGACTGACAGCAGAATGACGGTGAATAAAGCGTTTCTTTTGTCTGATCCTACTAATCACGGGGATTGAGAAAAAGGAGGTAACATTAAAAGATATGACTGGAGGACTAGGCTTGGTGGGGATATGACAGTGATTGCTGAAATTCACAGATCTGGAGTTAGAAGGGTTAACAAGAGGATGAGAGATAGGACTCAAGTTGTATGACTTTTAAGTTTGTTTTTAAACTTTAAATTAAATACAGTTAAACTACATGTGTGTTTTTAGCCATGCAGTGTGGCTCTAGGGATGACAATGTCACCGGTTGGTTGGTCCACCACTTAGGTCCAGGCTTAAATTTCAACAACCATTAAATCAGACATTCATGGTTTACAGAGGATGAATCCTGATGACTTTGGTAATGAGGATGACATTTTCTTCTGGTGTCAGTGACACATCAAACCTTTCAAGTATCCAATGAAATATCTCAACAATTATTGGATGGACTGGCACAGAGTTTTGTACAGAAATTTGCAGTTCCACGATGATGTATCCTAGTGTCTTTGGTGATTGCCTGAACTTTTTTCTCTAGTGCCACCTTGTGGTTGACATTAAGTGAAAAGTATTGGATGAATTGTCATGAAATTTGGTGCACACATTCATGCCCCCCGAGAATGAATGCAATAACTTTGTTGATCCCCTGAGTTTTTATTAAGCAGTGGCATCAGGTCAAAATTTCAGTTTGCCTTGTACTTTGGTTTATGACAAAATACCTGCAAAACTTGACATTCCCATCAACCTCAGCTGTGCTTTGCATGCTAACACACTAAACTAAGATGTTAACATGGTAAACATTATACCTACTAAACATCAGCATGTTAGCTTTGCCATTGTGAACATGTTACACTGTGTCTGAGATAACTCCCTATTTGCTATAGAGAGCACTATATTTGCCCTCCACCATTTTGTTCAATCTCACATTGCATCACGTTGTGAAGATGGAAAAATTACAAAATTTGTCATGTGAAGCTTCACCTGACAATGATGACACATAATGACCAAAACTTAATTTACTTTCGTACAGTATTCTTACTATTGAATGTTTACTAGGGAGGTGTGAATAAGGGAACAAGGGAGTGATTTCGAGCATGGCCTTAGTCTTGTTTTTATCTTGACATGCAGAGATACAATAAAAAGTTAAACATACTGTACAGCTTTGTCATTCGTGGCACTCTGCTCCTGGAGGACAGCAGCTCAGTGTTCATCAGTACTTTGCATTAATGCTGATTGTGACCATCAAAAGTCAGACAACAGGGATTTGTTAGGACCACTCAGCATTTTTCACCCAGATGTCAGATCATCAGTGTGCATTCACAATAATTTCCCCAAGAGGCTTCCGTGTTGAGAGTACAAATGACTGCTGGTTGTATGAGAGTGGTTGTGCCTGGTAAAAAATAATCGCAAAGACAGAGATATTTTTTCTGCCACATTTTGTGATAATACCATCTATTTGTCCACAGGTGTGTTAATCTGTCAATGTGTTGCTGCTTTATCAGCTGGCACAATGACATAATATATATCTAGCATGATGTGTGAAAATCTGAGATCAGATACAAAAATTGTTTCTCATTTCCAGTCCTGTTTGACTATGTGGGTCAGTGGGCCGTTACATTATCATATCATTACACTATAACCCTTCTCTTAAACTTGATATACAACACTAGATTGGATTTTGACCTTCAGCAATCAAATATACCGACAGGACTCCAATAATAAAACCTGCTTGTGAGAATGAGAATGGGGTGCAGAATGGAGCCAGTGTGTCAGCCAGAGTCACTCCAGGCTAGCCAGAGTCTTTCCTGTAGCCCCCTCCACAGCTCTGCTTTCTATCCAACCTGGATCATATGCCTTTAATAGTGTGTAATCTTTTAAGGGGTGAGATTTATGTCCTCCCCTCTGGAGTCCAGGCCAGGGATATTTGGGAAGAGTGAGCAAAGGCTCCTTTGGGATAAAATGATCATCCCTCTGCAAATTTATGTGCGAAACATTCCAAATAAGGAACCTATAGGACTGCATGTCCTCTATATAAACATACAGTATTTAGGAAAGGTTTTAGTGAGCATATAATGAAATTGTTGAGCTCATTTTTTATTGTTCCTTTCCTATTTTTTGTGTACTGCCCAAGACCTTCAAATTATAAATATCATTGTACAGGTGAAAAAGGTAACAGATGTGGATAGCTTGGCCATGAGCCTGCGGCTTATATAACTATTCTCAATAGCTGTATTGTGCCAGTTTGTTCCCTGTGATTGTTACTGTGATGGTTCTGTGAAACGTGGTATTGTGTTGGATGATGGAATTTGTTTGGAGACAATACACATTTGTTGAACTTATGAAAGAGCAATACACCCCGTTGATGTATGATATCTCTCTTCAGTGGGTCGATATTGCTCATAATTTTGATAGACTGGCTAGTTCCTCAATAAGCTGCTGTGTCACTGCCGCCCCAGGGCATACAGGAAATATTAGTTTTGGGAAATCAAGACCAAATGTAAACCAAGTGAGGAGTAAAAAATCCTTTAACATCTGATTTATTGATAGGAGACATGGAGAATTGAATGCACCTTCAAAAAACTGCATATGTCACTTTATTAAAATCAGTTACAGTCAAACTAATTCTTGAAAGATTTAATTTACATGAGAAAAATCAGGTTGTAAAAGGCATATGGATTAAATTGTAAGGTGTTCCTGTTATTTTGTCCACTGCAGCTCTTACATGCTGATTGTGCTTTTTTTTCTTGTAGGGAGGGGACCTCGTCTGCACTCTGCAGTATCTTTCTTTGATCAAGTGAAGCTCAGCTTTCTCAGTAGAACAAATGAAGCACTTAACATACTAATCCAAGCCAGCCTGTTGAGTGTAGCCAGGAGAATGTTACTTGTAATTTTGGCTGACAGTCCATATACATCACCACAGGCAAATTTCTGGACCTGTAACATTAACTAGGATGTTCTAAACATCAACTTGTCCTTAATGGCGTTTCCCTGTGAAATTCTAGCCTTTTCCTAGCCATTTCTTTATTATAGCTGATATATAAATCAAAGATGGCTTTATCTTGCGAAAGCAACACAGTCCTGATGAGCTAAAAGGTTATTGGATTAATGGTGTAGTCACCAGAATTTATACAGCTGTAATACCTTTGATGTCTCACTTTGTGCAAGCTTCATGATTAAGGACACATTTATCACCTTGGGCTGATGAGTTTATTTGGTTGAAATACAGAAGCTGCACGATGCAAGTAACTGAAATTCATTTACCTTATCTCATTCTGTTAGGCTGAGGTCAGGCTTTTAAGTTGCTGCAGGTGTTTTAAGATAGAGGGAATACATTTTGTGATCATTTTGATTGATTTATATATTTATATTTCTTTATAAATGATACACCATGGACTCACATAAGGAATCATTGTGCTAGAATGGTGCTGTTACTGGTACTTGATGGGACAATTACTTTGAGAAATAATCCACTTTTACTAAAAAAAAAAAATAATAATAATACAGGTGCAGTAATGTGTTTTTCAGTGTAATCCTCAGCTACTGGTACAGTAATACTTTTTTGTATTTAATTGTCACATGTAATCCAGTATGCTTCAGCTGGACATCAGGGCATAAAGTATCTATTGGCCAGAAACAAAGGGCTTTATTGGAATTTTCTTCATCAGGCTGTATAGGCATCAAAGTCTTCATCTCTTTGCCTAGGGGCTCTTTTATAGTGTATGTTATGACTTGATGCTCCCTGCTTTCTTTTGGCTTACAAGGACACCATTATAATCTCACTGAAAGTCAATGGACCAATATTAAGTCCTATATTTTGTTTGTGTCCAATGATTCTTTTAGTGTAAAAAATGGAAATTTGTATCATAGACACTCTTGCACCATTAAATCAGTAAGATTTGGCTTTAGATATTAAGGGCTGCTAACTACAATATGACAGATGAATTGGAAAAGTTTGACTCTCAAAATGATTCTCTCAATGTATTTCTTATTCAGTTTTTTTGAAATGATTTAGTACTTAAATGGTGGAATGTTTGTGTCTCTACTGCAGCTGCAACCACTCTCCACACTATTGCAACTCAGCATATTGCAACATGTAAACTCCATCTCTAGCTTTAAAAACATAATTTCAGAAAGCTATATGTGATTTCAGAGCTACTGTGTCCAATATCCCTTCTAGTGTTGTTTTTTGTTGTTGCTGCTGTTTGTTTGTTTGTTGTTTTATTCCTTGGGTTTTATATTTTATGTGCTTTTTAAAAATCCAGTATTTTATCAAGCTCCATTTTTATTAAACTTCCTGTCCATGTTCTTATTATTTTACTGGTGAATTAAACATTATCTCCTAACATATTTATCATCTAAAAGTTAATAATAGTGTCCTTTTGTAGAAATCTGTATGATGATAATACAGTCCTTAGTGTAAAGTGTAACTAGATGCACACCACCTGTCTGTGTGTTTCTCTTCAGCAGCATCTTGATGATGAGGCTGTCTGTCCACAGATTTGACCCGTGTGACCTGGCGGAGTGCCCAGGCAGACAGTGTCACCTTCTGCCAAGGTGACCTGTCACCACAGGCTTTTACACAGGTCTGCCATGGGTCTTACGTTGCCCAGGGGAGCTGTAAAAGTGTTAACACCATGCTCACTCGGTACACTGGCATTAGGGAAAGGCCTGGTTACAGGAATAGCCACCTGTTCCCTTCTGGTCTGGGATGACTGCTCCGACTCTCTCCAAAGACCTCCATTCCTACCATAGCCACCACAGATACACACTGAGAGGAATAGCAAAGCAAAACAAACACACCACTGTGGTCCACAGTCAACCTCAGTTTGTAGATTGTCACTCACACTCTCTCACCGTATATTTCCGTGCAATCAGTCAGGCCTCCAACAGAAAACCATTTCAAAATATACTTGTTATTCTTTATTTGTGCTTTTTATATAGCAATCATTTGAATTTAAACTAAAAGTTTTAAAACATTCAAAATGATCATAGTAATGATTGCCAATACCACAATTTACACTACTGTCAACTTATCACAGTGCTGTCATTTTTCATTCTACGCACACAGCTCTCCCACCTGTCATCAGACTAAACCAGCAAAAGCTGATAAAGCTTTAGGCCTTACAGGCATTAGCCAGTAATGGTAGTGTTGTTTCTGCCTGGCAAATACCTGAATAGCTGGTGTCACCACTCCTCTCCTCCTCCACACTCACATAAACACAGAAACCCGCTCATCATGTTTTATGTAGACAGCTGCGACAACATACAGATGTTGGCAGAACCTCTGGCCACCGAAGCTCCAAGTTAATTGTTGCCATTTACTTTTCAAAATAAAGATTGTGAGCTGTGTTTATTTTATATGTGATGGCTGATTATTATGTGGCTAGTGAGTAATGTATATTTAGAAGATTGATTCAAGACTAAAGCAGGATTTCCTAAGCGATTTTGCTATTTATTATCTCAGTCCCTTAACTGGGTCATTAAGCTGTTTGTCAAATTCATTTATGGGTATATTATTGTCTAATTGTTCACGCGGCTTTTTCCAGTTCAAAGTCATTTACAAGTCTAACAAATAATTGATCTGGAAGGTAAGGTATTTAATCTTGCTGTCATCACTGCTGTTTTCCATGTATGGGTCTTTTTGGAAAGTATTACTACTGTAACGAGGAAATGAAAACAAGTTTTCTAAGCCACCACACCTTCTTCCCTTATTTTTGCATTGGCAGCTTTTCTACATTGCACGTTCTTCCGATGTAATTATGGGCAGGTACTCAGGCCTGAATCATTCCTGTCTGTGCTTTGCTACACCTAAAAGACAGATGACTGCTTATCCTGTGTGTAAAACCCCTTCAAATGCAAGCAAACTCTTTAATGAACTCTCCCAATAATGAGAATTTGCTTGCGTCAAAGTGTCATATTTTTATTCTGTTCCTTTCCTGTGGTTTCTGAGTAAATAAAAAATGGATATTGAGGGTCTAGGTGTGAGGAAAAGGGTGCAGTCCCTTTTAGATCACAGGCTCTGGAGCCAATGTCATCCTCACTGCAGCTGTTGGTGGAGGAGTTCCTTTATAGCCTATTACCTCACCATAACCGGGTTATGAAAATATCATCACTCTTTATGCATGTGCGTAAGGACAGAGGGTGGCGCTTCACTCAGTGCTAAATCGAGAGTAGCGATGGATCCTCACGGTCACCACCAGCTCAACATGTCAGTTCTAAGAGTTAGAAACCTAACAAAGACATAGTGGCACACAGGGGCGATTCTGTCTTCTGTGTACCTTTGCATGTACATTTTAATTTGTTTTTTTAAATTTTAACTGAAAAGCCAAAGCGCTCACTTATTATGCATGCCCACCATGCAAGGAAAAACCTTACAGACTAATTTCCATTTCACAGGACATCTATTTCTCTTCCCTTAAGTTTCCATCCTCCACTTTGACATCACTCATTGAAAGTTAATGTCACTCCTATGTTCTTTTCACGTTCTCATTTTTTTTTCTCAATGTTGTAACACAATGCCAAAATCTTCCACACGGCACTTTCAGATACTTGTTTACTAGAGCAGAAAGTGTAGAAAGTGAGTCTCAAAGGGGGTCCGACTTACTCTCTGTACAGAGGTAATTATGTCAGAATAGAGGATTTTTTTCCCCCTAAATTATCTTTCAGTTTTCCAACAGCTGTCGAGGGCAATTACAGCTCTTGAAAAGACAGAATGAGAGAGAAAAGGAGAGAAGGAAAAGGGCCCAGGAGTCATATTTAGACATAAAACAGAGAAGTGTGTGACATTTACGATATGTGCCTCATGAAGAATTAGCATCCATTAGTTATAGTGCAGCGTGTGAGTGTCTCACTGCTTTTCTCCAAAACTGTTTTCCCCACTTCTCTCCGGAACGAGGCTTTGAAATCTTTCAAAACATTCTTCCCTTGTCGCGATCCTCACCTCCCTTACTTATTAATGTCAGTAACATTACCTTAATTTGTCTCGCGGTGCAGCACGCAACCATCCTGAACCTCAAAATTATAGCCTTACCTTCACTTTCTGTCCTGGAAGACATTCAAAACAACTTTTTTTTAAAAAAAGAGAATTTGGTTTGCACCACGAAGGACCTCAGAGTTCAGTAAAACTAAGAGTTAAGTGTCAAACCTCTAATGCCTTGTCGGCAGCTCCCACATAAACAACATGAACAGGCACGTGGCCTCGCAGCACAGTCGGGCATAAATTAGACACAGGTTGTGATCTGGGGCCCTCAGGCCTGTCAGCCGTTGGGAGTGAATGTGTGTTGGTGGAAAGGTGAGTAATAGATTGTCCAGAGGTGGAGAGAGAGAGTGAAAGGGGTCAAAGTAGGCTGGGATGAGGGTCCGACAGAGAGACGGGCTCCCTCACCGTGAGTGTCTATGGAGCGAGGAAAGGTAACCGGAGCAGGGGAGCAGTGAGAGTAAGTGGACCCCAGAGGATGCCTGAGCGTATCCATAATGCTGGATGCTGTAGCTGCATGAACTAAGGACATGTGTACATGCGTGTGTGTGTGTGTTTGTGTGCATGGTTACCAATCAGTTAGATTCACTTACAGCTTGGTCATAAGAGGTCAGTCTTTTCTCATGTAGAAGCACAGAGGGTTGTAACTCCAGTACTCTGGGCCTCTGTTCCCCTGTTTATTCTGATGACTAACATACAACACATGGCACTTTAAAGGAGCAGAGTTTTCCAGTTTTAAAAAAACTCACAGGATGGATGTACCTTCATCTAATCTTCTTGGAAGAAAATATTACAATACAGGAAAAATAAAAGTAAAAATATGTCTGTAAGTGGAACTCAAGGAAGTCCAACCAAAGTGTGTCAGTGTCTTTGAGTTCTACATTCAACAAGCTGTGCTATTGTACACAACACTGGGAGACAAAGTCTTTATTTACCACTGAGAGGGCGGCAGAAACAAGCTGTAAACACAACATTAACATATTATCATTTTTATATTTACTTTGACTTTGCGACTTTAGCAAAAGGCTGCCTATTTACACATCCAGCAGTTACAGAGCAACATTATCATTCATTTGTGTCATTTTTGTGTCTACTTGATGAATGTAAGTCCAATATTCATTCTCCTTTTAGCTCTGTTTTGGTCTCCACCAACACCTGACAAAAAATCTTGCTCTTTAGCTGCTAAATGCTCCACTATGTCTGTCTGTTGTTTGATGCTCAGCATGTTGTGTGCAGTAGGCTTTTAGAGTTGAGCAGCTGCCTGCTGCAGTAGAAAATGACACTACTGAGAAAGGTGGGGCTGTAAAACCAAAACATTGAGCTGAAAGATGCTATAAAGGTTCATGGAGCTGAGGGGGACTACAGACATGGGTGATGATTCTCTGTGGGATTATCGCTACAATGAGCCATATAACTCACATGGAGACTATGTGCATTTAGTGTTCAAAGGTGATTTCAGTTTATTACAATTTTGGTCTTATTTTCATAGTTTTGGCTGTCAATTCTATTGGTTATATTAACAATATGCACACCAAATATATTTCTATTGAGATCTAAGGACATGGCAACATCACTACAAAGAAGTCCAACAGGACAAGAAACAAAAGTGGCCCCACAGTCAGACAGGTTGTGAACAAGCCAACAGTTTAGCCATATTATCTAAACCACTTTACATGCAGGTTAAACTGGAAAGTGAACATACCTGCAGGTGAGTAATAATCTGTCATTACACGGGAAACACAACTTCAGGAAGTACTTAAGGCTGAACCATAAAATTGATCTGTAAACTGTGATGGGTGTTCACAAATGACAGTTTGGGTAAAAATTCCCTCTTTGCCTTCATTTTCTCTTCCAAGGTATAATGACTCGGAATTATTCCTTAATTCATTTTGATGTTTTGTAACATGCTCTTAATAATTAGCAAGTTTTGAACTTTGGAATGGTCAGGAAACCTTCATAAGCCCAGGCTAACACTTGAACTTTTGAACCTAATAACTGGTTTGTTTATATATATAGTATTGCCAGTAGTAATTCATGCATAATACATGCTTGTGGATTATCATAATTCAGTTAATTGGCTAACTCTTCCTGTAATCTGATGAAAAAACTGTAATAGTAACATAATTTCAGTCATTAAACAGAATTAGTTCCTTTTTCATATTAATCTGAGCTGCATTTACAGGCACTTCCTCACGTATAGTGAAATAAGTGGATTCCTGCCCGCATGACTCAAGAGCAAAGGCTGTTTACCACATACCGAAACAAAAACAGCACAGAGAGAGGAATGGGTGCAATAACACATGCCTTTATGAATCACCTGCATGTAACCTGACTGTAATACAGTCTCCTACAGTAAGACTGATATCTTAAAGTCATAAAGCTGATGAAATCTTTACTCTTTTACCACAGCTTTCTATGAAATATGAACCAATAATTATACAAGGTTCTAGCTTTTTCAGCTGTGGATGTTGGTGAAAGAAGGTGGGTGATGTAACCTTGGGGCACTAATTCTACGCCTCTTACTGGCATGTGACTGCTTAGTGTACAGCATTTTCTAATAGGAGAAAAGTTGTGAACCTATCCTTTAAGAGTTGCATTACATGCTTGAGGTGCCTTGTTTTTTGTGTGACTGGCTACATGTGGGGCCTTTTGTGCCACTGGGCTTTCTTAACTACTGTGTACAAGCAGTCATTGTAGCATTCCTTCTTCACAAATCCTAATTTTTTGCCTGACAATAATCATGCTACCTGTGGCTTAAAGCAGCTAAAATGACACTATTCAACATATCATTTTAATAGTATGAATCTGTTTCAAAAGCCCAGCCATTCAACAAACTCTAAATTAGGAGCTTTTAACTTTGATGTACTGTCTCTGTGTCTCTGTAATCAGATTGTGGTTGTAATTGTGTTTTCTGTATCTTTCCACAATGCTACATGATATGCACATTATGTCGCTGACGACTTGGCAGCCAACCACGACAGCATTATGTTGCCATGTTGTTGTCTCCTAACTGTGTGTGTGTATATGTGAATACAAGTATAACTTTAGAGTATTTTCTAGTTTATACCTTAATTGTTTATTTAGTGTCACTGGTTAGTGATATGCTGGTGGTTTTTGTGGGACGATGAGCAGCTCAAATGCCCCTTCCTGCTTTTGTTGTGCCATTGTGAGAAACAGAATTCAAGTAAATTGGATCCAGCATCTCACAGACCCATCCCGTCCAAGTTGAGTATTTGTCTGACGCACCCACTTAAAATGTTTGTTTTCATCACGATAAGACAAAACAAAACAAGATACAGATCTTTTTCTCATGATCTCATCACAGTCCAAACTGATTAAACCTTTTGCTTTGTTTAATTTCCCCCAGAGACAAAAAGGTTACATATTTTAAATCTTTGCGGGTATCTTGATTGTAAAGAGGGGAGAATCCAGTCTTTCATCTTTTGGAATGATATCAAGCAGACTCTGATGTCTGTTGACAGAGTTGAAATCAGCAGCGTTCCTGTAGTGGTATGACAGTAGTTTCATTCTGTTTGAGTGTGTTTGTCTGTTTATCTAAAACTTTATCTGCCTGTCTCCTGCCATCGTTTCAGTCGAGTGTTTTACACGACAATGTCTAGTCGTCTGGATCTGAGACCCTCACAATGACTGATTAAATGTCACCAATTTAGAATGGATACAGGTAAAAGTCACAAAAAGAGACTATGAATTGTGCAATGTCTGAAGGACGATATCTGAACAGAAAGACATTCACACAGAGCCTCATACACAAAGTACAGCTGAGGCTGATGGAAATGTTATTAGTTTTGCAGGAATTTGGTTATAAACCAACGTATTAGACAAGGTGAAATATTTGACATGATGATGGTGCTACATGCAAACACCAAACAAAATGCTGATGTTCTTATATTTCACCCTGAGCGGGACATGCATGTCTATACAATCATGTATCCAATAATTGTTGAGACATTGCACTAAAAAGAGAACTCTGTTGTCCAATTTTGAGAGTGAGGAGTCAAGTAGATGATGTTTAACTAACATTACTAACGTTTAGTTTATATATACCATAGTTCGTAATTTTTCCATTTTATTTCATGTTGATGACGTTACAAACTTGTGTCAGAAGAAGACATATTTCTCTCCACACTTCATGAAGTCAGTCCTGAGTAAGATGTACCACACAGAAAGGATAAAAAATCTGCAACAGTTCAGCAGCTAAGAGATCATATGGACACAGATGGACAGACTGGTATATGAAATGCCATTTTGTTTGTACCTTGTAACCTGTGATTACATACTCCAGAGTGATGTACTGAATAGGATCTGTTTTCATGAAGACTTTTCTTAAAGGGGCACTGCAATTTTCCTTTATTAAACCATAAAGTTAGAGAAGAAGACAGATTGTACTTCCCTCATATTAAGGGACCAGTGCCAGGCATGACTGAGTTTGGGCCATTCAAGGAGTTACACAGTATGCACACATGTGCACAAACACAAAGTGCACAGACACATAGTTGCATGGATACACTTACGGAGCAGCATTATTTCCTTTACACACACACCCAACGCACCTGTGTTATCTTTGAAAACCTAATTAGGGCTGTCTGAAGCTGCAGTCAGTGCAAGTAAAAAGAAATGTTCATATTTGTGAAACAAAACAAAAATCACCTTGACCTTTTCAAACTGACAAGCTGTTTCAGCCACACCTATTACTTTGAAAGCATGCCAGCATTTAACTGCCGATTTTAGAACAAATCTGACATGCTCTAATTAACATGGCATTATAAACGATATAATAGGACAAAAAAGAGATCCTGCCATTGAGAAAGGATTTATTCGGGTAAGGAGTACTGGCTTTAACCCCCGGGTTTGAGCCATCTCAAAGCTGCTTAGGGAATGTTTGAGAGGAAAGGAATTTTAATTTTCAGAAATTCGAATCAACACAAGAAATGATACGCTTCCCACCTTCCCACCCCTCCCAGCCCCCTACTGGTTAGCTAATAGGCTAATAGGCAAAGGGTGACTGACAGGACAAAGTCACGCCTTCTGCCTTTCAGACTTCTCCTTGTTAGGATGTATGGGGTTCTGCACAGTTCAGTTTTAAATTAGGAGAGTAGAGAAATGTCTTCATCTTTTGCTATGAAACATTGGTAATAAAAAAAAAAAAGAATCCATAAGTCATACATACTGCAGCTTTAACAATCAATCTGAGTTTTAACCAGTAAATAACCATGAAAAGATTATCTAAAGATGCCTGAAAGTGTTAAGCATCAGCTGTCTTCATGCCCTTTTGACTCTGATGGATTATTCTGCTCTCCCTGTTTGACACTTCAGTTGTGTGTCAATCTTCTTTTTTCACCTCACATGTCCCTTTGTGTCACTGCCTGGTGATCTCCTGCACCCAGATGTCAGTCCCAGGAGGTTTAGGAGCTCCACAGTCTGTTACTTGCTGACACTAATCTACACTGAAAGACCAACTGCAAAAAGCTTTTCAAGTCCCTCTGTACATCCATTTCTTTCCAACTGAGTGGACACACACAAGACTGTTATATTCCTCTGTAATGTAGTTTACATGTCTGCAAATATGTCCTCGACAACTCTTAAAAATTCTGTGCATGAGTGCCTTGACAGCTATGGATGTTTTTCCTGCAGTTTCAGGTTTTTAGAACACAAATAAGTCTTTAAAACGGTAATAAGTTGAACTGACAGACCAAATAGGAGCAGCGACATCTGAGGTTTTTACATACACAGCTCTATCAAACAGTTGATAGAAGAAAATGAAGATGTCCATTAAACAACATAAACTGGATGTTGGTTCTCTATCCGGTTATAGACAGAATCAGCTCTTCACATGACACTAACTCATTTAAGCACTGTTGCATAACTGCTGCAATATTCAGTGAGGGTCAAAGAGCAAATGCATGATTTGTGTTTCCACTTGGGATAGTTGACAGCCTGTTATGAAGAGACTCCTTCTTGTCCCAAAAGTCCCTCAGTTTAAGCTTCCTATAACACTTCAAAAAACCAAAACAGCCATAAATATGTCAGCGCACACAAGTGGTGTTCACAAGCATCAGGGAAAACGTTGACAATCAAAGAGCAGAGAACTTTGTTGTGAAATGGGAGAGCTTGTGCATCAAGCTGATGTCATCTCATCACTGTTTGGAATGATTTTGACTCTCTGTTTACAAACACTGCATCACATAACCCGGGTCAATACAATGTGTATTTTGTAAAAGTTGGCTTGTGCCATCACTAAAAACAACACCAAGTCAACAGAGGAAGTTGGCCCTCTTTCACTTGGTCCTTGAAGACCAAGTGAAATGAAGAATGTATTTTCACAGTTTTAATCCTGTGTCCCTGTGTTAATTGTTCATTTATCTCTTATTATATGCCAAATATATGTCAAAAATCACTATCTATTTTGAAATATTTTTACATCAAAATCTCTGTCTTTTCTCTTCCTGCAAAAGGTTTCAAATGTTTGATGACTCATCCTGCACTCAGAGGAGTTTACAAAGATCATCCAATCAAATGAGACTTTGGGTGAATAGCTAGCCACACTGGTCATCAAATAACATGACCACAATGTAATCAGGACATGAAGTGGCCCTTTGTATCACTGTTGGAGTGCTGCCCCTTTCCCTAACTTCTTTAATGGGGCCATATTATACTTTTTGAGATTTTCTATTATTTATATACAGTTATGACATCGGATATCTATGCTAAACATGGTCAAAGTTCCAAAACTTGAGGTTAATGTGATTAGAAATGCTCTCTGCATGTCAAAAGGCAGGGCTTCAACCTGCCCAGAATGTTTCGTTTGCAACTTTTTTTCTACCTTGCTGACGAGCTGATGTTGGCCTGTTGCGCATGCCAACATATGAACGTCTGTTCTGTAGCCTTAGTTGCTAAGGTTGTTGTTAAGATTTTTCCATGAGCTGTTCACATTGTCCACTCTCATATTTCAGATCTGATTCCATCTCAAACACATAAGGATGTATTTGAGATGTCAACATTTTGAGAAAAGAACAAGGAAAAGTAACAAAATCCTACAACTATAGTTTATTTCATGTTTATTGACAAAGCCTTCTGAACAGGAGGAAGTTGGCAATCAGAACAGAGTCGTCTTATTGGGAGGGGGGCCTTAAAGAGACAGGAGCTAAAATGGCCTGTTTCAGACAGAGACTGAATTGAGGGGCTGTATAAAGATATAAGATAGTAAAAGATAACTAAGGAATTTTTTGAACTGTAAATCATGCAAAGATATTCCACTAGAGCTCCAGATAAAAAAAAAATATAGACCTGTAAATGTGCATATGTCCCCTTTAAGTGTAAACAAATACACTGAAAATATATTTTAAAGGTGCAGTGTGTAGAATTTAGTGGAATCTAGCGGAACGGATTTGGCAAAAAAAAAAAGTGTAATCATTTAATTTTTTTCATTTTTAGTATTCTTTAATTAATCACCTGAAAATAAGCACTGTTGTGTTTTTATTACCTTAGAATGAGCTCTTTATATCATATCATATATATCATATATCATAAGGGCAAAAAACATGTTCAATGGTATACGACAATATTTTATCATTTGGAAAATGACCCGTGGGAGTATAAAGAATTTGAGATTTGTATGACTAAAACATGCAAGAACACTAATTTGGTCTTTTAAGAAAAGCCAAGGTATGTGACCCCCTGCTACTAACTAACTTCCCACCTCTCTGTTCAGCCAAAAAGACTTAATTTAAGTCTTAATTTGAAGAGGAAAATAGGGAGACGGAGCTAACATTAATAGGCAGTCCTGGTAATTAAAAATGATTGACAAGCAGCCAGGTTAATCCAGCAATCCCAACCTAGCATAAAATGTCCCCCTGAGCTGTTTTGGGCTCTGGCTCCGGTCTGCCCAGGTCCTGAGCACATGTGGCTTCCAGATGTTGCTCCTGGGATGGATGCAGTCAGGCACGTGGATGTGAAGGAAGACACTCAGCACAGATATAGTGGTTAAAACTCACACTGAACTATGCATAAACGTAGCCAGTTAATCAGGATGTGCCTACCAGAATATATGTGGAGCCCACAGTATAAAAGGCAGTGTGCCTGCTGTCCAACATCCTTTTCTCTTCAGTCAATGGTGAGTTTGCTCACTGATCAGCTTTCTCCATGGATGGAGTCACTTGTGTCCCAGCTTCATAGCCAGCACACACTGTCATGAGTTCTGCTTCGAGTTGAGACAATGCAGAGAGAGGTGCTCAGCAGCCACCATCCTGCGCTGACTGCCGACAGCCAACTGAGATTATACGCTAGCAACAGTGGGATCACTTTCGGTGTTTCGACGTGATGCTCCGCTGCAAGGATAGTGAGTCGGAGCTCATGATCGATGACACCAAATCCCTCGCTCCAGCTGACAACACACTGCCACCACTCCCAGTCATCCCCACTGAGATGATGGCTTTGTTGCAGATGATGAAGTTAATGTCATTGGTGTACATCAGTGTCCCGCGGAGACCCACTGCTGAAGTTGGTCCAGTAAATCCCCTCATTTTGGGGGCTCTGTCCCAGGAGGCAGGGGTGATGGGCATGCTGCCCATTTTGGGCCAGCCCCTCCAGGTTTGGATCCTGAAAGGGACAGGCTGATGCGGGCTGGACAGCCTGTATGGGTTGTACAGACCATGTGGTGAGGGCGGGATCCACCACTGCCTGTTACAGGGCAAAGTGGTTGGGATTCCAACGCTGGTGAGAGGAAATTAGGTTAGATCCTCTGATGTGTGCAGTCAGTTCTATTCTCTCCTTTTTGCAATGTTTTCTGGATAGAGGGTTGTCTCATGCCACTATTAAAGTGTATGCAGCAGCTGTCTTTGCTGTCACGAGGGTTTTGGCAACAGACTGGTCTTTAGCCACCCTCTTGTGAAACATTTCTTGCAGGGGGTCAAGGGACAGGACCCAGTGATGCCTGCCTCTACCTCCCAATGAGAAATGCCTCTGGTGCTGGAGGCTCTTGTCAAGGATCCTTACAAGCCTCTGGAGCACCTCTCTCTGAAGGTGTTGTCACCCAAAACAGCTTTGCTGCTTGCTCTGACCTCAGCTATGACAGTGTGTGAGCTAAACACCCTGTTGGTTCACCCCAACTGCATACTGCTACATGGTGACCGCAGTGGAGCTACTCTTAGACCAAATCCCTCCTTTGTTCCCCAAAACATACAGAGTTCTTCCAGGTCGGGGGTTATTCAGCTGGATGCATTTTGCCCTCCAACCCAGGCGAGGGACAGGGAGGCGAAATTGCATCTGCTTTGCCCAGTTTGTGCGTTAGCATGTTATGTTGAACGCAAGGCCCCCATCAGTTGCACAGAGCAGCTATCTTCCTGGAGTTTTCCTGTGCTCCTTGATGACCCGGGGAATGAGGTGTGCAGAGGGTCTGTTGCATAACAGTAGACCCCTTTGAGGTTAGACCATGGCTTCACCCAGTTCAGTGGTGTATTGTCTGGGTTGTCGGGGCCCCCCTACTTCTCTGCTGTGGTTGTCTAGGCTATACGAAGTAGGTGGGTGCGGCGACTAACACTTAGCCTGTCAGGATCAGTGGGACTGGGTTGGATGTCACGATAGGGCATTCATTCATTGGGCTCCACAACTGTACCCATAGAGTCCAGTAAAGGACGGGGCCTGTGTGAAACAGAATTATGGTTACGATACTGTAACCCTAGTTCTATTAGCCCAGGCAGAGCCCTCCACCTACGGGCCCTGCCACACCTATACCACTTGTTGAAAAGGTTGTGGGATGTTAGACGGCAGGTATGCTGCCTTTTATACTGTGGGCTCCACACGTATTCTGGTAGGCACGTCCTGATTGGCCAGCCATATTTATGCAAAGTTCAGTGGGCGAATACATGCATGTGATTGGAGGAGGGTAGTACCGTTAGAGTCCAGCGGAGGGCTCTGCCTATGCTAATAGAACTAGGATTACAATATTGTAACCTTTGTTTTCTAAGAGGAGGAAAGGTGGACAGTAAGTTTACACCTGGCATCAACATGCATCTTGGGTAATCTGATCACAAATGGACAGCTCTAAGTATGTCTGTTCACACCTGGCATTAACATGTGTCTCCAATTAATGTTCTGTGCTCTTCTAAATATCCAAAAGATCAGCTGTTACACACACACACAGTCCAGGTTAATACAGTGCAATTGTTTGAAGTAAAGCAGCCGTCCGAGCAGTGCAGCAAAACTAAAAACTGCAGTTAACTTGACAGGACAGAGGAAACTATCTAGGGGAAACAGAATTAAACGTTAAGCTTCTGAAATATTTTTTTAGACAGACAAGCAAAAAAGTTATTACCAGTTTTGGTTTAATTTCTATTCCAATTACCAATTTGAAGATGAAAACTGGTTAGAGAAATGGGAAAAACGGGAAATGTATTTTGTTTTTTTAAATGCACATGAAAAAACGGAAAAATAAATAATGCATTTGTTTATCCTGTTATCAAACAAGTTGAACAGAGCTTTGGACGGAGACTGCAGACCCTGAACTGCAGAATTGTACCGTCTTCATATCAACTAAGAAAAGTACACATAATCGTACAGATGACACAGTCAAGCCTGATTGGATCTATTAAGTGATGAGTGATTTGTGCTATATACATGCAGACGTTCTCACAAATTGCATAAATATGCCCAAAATGTCAACTCTGCTGGGCACATATCTTGCTGATTGGTGGGGTAATGGCATCAAAAGCAGTCAAGCAAGTCTGTGCCTATAGCTACTCACTGAAAATTACTTTTTTGTGCAAAAGCTGAGCCAATAATGATGAAAATAATGCAGTACAAAGAATGATTGATCTCCTTGTTGTAACAGCAGGATTATGGTACAGGCCTGTGTGTTACTGCTTGGTTTACAATGGAATAAAGGACAGGTTATTTTTCTTTTTTTGTTGGAAAACATGGCTCAAGAGTCATGTTTCATTTTCCCCATCGAATATTAAGTGTATCATCATAAAAAAATCTGATTTTAATATACTAGATTTGCATTGCTCACTGTCAGAATCATTAAATGGGGCATCCTGGTGGCATTGGGGTTCAAGACAATATGTGCCTACATCATCAAGACTACTGTACATCTATAATTTGTGGTAGTCAGATCCATAAAACGAAATCAGACATGCTCTATACAGTACCAAGACTTCACTCATATAGAAGGCAAACTGTTTTAGTGTGTTGGTACAATTTGTGTTGGCACTGCTTGTGATCCTGTGGTCAAGGTTTGTTATTTGGGGGACCAAGCATCATCAGCATCCAAACTCCTCACTGTTTTATAGGGAAACCAAGCTAAGTTGATGAATCTGGAGCCAATACCTCTGAATTGGAAAAGTATGGGCTGCCCTCAAGATATTTACCTGTGGTCTGCCACAAGGAACACTCTGCCACCATGAGAGTCTGTAGATTGAGGCTGACAGGATATATTTATGGTTAAATCATACCAGACAGGGTAGTTAAAAAGAAAGACGGAAGTGCAGAGGGGAGAGGAAAGGAGCAGTAAAAAAAGAATTTAGGAAAAGAAATAACAATTGAGTGTTTTGAGAGGCTACTTCAGTATGTCCTGCTGCACACCCTTTAAGACATTCCTCACTGTTTCACAGATATTGTATATTCCTTTTGGCCCAAGATGAAGGATGCTCCAGTAAGAAAAAAAAACTTCGCTGTCATTCATCCCTGAGATGAGAGCATAAAAATCTCAGACTCTTTCCTCTCCTTCAGACTTTAGAGTTTGGACAACTGGGCAGCGAGCAAGTCAGAGTTTGCAGCTCTGTTTGATCATTTCATGCAGTTTTTGCTAACCCTAGAAAGACTCAGAGACATCTTCACCACGTGGGTGCATCCCTGTTTCAGAGAAAAAAGTGCACATACCTCTGATCTTGACAGCAATCCCCGGAGAATAGGTTTTCATCTCTATTCCTGATAAATCTCTGAACAAAAACAAGAGATTCTGATATTCTTCAAAGGAGGCTGAGAAAATCTATAACCCGTCTGGGCGGAGCCTTTCATCAATATCACATGAGGATCTCACAGTGTTCTCATGTGAAGCTGGCAAGGGGGTTTTGTTTTTCTACTGCAGCTCTGACCGCAGAGGGCTAGGTTTTTGTATAGAGCTGTGGGAATGTGGCAGTTGAAGACATAGTGTGGACACTGAAAACAAAGTAGGTCTTGACAGGTTGAAGGTCCTGCACAACGAAGCAATTGTATAGGTTTGCCCTTAGTTGCAGTTGTTTTAATTGGTTGAAGGTGGATGGCAGTAGTATTACAAGCATCTTGCTAAATTGTCAAGTTCTCTTGTGCTGTGTTTCTCAAAGAAAAGGTTTCCACATTACCTGCCTGATGTTGGAAGGACAGCCGGATAGACCAAAAAAGTCATGTCTCGTCTTCCAGACCTATCAGGGCCATTTTCTGCTCTACTGGTTACACGAGAGAGGCTGAATTAGAATAGACGTCACTGCTACCAGGCTACAGCTCAGTCAGTGAGAATGGCTACTGTTCAAGAGACACACACTTACAAACTGGAGTAAAGGATTACATTTACTCATATTATTATTTTCTGGGTGGGTTTGCCTACTGAATTTAAAACTGAGAGTTCGTATTTCATTCTTTTCATGGTATTTCATCAAATATTTATTTCTGTATCAAACCTATACAAGCATATCGGAATATCAATTAACTGTAACCTTAAATCTGACATTGGATCTTTCCATATCAATTTGAATCCGTATGTCCCTTGTGTGTTTGCCTAAATTAGCTAGTTAGTTTGTTTGAACTTTGCTTGGTGTTTGGGATTTATTTTCAGACTGCAGCCTGCAGCATTTGCTGTTATTTGTGGTCATGGAACAGGGAAGTCAGCATTGTGTTAACCATGGTGAGGAAAGCAGAAAGAAACAAAAGAATAATTAAATCTAAACATTCAATAAAAATGTAATCATGAAAAGTGTTGGAACTGTTTAAGTACCTCCTTTGGTAGTTGAACAGCCAAAATACATTACTGTGGTAACCTTATTAAGAAACTGAGAATTGCTTATGTGTAATTATTGTTTTAAACCTACATGAATTGACTTTTTGGTCATGGGGGGACTCTCTAAGGTCAACACTGTTGACCTCTACCAGTGGCTTATGGTGTCGAGTGTTAACTAATGTTAGTACTCGATATTGCTGTGAATGACACTAGTGAGAAATTAGTTGGCTGTTTTTTATGACTCTTCTCTAGTGGTGCAACACTACATTTTAGGATTTGCCATTTGCCTGTAAATGTCATTTGTTGCCACAGGAAAATTCAGCAAAACTAACATAGTTTTTGCTTTAACATAAAAATAATTGAGTATAGCAGCTTTAAAGAAAAGAGCACATTTTAAATAAGTTACATGTACATGGATGGACTCATTTGCATAAAGTCTGTCAACTAGCCGCACCGCATCCATCATGCACTACGCGGCCACATCTCCTGCTCTCCACAGAAAATAAATAGAATCCATTGACTTGACATGAATCTGCATCACACCAGATGTTTTCCTTTTAAACATGTAGCTGCAAGCTCAGCAAAATTACAAAATATTTGATTTCACAAGTACATAGGAATTTTTTTTTACTTTCCACGAGACTGCATGCACTCAAAACACATTTCACATTCATGTGTGTATGCATGAACACACAAAATTTAGTGACAGAATTTTAAAAAGTTCAATCAATTTTATCAAAACTTATCCAGGCACTCCATATCCTATTTTCCTACATCTCAAGTCTGTGTCTGCTCTCTTCCTCCAACCTGTCAGCCTTCCTGAGGTCAAGTATTATCTGTCCATTCAGACTTGGCAGTACTGCTCATCAACAGCAGCCACACCTGTGTGTCTGTCAGTGCTCTGACCTCTCTGCAGCCCCTCAGGTATACACAAAGACATGCACTGTATGACCCTGCACACACAGAACAAACAACTTTATTCATCTCCATCCGCTCTCTACCTTTTTGTTCTCTCTTTGCTCCTTCACCCACTTCACAAGAGACAGACACCGAAAGAAGGTCATTATCTGGCAGAGGGCTAAATGAGCCATTGCTGACAATGATGAAAATCACAACAAATCTCTCATTACAGGAAGCGACAGTTCAGTGGACTAGTTTGGGTCCTGCAGCAGGACATTCTGGTTGGTTGACCTGGAACTGATATTGTTCAAGGTACAGCACAGAGGGAAATCCTCAAGTCTTACAGAAACAAAGTGAGGGAAAGTAGCGGAAAGACCTCTTGTGTCAGATTTGCACTGTGACGGTGAACATTTATGTTGCAAGAGATCCTTAAGTCCTCCTGCTTCAAAAGACTTCCTGGCATAATCTCTACGCTCTGCTTTGCACATTGTGATCTTGCAGATTAAGCATGAAAAGAATAACAGCACCTGACCACACATTACATACTGTATCACTTTCTTGGTACAGTCTATTGCTTCCTCAATTCTGTGTCCCAGAAAGGAGAAACAGGAAGCTGAGAGCATTGGTCCTGTTATGGACAAACAGAGCTTGGTATGTGCAGAATTTGTTCAGAGGTTTCTGTGTCTGAGCTTTGGTTTGACCTCCCTCTGGGTCTCATCAGGCGTCTCTTGGCCTGAGACCAGAAGGCAGGAGGGGACCGGTGCTTCACCCCAGAGGAAATGAAAGAGGCAAAGGTACCAAGACACTGCTGACCTCTATCCCTTTATATTGTCACTTGGAATGACCTCAGAGAACCTGCCTACAACTTGTATGTCTGTCAAAGGGGCCTGCTCTGCATGTTTTAAATACTCAACAGTCGCTCATTTAAAAATGCATACAGCACACTGGTGCTTTCAGATGAATTGGATGGGGGGGGGGGTGCCTGCTGTCTATCAAAATGAGCATTTCCTCTCTCAGTTTGACACATGACAAAGTAACACCTGTGTGACACAAAACAGATCCCACAGCATTTTCAAACGATCAAGCATTACAGATGTTTGGATTTTAATGTCATACAAGCAGACCTCCTGTGGGACATGTGCACACATCATGACATTAAACCTAACCCTTCACTAAGCTTCTCCCCCCTTAGTTACCTGGCATGCCACCCTTTCGCACTCTATAATGCAGTTTGTGATGATAACAGCGGTAGATTTACCACTTGGAATTTCTATTTATTTCTAAAGCGGTGAGTCCTTGATTTCCGACAAAGGTAGACAAAAGCAGGCTTCTAATGTATTGGCTGATCTTGGATGTCAGCTGAGTTGATGCCATACTCTAAACTCTGATATACAGTAATAGCCTTTTGATTATATATAATTATTTTTTTAAATGTAACTTGTAATTCCACAAAATAATATAGCTACCTAATGATATGCTCCTTGACTTGGACGTAACAGTTTGTTCACTAATGTAGCTTTTAGCACAAGTTCAAGCAGGAAGACAACTGTCAGCCTATTTCGTCATCACACTGAGCTCTGCTATCCAGTTATGTCACTGGGCTCTGTGTGCAGGCTTTTCTTTCATCCAATGATCATCTTAGCTGAAGAAAATTTAAACCACCTTACCTGTTTTTAACAGGTAAGTTAAACTTTTTTTTTTTTTATCTCAAGTGGACCTTGAAAAACTCATCCACGTTTTTATTTTGCCCCATCTGGATTATTGTAACTCTCTGGCTCTTTGGCTCAGCCCAAAAGCCATCTCTCTTGTCCAGCTCGCTCAGAACAATCAATCCTCAAAACTTACTTTTACAGGAAGGCTTTTCTATAGGAAATCTGTTGCTTATCTATTTTACCTGTTTTTATTATACTCTCTGTTTTATAGGGTTAGGGGTGGAGTTTTGTTATGTTTTATTTATATCTCTGTTATTCTTACTTGGCTCCATGTTTTTATTTATGTCATTGTTTTATTGTGACTGTATATTTTATCTTGTTCTGTAAAGCACTTAAACGTAACTATGCTTTGAAAGTTATTATTATTATTATTTTGTCTCTCTCTGCTGTCATTGCAGTCTATGCTGCATTGCAACTTCACCCCTGCGCCACCCCTGCGCCAGCCATAGACGGGGCCCTGCACCGTCTATGGCTCCCCAGGGGGTGATCTCTGATTGGATGTTATTTATAGGGCTCCATTCCTATATATCTATTTAATTGACGGGGTCAGCGTCAAAGACTATCAAGTAAAACTTTCAAATTCATGTCAACTTGTGTCTTCCCTGATTGAACTGTAGAGGATAAGCCAGTTAGCTGGGCCTGTTAGCATTTGTACCCTCTGCTAGAGCAGACAAAAAACATTATTAAATCCATTCCTTACAATTGTGCAAAAGACATCATCCTTCAAACTCATTATATATGGAATATTGCTCTTACTATAGCCCCGTGCCCACCATAATGCCATGCAGAGAAGTCCAAAGCTAGACAGGCTAAGATTGGACAATTGATGTTTGAAGGAGGGGTTAAGAAAACAGTCATTTATTTTTAAAGGACCAATGCTGAGCAAAGAACTTGAAAACCGGTATCTTTGATCTTGGCTGTGATGAAGTAGCAGTTATCAGTATAGTGCATGAGTAGCGTAGTGAGTCAGATTAAGTAAATATACTATAAATGGCTCTTGTTCAGTGCTATGGGTTAGCAAAGAGGGTATGAATTGAGCCAGTGGTCTTGCTGTGTGTCACTGAATAAACATGGAATCATCAGCAACTTCCTCCCATGTCTCCTCTGCACCGCCATGGCCACTTGACCCTCATAAAAGTGATGAACAGTGTGTCTAGAGATGCTTACTCATGTTAACGGTTAGACTTTCACCTTATAGAGCACCTTTTACTGTTGGCTCACCTCAGATTGACAAAGACATTCAATAACTTCTCAAAGTCACATGACCTGTCTCTCAGTGCCTCCTCGAATCAGTATTTAAAAGCTCTCCTGCTGTCTAAAAGTCATGAATTGCGTTTTAAGACATCTCAGGGCAGAACGGCCCATTGCTCAGTAAACATATGACATTGGTTAATGCACAGCCAGGATGGTTTCATGGGGTTCACTGTAATGCTACACCACAAGTTGGAGGGCATTAACTTTAATGGAAACAAGGGAGAGTGGAGCCTTCGCCTTCAAGCCTCCAGTTCTACAGTGTTTTGGCTAACAAGTCTGTTTAAACATTTTCCTTCCTTCCTCACAAAAGACATACATTTCCCCTCTGTGTCTGCTAACTATGACTTTTATAGATCAGAGTTGTCATGCAGCTCATTGGTTTATATATTGTGTTGCCTCAGTTTGCTGTTTTTAAAGGTCCAGTGTGTAGAATTTAGTGGCATCTAGCGGAACGGACTGGGGTGAAATGTAATATCATATTCAAGTATGTTTTAATTAGTGTATAATACCATGAAAATAAGAATTGTTGTGTTTTTTTTACCTTAGAATGAGCTCTTTATGTCTACACAGGGAGCAGGTCCTCTTCCATGGAGCCCGCCATGTTGCACTGCCATGTTTCTACAGTAGCCCAGAATGGACAAACCAAACACTGGCTCTAGAGAGGGCCTTTTGTGTTTTTCACAAGTTTCACAGAATACTGTAGGTTCTCCTACACGCTTGGAGGGGGATGATGAGGGAAGGTGTATTCCTTTGGTTGCTATCTACAACCTCACCACTAGATGTCACTAAATTCTACACACTGGGCCTTTAAGCCTGCAATATGGAGGAATGAAGTTTACGTATACTGGGGACGGATGGATATGTCAACCAAAATAAGTCTATACTGTATGTTGTGTATTTAAAAGAGTTGAATTAAAGATTGACACTGAACAAAAGTTTTTAAACTTTAAAGAGGTATACCACCGGTCAGAATATTATCAGCGCCATTGCTAAGAAAAATTCATCCTGAAACATTGTTTTTCCCATTAATGGGCATTTGACAGATACCATTCTTTATCACTAAATAACCAACCCTAATATTCGAAAAACCTCATCTCAGCTTTCATCTGTGATATCATCAAGGCTTTATCCGAAGCTGACAATGACAGGGTGACCAACATTATTGATCTAGGATGGCTTTCAGGGTTTCTGTGTTGCTCTCTCATTTATTGACAGTATCAGTAATCTACAGAGAAAAAACATCTGAATGTGGTTTTATCGTGCCTTGGCAGCTGCATGAGCCATAGAGGCACACACTGGCCTGTTTTCCACCAGCTTCTGCAGCCAAAGTAAATTGAACTTTGACCCAAAAAATGCTGACCACCAGGACATGTATCCAAAGAATTTGCAGCATTATCAGAAGGCCAGAGTTATGATGGTGCTACATGCACTGCGGAAAATCCCAGGGAAAATTTCAAGTTAGAAAATGAATATTGTGATTGTTTACATTTCAGTGTCTTTGGTAGCATCCTTGCTGGTTGCTCTGTAATGCTTTTCGTAATGCATTTCATCCTACACATCCTACGCTCTACCTCTTCTTTGCTATACCTTTACAATGTGTGCTTGCACATTTTGTGTAAAATATTGGTTATCCTATTAAAAAATGTAACACTTACAATTCAGCAATCATCCTGCCTTTTACATTGGAATAATTTTCATTCCCTCCTTAGAATTTTACTTTGGTCAGCAGCAGGCGTGGTGGCAGACAGCCTGTACCATCTACACCTTAATTACCATCTATCACTTTAATGGTGGAGTAACTTAAGACTAAGAAACATACCCAATAAAGACTAAGTGTTCCCACTCTTACCTGTTCCAGTAACCAAGCAGTGGTAGGAGGGCTCATTACGAGCTCACATGGGGCACAGTGTCATACCATGACTCATAAAAAAACATGGCCACAGCAGCTGTAGGGGCTATGCAGCTCACTTACACAGGCATTATTTATGCTGGGGTTGTGCGGGGGGGTTGTAAGAGCAGTTTGGTGCCCTGTCTGTCACGCTGCTGGAGGGGTCCAACCTTGGGTCCGTTTTTTATAAGCCATTGGTGCCAGGGGCCCCCAGTTCACACTGGCGTGGGAAAGGAGCCTAGCATCAGGTTATGCGGAGGTTTTTACAGTGCATTGTCCGGAGGACATAAAGGTCCAAAGACCATGACCTTTGTATCCTTCATATGCCCACATGCACATACAGTATTGCTCACAACCACAAACAATCCAATTGTCCCACTCTCCCTGGTAATTGTAACATAAGCAAGGACAGTAATTTATGTGCTTGTTGGACATCGTGTTTGTAAGCCTTAGCTCTTGTTGCTTATCTTGGTCCCATACCAGATGTATTCAGCCAGGATGTATGTGTATTTGTAGTATGAGCAACACATCAGTGGGCCTAACAAACCTACATCTTAGAGCCTTGATTCACTCCAGTCCACTACTGAATCATCGCTCCCTTGGTGAATGAGTCAGCTGTGACCAAAACGGATGTATATCAACCTCATATCCGCATCTTCACTATGACTACTGAGGAGTCATTTAACATCACAGACACATTTATTTCTACAGATTATAATTATTATATTATTATTATAATTAAAATCACAACTTCTAAAATCTGCTCTTTCCACCACTAGAAAAATAGTAAAATTAATTCAAACAGTGCAATGATTATTAATAGGAGAGCACTTGAGAAAACATCTTTCAAACCCAGTGAACACAAATTGATGATTTGCAAATGTGAGGCCTGCTTTGGCAACTTTTGAAAGGTTTCATCTATATGAAGTGACACATAATTGCCATTTTAACAGCATTTCAATAAGTATATGTCCATGTGTTGAAGATTTAATAAAGAGCCTGCCACACGTGAAGTTCAAATATCCAATAACTGCAAGTTTTGACATATTGGTGGTGCTAGAGGAAAACTCAGGGGAACACCAGCATCAAGGGATACATGATCTGGGAACCATGGATATCTTTACCAAATTTCATGGCAATTCATTAGTAGTGGGTCAGTCAGTCTCAAGACATTTTTACTAAAAACTAAACACCAAAAATGTTTACTTTATGGTTGTGCTATGAAAGTAAGTGGATCGTTAATGTCATTTGGACTCATCCTCTGGGGACCATGAATGTGTACAAAATTAAGTTTCATGTTGAGATATTTCAGTCTAGATTAAAGTGGTGGACTGACTGACCGACTAACAGACCGACACTGCCATCTCTAGAGTAACTTGCATGGCTGAAAACAGTTTTTAACAGCTGCCACAATATTCTTTCTCAAATACATGTTTGGTTAATGCACACTAAACATATTGGTGGTGCAGGCTATGTGTGTGTTTATGTTTATCACAGAAAAATAACTAAAAAGTATGAACTTTGTAGTGCAATGTTTATTAAAAACATCTGGGATGTTTTGAGCCGTGTGCTTCCCACATCCGACCCCCAAAAAACACCATCGCTATCTAACAGATGAATCTCTTCTTCCTCTTCCCTTTCACACATTCCCAACAGAGAATCATAGTGAGTGTCATGCTTATGAAATGAACAAGTTTCACAGCATGACCTATCCTCCTCATACTTGGTTAATCTACCCAAAGTGTGGCTCCAAGTTGTAGCACTTGCAATGACAATGAACAGCAGAAGTTCAGTTTCAATATTTAATGCAACAGTGCATCATCATTTCCTATAGAAATGATTAACTAAGATTCACCCTAGGAACAGTTTCTAAAGGAGGAAACTGGAACAGGGATTAATGGACAAGTAACATTGATTTTCGTTGAGTTTTTTAACATCCAGGTTGTATCTGATAAAGGGTAAAAAAGAAAAATCTAGTGAAATTCAGTATGTGTCACCATATTGCATCTGTGAGCTTGTTGGGGATGTAAAATGTAATTTAAACCATTAGTCCAAAACTTTGGAGTGTCAATGAGTTATCATAAACACATCTTGTCCCATTAATATATACACCACTTAAAATATATATATTGCAGCGTTAATTAATTAATGAATTATATTGAAGAATTACAGTATCTGACATGAGAAATGAAAAACACCATGGACTTTTTAAAACTTAGACTTAAATAATATGAAAATGCATCTTATTTGAGCAATTATGCAGACATCCAAAAACTTTTTTGCTTTTACTCTCAGTGTTCTCCTTTTTTTTTCTGGTATGGATAAAGAGGACAGCGTAGTTTATCTCCTAGCAGGTGTCTCTTTAGCAGTCCCATATGTTCACTCCATCAAAGCTTAACATTTGACAGGGCTTCCCTTTGCTCATGGAAGTGCACAAATACAGTGAGGTTCACAGGGTGGAGCATGAAAAAGCCTTTAGCGGGGCATGTTCATGCACCTGTCGGGGTGTACTAGAGTATTTATGTGTGTACTGTCAGTGTATGTATATGTTCATTGATACACAGACTGCTTAATGCACAGGTTTAAGACAGGTTGAAGACTGATGTTGGGACACATTTGTTTAAGGATTAAGATGTTTTTGCACCTGCTTTAGTCCTACATCAAGCACTAGTATGAAAAATGCCTTGTATTTGTAGTAGAAAACAAAACATGCATAATTTTTTTTAGAATTGGCAGTTTGCATAGATTGACATTTGTAACATTTAATATATACTGGAATTTAATTTTTGTTAAAATAAGACTCACCCTTTTAATACAAAAATTCAAGATCTTTGATGAGTATCCAAGCAAAGCTTATAGCTTAGCCATGAAAAACACATTTAATTTCCTGCAGATATATTAGATATATTACTGTCTGGCAAAAGAGCTTGAATTTTGACATCTCGGTGGTTCTTGGAAAATTGGGTAATATTTATTGTGTGACAAAATGTCATTTAGCCAAAGTTTTATTTTTGGGGAAAAATGTCCAGTAGCTCACTTGGAATTGCTTTTTCTCGTTATATTATTTTATTAAGACTTTGTGATACTCATTATTTATGAGTATTAAATAAATATTATTTATTTATTTAAGTTGCCAAACACAAGCATGTTTTTGAGAGTGCAGGAAAATTCCTTTGTTTCCACAGATGTTTCACATGAGTCACATCTGCTGATCTATATTGCACTATGATAATCCTGCCAACTGCCACTTATCTATTCCCTACACTAAACAATCAAAGATATCCCGTGAGCTTTTAATTCATCTGTGTTGCATCATAGCATACATCTGGGACCAGTTGTTTGTGGCATTTGAAGCCTCCCGATGAGCGGATGGAACCTGAGACAAAGTATGTTCCCATGAGTTCATGATGTGCTTCATCTCCCCTGCTCCACCATGCTGCTGAGCCCAAACCGCAGCAGATGTTATTGAGTGCACATTTGTAAATATTTACCCTGGTGAGGAGCCTATGAAACTGAGGGAGGTGCACAGTCGATGGTGACGCTGACAGAGCGGCAGATATTGGCCTCTGAATTATGCTGTGTTTTTAATCTCAGAGGTTGTGTTGAAAAGACGCTGCACCAATACAGCACATTCCGATTTCACAGAGAAGGCTTGGAGGAAGTTTAAACTCAAACTATATGAGGCAGCCATTAGGTTTGTTTTAGAACAGGCAATAATATGCTCAGAACTGAAGCCCATTGCCGGAGGCATTTAAGTGGAGGGACTAATAAGCTTCAGATAAGTGCTTTCATAGTACCCCCTGCAATGATTTCACATAACAGAGTTCCCTGCTGAGCTTTGACTGGTTGAGATATACTGATCATTCACTGTATCATATTAACCTTATGGCTGATTAGTCTGATTTTAGCAGCTAATGTTGGTTTATGACTGTTGTTTTAAATGAATGGAAGGAAAACCTTAGGGAAGTTGAGGAAAACCCTTCCCAAGAGAGTATGCGTGTGCTCCAAGAACAAGGAAAGGAAGGGGAAAAAAATGAATTACTCTTTGTCTGATATGAAGCTTGACCTGCTGCCAAGTGATGTATCCCAGGAGAGAGGGGTCAAAATGTGCCCCAGTGCTCACAGCCCCCTTCTTTCTAATGAAGATAAAACAGGCATGCTGCACCGTAGTCTGTCTGGATGCAAGCCATTACCACAGCTAATTGGTAATTACTAGATTAATCAGCAAAAGAGGTACCTTTGAAGGAGTCACTCAAAGGCAGGTTTTTCAATTTGTGGAAGTTTAGAATTAATTTGGACTGTGATTGTGTGCTGGTTGCTAACATTTCTGGGACATCCTGTTTCTTGTTACTTAAAATGTCTTATGTCTGCACAGTACCAATAATATTTTTTCACATGTAAAATTTTATCACATGTAAAATGTATCTTGTAAGCATTCATACATACAAACATAGATTTATGTGAATGTTGTTTCTGAGAAGGGCTTCTGCATGCCTCAGGAATGTTCTGAGCATTTCTGAAGTGCCTACATGGTGTCAGACATGATCTTGCTTGTTGTATCCATGTAGCTGGCAGAATTCCTTCGCTTCCCAACATGAAGCTCCAGAAGGGAATAAAAGTAAAATAATTATGCATTATTTGAATGATTATACAAGCATACGAGATTAGGAAGCGCAGTGATCTTCCATGTTGCAATAACAGCCTGTCTATGTTGTTACAGCACGTCTCATTAGCACCATTCCCACAGCTGGATATGGGCTAACAAGATAGCCGACATTCACTCTCTAATTAGCTCCTCTGGTACCCCACATTCCCCTCTCGGAGCTCAGCACCGGCCTTGCTTTGCTCTGCCATGCGGGGGGTGAGAGATATTGATTGTGCTTCTTTAATGATAAATTCCCTTTGTGCTACGAAGGCCAGTTAGTGAGGTCTGTAGTACTGGGAAGACCTTTTCTCTGTGAAATGGTTTTGGTAAGGCAAAAGAAAAACATCATGGCATATCCTTTGAGTTCTGAATCAGGAGACTGTGAGGCACCTCTATGTGTGTTGTCTGGATTTGGCCTTGAGTCTTCAAGCAGAGCAACAATGTAGAGGGTCAATAGTTTACTCATGCACAGCAGGCATAAATTTACAATAAATTCTCTTTAAAGTGTTGCATTTTAATGCGTTAATGTGTTTTATTTTGTTTTTCAGCAAGACTGAGATGCTCATTCTTGCAAACATACCAGTGTGTTGCTGAACTACATCCCCGTTAGTGACAGGGGACCATGCCCTACCAGTTAGCAAGCGATTGTTGGCAGGTCAGACATGACTGGAGCAGCAGTGGGCAAGAGAGGGATGATAGGTCAAATAGAGAAAAGGGAATGAAGGGGTTAAGAGGGCACAGAGAGGGTCAGAAATTGGGTGCTGTGAACAACTCTGGGTGTGAGCAACCCTTTCAGCCAGGGTGTAGGGTGTCTCCACACAACATGCCAGCGTTTATTTAGCACCAGGCAACAAGTTGTAGGGAAACCCAATCTCCTTGCCGGCAGCCGGCCGCTCCTCCTTCAGAAAGGGCCGCCCTGATCTTCATGGCGTCTCCCCTCTCTCTTGTCTGTCTTTCCCTGCATGAAGTCCCCCGTTAGGTGACGTGGGAAGCCTCTTATAGCCCACCACTCAAGCTTTCTACCGAGGCCAAGTCGCCACCTCTCGTGTTACACAGGATGGTGGGTACTCTGTCAATGATGGCCCAAGGGCAGATGCGAAGCTCTGAGCGTGAAGTTGTAAGGGGGGTCATCGGTTACTTTCCAAGTATGGCAGTTTGAAAATACTCCAAAAGAAAGGGGAGCTGCTGGTGAACCTTCCTGTTCTATGTGCTTTCTGGACCACTTTCAGCATATGCAACAAGATCTTGCACATGACCGCAAAATAAACGCTCCACACTGTGTAACTGGCTGACCAAACACGCTGATCATTGAAATGTGGTATAGTTTCCAGATGATCTCTATGTACTATTTTAGAGGTAGGTAGTTCCCCTTTTAACTGTATATTCAATATCACAACTGTTTAAGGGGCAATACTGAGTGCAGCCATCATAGATGTAAGATAACATAGTTGATCAAAAACGATTAAAAACCAACCAAACATCTCATGTTGTTAAAGGGAGAGAACCATGTTAACACAGAAATACCAGGATTAACTCTAAATACTGTTTTCCATCATTCAAAATTAATTATAAAGTGGCAATAGACCCTCTGTTAGCCAGCTGTCACCCAGAACATGGACAGGAATGACCTTTTGGCTTACTGATATCTCATTAGCATGCTAACATTGATTAGAAATTATCTGTGTAGTATATGAAGGCTTAACTGTTGCATGGTGTTGTTTGGGGCGGCATGTCAGGCACACGCAGAGTCGTGCCTGGCTTGTGTGATTAATGATGGGAAAGGTCAGCCAAGATCCCTGGCTCTCCATTTCCAGACAACAACCAGAGGTGTAGGGTTCACTGTTTTCAGTCAGATGTGGATTTATCAGGACTGTGTTATCACCCCTGCATGTTGCGAGTCTCAGGACCATGCAATGACGTGGTTGGAAATGGTAGCCCTAAATGGACTTTTAAAGTGAAATCTAATGTCCAAAATGAAACCTGGGTGACCTGTTATATTATGTAGGACTATCAGGGATAGATAAAGTGTAATGTATCACACAGTGTTGTTAGTGAGAAATGCATATGTTGTATTTGGTGTGGGTCAAAAACTGACATGACAGCCACTATCTGGATTTGAAATTATGTAAACAATGATGATGTGTAATGTTTGGCATAATAGTGACAGTGAAAGATTCATTCATTAAAGTCAGGCAAGATAACTTAAAGCTGAAAAAAATTTGGACCTAGTGATAGTAAATTGTATGTTAATTTCCCCAATAGATCAAATACCTACAAAAACTAATGACATTCCTTTCAGCCTCAGCTTGTTCAAAATGTTGTTAAAAAGTACATAGGCCTAGGTTAGTGTCAAATACAATAAAGAATACACAGTATATGTGTAAGTGTAGTTAGTGTCATATTGTAAGTTGATCCCAGTCCCAGTCATTTAGCTGGCCAATCTAAGTCTATACTATCATGTTTCTTAAGATTTCCTATGCCTATAGTGATAGTTGCAATATGTTGCAATAAATGTGTGTATATAACAAATAAATAACAGATATCCAACATCCTCCCAACTTCCAGTACAATGTTTCAGGAATGCCATTTTTTCAACACCTCATCAGCAGTTTGATATGAACCACACACTTTCAATCACAAGCCCCATACGAATTCTATTTTCACCTGATAATCTGCTAAGCGACAAGCCATTTGCGGATTTTGTATGGAGACCTGATACTGCGAAGGTCTGTGAAAAATCAAGCGCAAACAGTTTTTTGATGGAAAGCAGATGTACAGAAACAAACAAAAAGTAAGCTGTAAAGATGATGTACTATGTGGCAAAACCCTTGTGGTCATATGACCCATGTGACTGACATACAGTTATAGCTTCTGAGGCAGATAGCTGAGAGACTGTGAGGTTATGGGAAGCCTGAAGCCTGTGCGTGAGCAGTTTGGTCAGACAGGCTCCGTATGTGAGTGATAAAAGTGTAAAACCATCCAAACAAAAGGCACATGAGATGACATCTCTATCTGTGGGGACCTCAACATTCTCACAGTAATGATAAGGGTAGTACCGTGTGTGCCTGCATCAGTGTCTGACAGACTGAGGTCAACTCCTCTTCATATACTCAATCACTCAGTGCACAATACACTGGTCAACTATATCAGTAAGAGAATAAATATCTGAGAGAGTTAAAAAAACAAACAAAAAAAAAAACCTTTGGTTTTTGGTTTTGGTTTTGGTTTCTGCAAAATGAAGATGAATTTAAATGTAACTATTTATGAGTAAATATCACTGCCTTGCGATATATTTTTCTTAATCTCTTCTTAGTGTACAGTATGATTTTGGATTTATTGTGGTGGGAAATTATTAATGTTTGTGCTGAAAGCAATGCTGGTCCATGCATTCCACTGCAAAAAGCTATTGAGAGCAACGGCAATGGTGTGCAGCCACAGCCCACAAGCAATCAAAGAGATCTAAGTCAAATACCCCTATTCCTCATCATAGCACAACAAAGGTTTTCCCAGCAGCCACTTGGTATTCCGTGCGGAGAACTTGCGTGAAGATACCCTGACCCACAGCAAGGAGAAGCCCCCCCCCTTTTATATCAGGCATTGTTTTACATATGTCTGTCTTTTGTTTTGAAGTCCAGAGATTAGGCCTCACTTGGAACAAGGTAGGTAATCCTCAAAGCAATACAGGCAATTAAGGCGATTAAAAGATAGGATCAATTTATCAAATAGGGTTGTTTAATGCCAGTTATCACTGGGGATATAACTGAAGGCTCCGGAGACATGCAGGTAATTAACAGGGCATGATGGGTGTAAACACCAAGTGGTCACATGGGAGACACACTCAGATGGAGCTGTGTTTTGTTCATTCACTCACACAGGCTGGAATCACAGTGTTTTGACATCACACAGACCTAAAACACTCAGTAGATGGGTTATTTGCTTTAACCAGACGTTCTACAAACATTTGGTGACAGTGGGTATGCTCAATTTCCAGGACAGATTGTTCTTGCTTCCTTTCAGTTTTCTGTTGACTTTGTGATGAAGCAGTGGCAATAGAGGTGCCAGATTCCCTTCTGTTGCAGCCAAAGCTAGGAAGCCTGGCATGGTTTATCTGGTGGTCAGTGCAGAGAGATACAACTGGTGTGCCATGTACCAGCTCAGTATCCCTCGAGCTGCGTCCATATTGGATGTAATTTACACTTTATGATTGACATCCAATGCTAACATTAATTCACATCCACACCAAGATTCAGAGCCAATGCAGGAAGCAGTGTGCCCTATAGGTTGTGAGATGGAAAGTAACGGTGATTTAGTTTGGTTTATTGGACTACTTACTTCCAAGGCCAAGGAGCACATCATTAACTTATTACTATACAGTGGTTTGTGGAGTTACATGTTACATTTTTTTAAAAATCCCCGTTCACTGTATTTCCACTCTGTGTGAGAGCATGGCCTTGGATGCTATCAGATTTTTGGCTACCGTTAGCAGCTATGTCCTGCTCTTTGTTGGTTTTTGGAAAGTTACACTCGAGCAACCTCAGCCAGCAGTTGCTTTGCCAAATACATCCAGTTTGCCAAAAACATACTGTTTGAAAATATGAACAAGTATGTAAGCTAAGCAGCCAAAAACGGTTATGTTAACATGAAATACAAGCCTGGTCTTACATTTTTCCTTATAATACTAGGACTAAATACCTCTACACTGCTATGCGTCCTCTACGTGGATCATAAACTACTTTTTGCCAGTATATAACTATCAAGTTCACAAGATGTTTAAATGAGTCAGATGGAAATATTAAAAGGTAAGCTCATGGAGCTAAAGTTATCTTAATTAGCTTGCTAGATACAGCTGGATTTGAGAGTTGTCATATCAGATGTCAAAGTTGAGGGTCACTAGAAATGAGAAGCTGCTTTTGTGGTCCTCTGTCTGAAAACAAGGACCCATTGTTTCAAACATTGTTAAGAATTTCAAGTGGTAAATCCACTACAATTGTAAACTATTTAGATGTATGTACTGTACGAGGAATGGGAAACTTTTTTTTTCTTTAAATTATTTTTTGGGGCATTTTATGCCTTTATTGGTTAGCAATTATGGAGAGATGATGAGAAACAAATTGAGATGCAACAAAGGTCTCCAGTTGGATTTGAACTGGGGATGCTGTGGTTCATGGTTAGTGTCTTGATCCCTTAGCCACAGTGGCACTAAGAGAACCCATTTGCTTACTTCATTTGTTGTCTTAAATGAATCCGAAACGAGTGCCGAGCTCAGTTGTTGGAGCCTCAAGAAGTGGAGCAAAGCAGGCTGGCCCCCAACACACAGTTGAGTGAGTGACGCTGTGGAGCATGAGTGGAGAGGCACCACAAAGCTAGTCAAGCTCATTGGGGCTCAGGAAAGGCATTCAGTGTATATTGTGGCCTGTTAGTAGCTGGTACAGCCATAAGGCGTAGTGATAATTAAACCCCCTAACCAAAAAAATAATTTTACCAGTACTACCTGTGCTGCAACAATAGCAGGGGAGCAGGGGTTAGCTAATGATCAATTAACACTTACATTTCTAATAACTGTAACAACAATGTAACCTGCCTTTACCAGATGTTTCAGTTGCCTTGGGCTCATATTGTGTTTTTTCTGAGCGACAGTGTCTTTTTTCTGTTGTTCTCAATGAGGAGAGCACGTATGCGGCCGCATGTGGTTGCCCAGAAAAATAATGCTGCACTCAGCATCTTTTTTCAGAGCACTCTGCCTTTTTTGTGTGGCCGCACTGAGCGCCTCTAGTTGAAAATCTCTGAACTTTTCAGAAAGGCCCTGGTGTCGTCACTGTCGCTCCTTTTCAGGAAACCAATCATATATTAAATGGGGCGTCCTCCGGTTGGTGCTCATGGTGAAAAAACAATGTCAAACACATAAACAGTAGCCTAGAAATAACAAATAGATAATAAAAAGCAAACGGGCAATGTTAGTCTCCTCTGCTCCACTGTTACGTCTATCAGCAGGTCTCAATGAGGAGAGTCACATCCACCTGCTACATGACACACATTTCCTAATTCTGACATCACTCCCGGAGTTGGGGGTGTTCCCCAGAGGTAAAACTGAGCTACTGACACACGCAAAGTGCTATCAAGGGAGTCTCCATAACCTGTTGTTCCCCTTCTCCTTTCCACAAAGTTAGGTTGTAAAAAATAGGCAATAAATGAAAAGCAAACAATAATTGCCTCTGAAGTTCTTCCCTACACATTACACAGTGTGCTGTCTCTGTGTTATGGGTGTATAAATAGGTAGAGGTCTGCCTGCAATGGGATGATGAATGAAGTTTTAGCTCAGTAGTCAGCGCAGTCGCCTATGATCTCGGAGACTCCAGTTCAAGACCCAGTGTGGGGACCTCCTTCGTAAGTTAGTTTATACATGAACACTTATGGTAACACTTTAATTTTCTAAAATTAAAAACCAAAAGCAGGATTTTTAAGCCTCTTTCCACTTTTATTGTAATACAAATACAAATAAATGGTAAATGGACTGTACTTGTATAGCACCTTTCAAGTCTGCCAACCACTCAAAGCACTTTTACACTACGAATCACATTCACTCATTCACACACATTCATACGCTCAATGGGTACAGGGGATACCATGCAAGGTCCCAACCTGCCCATCAGAGGAAATCTAATCATTCACACACATTCACACACTGATGGCACAGCCATCAGGAGCAATTTGGGGTAAAGTATCTTGCCCAAGGACACATCGACATGCAGACTGAAGGAGCCAGGAATCGAACCGCCAATCTTCCGATTAGTGGACGCTCTACCTCCTGAGCCACAGCCGCCCTGACTGTATACAAATACAAATAATTTTGCTGTCTCAACAAATATAGATACAAATGCAAATACTGGGCCCTCTGCACATCCCCAATGGACACACACCCTAACCCTAACTATATCTTAACCATATTTTATATGGCATAACCACAATCTTTCCCAAACCTGTACCATAATAAATCCCACAGGATTTTGAAGCTGTATTGACAGCAGAAATCAATGTTCTAGGCCAGGGTTCTTATGGGCCCAACATGGGTTTTTAGGAGTCCCTCTATCACAAGAGCACCAACTGGTTTTAATAAAGTTCTGGATGAAGCCAAATTCATTCAGCATGCACTGAAAAAGTTCAAGAACCCCTAATGTGAAGATTGGATTCCCTCACTGTTAATGATTAACATTTTTAAAGTGAAGCTTGGGGAAACAGTCCAGGCAAGCTTATCTGTTGTACACAATCTTGTGTTTTCTGATGGAAATAACTTAATTCCAAAGGAGGCAATACAACACAGCTGTATCTGGGCATCAGTTTTGCATAACAGATAAAATGTGTTGTACTGCAGAAGTTGTGGGTATTTGATTTTCTCCTGCTTTCACAATGACAATGTCAATGAATTAAACCTGATATCACAGGTTTAGCATACTAAAACGGTGACACTCTCTGGTGATCCAGCCAATCGACCTTCCACCCTTCTCTGTTTCATTTAAAATTCTGAGTGATAGGACTTGGATTTTGTCCCTCTGGAGGCCACACACACTGACATAATTCTGAGCAGTCAATCATAAAGAAATTACAGGCAATAAAGATCTACATCAAATATAGCCAGAGTTAGCCTTGTGCCTCTGAGCCTTGATGGAATGACAGAGTCAGCAGGCCCAGCATGCCAATGCTTGGATCAGCCTTAAAGAGCTTGGGCTGCTATTCTAGTAATCTTTCCCTTTTTCTAACAGCTTTATCTTATTTGTCAGAAGGAACTAATATTTCTGTGAAAAAACATGCTACACTGTTCAAAAATAGCCGAGCCAGAAGCACTGGCAACCCATATGAAATATACAGCATGTCTATGTGGAACCTGTGGAAGTAAGTGAACTTTGCATGCTAAGCATCATAAATATACTAGCGTGCCTTGGATTCAGTCTTGAGTTGTTTTGCCTTCAGAGCATGCCTGACTGATAAGAATAGAGAGATGATAGCTGTGATAGCAAGTCCTGTACTCCCAGTTTAAAGCTCATCAACTTCAACTGAGACACAGAGGCTCATCCGGGGAGACTGGGAGCATTTGATGATCATCATCCAATTTCATACTTCTCCATGGTAGACTCATTTAAGTGATGGGAAGGAGAACCATGCTTTTCAGGAATGAGGATTGTCTAATAATTGTGACCTACATTTTCAGTTACATTTAAAGGGAAATCATTTTGTAGTAATTTTTGCAATCATTTCTATCAATTATGATAACATTGTACTCACAAAAGTAATTGCTGAGATTTTGGAACATTGCTACAGTAGTAAGTAAAATGGGGCAAGAAACATTAGAGGCGAGTCAGATGTGTTGTAAACAAGTCAGTTTAGCCAAATGAACCACTTTATTTGGAAGTAAAACCAATGTGGGCACTGCAAAATATTGGTAACATAACCAACAATTATAGCAAGTATAGTAGGTAAATATGAACCTGAAAATCAGTCTGTCAAAGGTTGATGGATGTTTAGATTCTGGCACTGAATTTATTTTTTCCCCTGGGGTTGCCTGTAACATACCGAGAGCCAGTCCTGACAGAGAAGTCCTGATTAAACGTTTGAGCTAGCCTGTTTCACTAGCTTATAAAACTTAATGCAGTCTCTCATTCACCATTTCTTTCATAAGTCTCTCTGAAAAATTAAGCGTGGTCCTGAGGTTTACTTTCCATATGAGATAAATGATAAATTGGCATCTACAGCACTTGTTTTCAGAAGAAAAAAAACCTTTTTAAGTTAGACATGATTGGTGCAGCATACAAAATGTTTTGGTAATCGTGAATGGGTTTTGATTACCTAAATATTCACCCACACTTTCTCTTCTAAATCCATTTTCTACTTTTTAGCTGTAATTTCTGTTGTCTAAAAATGTCACACTGTTCAGTCCTGTCTGACCCTCTGTTATTACAGACATTTCTGAACATTTCTGTGGCTAGTTCACTTCTTTTGTAGAGCTGTGATGTTTAACTTGCAATGGTCTAGGGCTTATGGGAAATGGTGTTTATTAAAGGCTGCTAAAAACTATTGAATGAACAATGATAGTAGATCGTCCTTTTTTCACATTCCAATTCTTATCTAGGAGTGAAACACATGCCGTAATGTTGAATAAGGTTTTGTCCCAAGTCTGAAATTTTATTTTTTTGCATGATTACCAATGTCAATGGAATTTTGAATGAAGCTCTCTTACTTCTGAAATACAACCCAGAAGTTTTGTTTTAATTTGTGGGCTCTCTATGGGACTACAGACGCAAAAGGCCGTTCCATCACTATAATTTATAATGTCAGGTTTATCAGCTTATCAGTCAAAACAATGACCTCATCACCGCATACTGTAAGAGTGGATATAACTGCCACCAACCAAGTAAAATTAACTCCAAAGAAGTGATGCAAAATGACGCACTTTAAGAAAACACTGAGTGGTCATAATTCACATGTTCTTTGCCCTGTCTGACTTGTGTTTAGCAATGTTGGCTCATTCTCAACTCGGCAGTTACTTTGGTGAGTAAGGTATTATCATAATGGATCAAAATGATCAAAACCTCAAAAATAAGACCCAAGTTGTAATAAACCAGAATGTCCCTTTAAAGTATCAGCAGAGTTTGATAGAGACGGAATCTCATGAGGCATCACATACACACTATTCTAAACAAACTCAAATGAAAGACACTTCAGTTTAAGTTTGTTCTGAGAATGGCATTAACTTATCCATGATTGAAATATGCATTATTTAGTAGAACACCTCATATGTAAGCCTTTGCAAATATTTCCAAGGGTGGTATGGGAAACTTGGCCATTTGTTGAGCTTGACGATGATGGTGAATGATTTAGATTCCTCAGAGAGAAAGTGAAAAGGTCTTTTTGTTCGTGTGTGTTTTCTGTGTGTGTTTGAGTGGGTGAGAGTGCATTAACCAGACCCTTTGGCTTGACAAGTCTCCAGTGGAGGCGGTCTGCAGTAGAAGAGGGGCCGGAGAACAGGGACCAAGGCCTGTCACAGCATATTCAACTGCCACCAACTTACACTAAAATCAACCAAGCTCTGCTCCACATCCACTGAGTTTAAGACTTCAGACTGCAGCCAAAGGTCAATGTCTTTAAGGCAGGTATCCGCTACACTGTAATATGATGAACCAAAAAGAACGCGGTCACCTTTTCTGTGAATGTAAAACACAGAGAGCTGCTCTGGCTCATCTTTCCAGTTGCAGGGTGTGGAATTTATGTTTATTCCCTGATGAAAGTGGGATGTAAAGGCTAACTAATCTAAATGCTAGGTCAGGCCTTCACCATCAGAGCAGTTTTTCCACCCATCTTGTCGTGACCTGGCACTTTCTCAAAGTTCACCTCTTTAAAAAGCCCCATTGAGCTTCTGCTGGCGTGGAACGATTGGACCTCTGCTCTAGATCACACAATGTTGCCTGTCCTCCACCTTTTATTTCATTCATCAGTGACTCTGAATGCAAAGTGTCTGTTTATAGGTTTTAAGCCCCCTTATGGTTTCATTCATGCCTTTTTTCCTAATCATGCTGTGTTGTTTTGCCAGCGGTAGTGTTTCCCTACATCTGTTTCTTATTCCTCGGGGGAAAGCGGGAAAATAAATGCATCTCTATCGGTAAAGATTTAGAGTGGAAGGGTAATTGAGATACAGGGATTTAGGTATCAGATTACTCCTGTAAAAGTGTTTGTTTCAAGAAAGAGTAATGGCTTGTTTCAACTCCTTTTCTCTTAATTATGATTAATGTATGGTGTTTGTAAATTATTTTGTTTCACTCACTTCTTTGCTAGACTTAACAGCCTCTAAAATCTCTGTTCTACCCTGTTATTTCTCTCATTGTATTTCTTAGCCTATTACAAGCCTTTGTGATGCTCTGTGGACTTTAAAAGACTTCACTGATGTTTCGAGATTTTTGGCCCACAACACTGACATATCAGAGTTGCCATAGTGATCATGTTAACAAACAGTTGGCTCTTTACACATTCAGCAGAATTGGAGCAACATTAGCATTCATTTGGAGTCTGCGGTGTTTGTGGCTACCAGACGAATGTAAAATCAAATATTCACTGTCCTTTTAGCTCTGTTTTGGTCTCTGCCAATTCATAAGACAATTGGGCTCTTAGCTGCTAAATGCTCCATATATTCACCAGGTAGCCACTAACTTAGTCTGTTGTTTGGTGCTGGGCAAGCAGCGCACAGTGAGTTTATCAGAGCTATTTTGCTGAAGACAGCTGCCGGCGGTGTCTGGAAAAAACACCGATGAGAAGTTAGTTTTGGGGCCAGAAAACCAAAACAATGAGCTGAAAGATGCTAAAATACTCTGTAGAGCTAAGGGGGATCATTCTCTGTGGATTTGTGACTGTGAGCGACCTATGTAACATAGTTATTTGAATCATTGTTTATATAAAAATATTGATTAGCGCAACTTTAAGTGTCACATTTCTTTCACATTTAAAAAATGTTGATAAAATGGCAACAAATAGGCAGAAAATAATTTGCAAAATACTAAACCCCTCTTTCCACAAGACATTGGGGGTAACTTCTTAGGTCTAGAGTGGAAAAATATTTTTATCAATTGATTTGTAATAATTTGATGAGAATTGATTATTAGTATGGTTTCAGACATCATCAATGTAAATTACATAATTAATAATTACACTGTATAATTGATAAAATGATTATTCCATCAGATGGGGTATGATAATAAGTGGGTCAAGCTCTAAAACATATCTTTGACAATATATCTACTGCTTTTTCAGTTATAATGCAGTTATCCTAAATATACAGTACCACTCTCAGATGATTTGTCATGTGTAATCCAGTGATCGCTATACACTCTTATCTTGTTAATTATCTTCTTGTTTTTAATTGACTAATGGACTTACTAACTTGGGAAATGATGGCGGTAAGGGGTATAATCAGTGAGAGGGAAACTGGGAATAAAATGAGGTATTTCTATTGCAGACCCTGCAGTATATCAGTTTAAGTGATGGTGAAATGTTGTCACATACCTAAAACATGTCAGGAAAACAGCTGAATGCATCGCCCCTCCCCACTGTTGTTTGATTTGACTCAACTCCTCTGCAGTCGCTAACCTTTAACTTGGCACTTAACGGTGAACAACCATGACCTTATATTTATGTATTAATTCTGAGGTCATAGTGATTGAATTCTTTGGTTGTAGCATATGCCGAAGAATTACAAATTAGGATAATATTGTCTATGCATCCCTGTAACTTTCACGTTTCATTGTGTAAACTCTCCGCAAGTATTAGGCCTTGTTATTGCATCACACTGCTAACACTGTGCTCGTAATTTTACTCAACAGTTGCTGTGCAATTCCACATCTGTATTTGATGATGCTTTCAAGCTGAGTTCGAGGTAAGGTCACTGTAGATTACAAGAAAGGTCACTACATTTTATTACAGACTGACAACTGGTATTTTAACTGAAGACAATGAGTTACAGTCATTCCTCCCATAGAGGAGAATACCTTTCCTGTACTAAGATATTATCTACCATCTGCCATTAAATCATGTATTTTACTCTGAAACCAAATACTAATTTCAACCAACCACTGCTCTGCCCATGTTATTTCAGCAGAGGATGTTAAAAATTGCAGTACACGGGGACTGTAGCCAGTCACCACAGGATCCTGTGTAACTTTCCTTGTGGAACAAGTGTGGCTTCTAATTGCACCCAGGAATATGGGTGAGGGGGATTCAATAGAGCAGTGTTAGTTGGTGCCCTTCGCCAAACAAGTAAGTTTAGATGACATCAGCTTGTTCATTTCAATTATCCTCTAATCCTCTCTACTTTGAACAAGGCTCATGCTAAGTCTGGCAGTAATGGGCTGTCATAAGTGAAAGTAGACAAGGTTTGGGCTTGTTCGGATAATCAACCAGCTGATGAGGAATGGAAAATCTGAGAGGAAGAAAGCGGGCGGTTTCTTTTGCTTTTCAACTCCCACGAAATCCTACGGATTTAATTATTCTGAGCTTGTTGACTGAGTTAGCGACGGTAACAAAACGATCAAATATTACAAAAAATCTGTCTAAACAAATAACTCGTATAACTGTAAGTAAAGAATGTCAGTATATAAAACACTAACTTACTAACTTTATGAGCAGGAGGATTAAACTTGAAATAACGTGGTTTGGATGAGAAACAAGTGAATGATTACTCTTCAGTGGTAATGTTTTTTATATGATTAGATTAATTTGACTTGTTAACATTTTTACAAGGTGTCTGTAATTTATAAGGACATGATTTATTGGGATGATGTTGAGCAGAACCCAGATGCTGACATGCTTGCTTCAGTTGAGACAAACAAGAGACAAAGTTTTGACAAAGTCAAATTTTTGTCCTGGTTCAGAAAGGACTATTCATGAAAATATAAGTAGATAATCATGCTTGTCTTATCTATAAATAACTTTAATCTTATGAAAATGTAGCTTTATTTTTTGTTTAATTTCTTTGTTTGTTTGTTTTTTTATTACACCAGCTTCAATTCTGTTTGAGTGTGAAACCTGTGAAAAAGTTTGTAATAGAGCCACAGGGGAAGTTTTTAATGGTAAATTCATATTCAGGTTGTTGTAAATTATCTATCATTTTCAAAGCTTACACAAGGGTGAAATACATTTAATTACAGAGCATTGGCTTTATACTAACTTGATACTTGATGCAATAGGACAAATATGCATAAATGTGTTACCTTGCATTGCCAATGAGCTAATAAATGTAAAACACATTTGAAGGTGTTTTACTTCAAAGAATTTTAACACTGTCCTATCAGTTGATTTGTTACAAAACCATTACAGTGTATCACTATAAATAGATAGTGGAAGTATTCACTTTAATAGAGCACTTTGTAAATGAGTGTTGTGCTATTTCCATGACTGTAGCTGAAGAGTTATAGTTTCACCCTGCCAAGGCATGGCATGCACTGTGGTTTAAAATGTACTTCATAGATAGATGATATTGTTTATGTGGATTGTAAAAAAGTTCCTGTGCATGTTTCCCCCCATATCTCCTGTGCCTGATCAAGCTTTGTGCATGTGAACTCAGTGTGCCCATACTAGATGTGCACACAAACACAGCAGTGAGTGAGAACTACAGATGACAGCAGAGCTGTCAGTGACGTCCCACACAATGATATCCGATGAACATTTCTTTTAGTGTGTGCATCCATAAAAATGCGAGTCTAATATTTGCTCATGTTTATGTCACATACTGCTAGTGTTTATCTTTAGCCATGAGTGTGTTTTGTAGAGTTAGTTGTTGTTTTCTGTCTGTTTAGTTACTGTATTCTGCTAGCTATTGTTTCTGTGCATTTCGGTCGCTATTTTTTCTGTTGTTTATACCCTTGTACACTGAACGCTTGTTTATTAGTGACTGTTACAGTGATTGTCATTCAGATGTTGATTGTTTATTTGGTGTTTGCTAATATATATAATTGCTAGCTTATTATACTGTCATTACTAGCCTTTAGCTCTGTATGCTAGCTGTTGTCTGGGTAATTGTCTATGTCTAGCTTAGGTTCGCCTTTGCTGTCTGTGTTAGATTCTCTATTACTAATCAGTCTGTACTGTTGTGTTTATTGTTACACTTTTTAGGTAAACAGCGTAAACCCTAGACCCGGACTCTGCATCTCCTTTTCCCACACTCTTACCTGAACACTACAAAAATAGTGTTCTGATCCGACAACCTGGAGCGATTGCTGCCACACCTATAGATCCATACAAATTCTCTCTCACATGGATATATTACTTTAATGTCATCAGCTATAAAACTAACAATCTAAAATAATCCTAAATACAATATAAATTGTAGTTCAATAATCACAGTGTTTCAGTGTGGAATCGTGTTTGATCAATTTCTATTTGTAGTAATAGGCTGAGTGTTCAGATCTTCAAATGTTTTGTGCTTTTGTGCATTTTCAACAAGTCAACCCATCATCACATGTTCTAACTTATGGCCTCTGTGCACTGTCTCTTCAACCTCTTAATGGGATGAAAAATGACTAAAATATACTATTGACTGAAGAACTAGAAAAAGCACACAAAGTCCAGTGAAATGTAGGAATTTGACCTCTTGGAGGTGTTCACCTCAGATGATATCTTAACAGCTGTATTCATCTTCAGAGTAAATGTGTGAGGGATGCTCTCTTTTGAAGTGTGAAGGGTAGAGCCAGTCAGTCTTTGCAGGTCAAAGTAATTACAGAGCGGCTTGAAGAGAGAGGCCAGAGAGGTCAGAGGGAAGACTGTTCTGGCCTCAGATTACTACCTGCTATTACCTGACTGTGCTCTGAGGTTTACTGTTAATACTGGAAGAGCTGCTGTGTGTTAGTAAAAACATGTTTTCACCACAATATTTCTTACTTTGACATCCTGAAGAAAATGCAGTATTTTATTTGCACATAAAGGACTGTTACGAGTCAAATATCTGGATACATCTACTTTTACATAATGGGTCATGTGGAGTGTTTAAGCATCTTTTGGCTCGTTGTTTTGGTGAGTGCAGGCCAACACTCACCAACCTTGTTTTCAGCAGCAGCAAAAAGCTGTTTTCAGTCTGAACAGTTTGATGAACCCATGTGTACACTACCCACCCAGCACCAAACAGCAGACAGTTAAAGTTAGCAACTAGCTAGTGAACATAATGAAACATTTAGCACCAAAGTACCAGATATATGTCTCAGAAGTTAAAACCAAAATAGAGCTAAAATGAGAGAAACTGCGTCCTTATTGTTATCATTAAAGATCTGGTATTATGGCCTAATTTGACTCATTTTTATAAATACTGATTCTATTATAAGCATATCTGACATTTTATTCGCCAAAAGTTGTTTAGATTTCTATAAATCCATCTTTCCTTACAGCCCAGATCCCCCTCTGTCCTCCAGCAGGCTATTTCAGAAGCTATTTACATAAAATTGGAATTATGAGGACATACTCCAATTGGCTGGAAGTGTTGGCCCCCACATTCCCCCCCTAGCCAATTGGAATATGACTTTATGAATGATGCAAGTTCCCTTACGCCACATCTTTACCTGGAGTAATGGCTGAAGCCAGAGACGTAAAACAGTATATCACGGTCTGTCAGTCTGACCCTGAATGAAGGGGAAGAACCTGCTGTTGTACCATGGATGTATTATAACAGCTGGATACTGGACCAAAAATGGCACCCATTCAGTCTAATAAGAGCTGCTCAGGGTTTGCCCTATCCAGCTCTTGTAATACATCCATGTGTTGCATAGTTGAGATTTTCAAAGGATGTTTCAGAGCGGTAAGATCGTGGCTAAGTTTCCTCATCAAGTGAAAGTCATTTTTTCAAACTTAGCCAGAGGTCGCAAGCTTAGTTTTAGCACTGATATTCCTTAAGCTGAGTAACAGAAAGAAACAATGTTTACAGGTGCGCTTGTTTTAAATTTCATCCAAAGATTAAAGATGAAAAAGTTGAAAATCCTGTGGCATACTGAGTCTCGTTAAGCAGATAATGGAGGGAAGATTGTCTCCAAAAATGAATTTCAGCCATTCCTGATGTAAATTTCAATCCTCTGGAAGACTGCAAAGACTTTTTAGCTGCTGAACACCCAGCAACACTTCCAGCGTCCTGCTTTGCTTGTCATCAGGCTGAAATGCAAACTCAGATTACAGAAGTTAAGGCAAGGATCGACTCATGCTAAAGCTTCCTGCATATTTGATTTGACTTTCTGGTGTGACGTAGCGACGGGTTCTGGTTTAATGCCGCTAGCTCTTGAGCTGCGAATTTCAAAATTTCAAATAACTTAAAAGGATAGAATTCAGTAATTTTATAGCACAAGAGGGCCCCCACTATCACCCTAATCCATCCCAAAGCTCACTTTTCTTGTTTTCCACAATATCAGCCTTTTAAAAATCCTGTTTTTCGGAAAACTGACAAGATTGTCTGAAGTATTACGCAACTCCATCCTGTGCTAATGGCTATCACTAAATCATCACTGCAGAGTACCTCTAAAGAGAGACTAAAACATCAAATACTGTAAACTTATACAGAACACAATTATACAGAACCATCACACATTTAAACTTGATTGTAATTTAGATTGTCTACAGACCTCATCTGCTTGCCTTATGTGGCTGATCAAAATTAGAGTTAAATTAGAGTAGAATATGACTTCCAGACCAACGCAAATTTTCAAGATTTTACATGTACAACAGCAGTGAAGTGAAATTGCGAAAACTCCGACAAATAGCAAACGTAAAAAACTGTATAGCAGTATAAAACTTACATAAAAATGAAAGTAACGGGATATCAATATTATAATAAAAATATAAAGCTACATACAGGGAATAATAGAATGGATATGTACATAATAAATAATAGTAATGATAAGTAATAAATAATAAGTAATAATAGTAATATAATAAGTAAGAAATAGGTGGCAAGTTATAACCACTTTAAAGTGTGTATGTCAGTTTTTAAAAGTACTTTTTAAGTGTTTATGATCCATGTGGCCTGGGGGAAGAGGCTCCTTCTCAGCCTCACAGTCTTAGCCATGATGGAGTGGAGATGCTTGCCAGAAGGCAGCCACTGAAACAGTTTGTGGTTGTGGTGGTGAAATTCCTTAATCCGGTTTGCCCTGGACCTACACCGCCTGGTGTAGATGTCCTGGTGGCAGGGCAGTGCTGTCATGGTGATGTGTTTGGCGCACTGGATCACTCTGTGAAGGACTGTCTTGTCCTGAGAGCTGCATTTGCTCTACCAGGCAGTGATGCTTCCAGAGAGCACAGACCCTACTGTGGTCGTGAAGAAGGATTTCAGCAGCGCTGTGGAAATCTTGAATTTTCTCAGCTGCCTGAGGTGACACAAATGCTGCCTTGCCTTCTTCTGGTGATGTGTAAAGACCATGTCGGATCCTTAGGGATGTGAACTTCAAGGTACATGTAGCTGCTTACTTCTTCCACCTGGGTCCCGTAGATCCTGAGTGGTGTGTAATGGATTGTGGGGAACTACTTGTCAGTTGTCCATGTTCCTGTCCTGCTGTGTGACAGAGCTGCTGCTGGTCCACAGCTGTCTTCTGGCTTTCAGACACTATGATAAAACACTGTAACATGTGTGCCAACCATGAGGTCAGTGTGTGGGAAAGCATGTCAGTCTGTGTGTGAGTGTGTGTGATAGGTCATAACCCTGGATTGCCCCAGATACCATGAATAGTCCTATGACAAGCAGGATTTTAACACATTCATAAATCACTGTTGGATCATTACAATCATTTGTATTTCATAGGACTATTTGTCCTGGTTCTAACATTATTTAATGTTTTCTCTAGCACGTAGCTTGTATGAAGTATAGAGTTTCTGTTTCTCAGCCAAAATGCTGCGACATTGTGAATAGCTCATGTGCTTGTATAAATAGTCAGCTTTTACTTTGCCCCCATCACATCACTTTTTGATAGTGATCTCAGTCTTGGACAGCTAGATGACATATGTTGCCATTGCAGCTGAGATATCATGTAGTCTGCACCTCTTTTTATGCATCTCTCTCTATGTGAGGCTGGGACACATAAAAGAAAGAGCAGGCCTGGGCCTGAGATGAAAGGGGATGTCAGTCAGCATCCGCAACAAGGCTGCCCACCTGCTCCAAATACCACACAACCAGATAGCTAATGAGATACCTGACTGGATTAGTAGAGGGATGCTGGAATACAGTATTTCATTAAGGCTCACTGCTGGTTGGCTGATTTCAGTCCAGCTCTGGTATTGAGCGGTGGCAGGACAAGGATGCAGGACAATGAGGTGATTATCTGTCACTCGATAACACTGCCAAATACCAGCGATGCCATGTTGATTGAGCTGCTATCAAATGCCAGGATCTGTGGCTCTGGGGGACAGGTGGTAAATGCTTATCAGAGCCTGAAGAAACCTCTCCCAGGTCCCCCCAGTCTGCAGATGCTTATCTCATATAATATGTAACTACTCCTGTTTTATTCCTTTGTGGACTTTTGCTTCATTGGCTGTGTTTACATGGGCAGAGAAACCTCGCTACAGGCAATAATGTGGGTAGAGGCGACAGGTCTACAGGGTTCTCTCAATTCTCAGGTAATTAACAGGTAGCTGACCCATGTTCAAAGATACAGTTTTCTTAAATTAATCCAAACTTCAACCAAACATGTACACCAGTTTTTATATCTATGAGATAAAAAGAAATAATCTTTGCTGTGTCTTGGGTCTGCATTTGTTCTTTGGAAGCAACATACATACTGAATCCACACCATCTTTGTCACTTTTTACAGGCTATGCACAAGTAATTAATGCACGATTTCTATGAAATGATGATATCTTCTGGAAATTATGCTAGCAACAGCTGTCAACACATCTTGTATGCCGCTGGAAGCCTAATACTGACAGATTTCTCAGTGTCATATATTCACACATTTACCTGCTTCAGGTCTACAAGTCTGTTTTTTAATTAGTTTCATAGTGCACAAAGAATATTGCAATTCTGCCTCAATTTAAGAAAATGTATCAAAATCTCAGCTATTTATTTTGCGTTTACACATCAAATATAAAGATATTTAATGAGTAATTTCTGCTTTTATTCAGATCGGTTGAGTGTAATTTGTGTTTTACACAAATTACTGCCTAATTTAGTGGTAGTCCCTGTAATTTCATTTGTTGAGTGGAATGGTTCAGCTGAAATTTGGGAAGATCTCCTTCGGGAACTTATATTCATTTGCAGTGAATATACATATAAGTTGGAGGATTAACTTTTATTAAGTGCACAGATGTTAAACATGTGATAAAACACTACTGGCATACTTAAGTTTGCAAGAGATGAGCACTTCAGCCTGCAGATATGAACAGGTGCTCGAGCATACAGACTCTGGCCCTTCCCCCTGTCCCCTAAAAACCTCTAGGCACTCATGACTTACAGTTTGTGTCGTGATAAAGAGCAGTCTACAGTATATTTTGTATTGAAACCATGACATTAGCATAAGCAGCTAATACTAAAAACAGACTCAATTTTATGATGACTCTTTTGGCTGAAGTAGATATTTTAAACTCTATAAACCAATGCTACCTTGGGAGACAGTGTAAATAAAGCTATATATACAGTATATTCTGTACTCTTCTGTCTAAAGTTGCAACTTGTGTTAGCTCACTTCAAACACGGAGAAAATAAAATGAAGACTCCGATACCAATGTTAATGGTTCAATATTTTATTGACATCATTATGTACCTTTTACGTATGTGTTACAGTAGATTAAGTTTGACCAGATGGTGAAAAGGTGAAAGAAATAAGATCTTTACATACCACTAAAACAAGAGGGGTCTCTCATAATATGGTTATGAGCTTAATTAGTCTGGATCCCTACTAAAAGAATTAGCTTAAAAACATTATTTTGGTGTGTTAAAATAGTACAGTGCTTTAAGTGATTGATCAAAAACATTATCTGTTTCAGGATTTTCAGATATTACAAGAGTTTAACTTTAAAAAAAAAAAAAACAGGTTTGAATAGAGATGCCATGGATGGAAATACATGCAAATACATGAGTGTTTTACTCATACTGTGTTATAATAGCCTTTTCATTTTATTTCTCATGTCTTCATCCTCAAAACAACAGAGATATAGTTACTAAACATCTTGATATAGAACATCTTTGCAGAATCAATTGTGTCTTTATGTTCCTCACATTCACAATAACTTGGCTGACTGAATGTATCATATTTAATCACATTGCACACAGTTAGACATCACATCAACAGTGCTCTTGGACATGCCCGCTCACAGTCAGGCTGGATGTTTGGCAGGTTGCTGAGATGACAGGGTGGTGAATAATAACAGTTTATGAGAGAGACAAATCAGCTCTGTAAGACTCAAGCGGTAAATTATTATTATTAGGGAGGCTATAAAGTGTTCATGTTAGGACAGATTATGTGGATTTGTGAGGAGGAGTGAGAAAAGACAGCTATCCTCTCTTTTTGAAGCTGTGGTTTCATGTCAATTACATAAAGACAACTGTATAGAAGCCTATGTGTACAGTGTATGATTTACAGCATACGTCTGTTGGTGTGTATCGAATCGGGCATCTGCATTAGGAGGTTTATAAATACCCATAAACCCATAAACTCAGCTCTGATAGCTTCTTATGTTTAGAGACAGACACCAGCTATTTATGGGAGCTGTTTCTTCCAGTGAAAGTTGGATTTCTCTTTTAAGGATGGATTTCTTGTCTTGGCTGAGTTAACACATATGTTTCAATCTGTCATTAATAATAGGTTCCTTGCTAGGTAAATATACTGTAGTTTCAGATCCTAAGGAACAACACACTTCAAGTCAGCAACTTACCAAGGAGACCAATATTAGTTGTCCAATAGCAGAAAAACAGTCATTAATTATTCACCTTTAATTTCTAAAATAGGTTCTAATGGCCTGCTGGTTTTGGCATCATTCTCACAAACAAATAAAAAGCCAACTGTGTCATTCACAATCACCAGTTGCTATGGGCACTTGACAGTTAAAGTGAGGCTGAGCTGAATGGCGCTAATAACGGTGAAAGTAACATTAGCATGGCTCTGATCTAGCACATGAAAGCGAGACGCGCCAGATTTGCTTCAGCTTCACCCAACTGGAGACACTTACATGGTCTAGACACACAATGCTGGCAGAGAGTCCCTCCCTTTAACTATGGGGTGGTCGCCATGGATACCACATACTCAACACCAATTTCTATTACTCTCCACAAGGCACTGTGTGAAGGCCAGGCTACCTCAGAAATCAAACTCAAAGCATCAGAAATGAAAGCTTTGACTCTTCATGTCTGGTGAATGATAACAGGATTGAGGTCATTATCAAACTAACTTCATCTTGTCATGCATGAACCACAGGAATGAGTTTTAATATGGTGAAAAATTGAAGGTATAACTGGATTAGGATTGATTTGAATTTGACTCGATCATACACATTGTTAACTCTGCAGCAAACCTTTAGCATCAGAGTCCATGTGTTACTACAAACCTGCATATACACGTTTATTCATGAGGTCTCCCACATGAAACTGCATAAACGCAATCCAATGCATACACTACAACCTCAAAATGCCTCAATAATTCAAAACCCAAAGTTTCCCTGCCCATTTCTCCTCTCTGTTTTTATCAGATATTCCTTTTGCTTGGTTGCTCTCCTGGGAGCAACAGTACTAGGCTGGAGAATTTCAATCTGGTTTATTCATTTCCCCCCTTCCATCTCCTTGTCAGTGTGGATCAAACAGTGCCATCTCTTCAGCTCCAACTCACCTAACCTGCCATGGCCAAAGTTTTTTACAAAGTTGGCTTGGTAGTTTTAGAAAACATTGGAAGTAACAATTTGGCTGAGCTTTCTGTAATGTTTTAGAGGTCAAGAAGACCATTGTGATTTTTTCTGACCAAGGTATGGCAGAATTCTGTGACAAAGTTTGTCTTCTGTGCCAGTTTTTTTCTTAAAGTCTGATAGACTTTCAGACTGGCATGTGCTTGACAGCATGGACAAAGCCAATTTTCTAAACTTGCAAACTGGGCACTTGCTGACTTTGGTTGTACATGATGTGACATGTATTATATGCTCACCATGCTCTGTGAGGCTTTACTGCGAACGTCACCATGCTAACATGTTCACAATAATATTGTGTAACATGTTGCTGTTTAGGTATAGTGTTTTCCATGTTCACCATGGTGATGAAAGCAAATTTGGCACTAAACACAAAGTACAGCTGAGGCTGATGGGAATGTCATTGGTTTTGCAGGTATTTGGTCATTAAACAAGTACTGAACATAGAAAATTTGGCCTGATGATGGTGCTAGAGGAAAAGTCTAGGGATCACCAAAATTATTGGAAATCATCTTCTAAGCACCATGGATATCTACACCATATGTCATGGCAATCCATCCCAGAGTTGTTGAGACATTTCACTAAAAACCACAAATGTCAGTCTTATTGTGGCACAAGAGGAGCAAAGCATCATGATGCTCATTTCTCTGGATAAATGAAAACTCTGGCCTGCTGGTGGTGCTAGATGAAAAGTCACAGGAGGCACTAGTGGACAAGTCAGGGGATTACCAAAGTCAGTAGAATTTATCCTTTGGGCACCACAAATGTATGTACGTTGTATGCATGTTCCATGCCAATTCATCCAGTAGTTGGTGAGATATGTCAGTCTGGACTAAAGTGGTAGACGGACTGATTGGCCCATTGGGCCAACATGTCTATCCTGTAAATTGAAAAAATAATGGATGTAGCCACCATGACATCATCCACTGGTTTGTGGACTCCCATTTTAAAGCCTTGAGTTTGCATTTTGACTGTCGACATCTTGGATTTTTAGAGCCAGTGATCATTTTTGGATGAGTGGGTGCAGCTATGGTGGAGCTGACCCTAACGCTAGTTACTAGCTGCTAGCTTGGTTAGCAGCTCAAAGTGGCTGTTCCCTTAATTATGCATAACTTTAAGCCTTAATGAAATTTAAACGGTTGAGTTATATAAAAATACACCCCCAGTATAGTTGTCATCAATGAGGAAATTAGCTATAGAGACCAAAACTAGTTTTTGTACCAGGCTGTAAACATCTTTATTTCTGCTGTAGAGTTGGGCATTTTAACATGGCGGTCAATGGGGATTGACTCGCTTTTGAAGCCAGCCTCAAGTGGCCATTTGAGGATCTGCAGTTTTTTGGCACTTCCTCATTGGCTTCATTTTTCAGCCCCAGAGGTTGCCACTTGGTCTATCCCTAAAATAAAGAATTGATGTCTTCAAATAAATGCTATATATATCTTACTAGTAGTGCAGTTACTGGTTCTGTCAGTCTGTGTCAAGTGTGATGAAGTCTGCACCCCGGGCAGACTCTGAAAGTCTTGATGAATTGTGCATTTAGAACAGCCCTTGGCACTCGGCCTTCATGGGTAGATGCCTGTAAAAAGATATGGACATTTGGATTCAGCCTATGTTTCATTGCTAATCAAACTGACCACTACATGTTATGTACTTTTGTGTCATAGTTAATATGACCTTTGGCTGATATGAAGAACATCCCATTCCTGGACTTACTTTCACTTCACTTACTTCACTTCATTTTATTGTCCCTTCAAGTGAAACTCACCTTGTAGCAGCCATAAAAAATACAAAAGGAGACAAAACACATGAATGAATATATTATGTAAAATGCAGCAAATGTCAGAAGCAAACAAGCTGGACACCTAGAGGCAAGAGATGTGTGGGCAACAATTGTGCAATAAAAAGAAAAAAAATGTTCCTAATGCTGCAATGAATATTTGTTCCTGGAAAGACACTTCAACTGATCTCTGTGTGTTGCTGTAAATAATACACCATTTCCCAGTGACAGGCACATTTCCCTGTCAAAGGACCTTCAGTGTCCTCCAGCTGCTTGTGATGTAAATATCCACACAGCAGGAAACCCCAAGGGTGAGGTACAGGTAGTGGTCAAATGCATGTTTGTGTGTGTATGCGATAGGAGGGGGTCTGTGTGGGATTGTGAGTGTGTGTGTGTTTGCATGAATGTGCATAAGAAAGAAGGAGATAGAAACAAAGAGAGAGAGAGAAGAAATGGGTCAAAGAGACTGAGCAGGACTTCTGTCAAGCATGAGTTGTGTAAGTCACATAATGCCAGGTCAGAGTTCACTGAACAACACGCTCACTACAACCTCTGATGATGTTTGTTTTCTCAGGCTGAAAAGCAATGGATGGGCCTGTTTCTGTACACTGAGTGGCATTCTTCTTCAGTGACTGACAGGCAGAAACACTTAATATACATGATCATTCAAGTCATACTTGGGGCATGTTTGAAATGTTGTGATATTCAATTTGATGTGTGAGTGCCAAGCTGGTCACCTATTAATTAACCAAATCCAACCATGTGGTAAAATTACTACATCTAACATAATTTGCTTTTTCTTAACTTTCCTTTATATAAACCAACAAGACTGAATTTGAACATGCCAAATGACGTGCACACAAACAACCCTGTAGTGATTTCTATGTGGTAAAAAATGACATAAAAACACCAAGTGGTGCATCCTATCTCTTTTGTTGTGAGACATTATGTTTAATCTCCTTGTCGCCTATCTCTCCTCTCTCATCGCTGAGCTGTGTGTCACTATCCAGACCTCCATCAGAGAGGTGCTTGCTAATACTTGAGTCTGCTGCTGGTATTCCTGCTGGGATAGGGGGATTATCTGATCACCTGTTCCCCACTGCATTCCCCTAGGCCCTGTTCACACCTGGCATTAAAATGCATTTTGGGTGATCCGATCACAAGTGGAAAGCTCTAAGTACAGGTGTGAATGCACCCAAGACGCATTGAGGACACATTGAGATCCAACTGCTCAGACCACATTCGGAGGTGGTCTGGGCCACATATGGCCACATTCTTTTAGCAGTGTATATACAAATGTGTCCTGGGCAACATTGAAGAACCACCTGCTCAGCTGACGTCCTCTGTGTAAGCAGAACTACGTACTCATACGCGCGCCAACAGCATCATATTAAAGTGTGAAACAACAAGAAGAAGCCACAACAACAGGCAAAATGGATTCTCGTGGATTAAGTACACACAAAACACACTGTCTGATTTCCATTTGGGCTGAGGAGTTTTGATTTTTTCCGCGGCCCAAGGTCTTTGCAAACTTCTTTTAATTTCCAGCAGAGTAGACACAGGAAGTGTGTTGCTGCCTCCTGCCGGTTAAAAACAACATTTGGGCTTTGCAAATGGAAATGATATACGTGTTTATTTGCATATAGAGCGGGGAAGTGAGATCCGATCACAAGTGCTCACTCGAGACACATGTGGAGACTCATTCTAATGCCAGGTGTGAACTGACGTACTTAGAGTTCTCCACTTGTTATCAGATCACCGAAGACACATGTTAATTCCGGGTGTGAACAGGGTCTTACTCTCTATCTGGGAGACCAGCAGGTTTAGTTGCAGGTCGTATTTTCCACCTCAGCCCTCCCTCCATTATATGTTCCCCTCATTAGCTTTTCTCACCTGCTGAGTAGGGACAGTCCTCCAATTACTCATTATTGAGGGTAGCTATTGACACCATAAATTTGCACGCATCCCTGCAGGTATTTCTCATGAGAAAACTTCAGATGCAAAGGTAAGGAGTCTCTCTGGCAAGAATTGTTACCTTAGAGCCCACTCTCCGTAGCAACAAAGGATCCTTTCATCCTTTCTTATTCAAGAGGGAAATAGTCTGTGTGCCCTGGAGATATTTGCTAACACGTTCCTGTAGTGGGCTATTTCCTACAGTAGTACTACTAATAAAGACAAGTTAGTGGTATAAACATTTACGCCAGATGGCAAAGAATCACACTGGAGCCTTAACAATGGCACTTTACTCTATTTCTAAGTCAAATATTTCGAAGTGATGTGCTGTACATTGCAGTCCAAGCTGGGACAGACCTTTCAAACTCACACGCCAGGACATGCATACAGTGATTTCGCCAAGGCCAACATGCTCAGCCATTGGCTCCAGTCTGTGCTGTTGTGAGCTGTTCATCAATCACGTAATGACTTAAATATGGGATCGGGACGCTATCTAGAGACTGGATTTATTTTTTCCTTTTTGTTTTACATTTTATGAAGCGTTTATGAAGAGTGCTTAGCTTGTCATCAATACTGCCTGGGGAGAACTAACAGCAACAGATCCACCCTTGGAAATGAACAGTGTTTTTGACTGCGTTCCATCTATTTTAATGACCTGGCACCTGTCTGACCGAGTGACATGCATACAGTACATTGTCCTCAAAACTCCTTCACACTGTATACCATAATTAGATATGAACTCCTGAGGCGGTTGCAGAAATATGTTTTTCTTTATGCAAAACCAAAGACAGTGCTTTGAAGTTACAAGGAAAGTATTTTCTAACTGTGGGTGAAAGGGTTTTCAAGTGTGAGTCACGCTAACGTGCCAAAAGTCTTAGTAAATTTCGTGCATTAGACTAATGTTTGATGCCAGGGAGCAGATTTGTGCTGGAAAACCCTCTTGAAGTGACACTGCCAAAAGGTCGTATAAGGAGAGCACAAATAGTTTCAGGGAAGGACAGAAATCCAACCAAGCCTAGAAACCAAAACATTTTGTGGTTCAAAAGGTTCAGGCAGAGTACTGTTTGATGAAGTCTCCTGTTCTTGTTTTAAGTGGAATGAAAGCCAGTGTCATTTCAAACACTGCGTTACTGACAAGACTGCTGTGTTAATGCTAAATTAAAAACTATTAAAGGACATGACAGATGGTATTCAGGAGAGTATGGGGGGCCTTTTGGCACAGGCCCTCACATAACCTGCTCATATATCATCTTAGTAGAAGGTGATCCTCTATGGCACTCAACACTATCAATAATTAGAAGTGCATAAAACCTAATGACTTTGTCGCCTGGAGCCCTGAGTAAAACATCTGTAGGAGGGTCAAGCAACATAGCATATGGAGAATGAGATGACATCTGATCATGATCTCTTTTCCAGCTGTCTGCTTGGTCTTCCACTCACATCTGAACAAATCAGTGGCTCTTTGTTAGTGTTGCTAATGGAAAATAATTAAAGTTTCCCCGTAAAGGAAAAAGTGTGATTGGTTTCTTTGTGACTGATATGACACCTAAAAGTTGTAACAGCGACAAGTCTTTTCAGAAACAGTGTCACTGTTATTTCACAGAATATGCTGTCAACACGTTTTCAAGGGGATTATGTCTTTGGTAAAAGTAGTTTGTCTTTTAATGTATTTTTAGCAGCATGGTTTTAGGGATGGCAGTGTCAGCTGGTGAATTTGTTAGTACACCGCTTTGGTCCTTACCAAGATATCAAAACAATTATCAGATGGATTTCCATGAAATTTTGTACAGACATTTATGGTCCCCATAGGGTGTTTCCCACTGACTTTGGTGATTACCTGACTTTTCCTGTAGTGCCACCAAGAGGTTGACATTTGTGGTTTTAACTCAAATATATTGACAACTGTTGGATTGATTGCCAGGGAATTTAGTACACAGATTCATGTTGCCCTCATGATGAAATACTATGACTTTGGTGATCTTTAGCATGCCAACACACTAAACCAAGACGGTGAATATGGTAAACATTATACCTGCTAAACATCAGCATGTTAGCATTGTGATTGTGAACATGTTCGCATGCTGATGTTAGCATTTAGCTAAAACACTGCTGTGCCTAAGAACAGCTTCATAGAGCCACTAGCTTGGTTGTGGACTAAAGCATGTTCAGTGCAGCACTAATAATGAAATTCCATTCATCTCCATTGTATTTGGGATAGAGGCTGAAATCTTAAAGACTGATGTCTCAACACTTGGGCAAATAAAACCAAAACTATCTGTGTGGAGTACTTTTTTACTTTGAGACAGTATGTTTTTGTTTAGTATTTTGGGCGAACAGACTCTTTCATGTATTCTTCCCTGCCTTTGCCTTATATTGGCATTGCCCTTGATCAAAGTTTAATGTAAACATAATACCTCAGTAGCTCCAAACATAATATTTTACTTCACATTGTTTAATTCCTTGGCACCTGTCACATAACTATGTGGTCATAGAAAAGCAAGGAAGTGTTATTGGTGCACAATTTTCAGCCAGCCCAGCAGCCACTCCCATTACATTATTCACTCCCAGTGGGTTTAGTTCACACCCAAACACAAGTAGGGATTAATGTATAAAAAAAGGATTGATCATGTTTGTGTATGTCCACAAATGTCTATTGTAGTGATCAAGGATAAATCTAAACTCTAAACCTACAGTATCAGTGTATCATTAAGCGATGTTGACAGCGTTACTCAGTTTCAAAGAAATTAATTCAATCCAGGCTTTGGCCTTTAGTAGAGCTGGCACTGTGTAGTCTACAAACTGAGAAGCAGAGCAGCCCAGACATGCAGGGCCCACAGCCCCTCCAGCACTATGGCAGACAACACAAGTATCTCACATAGAGACCAGGAGTTTTCACAGCACTTAAAACACAATGTTACTAAGTCTCGTGTCACCCTCAGAACTCCCATACAGGCAATGTGGGGTTATTGTACTCAAGCTGAGGGACATCAAAGTGTCCATACACCACGCAAACACTACAGCTGGAGATTGTTTAGGATACTTTTGAGGATGACTGTGCAAATCCTCCCTGTTGGTCGTTATTGGAATATTCTTGAGAGATTTATGGGTGATACTGAAGTGCCAATATGTGTGTTTTTGTTATTTTCTCAGGCTAACACCTACTGTATCTCAGTCACAGTAGCACAGCAACAGAACGATAACATGAGTCAGCAGACTTGGATTTGGCAAAGAAGAGAACAATTGGTTTCAGGATACTATTTTGTAATAGCTTATACCTTTTTGAGAAGTGAATTTCCATCATTACTGGGTGGTGTACATGCAAGTATAGTGTCACCCAATGACGTGTGTAAGGCACACCCTTGAATATTAGAACTGTAACCATGGCACAGCTGTCCTGTGAGCTTGTAAAGAGGAAAGAGGCAAACGTCACCCGGGAAGGGGAAATGAGGGTACTTCAGCATCCTTCCTCTATGACTTCATTGGGTGATATAGATAGATAAAAAAAAATCCCCAACTGTTGTTGTTAATAGAACGTGCGTAAATGTTACCATAAGTGTTATATTTGGTCTCCATTCAGATACAGGCCATCCATAGTATGTGATCTGACAGCAAAAATGCCATAGCATGACTGGGACAATGGGCTGCATGTTTAAGTTGAATCAAAATTAAATTAAATTTTTGCTAAGAAATCAGTATAGAAACCATCAGTGTTTGTTTTGTATTGCGTATTCATATTTGAAAAAGAAGTGTTCTCCAGGAGGCATGACTCTTCCTGTTATGTAGTTTTGTGACTGAAATCACAGAGTAACCTACAGAGTGCCCATTGCTGTGAGTTTCTGGTCATTTGCCATCACCACAACTACCCATGAAAGAGAGACAGCTATGGCTAGTTTAACCCCCTTCCTTTGCTTAGTGTGGGACAAGTATAGCTCTGAGTGTCTATGGCAAAAGTCTATGACTCAGTGACTTAGCAGGTGTTGAAATAATGTGTGGGGATTTTTCTTTTCTTCCTTTTTTTATTGGTGTACCCACGTCACCTCAAACTCTATTGCTACTTAAGTTTGAGGTTTCCTCAAGACTTTCCAACCACCTCTTAGAGGACATGACTGACCTTTCCTCCAGCTGAATGTTGGCTCTTCATTTAGGTGGAGACAACAATATTAAAAGTGAGAGAGCAAGTGGTTTAAAAGGTAAGAAAAGTTTAGCCTTTTATTTGAGGCTGCATTGCATTCTGGTCCATAGACATTTCCATTTCATTACATTTGTCGGTCACTATGCCTTTTCTGTGATAGACTTTGTTGTCCTATATTGCAGTTGAATATTGGTATAATGCTGGTGGCTGTAGAAAGGGGCCAGACTTGAGGTCAGAAATGTTAGGTATACAAATTCTTCTAATAGCAATATGTTTTTTTTTAAAATTTCCACTAGTTGGGCACGCCTGCTGCTATATAAAATGTAGACAATTTTACATGAGAATAATATAATCAAGTCAATTTTGTCAGTTTGAAATTCTGGAGTGTTTGTGACTTTATTGGTGGGATAAGGTGAGGGTGTGGGAGAGGAAGGGAGTATCCAGTCCATGCAGAAACAATAGTTGTAGAGGCCAGTATTGAGAGTCTGCAGAATTAGTTCCCATACAGAGTTCAAGATAACCTTTCAGCTCTGGCAGTGGCAACTCCCAGCAATTCAACAAGCCTGGTTTACATGGTTGGCATGGAAATCGAGATACAGGAAAAATACCAGCTAAGGAGAACAAAAGTGGCACCACATTTGTGGTTTCATTGGGTGGGATCATTCCACTTGTTGCGTATCAATAAATATTTCACTGATTTACTTCCTGTAGGAGGATATTAATGGATGTGTAGATAAACTAAAGCACAGAAACTTAGATGATACAATACTATATTCTATTTTAAAAGTAAGAATATTTGTGGGGGCAATTGATGTTAGGAGTTTACTGGGCACTGAGTCACATCAAATTGGAAAATAGAAGTGAATTGGAAAATAAAAATTATACACCAAAGTGGAATATCACCTCAATATATTTTTCTTCAACTCTTCATAGATCTGAATTCATTGGAAAAATAGAAGAATAGAAATTCTGATTGAAACATTTGCAGCATTTTGGTCCAAGTCGTCTTTCGTTCTCCTTTCAGACACTGTAATAATGCATGCCTAATCAGGCGTTTTGACATGGAATTGGCCCTTCGAGCAATCCACTTTCTGACTGTGTTTTAATACTTGCATGTGTTAACAAACGATCTTGACATTCAGTTGAACTCATCTGTCTTGGCTAATGATGTCTACAATCAAATCATGACATGCAGCAACGGTGCAACTGGCCGAGCAGGTTTGAACGGTATTTTTTTCCTAATGCAAACATGACAGGGGCTCAGTCAGATCAGTGGAACCATGATATGGGGTCATGATCCCCTATGTCTTATCGAAAGCCAGGAAGTGAACCAGAGTCCAGAGGAAGTATTGTGCTCTTACCCACTGGTCCCATGACATCCTCAGGAAGCATCCATAGAGCGAAGCAGTGCCAAGTCAACAGTACAATAGATAAAACAGTGGGGGAGAGTGCACAGACTGTTCTTCATATCACTGGTCTCCACCTAAGTTAGGGTTCATTTACACCCTTCCAAGCCATTGCGTCTGGCATCTTTTTAGGCTGAGAAATTTTACATTTTATGGAAGAATGCTTATGACATGGACTGAGTGCTTTTCCGTTAACCAGACTATCAACTTGAAGCACATGATTTGCTGACAGAAGCAGAAAGACTGGTAGCAGTTATTAGCGTGGTGGTTGTGTAATGGTGAGTGTTTAAGACTTTTAGTAGCAGCTACTGCAGCAGTGGGAGCAAAGAGGGTGTCATGCGGCCTGCTTTTTAATATTATCAGCACAAGGTGAGGCAGCACTTCATCAGCAAAAATGTTAAATTAACAGACTATGCTCTGACTCTGGATAATGAAATAACACAAACTAGAAATAACATTTGACATTTAACATTTTATTTATTTGTATTTGAGAACAAACTGAGATATATCAAATTCAATATACACCCATGGCCATATAGAATTGGTTCAACAGAATGCTTATTGTGTGTCAAACTATTCCTTAACAAAAATATTTATGCCATTTTTTTTTGTTGAATGATAAATATATTAACCGATTAAACAACTGATCATCTGACCTCTGGAATTCTCCCCCAAGAAGACATCATGGACCACATCTATAGGTGACATTGTAGTCATAAGACTTTCACATACAAAACACTGAGAAACTTGCAGGGAAATATTATAATACTGTCAAAGTAATTTGAATTGCAGAATGAAGAAAAGAGACAGCAGCAAATCTATTTTGGAAAAGAGCCTTTGTCAAAGCCTTTACTATTTCTCCATGACATTCATGGCTACATTGTCCTGGGATGGTAGCAGGACCTCCCAGATAACTAGTTTTACAGATCCTAATACATAATCAGAGTATGTGTGAAAATGATTTCTGCTGCATGCATATCTAAACACTTCAGTGGTTCAGTGATGTAATCTGGTTTATACCTCTCTCAGGGGTTCAAGCAGCACAGCATAAACTCTGTCCTTGTTCAGTACCTCCCAGAAAGTTGGTGTGAAGAGGAAGTATGACGCATACAAAGTATGAATCATATATGACCCACCTAGAGGACTTGGTTATGTTTCCTTTTTAAAAAAAAATCAGACCCAGTCCTCTGCTGAATGAAATCACCATTCAAGCTTTGGTAGATGGATTATTTGTTCAAATTTTGCCACTCAACTTTACAGTGACAGCCAAAAAGAGACCCCAGACGGCCAGCCACAGAGAACAGAGGTGTATTGAGAATCTCAAAGTGGATTGGCTATTTCTCTGCCGGCTGATGTCTTGGTTTGTGATTTTATTCAATTACAGAATATTTACCTTTCACATAATGTCAACACTGATGTAGAGCAGTGGTGGGTAGAAATGAACTCACCTGTTCCTTCACACATACATTATATTGTGTCTGACACACTCACAATTTAAAACAAGACAGAAACACATGCGCATACACACACACTGTGGCATGCGTTTGTTTATCCAGCTTGGTCAAGACCAGCGTACGGCCCTCTTTTTCTTCCCCATTTGATGTGTGAAAAGTGGAAGGAAATCAAAGCCATTTCCTTCATTTTGGCTGCTGTGGCTTGTGGTTCCCTGGGGCAGGAGGGGCGAGACTGGCAATAAAGTATCGTTGAGCCTGCAGAGGCTGGGAAGTGTATGGAGCTCCATGTTGCCAAAAATAACAGAGGAAACTGTTGCTCAAAGGCATCAACCACAGGTAGGGGAAAGGGAAGGTGGTCCAAGCATTAAATCGTAATCTCCATTCCAAGGAGTCACGTACTTTTTTTCAGTGTGATAAGAGACCTGAAATCCCCAGCCTCCTCTCCTCTTCTACCTAATTTGATCATTTGCTTGTTTAACTGACTCACAAACTCATTCACACTGAGTCACTCACCTCCTGAGAAGAGAAAAGTTTGTTCTAAACACTATTGAATTGTTGAACAAGTTTTATACTGTTGAGAGGTTTCCTGTGATCTAGATACAATGCTTTTCTTTTCTCATTTAAATGCAAATAATTTTGAGGACATCATCCACAGAAAGTGCTGGGAGCAAAGCTTTTTTCCTATCTGGTTGCAGCACAAGGTGAGCACTTTCCTGCTGGACGTGAAATATTACTAAATCTTGTTGTTGGCACAACGAGGCGGTTTTAGTTTTGTTTGATGGCTTTGTGCATGCATGTGTGCACATGTATATGTGTGTGTGTGTGTGTGAGCATGTGTGTGTGAGAGGGAGAGAGCAGTGAAGGATTGGCCATCTGGAAATTGGGCAGATGCCAGAAGGGCCACCCGACTATGGGCTGCTTGGGCTGCTCGGAATGGGTCATTGCATTTCGAGTCGGACTGGCCATCGGGAGCACCGGGAGAAATCCCAGTGGGCAGGTCACTATGTGGGCCACTTGAGTACTATTGTACAAAAATAAGAGCAAGTGTGCCACTTGCTGCAAGAGAGATATGGCCATTTTTTTGTCCTAGTCCGTCCCTGCGTGAGAGAGAGAGCGTGTATGTGTTTGTTCCAGACATAATACTTTCAGGAATCAGTATTATGTTCACATGCCTGGCAATGAGGTAGTCATTGCCAATGTAAAACAAAGAGCACATTGTGATTTAAGTCACAATTGGGCTGAGGTGAATACTGACCTGCTGACTTTGTCCTGGAAGCTAAACACGTATCGCATTACAGTAATGTGATTACTTTTTTCAGTAGCAAATGATTGTCAGGATAAGTAGAGATTACAATTTGAAATTCAGTAATTACATTACTTAGTTCGGTAAGGCTACTTCAATAACTTAGGGGGTGACTTGTTTGCTGTCTGACCAGGAGTTTGATGGAGGGTTGATAACAACAGTATGTTAGCTTGGCACAGGGCCGAGGTGTGGGGAGGTAGCCTGAAGTTGAAATGTCTGCTGTGAAAAGGGTCAGTTAGAAATTGCTGTTCTTTTTTTCTGCGGCTGCTTGTTAACTGATACTGCATCATGCTGCTGCTACTGTTAGCTCTCTTTCTTTATTAGGGTTTGTTTGAGTCAAATGCATTTTGGATTGGGGTAATTATCCTCAGGTCTATTTGGATTGTGCTCGGGACCCTGTCAGACTGTGTCTTTTTGAAAAAACATAACTTATGCACATTGGATTCTGATAGGTTTTCCATAGGTCTGTTTTTGTACTAAGTCCAATGTTCTGGACCTGAGAAGACTTCTATTTGTGATATGAGACTGTCCTCCCAAGCAACAGTTGTTTCAGCAAATGCCCAATAATGACATATGTCCACAGGTGGAGGTCGTTGGATGGGTCAATCAAATGTTGGACTCTCACATTTGTGACTAACTGTTTTCTCGCCTACTGACAATCAGTCTCGGTTTCTTTTAACCATGACCATTACTGTTCCCTAACCTTAACCAAGTGGCTATTATTGTAACCATGATGACCAAGATCCCCTTTCCTTAACAAAATAGTAATGTTAATGCAAACCACAATGTTTCCCTAATCCCAACCAAGTAGTTTTTCTGCCTAAACCTAACCACACCTTTATGACAGCATGTCAGATCAAAAAAGCGTTTTATCTTTGCTTTGATTCCGATTCATAACAGTTTTTGAAGGCACCGGATCAGAAAAATGCATGTTGTTCTGGAGGTATATTACAAATGACATATTTTGTCATTTCATTTGGAAGACTTTTTGTATGATACATAGTTTAGTCTAAACAGAAATGAGAATGAAGATCATACAGTTGTGAAATAGACAAAACAGAGCAACAGCAACAGAAAAATCTTGTCACCACATTTTCATTTCACCATGACAGAAGCTGAAACCCTACATGGTTCAGCACAAAACACAAAAACACAAGTAGCCTCTATAGAGCATGCAACAGTGCGTCACATCTCTCCACACAAATGAAAACTGGGATTTTGTTTCGAATGATCCCTTGAACTGTGTAAGAATCACAAATGCTGATATAACACCTGGCATCTTTCCATGCCCATGTCCATGCAGAGCCCCACAGAAAGTACTGTTCACACCTCAGCTGGAATGCAGGTTCCTCTGCAGAACATTAAAACAACTTCATACACCACTAGATAGATGTCAACAGCAGCTTGGAATCATGCATTGTCAAGATTTTTATCACAAATATTACAGTTCAGGCCCACTTAGGAGCGAGACATCCTTCTGAGTAATGTACACAACTCGCTGTGGTTTTCCATCAAGCAGAAAGTGCATATACTCACTATATGCAGTCAGGGCTGGCAGCTGATTGTTTGGTTCCTTTCAGAAAGCTGGACCAGGTAAGTTATGTGTAGCCATGTGGCCACACATAACTTAAGGCCCTGCTTTTCTGAAAATCTGCTGTGTCTTTACTGAATAGATAACTTGTCCTGAGGAGGAAGACATCTACTTAGACCTAGTAAAATGATCCTTTTCTATTTGCCTTCTGCCAAGTCACTTTAAAAAAGAACCTTTATGTTGGATCAGACAGCAGAGTGAGGGCTACAGAGTCAACGTCATGGCTTCATATGGAAGAAAAGATGAGCGGGACAGCTCCTTTTGACCCCATTGAGCTGACAGCTGAACACCTGACAAACTTTCACTCTAACTTCCAGACAGGCTTAATGGTGAATCGGGTGCATGTAATTTAAAGCTCCAGATTGAATGAGGGGCAGATAATGCAGGTGTGAAAGGACACTGAATGGAATATGATTAAAAATGGGGAAATGTTTAATTTTCTCAATGAGCTTTAGAAAATCTTCACAGGCGGTAACTCTGTGGCTTGAAGTGTCCAATAAGTGTTTGAATAGAGGAGCAAATTAAGCATTTTAATCGACATTTTCCGTGTACCATCAAATGAATTACATTTCTCACCCTTTTTCAAATCAATGAGTACATAGCCAAGATAAGACTTTTAATTTCTGATAAGTTGGAGCCAACAATCATTACATTGTCTGTGCGCTAAGTCACTAAAATTGACTTGGCAGGTCAAATATTCAACAGAATGAAGCCGATGTAACACTGTAATAAAGTTGTATAAATTAAACTTTTACCCAGTGAATGGTAAAGTTAATATTTTATCACTATAAAACAGTATTAGTAAAAGTGAACTTGTGAGCATGTAAAAAGGTATAAAAAGACTTTATTTTAAAGCCGCTCACTTGTTGATTGAGAGAAAAAGAACACTTGTAGGCATTATATAAGCCAAATCCTGCTGAGCATTTTCCCTCCACACCTCATGTGTGGGTGGCAGATGGTGGCTCGCTGGTTGTCACAGAGATAGAAAGATGGAAATACAGGCGACTGATTCAAAGCAAACAAACACCTCCTTTGTGAAAGACACTCTGTCATACTATAGCAGCTGTAGAAGGGAGAGGAGACCGGACAGAGGATGCACAGGAACTGATTTTTTTTCCAGTTTGCATGAGTTGTTAATGCCCCAATAATTAATGTATTCATATTAACAGCAGTGGCTTAAAAAGTACTTCACTACATGACACTCACTAATAGTACATGTTAACTTGGCTACTGTCACTACTTTTTAATATTTCATCATCATCATCATAATCATATCTCCACTGTAAGATCTATGTCATTATCAAAGCCATCAAGAGACCATAAATGATGGATTTATAATCACAATTTAAGAATTTTGCCTTTCCTCTTTGCTTATGATAAAAATGTAATAATGCCCTGTTGTTTCTGTAGGTTGTTACTAACACTATTCAGCCATTGAATGTTGTGTTGTACAGTGCACTCCATCTGCTCACACAGATAACATTTTGGTAGATTTTGCATGAATTCTAATTAAAAAAAAATTGTACAACTCTTCAATAAGGCACTCTTTATAAAAGAGTTATAAGTTATGACTAATAACTTTATTAAATCCATTAATGAGTAGAGATTTCGGGTTGCCAGATTATTAAAAATCCCAGACCATGTTTGACCACTTATTTCCAGTAGTGGGAGGGCTGCAGACAGTCTGGACCGAAATAGGCTACATTTATTTATAACATCTTTCATCAACATATTTCATCAGTACTCACAACAACAGACTTATAATAATTTATTACATTTATATTATGCAGACATTTATGACTGCACTATTACCAAATACGAACCAGACAATAGAATATTTTGCAACCTGGACACCCCAGATTTTATTATTCTGGACTGATTTATAAAGCATAAATCAATGAGTTGCTTAACATTTATAAAGCCATTAGTTACAACTTAAAATCCATACAGGGTGCCTTTAAAAAAAAAAAGTGGTGCAAAATTTCAGCCACTCTGTCTGATAAGGTAATTTAAAAAAATAAAACAAGTAAATTGTACATGTAAGATTGAAATGACTACAGTGTTCATTCTTCTTCGTCCACTCTCCAGCCGGCTGACGGCTCTGACAGCATACAGTGGAAGCCTGTAATACTGTGGTAAATCATGTCTCGCCTCGGCTGGCTGATGGGCGGCTCGGCTCGGCGCTGCCCGCCCTGTGGGTGTGTTTAAGGCGAATGGGCCTCTGCATCCACCTGCTAGCGCCCTGCCTCTCTACAGTCAGGAGCGCCCAACTTTCCTGAGGAGCACACGCTGCGTGCCTGGACCTCTTTCCACCACAGGGACTTTGTTTCAAGCTGCTTTTTTTCCCCACGAGATGTTGATTGTAGTCGTGAGACAACACATTGTCGCCTCGCGATCCCGAATTTTGAACTAGAGAAACATTTTCTCTATTTTTTTAAAACTGTAATTTTCTTATTGTTCACTGACTCCTCCGGGGCCAATAACTGCGCATTGTGCACAGGTATAGTCTGCCCCCCTGAACACGGACTGTCCAGAAGCAGCACCGGGATTTATATTGTTATTATTGATTTCAACTTGGAGGCGAAAGTGACCGATCTGTTGGAATTGGTTTGTTCAATGACTTGCAAGGTTGGATCTGAAGTTATATTCGGAAAGCTGTAACAAGGTAGGTCAGATTACTTTGTCTTGATGCTTTTAGTTTTTATTTTCTATTTAACCTTCCTCATTATTGATGGTATTAAGACTTACCTGCCTGCAGATGCGCTCTTTTTTATTTGTCATTATATTATTTACAGCATGCCTCAGTTTATTTTCTCTTGGTAACATTTTAATAAAATAGTAAATAATAATATTTTAATTTGTAAATTGTAAACCGCCGTAATTCTTACATTAATCTTTATTACTCTTTATTTAATTGCTATTCAGTTTACCGTGCGCTCCAATTCCACACCAGACTGTTTACAGTTCTGTCGCCCATGTGTAGCCAAGGCTGCCAGTCTGTCACACACAGATTTCAGTCTATATAATGTTTCAGCAACATTGAAAAATTGTGCACACATTTGGTATTCTTTATTGCCGGCGGTCCACACCCGCAGGCATAGTGATAACAATATATTAAGGAAGTTTCACGTTATTTTTATTGTCATAATTTCACGTTTGTTTTTTTGGGTTTTTTTTTTTTTTTTTTTTTTTTTTTTTTACCAGGGAAACGATTCCTTTTGATTGCCTTTAGTGTTGTGGATGGTAACAAATCATCAGTCTTCTTTAATGTCTTGGATGGTCACCAAATGCGAGTGGATCCTTTCTTGTCCACTGAGCAGAATTCAGGAGGAGGGTAACACTGCAACATTAGCACTGAGCCCTGACCAATTTGTGGTTATTGTCTTTATATATTTAGTTTGTTTGTCTTTTTGTTTTGTTTTTTGGATGGTTGTCCTAAATATGGCAGTTCATAACTTGCAGACATAAACAACGGATAACATCAGTAGATGTTATATCTTTTATATCTTATATCTGTCTTTTCATCAGTGGCAATTAAGCTTTTTGAACTCATGATATATTCAAACGGTTATAGTTTTCCATAAATATTGCGTCTGTAAATTCTAAGGCATGTATTCATTCAACGACACAACAATATTTCAAGAGAGTAGATATTTGTAGACTTGTAGTGTACAGTTAATGGGCCCTCTCTGTATTTGACTCAGTACTGTTTGTGAGCAGTGCCTTGTTTGATTTCATTTGCTTGTGTGAAGGACTTGGCCTCTGTCTCAGAATAAACAGCTGGATGGTTAACAAATTGTCAGTAAATAGCTGAGGTTTAAACAGCTGGTTATGCTCATAAATCCACTCTAGCCAACCAGTCTGAGTTCTCTTTGGCTCCGCTGACGTCTCCAAAGGCGTGTTTGTGATCAAAATGTACTGTACAGTGTCTGAAGCAGAAGTGTGGTTTCGGTATCGGGAGAAGAGCTTTGTAGACTCATCACACTTTCAGAGTCCAATCAGTGAGTTCAGTATGCAGTCAGGGAGAAGAGTGCGGTGAAAAAAAGTTTCATCAGACCTCATCACAATGGGCTGTAGAAGTGGCAACACAGTAGATGATTAACTATGCCAAAAGTGGATCTGATGGAGATTAATCAAGAGCAAGAGGCGCCCTGTTAGACAAGTATTTCTGATGATCCGTGACGTATGCATGAATCATTGTGGTTGCTCCCTGCTGATCATTCATTAACTTAAGACATAATTGATGAGAATCACTGCTTTCTTTGGAAGACTTAAAGTGTTCCAGTCAGCAATTGAAGCTGTTGTCAGTTGTAACTCCTGTAACAAGCCTTTAGGAAGAAGTTGTGTAATATTTTATTTCATATTGTGCCAATCAGATTTGGTCTCTTTCTCTAGTAAGCATGAGGACGTGGTATAACCTGGTATCAGGTGAACCTGTAATTACAGAGCAGCGCATACGTATGGTGTCATAAAGTAGGAATGTGTTTAGGGAGAGGAACAGAAGAAAAGCTTCTCCCTGTAGAGTCAGCATGATCTTTCCTTCAGTCTGTCACACGCGCTCACAGTCACAAAAACAAACATAATTTTTTCCAAATGGAAGCATGTACAAATCTCTGAAAGCTTGGCTCCTCTCTATCAGGACTCATCAGTTTTATGAAGCTCCCAGAGATCTGGGTGAAATTTCTACACCTCAGTGCTGCGTCGCCAAAACTCTCAGGGATGGATCCCTTGGGAGCCATTGGTTTGACATGTCACATAAATTAATAAACAAAAACAGGAACAGATCCTGGCAGAATTTTAGTTTTGTTTTGGAGTGTAAGGTTGAGAAAACATTTTCTCATGTGTTCCTTTTTGTCCTTGCAGAGATTTTTTTTTAAACCACGGTTTGTGTGCTGCTGGAGGTTGGTCGACCATGCAGCTGGACGGTCTGTGGACAGTCCACACCCTCCTGGCACTGTCCAGCTTCGCTCTCGGGAACCCAGTGATCAATGACCCGCTGGCCGCACCTCGCGTCTTCATCTCCTTCAAAGGTATGACATGAGCCTTTCTCATTACACGTGCATACATATTGGTTTGACTGTCGGTCACCCTCCACTCTTTTATTCCCACCTGCCTTTCATTCCTGGTTTGCAACTGGTGTTTGGATGTTTCCAACTGTTCTTATTTCCTCTTCTTTTGGGTCTCCTTGTGCTGGTTTCTTAAACTCTGCCATGTGTTTGCTCATTCTATGATTGATGATATGACAGTTGTGTAATTGGAGTGATTGTGGCTTTGATAAGTGCTGCAGGTTTTTAAAGAGGATGAACTTACGGCACCACCAGACTCTTATGTTACACCGCAGAGCTGCACTGAGCGCACCACAAACAAATCATACAATTCTCATTTGGTGCCCCCTCCTCCTCAGACCTCCAGGCATTGTAATAATCACCAGATGCTTCCACTGGCCTATATTACAAACAATTAAGAACACAAACAATGACTGAGCAGAAGCAGACATTGAAGATATCATGTATGTCTTGCGCATAAGCATTTTGAAACAATATACATGATTATTGTTTTAGTTAATCAACTGCAGCGTCTTTATCTTCAATCATCTTTATTATGGAATCCCTAAATTGGAACCACAAAGGGAGACGGCATAATAAGGAGCATGTAATAACTCTGTGGCCATTATGTGATTATTCCCTGGTTAAGCAAACGTGTGCTTTAGGGGCTGTTTGTGCGTTTCGCTGGCCGTACAGATTAGGTGAGATGGGTTGCCGGGTTCTGTGGGGTGCAGAGCGAGAGAGGGTATTATCAAGAGCAAATTGCCAGGATCAGCCAAGCAGAGCAACGTCCCCGAGGCCTGTCCTGCTTGGAGATCAAGCCTTTGATTAGCATCCAGAGAAAAGCCGAGGGACCAAGCAGCAGTACCCCTGTTTGCTTTGCTTTCCATTTCCCACCGCTCCCTTGTACAAGTTGACTTAATTAAGTGGACTGGCACAGTTCATTGTTGAAGGCGTTTTCCTGCTTTAATCAAGTAGGATTTAACACATCAGTGAGCGCACATCCAGAGCTCAGCAGTTTTTTTTTCATTTTCCAAATATCATTTTAGTCAGTTCTTTATACAAAGGCTATGTTGTTTTTAAAGAGGTGTGTACATTTTGTGTTTGTGTTTTTTTTTTACCTCTATTCTACTGTATCGTCATGACTTTGCTGTGAGCAGACTCATTGGATGCTTTTGAATAGGTGCATCTTTGGATGGCTGAACTCAGCCGAAATACATTTGAAAGCAGCGGACTACAGGCACTATTCTTTGGCTGACAAGCAGGGTGGAAAAAGCTCGGCTCTCTTGCTTACCTGTGTGTGTTTGCCTCTCCAGTCAATATGAATTTCACAGTCTACTGCTGCTGCCTCTCTCAGAGGAATGCACCCCCCGCTCCATTCAATATTATGACTCTCTCTCCCTTAATTGCTTTTTGAGAGGCCCATGTAGTCCTTACCTTGGCAAGCTGGTTGCACTTCCCCTGATGTATCATGATGTGTTAAGTTTTTGCTTGAGCTGTTACGGAAGGCAGTTTTTGTCTGAGCTGCAACTTTAATGGAATACAGTGCGACGACAAGTGTGGACAAAAGCAGGTTTTTAATGTGAGACTGAGTTTGAGGGAAAGAATGTTTTTAATAGTCAGCTCCCTGTTTTTAATTATCGATCATTACGGCATTGTGTCAAGGAAAAACTTAAATTGCATCTATAAAACTGCACATTTCTCTCAGTGCTAAACTAAACGCATGTTCCAAACTGATTAACTCGGTAGCTGAGGAGTGAGGTTAAGAACCATGACCTCCATCTGGGAGGCCCTCACTGCCCTATTAAAGCAGGTAGGGTAAATCATGGGACCTAATTGCTTTGCTTTGGCTTCATGTAGTGTGCACAGCTTTTATGACGGAGGGAACACCCTCTGTGGTACTGAAAGAAAACCCTGAAAATGTTCAACTACATATAAGGTGTAGTTGGAAAATGTATCTTCTTCTATACATCTCAATAAGATTAGAGTTTCTAAAGTCTGAGGGATAAACCTTGGAAGTAGACTTTGTTCAGGCTTATCATGTCTTGTGCGCTAGTAAGCTGAGGAGAAAGAGCAGTGTTAGCAAGGAGTGTGCCTCAGTTTAGACAGCAAATAGGTGTAATCAATGTCAGACGAGCAACCTGAGTCTTTTTGAAGAATGAGGAAAGGGAGTGAAACAAATCCGCCTTAGATAATCAGTTGACATTTTAAGGTTAGTTGAGACAAGACTGCTGTCGCCAGCAACCCCCAAGAGACAAATCATATCAAATAGTCTACCTGGAACTGCTGAGAATCTTCTAGTTTGAGTTAACACAGTCTTCCATAATGAGTCCAAGCTCTAAATGTGGTGCTAGTGGTGAAGTGATGAGTTAAGTCAAGACATTTGATTGTAAAATGATTCATTATTTAGGTAAAGATTAATGTATGTTTTACTTGAAGCTATTTTGATAGATTTAGATACATATAATAGAATATTCACAGTGTGGAATCTTGAATTTCATTTAATACAGTTAAGTGTTCAGTTGCCACGTAGGTGTCTAAATCAGTGATTGTTTTTTTATTCACAGGGATGAAGTTGTTGTAAAGCGAAGGCATCATTCTAGATTTTTTCTTTTCTGTTTAAATTTATGGTGCAACCAAATCTGAGCTATCCATCACTGTAGTGAAATACCGAATTAACATGTGAAAGGATTGTGTGAGAGCATCACGACTCTGTGAGACTCCTAAGTCATGGAAGTGTATTTGTGCCACAAATCCATTAAGAGGCCATCTGATTTATATGTGCAGTTTTTCTCATGTATCACACTGTGAAGTATGTGCACAGAAAAACGGCACATTTTCTGAATGGACAAACACTGCGGGAAGTTTTGCCCAGCCATGTTTTGAGTGTAACATTATTGCTGTTGGCCCACATTCCCTCTATGACATATCTGAGTTCATGCATTAAGCAGATCCAAATCTAAATCCATGCTTACGGCTCTTCTATTTAAGGCCTTATACCACACATAAACATCTTCCTTATCTGGGCTGCTACACCTTCATTCACTAAAAATACTACAGTCCCACACTCCCATGCAAAATTGAAGCAAGGTGGTGCCTATACTTTCTATGCAGTTGTTTACATATACTGGTGACCTAAAGCCTTTAGTGATATTTTAGAGATCTTTAAACACAGGCCTTACCCAGTTCGCTTAGATAGACAGATAGCAGGTAAACACTGGTAGAGAGTAAACAAAGAAACAGGGTCAGGAATCTCCACGATTGTAAATTTTCACTTTGAAAAGCCGTGCAGATGTAATCTACAGCTGAGGGTGGAGCCATGTCTTGTGCTACAAAGACCATGTGAGAATCAACACAACGCACCTCCCACCTTTTCCCACTTGGTGTTAATGAAATTTGAAATGTCTGTTATGACAACTACAGCAATAGAATTATGGCCCGTCAGTACAAAGGAAAAGTCCTTTAAATACCATAACATAAGGATTACAGCACTCTCCCCGCAACCCTCCCCCTGAGGCCAAATCCACAAGGACAACACCAGAATGTGGGTCAACTTTGCCACAATACACAAGCTCACTGCTGGCAGTGCAGGTGGCAGTAAAAGGAGGCAGCCCGGCTCGTCATTATTCCAAATATTTCTCATCTGCATGCCCTCCTGTGAAGGGCTAACAGCAGGCTCCTATTTTTACTCCTCAGCAAAGTCTTTAGTCTATATCGGGTGTGAGTGTATGTGTGGGTGGGTGGCAGCGTGGAGGGTTAGAAACTGCCCTTTGGGGTTAAATGCCAGGCATTCTGGTATGTGTTGGCCTTTGTTACGCAGTAGTTATGTTTCCAAAATGTGATTTTAATGCCTGGGAATAACAACAGATGAGGATTAAATCTGAAAATGTGAGCTAAAAAGCAGCTTAGGAGTGTATCCTTAAAGAGAAATAGTTGTTTTTATAAATCAACAGTTTGTTATCAGTTCATCTCTGGGCTTGCCCCTTTACTGCTGCCTTGTCACTAATGATTGTAAATATATAAACTGTTATTGCAGTTGTTCACACGAGTGGTTTCAGTGGTCACTTTCTTCTTCTCAAGAGGTACAATAGTAGTCAGAATTAGCTATTATCTTACACTCTTATCACTGCTGACCAGACTAGGCTATGACAGCATGCATTTTTGAGATGTAACCGACTGTTGACTCAATATCAACTTGTTGAATGAACAACTATATGACATATATATGACGTAAATGCAACGTGACTTCTATGTTTGCTCAAGGTGATCATCACTGATAACTTCCTGCTTAAGGGGCTGGTGAACTCATACATACTTGTCGGATGGTCGAACAGCTTCGGAAACTCCCTCCCTCCACACCTTTTCCGAGGTTGAATTAGGAGGGGCTGTGCAAGACCTTTTCTGTAACTTTCCAAATCAGACAATCTGACATTTACACCCACTTCATGCAGTGATTGGGCAGCTGTGTGGAGGTGAGAAAGTTGTCACGCTTGTTTACATCCCTGACATAACCATTTCAGTCGCTTTTAATGTGAACATCCACATGCAACACTATGAAGGCCTTCCAGGAGAGATTGTCTACAAATATATGTATTATCCCTGCATTTAAATGACACCACATCTTCCCCCTCTCTATGATGGCTGGCTTTTCACTCCACATTCAAGTGTAGCCATCAGGAGCAACTGTAAACACTTTTAATTTCAGCGTATGAAATGAATTCATCGTATAAATCAACCTTTAGCCCCCTCTTTTCCTCTTCTTGTTGCAGGCCTAATTTGCTGGATACCACAAACATATTGGCACACCTTTGCCCTAACTGTAATATTTCAGTATTGCCGAACCACATGTAGAAGCCACGAAACCACTGCCCCAGTAGTCTGGCACCACTGCTGATGTTCGGCTGTGATCTCTAATTATTGTTTGTGAGGGCTAAGTGCATATAATCCTACGGCAGCAAAGTAATGACTGACAAAGCATTGAAAACCACTATTACACTGGCCATGTCCCAGACCACAGCTTCTCTCCACAGCAGCTAAGCCAGGTTATATTTAGTGTAAAACTCCCTTCTCCCTCAGCAGGCACATAGCAGTCATTTGTAACGCCGTGGTTAACCATTGAACACAGTCGGCAGGGTGGTGACGGTGGTTTAAGTGCAAACGCAGCTTGGACTGGCGCAACTTGCACTCTGCTGTGATCCAGCTGTCATGAGTGTCACTTTATTGTTAGGTCCTAGTTGGCCAGAAGCCATCCTCACCTTTGAATAACATTTGAAATTTGTGGGTGGGTGTAGAGAGTACAGTGCATGTTGAAACGAAAGGAGGCTGTGGTGTGAGGTCTAGTCTGAGAAACATTGTTAATCCTCCACTGTGGTGCACATGACTTAAGAATTGTAGATTCCCTTCTACCCAGTGTGTGTGGAGATGTGTGCGTGTGTGTAGAAGGCAAACCAACAGTAGCTCCCCAGGCTTTGTGGAGTGGGATTTGTGTCGCATTTAAATCAGACATTAGACATCATTGTGGAACAATATAAAATTCATTCATGGCACGCATGGCTTAACTTGTTTATTAGTGAGGTCTGGAAAAATGTGCCAAAATGAAAATCAAAACCTTTGTTACACAGTCTCTCTGCAGAGAAAAACAGTAAGCATGGATTTGTTTTCAAAGATTTAAATGCTGAATTCATATTCAGCATGGCACACAGCCGACCGTGAAATGCTTTGCACTGTTATATAGCACTTCAAGCCTAAAGCTAAATACTTTGCACATTACTATATTTTTTAGTAGCCCCTGTAGCCTATATTGCATTTCAGTCTAAATGATGCAGCAATCATCCCAAATGAACTATAATCACAAGCCAGGCACTGCCCTGTTTCAAACTGGGGGCATGGATGAGCAACTTGTCAGATGTAATTGTTAAACGGTCTAGTAGCCTTTGGGTGACAGGTCAGGAATCAGGAATCGATTAGCTGCCTGTCTGTGAGCCCCTATAACCCGATCCGTACCCCCTATTTGGTAGATGACTGATAGGACTGTGATTGCATTTTATTTCCAGACCAACTGCTACATTTTTTTGATTGAAATGCAAACGAGATGATCTGCTGAAGAAAAGCAACAGTGCACTTTGCATGGGCTTTGGTCATGTTAAAATCACAACACTAGTGGAATTGAATAAATCTGTGTAGATGGTATTTCAGTGTGAGTTTAATAAGATTCTTAACCCAAATTCTGCATTCATTGCTTTTAAAACAAACCTCTGCTTGTCTTTATAGAGATGAATCAACATGAAAATAATGTAGTGAAGTTTTTGCATTTTATTTTTGTGTGTTTTACACACATCAATAATTAATGTTATGTGAATATTGCATTTGAATGATTGTATTTAAATGTGCCACAAATTTCCATAAATCTTTGCAATAAACCTAAACAATTTCTAAATCTGTTAGCCACATGCAGCAGTATTATAGAAGACTGTACTGCTCCCATTCTCACCTCTCTCCTTATCAGGAATATGTGTGGGACAGATGTGTGATATTCCTCAAAAAAGATGAGTGTATCAGAGCCTTTCATCACATTGCCCCTGAATCCAGCAGTAATCTCATGTCCGTCTCTGATGGTGCGAGTTTCCCTCTGCAAATAAAATCACGGTCACAGTGTCATCTCAAAGCTGTGTCAGCCAACCATTAGCGCTGTCTGCGCCTCCCACCTAGCGCTGATGCTGCAGCTCCTCCTGGAATATCTGTTTTATTCTCTCCTTCCCATGGCTGTTAAATGCACACAAGCCTGTCTTTATGATGGCCCATGAATCGAGTCATTGTACTGGAGTGTTATAGAATATGGTCACTTGGCACCTCGTTCTACTTGATTCTCATGCCATATGGCCACAAGGTTGTAAAGTGTATCGCAGGCTGCTTGGGTGGTCCTAATGTTTGATAAAAGAGGAAAAAATACCAGTGCTTGTCCCTGGATTCTCTTTCTCCAACATCTAGCCAAATGGTTGTTGGATATATTGTGTGTGTGCAGGTGGGGATGTGTTAGCAGGTAACCAGGTTCTTACACCTCTCCAGCACAGGGATTATTGCGGGCAGGGGAGACTGAAGGTGACAGAGTGCCGTCTAAATATAGTCTCATCTTTGAATGCTTGGTTTCCTGCTGCAGTTCTGTCTGTCTTCCCTCTCCTACTCATTTCTCTTCCCCTGGCATGGGAACAGCAGTAAAAGCACAGGGACCAGGGTGTTTGGGATTCCTGGCATGGCAGCACTGCTCCCTTTTAGCATCTGCAGAAAGAGGGATATGTTGTGTTCAGTGTGTGGTGTTGCCTCTTTGGCCCGGGTTTCACCTGTGGAACAGCCTCCTGAGTCGGGTTACGGGCTCTGACAGTGCCTCGCCTCCAGTGAAACCGAGATATCATCTCTCAAAAAGACTGAGGACCCAGTGTTGTCTGTCCGTCTTGTCTTTCACGGGCATGTTGTTGCATCTGTTGCCCCCCCCCCCCCCCCCCGTACCCCTCCTCACCAGACTGGAAAATACCAGCCAAATTGTCCAGATACTGTGAATCACTTTCTCCTCACTGGCACAGCATCTCCTTCCATGTGTTTTTATTTATGGAACTACAATTGTACCCCTTTTTGTAGCTTTACATAAAATCGCCAGGAATACAGAATTAGAGCAACTATTACAAACAGAGCAAAGCTGGTGCAATCATGTCTTTTATGTCTATGCAGAATATGGGCAAACATGTTGGAGCAGTAAATGATTCCACATGTTAAAGCTAAGTAATAAGACAGTACTTGGTTATTTCCTGTAATCACAAAAGCTTTCGGGGCAAGATTTTTCACTCAGTATGGTAGCTGGAGGCCATGTCAGTCACATCGTGGGAGCCCTGTCAGGTGTGATTAAACTTTCTGAAAATTTACAGTGATGTGGAGAAAACTGTCTTTCGCAGTCTTTTGTTATTATACTATCCCTTTGTTTGGGAAATTGCTAACAGATAATGATGTGTATTTTCCGGCTTGACATTAGTAAAACCACGCAGCCAGCCAGGTCCATCTGAGCCTACGACTGGTTATCTCGCACACCTGCCAAGCTTCAAGGTTGGTCCTCTTTCTAGGTGGCATAATTAAGACTTCCTGTGGGATTTTGTGTCTTTTCTCACCTGTGAAAACAGGGCATTAGTGGAGACTGGATAAACAGGTTGAGGACTCAGACTGGCTTTGTCTCTGTACCGCCGTTGGGGCTGAACACAGTATATTCTTAGCGCTAGTGTTTCTCTTGTGGCAGATTAAGGTGTCAGGTAGAATAATGGTCCAGACGGATTAGACGAGTTTGTGGATCCAGCTCAAACCTGTGCCCAAGTTTCATTATGGGTTTACGCTTTGATATCTCTTCTAAAAGTGTTACTTAAGGGAAAGAGGATGAATTAGGAGCAAAGAAAGAGAAGGTTAGTAGAGGTGGGGGTGAGAACATGAGAGGGAACATAACACAATTCAGTGGCCACTAGTCGACAAGCAGTCATTATTTCAAGCCATTAGCCGACTAGTAGCTGCACGTTTACAATATTAATTTAATTATTTAAATATATGCATTTTTGTGGTATCAGAAAATGGTTTGAGTTCCAGGGCTGAGAGAGAATGTTATAAGTAACATTGTTAACACTGTGCTACATTACAGAGAAATACAAAACCATAATACTGAGCCTTTAAAATATAAATTTTATCGTTAACAACAATGCTAATGGCAAAAGCATTAATGATTCTGAATGTGTCGGAACAACCAGCAAGGAGGCTAAGTAGCTATTAGGCTATTTAGATGTTTCAGATGATAAGTCATGTTTGAGGTGGATGAATGATGAGGTGAATCTTTGCATGCAGAGTTTGCTCAAAATGATTCCACACTTTGGGTGATTTTGTGCCTGACAGTTTAAGAACTTTTTGGCTGGACCACAGGGACCATCACTGTGCCAAGTGTTGCCATGTGTCCCCACTTCATGTGTCTGTTGTTTCAAATTAAAAGCCCTCGAGTGTTTCATACACAGTCCAGTCATATATTAGGCTTTGACCCACTCTTGTTAACGGCGCAGCTCCAAAATGGAGTTTGAGAGTTTTTTTTTTCCCTGCGACTAATCGATCAATTAAAACTTGGCTGACTAACGTTCCCACATAGGTGAACAACTTTAAATTGAGCCACTACTATGAAATGCTCCTTTGTCTTCTCATCTGGACTCAATGTTGATTTGATCCCCCTTGACATTCAGCTACTCACACACAAACTGTGTCTCTTAGATCGGAAGTCAAGCAATTGTACTTGTTATTTGATGCATGAAAATGTGGATGATATTCAAGTTTTAGTCATCTCTTGGGCTTCAGCAGCCAGCCTGTCAAAGTACTCCCTTCAACCCCTGCATAACTCCTCCAGAATACTGTCTTCAACCTCCGCAAATTCTAGCGTATCACATCCCTCCCTCCACTCCCTCCACTGGCTGTCTGTAGCTGCTCGTATCAAGTTCAAAACCCAATGCTGCCATATCAGCCTTTGAAGGGATCTGCACCCCTCGTACTTCCATGCTGTGGATCCAGCCCTGCACACTGCCCCTCCGTGCTCTGCGTTAAGGTGCTCACTCTTTGCTACAGAATGCCAATACATCACATGTTCACTCTTGTCCCTTTCTTTCAGTTCCCCAATGGTTTCCTCACTCCAGTCTGAACAAGAAGTACCTGATATCACCCATGTTTCTCTGAATCATATCTGCTTTCAACTCTTTTGCTCACTAGTTGCTTTGGAAAGACTTTCTTTCTGTGTCCTTAGATCTGATTTTGTTCATCTTGCACTACACTTCTTTCTTACAGAGACAGTTTGTGGTCAAAAGCATATAAGGAAGATCTGATTTTTGCTCTCCATACTATTTGTTGTGGTAATTTTGTTGATCTTGGAATAGAAATTACTTTACTGTAGCACATATGGTATGTCCCTCTGGATAAGCATGTTAGCATTTAATGTAAATACAGATAATTTAAAGGTTATTACATTTCTTTATGCTAAATAAATTAAAAATTTTAACAAGTGGTAGGAATAACACATTGTACTCAAGTTTGCAGCTGTCATCATGACATAGTATGTATATGGTTGGTGTACTTCCTGGCCAATAGGAGTGCTAATGAAAGTTTGGTTAAAGACCATCTCCATGCTTCTGTAGATCCCTGAAGACGTTAAGTATATGGGAGTTTCTCAGAAAGGTCAAGTGGGAGGGCATGACCCCGACTGTGGAGGTCAAGGCCACTGCCCTCCTCTGATCTACAGCCTTAACATAATTTCTCACCCTCTGTCAGTGGGGTATTGAGTTTCAGATGTTTCTTGCTGCCTAAACTGCTGAAACTTTGACCCACTGATGTGACCTCTCTTAAATATGCCATGACTGATAGCCAAAATACACCAGGCACGGATGCGGTGTGAACACGTCTGCTGCAGCATGGCAGCAGTATGCGTCCATTATAATCAATTGAAGCTGCTACACTGACCAAGAAAGCCGTGCACACCCGTGCGGGCATCATTTTTTTTCTCTACGTGTGGGTACACGGCCCTGCAACAGGTAAAAACTACATAGAACTGTGTAAGAAAACAAGTACAATCTGTTTAAATGATTAAAATAAATACCTAATTGTACCAGAGGCAATGTGTCGCAGCAGTGCAACACGAATGTTTATTTTTTTACATTGCTCATGAAAATAAATCAATCAATTCAATGTTTATCCATGTTCCTGGAGTTAAAACTATCAAGTTAATTAATGCAGTACCAGTTAATATAGCCTACATCTGTGCTTGGTATATTTCAGCTGTGAGACTGCACTGTATACTGTAAAATTAAAATGAAGCAGAAAACAATGTGTTTCCTTTAGAGAGCACGCACAGCTGTAGATGCATGTTGCAAGTACAGATGTTGTGCAGGGCAATCTGTTTAGCAGTAGCTGAGACAGAAACCTGTCACATATGAATGGATTGTGAATTAGGCCCTGCAACAATGGAATAGTCGTAAAGTTGAAATATGGTTTGAACTATTTGCTTGATGTTGTGGCAGAAAAAAAATGAATGATAAATGTTATTAACAGGATATTGCAGAGAACATTTTCAATTTGAAATTTAAAATTTTCTGACATCTTGGTGGGATGTGATGATTTAGTGTTTCAAATTAAACAGACCTTGTTAACATGCCACATATTGGGCAATGTAACATGTAATTGGTGAGCAGTGGGAGTAGAAAGACGCATGGCTAGCATGTTTGGATCAGTTGCAATGTTCCAAGGTTTTTAGGCTTGACAGAAGATACACAGATTGATTTCAAAAGTTGCTTAAACCTTTATCATGCCTATGGTGGTGAAGCACTTTGCTGACATTTGGATGAGGAACATTTTTAAATATTTGGATTTCACAGAGCTTGAAATGTGTAGTGTACAAGAATAGAAGTCATGCATAAGCTAAATAAATCACAAATTGTTCTCTATATGATGTTTGTGGTTGCAATTAATCAGTGGTTAATCAGAGCAGCAGGCTGAATTGATTTGGCTGGATTACGTATCAGATCAAAGGACAAAACAAAGACTGATCGGAGCCAGACCTGGTGTAGAGTGGCTTTATATTACAATTTCAGAAAATTTAACCTACATGATAAAATACAGACACAGTTCAGCATTTTGACCTCATCTACTTGGTGTAACATTTGGAATCAACATTCAAAAGCTGCTAGTCAGTGTTTTGAACCAACATACTCAAAATCTATCCTTTAAACTCATTCATATGGTTTTGTTAGAAAGTACTGTGCAGGTTAGGTTTAGAATTCAGAAAGTTTATGTTATACTGATCATTAATTTGGAGTTCACTCAAGCATTTTAAGAGTAAACTGCAGTCAGCATTTCACCCAACCTTCCAGCCCCATCCTTTCAGCATGTTTGCCCCCTGCTTCCCACCTCCTCATCTGGTCAGTGATGAGGTCATATACTGCTCCTCTTTGGTAAGGGGAAATGAGGCTGTTTGGAAGACACACTGAAGAGTTTAGCCCATAAGAGCCTTTAGGCATAATACAATGCGTGCACTTTGATGCCTTTGTAGTGGCGTGGTTTTGAAATGCTGATTTGGAGATTTCCCTATTGCTGCCTCCTGCCTGTTGGTGGAGTAGGTGTTAATTGCAATGTGTGGGGATGGACTCTCGTTCACATCCATTGAGGCCTGGCCGGGGCCAGCGGTGACCCCCTGGCAGGCTGTTTTTGTCAACGACCCATCCTTTCAGGCCCCCTCCTGCGGCGGTGCCTCCTCTTGATTGGTGAAGGAGTGAAAAAGGGGGAACCCTGGCATGCAATTCCCCTTGTTGTTGTTGTTGTTTGGAGTCGCCCACACACTCTTCCCCGTGTGAAGGTCCTATAGCCACAGGCGTTTGTGTAGGTTTGCCTCTTATTCACAGAAGTTCATTCACATTCTGGGAGACCTGGGGGTGGGCGTCAAACTGGCATCAGGCCTTCTTTGTCAATGAATGCAGCGCACAGCATCCCGCAGGCCTTTCTCTGTGCTTCCTATAGATTCCTCGGTCCAGGTCCAAGGAGCAACACTGTGGAGCTGCAAAGGGAGGACAGCAGTTTAGAATGGAGGTGAAAAATGAGGTCCTTGGATGGAGGGAAAATGAAAGTCAAGAGGAGCATAGGAGACTGTTTACATCCTCTGTTCCAGCCTGGCATGCTGCCAAACCAACCATCGGGCGATGTGTTGCAATATGAAAGCGCAGGGGATTATGAGTATCAGGGGGAATATTTGTGAAACTATTTGGTAATGTCCTAATGTTGCTCACTTTGTTCAATCACTCACCCCTCTTCTTTGATTCTCTGATCTCCCTGCTTGTCTGAGCGAATGTACATGCTATTGAACTCTCCGAGTCCTCTTATTGTTTTGTAAATCTTAAAGCGAGAGAGGGTGGTGTCACTGTGCGCACTAATGTGTCCCTGTTTGACTTCTTAACGCAGTTGCTTGTTTTCCCGCTTATCCCTTCAATGGAGGGTTAATGAATACTTTATTGCCACTCTAGTGCATAGATCTTAGTGGCTGTATTTAATTTCCCCCCAGGGACGTCCTGTGGCGTTTCCCAGAGTTTTGGAGCAGCCTACTTTGCATTTCCTTTCTGTGAGAAGACAAACGGGCCTCAAGTCCAAGATGAACCACTCTGACAGAGGGAGGGCAAGACAGAGAAAAGAGGACAGAGAGAGGAAGAGAGGCAGGCAGAGTACAGGCTAGAATTTCACTTCTACTTCTTTGCCTCCAAGCTCTGAAACAAGTCCAAACTCTCTCATGGGCTACAGTGTGGATCAAGTTTTACCCCCACTCGTCTTCTCCCACCTTCCCATTTTGGACATGCTTATGTTTTATCATCCAGACAGCGAGGGTGCTCAGTGAGGAATAGAGTTGGAAAAAGTGCAGAAGGAGTTTGTTGGATGACTTTTCCAGGGCAAAAGTATTGCACACAAGTAGTTCCTATTATTAACTGTTGATTGTTGGAAATGTCTATATTCTGTCACTTAACTGGTGTTCAGCTCCACTGGTGTGTAATCAGGCAGCTATCCATACATTTGTCACTATTGTGGTTATATTTCTGATGCCTTCACTGCTACAATAAAGTTCCAAACTCCACCTCAGGTGGGTAATGACTGATATCATCATGCTCATAACTTTGTCAGACAGAGCTCAGTAATGCAGCTCAACTGTGACGAGTGTTTGCTATTTTAAAGTTGTAATTAAGTCAGTTAACCTCCCCTTTTCCATCACAGTGCACAACCAGAGAGGGGTTCCAGGGGGTCCCAGCGGCCACCTCTGTCACACGCTGGACCCTGTGGTGAGCGATGGCTTTTTAATGGAGGCCTCCCAGCTGAAAAAAGGCCCTAGCTAGTGGAACCAACCCGAGGGGATATTTAAAAGACTGGCAAAAGAGCAGTAATGAATAAGCAGCCCTTCCTGTTTTCTTAAATGTGGAAGCAGCATAGAGTAAAGGTAATTGATCGGAACTAATTAGCAGTGGAGAGATAAACGATGGTTAGGTGAGATGCGTCGCTTTTAATGACACACTGTGGGGATGGAATGCACTGTGGAATTAACTCTTCAGTGAGTCCGTTGAAGCTGCAAGCCCACGTAAAGCTCAGTCATGTGTTTGTGTTTGTGGGTTAATCTCAAAGGCACTTTAGGACTCTCTAGTTGTGCTGGAGAGTGTGGAAATTGTTAGTGAATCAACTAAATTTTCCAACATAACATTCAAGTTGTTTTTCAGTTGCAATTAGTTTCTAAAAGTTTTCTTTTCCATAGGTGAAATATTGCATTGGCGGAAAAAAAGCTGTTTGACAGGTGCTTCAGACACTTGTTGCATGTCACAGTGTATGATCCTGCTGACTGTGGTCATTAGCAGTGACATAGGGACAGTGAGTGGTACTGTAGTGTACACTGTCCCATACGAGTCACTGTCCAGCATGACCAGCAATGGCAGAGAAGAAGAACAGACATTTTGTTTTGTTTCAAGACGAGAATAAATACTTTGTCTGCATCAAAAGACTTCCATAACTCAGAAGTAATTATGATGACTCAATTTATTATGATTTGCATGGCTGAAGGAAAAACATAACTTTACTTAAAGCAAAAGTACAAGAAAGCCCAATAAAATTAAATCAACAAGGGACTATAAACTATGCAATCTTAAAATTATATGCTGTTTGAGTTGCATAATATCGGCATGCTATTTTCATCTCATATAGAATCCATCAAACCAAGTTCTGTCAAGTCCTAAAATAGCTCGAACATACAGGCACCAGGATCACTGATAGATGCAGCGATGAGTCTTTTCACAGCTGAGGCCAACCTCTTCCTCTTTCCCGTTCTTAGTTTAACACGTCCCCAATTCTCTCTCTTAGCAACATGCTTCAGCTGCCTGACAATGGTTTTCTCTTGAGATGTCAAGAAAATTCACTTTCATCTGTGAATCAGAGGGGAAGTCTGAACCAGCTACGAAAAGAGCTGTCATGACACCGGACAATCACTGACACACCTGATAGTTTACCTGTCAGAGAGTTTCCTCTCCTTTTTAATTTTCCTTTATAATTTGCAAGTTTATTGTGATGGAAGCTTTCATGTCCTATTAAATGTGTGTCGACATCGTATGGACATTATTATTCTTTTTGTCTCAGTGGTTTGTGTCTCACACAAGGTCTTCTGTGAATACAAAGTAAATCTCATTTAATTAAATGATATATCCAGAGGAGACATACCTCTATGTTTTTACCATCTCTGATGTGGCACACAATTGATTTCATCAGGAATTAGGATTGGCAAGAGATGAATGTTATGAAGTGCAACTGTTAAGGCTCCATTTCAGTGGAACTTGAAGCCGTAGCCTTGGTTCCGACTTCATCCCTCACACGCTTGTTAGGAAATAAAAAGGCCTTGAGGTTGATTGTGATAAATATCATCTGAAAAAAACGAGTCATTGCCAGCAATATATCATTGTTAACCTCAGTGGGCTGTGGAGTGAGTGGATATGTATCACTTATCTCTCCTTCGTGTCAGGATAACCACTTGAAAAAACTGCTGTTATATAAAGCTACGTATTATCTTATCCTGAGAATAAAGAGTGAAATGAGTATATAATAATGTGCACATGTAGAAATGTTAACTCATTGTATGCATGATAATACTACAGTGAGTGTTCCCAGATCTTTTGTTTTTCTTGTACATAGCAGCTCACCCACATTATTTTGCTGCCAAACCCAAGTGTGGACTATTTAATAGTGAAATGGATAATATACTGCATGTCATAAAATATAATGCCACCATTACATGTCTTTGTAACTTAACTACTGCATGTACTTTACTGCTGACCATAATACAAACCATGATGTAGTTGGGTTTTTTTTCCAGATTTTTAAATGTTTTTGTCATATTTCCAAGACTTGAAACTTGTTAGAGATCATGTCATCTTCAATTTTTGTCAAATTTATTGTTGCGTACAAATACAGTTGAGAGTTAAGAACCGACTTCTGAACAGCAAACTTCAAGAAGCTATCAAATTCACATCTCAAAGCCTGTGTTGGCATATAGTTTGGCTTATGGGAGGTTAGAAGTTAGAGGTTTTATGAAAAATGAGCTTGACGGTCACTGTAATAATTCCAAGCAAATTTCAAGCGTATGCAATTTAACTTTCATACAGAAATGAATGAGAGGTAGACAAAAAGCATTTTACAACCTGTTGTGTGTTTTGGAAAAAGCTCAGCAGGTATCCAACATCTATCTGATTAGTAGTTAATGAGATAAAATATACAAGAGCACTGGCATGACTCTCTAATGATAATGTACATCAATTAATCTCCCAGTATTCCCAGTGGTGATATACAGCTGTTAATCGCACATTATTCTCAAATATTGTCTTTGCAGTGAACTCTCTCTGGCTGAGATACAAGCCATACATCTCTGATGAATACTCGACATTCTCAAGATAAACTCGCCTGGGGAAACAGATTACTCTCTCCTCACACAGAGGTTCCAGAAGAGCTCTGTTTTGACTTGTCTGGCTTAATTGCTGTGTCAATTAAAATGTTTTTCAGAAACATCATGTGGGCAGGGCAGGGGCCGGGAGAATCGCAAGAGGCTCCGTCTTGTTCACAGCTGTGCATTGCCTCCAGTGTTGATGCAGAGAGAGTGAGAGAAAGTGAGGCGGAGTTGTTCGGGAGCTAAAGCAGTGAGCAGCCAAACACAAGCGTGAGGTGTGCATTCTCGTCCAAATCAGATGAAAATATTACACCGAGATAAAAGGAACCAAGAGGCACCTTTATCAAGATAATGTACAAAAGTGAGATGAAGCTAAGCTGGAAGTGCTGGTGATGCAGGGAGTGTAGATCCAAAGTCAAGTAAGATGGACTTTTGAGGAAATTGTGAGAGATGGAGCAGTTTTCAAAAAATGAATAATTAGATGAACAGAGTAAGGGACTTAAACACAAAGAAAGCATGTGGCAGTTGCCTTTACAATCTAACTTTGAGCCTGCTCATTGAAATTGGTGCAAATGTTATCACCAAGGCTCTCTGTGTATACTGTGCATCAATGGGGCCAATGATAACATGCCATGTTAACTGCTAACACATTGGAGCTGAGTTTTGTTCTGTTTGGCAAAGTGTAAGAAATATATTAATGTTGTTCTGTTTCGGACAAGAAGGACTCGACCCACAATGGGTTTCTTACCAAATTGAGGTTTAATTTCAAGTTGCTGCAGGGCCACAAAAGAGTGTGAGAACGAAGTACTTCCCTGCACAGTGAGGTTTGCTGGGTCTTTGGTTCTTCATAGATACTAAGGCAGTGTTCAGACCAATATTAGTACTGCAATAAAAATAGATCATTCATGGCAACAAGACCATTGCACATTGCAGAGCTCGTCAAGCAAGAACGCTTTATCTGGGTCAACCTTTGTCACAAAACAATCCGACAACGCACTGCATTGGCCAGTTAAATATGTGCAAACACACATTTCTGACATGTTCTGCCGTTTACCTCATGATAGTTGAGATGGAGGATAAAATGAATGCCATCTTTGTGGATAACTGTCCAGAGTTGCAAGATCCTTTGTCTTACAAAGCACTGTGTGGTGTTTTTGCATCGGATCAGCCTTTAAAATCATGGTCTATTACTCAAACTGGACTTGTATTTAATCTTCTCAATACCTGTAGCAACCTGCCTCAACCAACATAGACCCTTGCGTTTTTTTAACACCATGCTATTTTCGGTCCGAACACCCACTAAGGTCTCACTAAAGAGGAGCCCTCAAGGTCCGTCATAGCAGAACATTGCCTCAAACCAGGATAAAGTAGACATTACTGCAATTATCTCAGTTACATGGGCCCCTGAAAATGCTTACCTTCTCCTATACATTTCTTCATTTTCCTCCTCTGGCTCTTATTTGTCTGTCATTTGTGTTGCATGGATAAACTGATAAATCATTTCTAGAAGTGTATAGTTTCCAGTCTATGAAGTAAACAAGTGAGTGCCTTCTCACTGAAAAAACTTTTGGTCCTGGGATGCCACCTCCCCACTGGTGTCTTGTCTCAATCATCTAGGAATTCACTCTGAACAAAAGCTGTATTTTAACCACTTTGCAATCTATACTTCCGGCCTCTCCCCCAGCTCATTACCCACTGCCAGAACTGCTCATGAGGAGGGCTGCAAGGTCACAGAGTAGGATATCCTGCCTGTCAGTCAAACGTCAGGGCTGTCAGGTGTGTCTCGCTGTTGCAGATTTAAACTCAAGTGAGGAAAGACTGACTGGTCATTAAAATCTCACAGGGAGGCCGAGTTTTGATTCTGTCAAAGTTCAGTATACTTCCACAGCTGTCAAGCTGTCTGTAAGTCTGCTGCCATTTGTGGATGTCACCTGAGGCACAACTAAGTTGAGAGAACATGTTTCCTCTTGGTTAATGAGGAAGAGGGATAATGATTGGGGGGTGGGGGGCAAAGATGAGGAGGTGTGGGAGAGATGTGATTGACTTTTCTTTTCTTAAGTGTTTTGTTTTTGTAGACTCTCTAGGCTTCTGTCACAGTGCTGACCCCGGGTCATATGGGATTAATATTGTGACCAGAGGATGAATGCAGAGGACTTTGATTAAATTTAGAGTTTCCTGCCTCAGAGTAGATGAACCACAGGATTTAGAACAGTTTTAAAGGAAATATATACTGGGGCTACCAATACTTCCTCTCATTCTGGTGACCCTGAAGGAATATGTAATAGAAAATTAGTGAATGAAGTCAATGGAGAATGATTTGAGTGACATTCCAGGTGGAAAGGATCTTTATAAGCTTGCCTACAATGTTTGTAGATATTTGTTGCAGTTCTGTGACTAAAATATTTTCTCTCTGTAACCTAGGTAGCACCAGACAGCCATGTATTGCAGTACAACACTTGTTTGGTCCATTTAGACTTTTCATTTACTTCTCCTGTCAGCCTTCTGCTCTCCTCCCACTTACTCCCTGCTGCGTTCTGCTGCAGCCTGAAAAGTTATAAATGACTGTGGATTTGAGAGCCTTTTGTGTGGGGGAGTCCCTTTGTAAACTTCAAATGTTTGGGGTCAAAGCAAGGCTATCATGCAAGGAGAAGAGTTATGAATGTGTGAATTGCAACTTTGTTATTAAGATGATAAAAGGAAGTCCTAGAGGTATAGTCTATCATACTACCCCAACTAACAACAGAAAGGTTGTTAGAGGGAGTGTGGACCTGTCAAATAAGGAGGACGAGTGTTCAGAGAGACATAAAGCTTTTTTCCCACCTGGCTGTGGTGCAACACTACTGGAAAGCAGCAGCACTGACCTCTAAGTGCACTCAGTCTCTTGAAGAGATTGCAGCTTGTGACAGACCATGATGCTGCCCCATTAGCTGAGATAAGGCAGGCAGGGATTGAGAAGCTCAGATCAATGAGTCATTATGGGGAGTGCAGAGATCTGGCCACAAACGCTGCCAGAGCCAGAGCGGGATGCTTATAGTCATGGCTTAGCGGCAACGCAGCCCAGCAATCCCTCAGCCACTTCCCACCAACCTGCAGTGAGGCCATCCTGGTAGAAAAACCCAGCAGGATTTTCTCTGGATTAACAGTTGATTCCATGTCAAATATGCTATCCAGGAATAATGACACAGGGCATCAACCTTTTCACCTGACACTCTTCAGATTGCCAGAGCAGCCAGTAGGTTTATTAGCATTACGTGGTTTACTTTAAGTCCCATTTATGGATTCTGCTTTTCGGTGGAATGTAGCGGTTACCCCCTGGGCTCAGTTGTTCTTTCATGTGAAAAGAGGATTTAGCTTTTATTCAAAAGATAACTGTCTGGTAAAAGAAAGATACTTAACAGGTGTTTTCATGCAGCTAAGAAAAGTGATAAAAGGTTTTAAAGGATTTTGGTGTATTACAATGAAAGGTCTTTATTTTGATAGTTTTGGCCACTATTCCCATAAGTTACGATAACATTTTTCTCAAGTAATTGTTGAAATCTGGGAAAAGGATTACATTGCTACAACATCTGACAGGGCAAGAAACGAACTGTCAGCCACTCAGACTGATTGTAAACTGAGATTGTAAATTGAGATTATCTAAAACCTTTTAAGTAGTGGTAAACTGAAAGTGAGCACAGCCAAGATATGTGTAATAATCACACTTTGGACTGTAAAATGGCACACAACTGTGCACAAAGTTGGTCTGTAAAGTGTGAAGGATGTTAATAACAGACAGTTTGGGTAATACTGCAAGTTTAACCGGTTTTCTCTTCCAAATAAGTTCAGCTTGCCTGGGGGTGTGCTTACAACCTTGTCTGACTGTTTGACCATCTTGACAAGCTTTTCCTAACAGGAAGATCATTGTTGACCTCTCTCTGTGGCTCTGACTATTTGTTTAGTGCTTATAATGAACAGGAAATGTATGAAGTGGTCTTAACAGCGACAAGTAGGCAGACAATGGACACATGTTTGTATTATTCTTACAACTGATCCATAATGTCCCTGTATTGGTAGTAAACAGCAAGATAGATGCAAGAATGTGTCTGTTTTAGGAATCTGTTGGTGGAGTTTGATGTTGTGCACTGAAAATGCCCTTTCTTCCTTGAGGCTCAATATGTTCCTTTAATAGCCACTCATCTGTGTTACTGTCTGACTACATTTTGGTTGATATTGATCTAACATGAAAGGGGAGCCCTTAAGTGAATGTGTAAAAAGTCCTGCTAATCAATGATTGACAGTTGGTATTTCCCTCATCAAGGTCACTTTGCCAATTTCAGTGCATAGCAGAGCTGCAGGGCAATCAAGTGATGAGTGAGAAGGAGGGTTTGTTTTGTCTCTACAGATTCTGACTTACCAGAGGGAGGTCAAGCTGAGAGAACGACTTTCAATCACAGTGGTACTTCAGCTTCAAGAGCAGGACAGAACATGGCTGAAAGGAGAAACTGGGAAAATCAATCTTTGTGCCACAAACGTATCTGCACCCGGCTAGACATAAGGCTGATGGGATGGGCTTTTTCAGTCTGTCATTACAGCTACCACAGTCCATCTGGGACACAACCACAGTGCTGGCACTTTGCAGTAAAATCTAGTCAGAATGAGCAAATTACTTTTGAGTGTGTTTTTGTCAGCCATTTGATTCGTGTAATGTATACACAGTGTTGAAAAGAAGATGTATGGTCCAGCAGTTAGAGTTCTGCCAGTACAACCTGTGGAGTGGCATTTCACCCACAAAACGTACTAAATATCACTGTTTAACCTGGTTGCACCTGAATTTGCCAGATACATTTTGACAAGTACCTTTACTTTTGACGTGTTGAAATAGAAGCTAGTCCGCTAAATGAGGTCCTGCTGGGCTGTCAGCGAAGTGAGACCCATCGAGTTGCTCACTTATGACCTCCTTATATAAGATTACATGTCTGTATTGCTCCTTGGTCAGAGTATTGCTGGTGCAGACAGGCAGCAGAGTTTTGTTCGTAAAGATCCCTTAACTCTTTAGGTTAATTCTGTTGGGAGTGTGAGAAAAAAAGGAGAAGCCCCCCTTGATTTAGAAAGCATATTGCCTGAGTTGGGAAAGAAATGAAGTGTTTATGGTGGGGCAAAAAGAGGCCATACTAGGGGGGTTTGAAGGAAGAGAATGAGGATGCTTTGGCTGTCTGTATCATCTTTTCTCTCCAAGGGCTGAGATTTTGGTCAGCATTGCCAAAGCAAACACCTCCATATTACACCTCAGAGGGACCAATAAGAACCTTTCACACGCTTCTTGCTTTCGTTCGTTCTGTGCCGTCCATCTGGAATGACCTCAGTCTTACTTTCAGAGCACGTTTTGCATGTGTAGAGGAACTGCCGTAATGCACACTTTCAATTTGTATCCATTACAGCGTTGTTGCAGTTCATGATTACATTGTGTTTAAATTTCTCCAGCTGCCGCATGTCTAAACCATCATGAGCCACACTTGTTGTGTGCGAGCTACTTGACCTGTGTGTGCGTGTGTATATTTGCATGCTATACATATTATCTGTACGTGTGTGAGAAACAGAGGGATGAGGCCCAAGAAGGCATGTCATCAGCCTGAAGCACACACACACACATCTCTTTCTCACCCACTCTGTCTGCTTCTCTCTCTATCCATCTCCTGTAGTTATCAGGCTGATTTTATCACCCTGTTAGCTGCGGGGAGATTACCAGTGACAAACTGGGATGGCTAAATCGGCTTGGTAAACTCGCTGACCCTGCAACCCCCCCACCCCCCTTTATCCACTATCTGCCTAACACCACCTTACATGGGCATAGAACATAGTCTGCCAAAATAACAGCCTTAACACAGATAAAGCTCAGAGGAACTATCCAGGTGAAGACTGAATATAAATCACGAATGCCCAAATAACTGAATCAGGACACATTATTCACTCATGTAGTGCCAATTACTTTGAATGGGAAAAATAAAATGGATTTAGTTGTTTGTTTTAATTACCATATTCTAAATGTCAAGTTTGAGAGTTAGTATGTAGGTAATGACATGTTAATGTTCCAAAACTCTGGATTGTACTTTTGTGTTTGGTCTTAACATCAACTGAAACAGAACCAGTGAAAGACTCAGAAACATAAATTGGTCAGTTGGGGACAACCTCTCCCACCAGATTGATTCCTCATGTCTTAAGGGAACCTATTATCTCGTTCTGACTCAGAAAGAGGATAAGAGTGTAGAGGCTTAGAAGGCTCTTTAAAACGAACAGCAGGCTTATACCATCAGAGGGCACGATGGAATCAGTGACTTTTACTCTTCACTGTATTGTAGCCACAGGACAGGTCTCCTTTAGTGGCTGCAGAACTGTGCCGGTTCATAAGGGGTTAGCCCTGTGACCCTTCATTCCCATGGGAGCATGCGTTAGGGATGCAGGCAGGCCATTTAGGACTTCCCCTGGCTGACAAGCCCAGCAAGGCAGCGGCAGCCGAAAACACAAAGCTGTTTATAAAAGGCTAATCGCCTTCATTTCAGATGAGCGCCCTTTGAATAGCGAAAGTAAGTGATGAGGCAAAATGCAATGACTGTGCTGACATACACATGGAAAAATGGGATTTGTCTTCTAAGCCCACTTCCTGTCCCCAAGGCCTGGGAATCAGGGGCACATCGGAACTCACTGATTGTCTGCCTCAGTTCAAAGAAGGGATGAGCGAGAGAGATGTCCCATCAGCCTCCTGCTTTCATCAACATCATATGCCTCATGGCAAATATGACTGATGATCATCCAGAGAAGCTCTACATCAAAAATAAAATGGTAAAGGCTTCCTTCTCTTAACAAAACATCCCTAAAAATGAAACTTAGGCCAAACACAACTTCTCCTTAACCCTGCCCCCACCAAGGAACAGGAAGATAAGCGCTGAGGTGGCACCTCATGCACATACCCAGGGTGAGGGAACAGCAGGAGCCTGGTGGGAGGAAGAAACCTGGAGCAGAGCCACAATGGCTGCTGTCACAATCTGTCCTGCTTTCCTGTCATTCTCAGGAAGGGGCTGGAACAACTGGACTCCCACACTGTGACCCCACACTGCTTCAACAAATAAGGCATTCATAACCACAGGGCATGATAGTGGGTCACTGGTGTCAGATACATTAGGTTTCTATATCCTGTGTCTGTTCAATTGTAAATCTTCCACTGGCCTGTCAGGATGCACCTGAGAAACACAGTGATGTATTGTCTCATTGAGACATTTTCAGCACTGCCTGTCACAGTTTTTTCAGTGGTGGGTTTTAATTTGCTGGGTTTTTTTTCTCAGGAGAAGAAGTTACTCTATTGATACAAATAAAATATCAGTTACTTTCCCTCTTCGGAGGAAAACTACTTGGAAATACCCAATGGCAAATCTGCACAGGATGCTGACTCAGTTTATCAGAGCACAGCTTGGAAAACAGTTCACATGAGATTAATAACAAAAAGGAAAACTGAAAACCTTAACTGGAAGTCAGCCAGTGGCACCTTAAACCTGCCTTTTTGAGGCAATCTGTTGTGTCTGACAGTTGACATTGACATAAGATATTCTTTGTCACACTAGAAAGATCACAAAGACCGATATTTAATAATATTTAAAAGTGAGAATGTCATTTATGATGATAAGTAAAAAAAAATGTAATGGAAACCCCTGAGCAAGTTCTCACAGAGCTGACAGATCCGCTGTAGATCCAGCTATTGAAAAATCACTTTGTAGCTGAAATTTGACAACAGCTGTCCGTAAGTTGGAATGCAACTGAACTTAGACTCATTGAGGGTGGATTAATTTAGCTTCAATAGGGCTACTGTCATTTAAAAATCTTTCAAACTCTCTCCCATGTCTCGTCTAGTTCTGTTTTTTGGTTAAGCAGAACAGGGATTCAGTATTTTCCCCAACAGCCTGAGTTAAAGCCCTCTCCATTTTCTAGTTTTAACACTGAGCAAGAGAGAGATCCATCTTCATTACAACAAGGCTGTTCTGGTCTCATAGCTGTGTTTCTTACCCAGACAGCAGAACCAGAGATGGCCAAGTGTCTCTCTGCCTCTGAGTGTGTCCAGTATGTGGGGATTATACTCTGACATGAAGCTGAGACATACCAGGTTAAGATAAGTGAGGCTAAAGGTAACAGGGCTCTTTCAGTCACGGCTTTATGTTTAGTCTTTGTGGCTGCTCCTCAAAGGTCTTCTGCTAACTCTGATACAAACACTTCAGTGCATACTTGCCAGCTACCTTCTCTGGCGTCTGTACTAAATCAGCATTAAAATTAATTTACCATGCTAAATGTATTCAGGAAACCAGAAAGTATGCACATAACTGTGGCTAGACAGATACCATATACCAGTGATTCATTGGTTCACAGGGTGTAGTAATTCATAGTCTTAGTGCATGTGGTTCTCCGCTGAGCTGGAACTCTGGGCTGGGAAGTGTTAGAGTGATGGCAGAGAGGTTACAACACTGAGCTCAGTGAGTCTTGCTCGATATACACTCTCCCTCTTTCCTTTATTGCTGTTGAACACAGGCTCATTGCGATTCTGGACAAGCCATCCAGTAATGCCACTTTACCCCAGGCAATCCCTGTTTCCTGATTCTACTCAGGCTGAGGAGAGATAACCCTGACCCTGAGCTAATCCCAGATTAAACCAGAACATAAAGCGCTGCCACTGCTGCCCAGCGACCTCTGACCTCCTCATGTCTCCTGGCTCAGACTGCAGTAGTCCTGCTGACCAACACTTGCAAAAGCAGGTTTTATCCAAGAGCATCCAGAGCAGGTTTGAGAATTCTTCCATTTAAAAGAAGAATGAAAGATCTAAGATTACTGTAGACAGAGGCAGCAGCCATTTACTAGTGGTAGAGTCTCCTGTGATTGACAATGCAATTGATTCACATCAACAGTCTGTATGTGGAGGTTGCAGGAATTGACACGCGGGATGGGAACAGGGCAAGATGTGTCACTGTTGAGGTAGAGACGGTTAATAAAGCACATGTCTGTTAAAACAGAGCCGTGTTTGTGCAGATGTATGCGATTAGATCAAGACTCTCCTGGGAGGATCTCCTTCCCTTCTAGTTCTCCACATTTCACATCCTCCTCAGCTGGATCTCTACTTACATTTTTGCTATATGGAAAGAGAAAGGTGCTCATTTGCTTGGAGCAAATGCGGGTCCAATTATTGACTTCAGATGTATCAGAGGTCCTAGTCTGACACCTAAACAAGGTGAAAATTAAAAGGAGAGATGGTTATGTCTTTTGTGATATGAGTAATATAAGCTTTGGACACGGATTGCTTCTTTGATGTTGTTCAACCAATTCTGTACTAGAGCACACATCTGTCTGCTGTTACAAGAGTTTACATGAAAATGGAGACAAATGTCCCCACATCCGCCCCCGCTCCCTCACCCTCTCTGCCTGTCCATCAGCACGCTGGGCTTGGCAGGCAACAGGAGAGGGGCTTAGGTGATGGGAGCCAGAGGCCCTGTGATAAGGCCATCTCTCCGCATGAGAGCTCATCAGAGCTGACAGTGAATACAAATTGGTGCCATTAGCAAAGGGGGGAGAGTGGATGGAGGAGGGGCGGGGCACTACAGTGACTCCTAATTATAGAGCGGGTGAGCCCCCCAGGTCGGCAGGGGAGTGGCGGGGCACAGGGGGTGCAATGGTAACGAGGTGGCGACGGTGGTAAACAGTGAGGTGTCACGTCTCACACTGACACAGAGCATCAAGGTGCAACTTCTGGATACGATGAGGTCAGAAGCGTTGGTTAATGATGTGTGATATGGGAGTGCTTTTACTGCATATCTATTATGAGGGATCACATTTAACATGTGTTGAGACAAAAGAGGGTCACACATTTTCCCTAGTGAGGGAGCTAACAGCAACAGAATACAAACAACATGCTATGAATAGCCAAGTAGCTTCTCTTTATTTGCGGTTTAACGGTTGGTAAATCCTGGCAGGGAGTAAAATCAAATTCACTTAATGATTATTTTGTGTGTTTCTGGTCTTAATGACATCTTAATTTGATGTAAAGTGAGAATGAGGCAACACCTTTGATCATATTTATCATTGTTCTGTTTTCAGGATTCAGTTTGCATTATCAAAGTGCATGGTGTCCGAATGTGGCGTCAGGTGTTTCTAGGATGACAAATAGTAGACCAATCACAGCCTTTGAATGCATAGAAAAGCACTTTGTTACTATAATGAAGGTTTAACCAGGCATTGAAGCAGAAAACTTTCAAGAAATAATTTTACACAGGAAATCAGGATAACTTTGTTTAGTTTTTATTCCATCATCTGCCATGCTTTTGTGTAAGCTACTGTCGATGACCTCAGACAGGGATTCTCTGCATTGTTTTCCTTAAGGTGTCAGTCTGCTTCAACCAAAGTGCTTGTCAAATGGTCAAACTTTGTCTGAAACCCCTTTCCCCAACACCTTACCGATGTTAGACGTGGGTGGGGCTGCATCCGACAATGTATAAATACTTTTGCCTTAAGATGTAGTCGGATGACAGGTTGAACTAGATTGCTTCGAGCATACTCTGCCCTTAAAGGTTGTAACCTCACACAAAGAGGTCAAGAAATTCATTGCTTAATTTGAAAAATGTTGCCTACATAGAGTAATAGTAATAGTTACTTGAAAAGTAAAACTGTTTTCCTACAAATTTACAATAAAAGAATTTTATTTCCCTTAAATTGATACAGCTTATCATGACTAGTAATGACGGTCACGGTAAAATAAACAGTGTTTACAGTTTTGCAACTGTGCAGAGTAGTGTTGTAATATCGTTGTTTGTGTCATGCCTTGTTAATTCCACCAAGTTTGAAGTATGCTGATAGTGAACAAAGTTGGTTGTGTGGATGCTTTGTACATGGGCCAGGTGTTTGCACAAACATGCTGTTATGTCTGTGTTTTCCTTCCTAGCAGCAGGCTGCAGAGCCTGTCTCTCCACCAAGATGCAGACACACACAGAGAGTTGATGCAGCGAAGCTTGAGCATGTCGCTGAGAACACATCACAAAAGATTACCATTCCTTTGTGGACCAGGCTCTTTGGTATTACCAGTGGGTCAGATCATATCTCTGGATCCTGTGCCCTTGCATATTTGTTATCTGGTGAATGACGCGTCCTATCTGATGTGACACAGTGGCCGAGCCTCTGACCGCTTTTATTATCCTCCGTCCCACAGAGTGACTAAGCCGAGGCGAGCAGCTGCTGCGTTCTCATGCTGTTATCGTTCCTTTTCATTTAGCAGCGCAGCTAACCTCATACCCAGTCTCCAGTAATCACACAGGCATTCTTTAACAACTGTGTCACTTCTCTACTGGCTTTGAAGCATGCAGCGCTCACAAACCCAAATAACTCATGTAAATGTTTGACATGAAGACAGTTTGTGTTGAAAGAAACTGTTGAAGGAGAGTGAGGGAAGGCGCAGTGGGTCCAGAGAGCCACTGATTAAAAGTGACTCTGCTAACAAGATAGCAGCGCAGGTGCCAGTTCAGCCTTCCAGTGGCCACACACTTGTCCAAATGGAGGAGAAGTTCTTTAATCTTCATGGTAATGTGTTCAGCGATTGCCCCTATATTAAGTACTTCCTTACCATGCAGATACAGGAAATCACTGTGAGAAAGATTTGCTAGATCAAGATAACACAGAGAACACAACCGTTCTCAGATACAGATACCTGGATATGAGCCAACTCCATTACAATTGTGTAAATTCACAGATATTTTTTTTTAAAATAATGTATTCAGTGAAATAATTTGAAAATGATTTGTCATGTGTTGTGATAGGTACAGTGTACAAGAAGATTCTTGTACTTTTGTGTGCTTTTTACGGCTTTTTAAGGACACTTTATAATGAGGTGCTAATTAATTTACACCCAACGGTTAAATGCCACACAGCAAGGTCAATAGTTATATATTAAACTTAAAGAGCAGATTGCTCAAAAACACATGAATTCATTAAGTAAACAGTAATTTTCCCAACTTGCAATCAGTCCAAAACATCATCGAGAGAAAGGCCAAGAATATTCTTAGACTCTGAACAGTTGGCATGTTTGCAATAGATAAGTAAACAGAAATCTGCTGAAGCAACATTAGAAGGCCACGTTACCATAGGATGAAGACAGATTGACACAGTCCTCCCAGATCACACAGCAGATAGCAGCTGTCCGTGTGCTCAACCTCAGCCCTGATTCTCAGATTCATCTCCACTTTCCTGGCAAACATAACAAACATTAACTGTGCCAGAGAAAACAAATGTACCTTTATGCAGACACTTCATAAATAGTTCAGTGACTAAGACGCATATGAATTAATGAAAAAGTCTGCCATTTCCTTACCTAAGTCTCTTAAACCTGTGGCACTGTCACTTATGGCGTCTCAACTCATTACTGCACCTTGTTAAAAGCTGACCCAACCGCCAACAAGGCCACCATGCTATTTTCCAAAAAATGTCTCTGAAGCTATTTTGTGCAGAGTTCCATCACTGCTGTTGAAATGAAGTGTGCCTTCTGAAGAGTAATAAGACTGTCTTAACTGGAGTTTTCCTCCTCTGCATTGACAGCATTCAAAATATTTGGCCGGGATTCCTGACAAGTGTTGCCTTTGATGTGTGAGAGCATGCCACCTCTCCCGCCCCCTCTTAAACACCCTAATTATCACTCCTGCCACTCCGGTGTGTGTGAACTAACACACCTCTTTCTGACGGGTTGGAAACTGCCTCAGGACACTACTCAGGTAGAGCAGCTTATCTGTGATGTGCCAGGGGCTAACAGGGTATTTCTGTCACATTATAACACAACATTAGAATACTGAATCAAGCATTAAACACAACACTTTTCTGTTTTGTGCTGTTTCAGTCCAACTGTTGATAGCTTGTGTGTTCCAGCTCTAATACTTGATCTTGAACACTGATCTTTCTGTGATCCCTGGACAGAAGGACGGCCTGATGCAGTGGCTGCAGTTTCTAATTATCAGCCACACGTTCCACAGGGGAAAACCACAGACCTGTGAATTGAGCAGGTGATTGCTACACACTTCGCTCCACATTGCTCCCTTCCTGTGCAGTGTCAAAGCAACAGAGCGCAAACTTTTGTCTCTTCCCATCACCATCCCCCATCCTCTTTACCTTCAGTTGTGCTCTACAGGGAGTAGTGCCGGCTTCAAGCAGCAACACGCTCTGCTCTGTCATTGGCAGCAGCCTGCAGTTTTAATTTACCCAATTTGAAACCAGAGAAATATGTAGTGGGTGGAACACCCATATCAGTGTCATGTAGCAAGTGTGCTCTGCGCCGTCAATTGCTAGGATGTGTATACTGCCTTTTAATTCTCCAACTCTCCTTCTCACTCTGTGGATATTTTGTTTAAACACAGTCCAGAGTTTTCCATGATCCATTCACTTGCCTGATGCTTCTTGTAGATTTGCCAGGAAAGTTATGAGTGGGATGGGCTGTGTACTGCTAAGTCACAGTGGATGCAGTAATCGTTCCTTAATGAGAGGAAGCTCTAATGTTACCGAGGCACACAGTGGAGTAGGACGCATTAACAGCTGAATATGATACATAAAATCCAGTCTTCCTCTTTCCCTTGTGTGACAGCATGGGGGGAAATCATTTCATATAAGACACAGTTTGCCATGTGTGCTTTCTTATTTCTGGAGATGTGATCTTGACAGTGTACTACATGCCAGTGAAATTTTCCTGTCCAAACATATTTCCAAAGTAAACTCGGCCCGTGGGCTATTAATTTGAGATGGAGTGATATGCTATAACATGTAGGCCTGCAGCCCTGGAGATCACCGTCAGCAGCCAAGTATTCTCTCAGGAGGAGGAGGTGCTGGCTCAGTTTGACAGTGAGACATGTCTCTCCTCTATGTTTCTATACCTCATTTAACCAGGCAAGCTGACAAAAATACATACTCATTCATAATGGTCTGAGGAAGGGGCTGCAATAGGATTTCCAGTGCAACCACTGTATTGTACTACAAACCACTAACCAGCCCCACTGCAGCAGCTCAGGATGAAACATGCATGGAACACGTTTGCACTCACCTGCAAACATGCATGCATGAAGTTAATATGTGCAGTGTTTAATAAACTAGAATGTGTAGCGAATGAAGAACTCAGATACTCAGTAACAGCAATCTGTTTTCAATCACAGAAAAAGAATCTAATGAAAGCAATAAAAATATATTGGCCAATAAATAAAATAAACCATCTGTGTACTTTTTGCTGTTTGGCTCTTTATTTTAGTGTTGGCCCAGCTTCACTGCTACTGGATAACACTTTTTTTTCCATAAATACAGACTGTATATGTAGTTGAGATTTTGCTGTTGTACATGCAGACAGATCGATGACAAAAGTAACCTCACAACCTCAGACAGATAGTGTTTGAGGTGGTTTGAGGTACAAATTTTGTGACTTTTCCTAAAGTGACCCATATCATACAAAAATGGAAATATTTCAATTTTTTTGTACATAGAAGGGGTTAAATTTTTTTATTCAAAATTTTTAAAATCACCATTGAAAAATGTTGTTGCATTTTCACATTCAATAACATTAATTGAAAGAAGAACACACTCTCTCTGCTCTCTGACAGCTTCGTTAAGGATTAATCACCCATCTATTAATAACAAATATATTTATGAATGAAAAACAGATTTGTGGTTCAGAGGTTTGGTAAAGAGACTAATTATGAGTCAGAATATGAACAGTATGCAAGGGTTTAAAAAGTCATGTTTATCAATAGCACAAATGCACTTGCTACCCCGAGGTGTTGCTTGTGGCTATATTTCACTTTGCAAAATTCTGTAGAATTTTCAACATATTATTGATAAATGCCATGACACATTAATCAACAATATTGATTTGATAATTTTATTTTCTACAGGGAAAGTTGTGTGTCGGGTGTCAAATAGACACAACACTGAATATTTTTGTGTCTCGCCAGCACTTCATGTGAAGAGCTATGCACAGAGCTCACCGTATGCAAGCTTCATGGAAATGTTGCACTCCGTCTCTCTTCATTTGTGATCTGTAGCTCTGCTCTGATGCTGAAATTTAACTACAATGTGTTCAGGCCTCATCTTACCCAGTTATGTGTCCTTACACACCGACAGAAACCTTTCTTGCAGCCAGAGCTGGAGTGTTAAGTTGTGGGGACTGGCAGTAGGCTGCGTCAGCCAGAAGCTCCTTGAGATGCTGGGAGAGAGGAGAGGATTGTCTGTGCTCAGCAGACTGAGGAGAGTGGACCGGATCGCCGCTCACTAGTGAACTGAGCTCCCACTCCTGTCTAATCGCTTTACTTTCTGTGCACTACTATGCTTGCACTACTTGTGAACATGAACAGGAAGGATTGCCAGTGAGAAAAAACAGAGAGAAGTCTCATGTTGTTTGCATGGAGGTGCAGGTGTCCCAGTGTAAGAAAGTAAATGAACTGAGTAAAGGGTGAAACATTGAGTGTGAGGATCGGGTTCCCTCACCGGCTTACTTTCACCTCTAATAGTGCCATTGCCATTCCACAGGGGGGAAGTGGTGCATTTTCCGAAACAAAGCCCCCGCTGTGTGTGTGCAGACCCCCCAGAGTGAACCCTAAACCATGCATGCAGTAATGGGCTACTTTAAGAGTTTATCTGGCTCTAATAGACACACTTGTACACTGCTCCCAGCCTCTAAATCTCCAGGATAAGTCTGTGTTCGCGGAAAATGCTGTCATGCCCTAATGTGGCTGACAAAGAGCACAGTAGTTCAGCCTCTCTTGAGCCTTTCCTGTTCAAAATTATAATCTCCTACTGTGAATTTGCAGTTGTGTGTTGAAGGGGGAAATGGTGGATTGAGTGTGCAGTTGAATATATCAGAGATCAATAAAATGTGACCAATTGAATACATCAGGGTTCTTTTGCAAATGTAATTTACCTTTGTCTTTGATAATTTCAAATGTATCTTAGTGCAAGCTCTTGACCAAACATGCTTCTGTTATCTTGGGGGATTAGTTTTCTTTCTTTTCAGTGAAAAAATTTACCACACACTTACAATCCTACAAATTCGTCTTTGTCTTTTCAATGTGGGCACTCTTCAGCATCATTCTTCATCTGGCACATAGCAGTGCCGGATCTCTGCATGTCTGATTGTGACTGGGTGTTTGCCTGGCACCGGTCTCAGTCCAGGGACCTGCTGGGCTTGTTTCCACAGGCAGCCTGACCCCTGGAGCAATGTAGCAGCCGAGCTCAGTCTGCTGCCATTATACATCCTCGATCAACATTTCATCAGAGCACAATGCCATGTGCCCCTGCCTGAGGCGAAGGTTGACTTTGGGACTGAGCTGAGAAAGGCTAACAGAATATGGAATGATGTCTAGTAGCTGGAACACCTTCACACTTTTTTTTTTTTTTTTTTTTACCAGATTTCTTACTTATTTTTTCTTTTCTTAACCTGCAGGTTTGGCAGTTTCATGCAGTATTTAGACTTCAGCATGAGCTCCATATCCTGTGTAGCATTAACCCTGCAGATTGCAGCAGGTTTTGCCTCAGAAAGACTCTTAAATGCTTTAAGATACTTCAGCTATGATTCATTCGGTGTAATGAAAGAGCAAGGTCTCCTGCAGGGTTTGATTTCTTCAACACCATTTAATAGGCGTAGCTTCTTGTGGTGTAGTCTACATTACAATTAGATGTGGAGGATAAAGTGTGAAGAAAGATATTCCATTAGCGTTCATCACAGTGGTCCATGTGCAGGCTGTGACATAGAATTTTGTCATGCTGCAAAGTGCACTGAGACCACACTATCTGTGCATTATCAGATGATTGTGCGCTTGGATTACATGAGTGTTTGTTTTTTTAATGCGTAGCTCTCTGTAGGGTGTGTTGTTGCTATGTACTGTTCACATTCCTCTTCAGCTGACAGATGGTCCCATCCAGCTACTCTCTGACAACAAACACACACACAGAGGAGTTGCTGACAACCTGCTTCAGGAAGAGCTTTGACTGGCCCTCGGAATTTGTGTGTGTACAATATGTGTCTTATCCGGTGTGTTTCACTCTACACACACACATAAACAAAGCAGATTGCTAGAGTGTATGGGGACTCATCATTCAACTTAAGTCGCCAACACAAATAATCACAGGGTCTGACCACATGTTGCAGCTCCTCTGCACAAGGCTCTGACAGCTGTCAATCACTCTGCTGATCTGTAAACATTCCTTTGGAGGGTATGGTTATTAAATCAAACTGTACAAATATAGCAAATCTAATGCTATTAATCTTTGCTTATTGACGTAACCCCTGCGTTAAATTTAGATCAGGCTGGAAATACTGGTAATATCAGATTCCATAGGGAGTCTGTTTAAAAAGGTCTCTAGATGGTGTTTATTTTAAGGCCCAATGGTGGACATGTTGATGGCTTTGCATGCTTTGGTGTCCAGACCTTTTCCTCAAAACTACCTCAACAACCTCACAGGAATGTTTCTTGGTGAATTCAAATGCACGCTACATGACCGCACATACAGAGCTTGCAGAAAAATATGTGGTTATTTATCAACTGTCTGAAACATTTTCAAAACCCTGAAATGATTCCTGTTCTTGAGGTGTTGCTTTTAGGGTCTGAAAACCCACGTTGAATTAATTTCATGTGTCCTTCCTTTAATTATACTCTGGCACACCTCTGTTCTGATGTATCATATGTAAATAATCAAACACAGCTAACTGTATTTGACAGGTTATACTCTGGTTTCCCTCCACCACATTTTTGGTTGCTAAATCAACACAAAAGTATTTGGCGTAACCTCAAAGTGTGGTTCTCTGTTTCAGCTTTCTGTGGTCTGTTGGTTGTAGAATAAAGGTAAACAGTGAAATGGGACTTTCCTGCTGTTTGAATGGGACCTTAGTGTTTGTCCAACAATATGTGAATGCCACCCTCTAATGCCTCTCCCCTATAGATTGTGGAGGAGTGTGTTTGTCTATGGTGTGGCATGGGGCCTTTGCTGTCTTAGCAGTGGCTTTTCTGCCCTGCCTGTACGTGGTTGCTGAACCCAGAAGAACGTATCAAACAAACACTCCAGCACGTAGCTGTAGGAAGATTGGGTTACTCTCGACATGAGAGGACGTGTTGACTGCATTGTGTTACCAAAGGCACACACTCTTCTGACCTTCAGAGAGTGGTGTCCAACCAGAGATGGAGAAGTTGGTGATATATGGTGTGAATTTGTAGTAAACAATGTCTTTTCTGTAAGTCATGGACAGGCAATGATGAAAGACTTTCTAGATCTTCTGATCCACTCGGGCGGTATTAAGCCATCAACACAGTGTGACAGACACTCAGTAGCACTTGTCTCTAATGTGCGGTGTTAAGTTACAACAGTGTTGGTGGAAAACCATCAGATAACTCCAGACGGGTATGCAGGAGTGGCATGAGGAATGTGTCAGTTGTGCATGCATGTGTGTGTGGAAATGTGCATGTGCACCGCAGCTGTCATTAATGGATATATCTCTGTCTCCAAACAGAGCTGAGATCTACCGGTACCGCTCATCACTTTGCCTACCTCCTCAACACGTCCAATTACCGGATCCTGCGTATGGATGAGGACCATGACCGCATGTACGTTGGCAGCAAGGACCACATCCTGTCCCTGGACCTCCATGACATCAACAAGGACCCACATATTGTAAGACCATGCTCCCATGCTCCGCCTCCCCTCACCCCCACCTCTGGCCCCTCACATGGGCTGTAATGCTGGGATGAAGCAAGCGCCTTTACCTCAGCACTCACAACAGCTGCCCCCAGGGCAAAATGTTCTGTTCCATTGCCCCAGCAGCAGCCATTTTGGTTAGCTCACGTGTAGTTTTTCTTGGAGTGCCCTATTTCTCGTGTAGGGTCATTAAAACACTGTAATTGGGTTATGACAATCCCAAAAGGACTAATATTAGCCTGGGTGGATATCCCTTTTGCAATTTTAGCACAAAAATCCCATAAATGCCAGTGATGTATAACGGGTTGGATTGTAACCATAAAATATCCTCTGTTCCCCCCTCGCAGATCCACTGGCCAGTGTCCGAACGAAGAAGGATGGAGTGCCTTGTGAGTGGGAAGGATGCCAATGTAAGTACGCCTGTTGACAGCACACACAATCTCAGCAGGGTCATTTAGTTGAGGTGATTTTCATCAACTTGATAGCCTGAAAACAAAAATATGTAGTTTTTTTCAAATGCATACACCTCCCTCAAATAGGCTATTGTGAACAATGGTTTTAATGTTAGGGATCTATTAAAATAAGACTCACCTGTGGGGTTCAGACTTGGCCCAGTAAAAAGCACTGGTTCCCTCCTGTCTAGCCAAAGAGACAGGAATGGATTGGACCAAAGAAGCCCAGTCAATCTCACCATCCATTCTCTGCCAGGCCAGGGTGGGGAGAACAACACCGCTGGCTGATAGTTTGATATACTGTCCAAATATATATAGAAGCACAGTATTACTGGTTTATTTTTGAACGAGAGTCACTTGGGCTTGAGCATACTGTAAATCTGCAGGAGGTGTACCAGTAAAATATGACTATAAATGGCTTTTCATTTGAATTTTTAAGGCAGTTATATTGACTCTGGTCTTTGCATCTCCAGGAGGAGTGTGCAAACTTCATCCGTCTGATCGAGCCATGGAACCGGACTCAACTCTACGTCTGTGGGACAGGAGCTTACAATCCAGTCTGTACCTTCGTCAACCGTGGACGCAAACCTCAGGTTAGATTTAAAGACTTGAGGGATGAACTGGCCAAGAAGGTGGCCTCTCAATATTAACTTAACAAACATCCACGCTGAAAACAAACAGCTTTCTCCATCTGCATCATGATTGGCACAGCTGGGCCATTCTTTTTTTCCCTCTTACCCAAGTTCTTACTCTCCATCCACCTTACTCTAGGTTCCTTTTATGATGATTTTCCTCCATCATTAAGCCTGCTTGTGATACCATGTCTCTGCGTCTGGCAAAGCACCCAGCACAGCCTCACCAGCACACAGCTGTCTTCCCAAGTGAGCTATTAAAGCTACTCTGTTTAGTCTCAGCCTTTAATGGGACCTCTTGAATTTCCTAAACCAAACCAGGCATCACAATCTCGCCATACTCCCCTTTAACACCTCTCTCTTCCTTAAATATTACACTTGTTCCCTAATGATGACCAGGGGACTTTTATAAAAGAGGTAAATAAAAAGTAAATTTCCCACTGGACTCTCCCTCGAGATCACAAAATGGTGCAGAGAACTTGCAGCAGCAAGGAAGGCTTGCGTGAGTCCCTTGTTGCATACGGTTCCTACATGAGCCCTTACTAACGAAGGGCTTCCATCCATTCACTCACCTATCCATCCACCCCTTCATCCATCCATTCAGGCCACCCGCCAGCCTCCACCATGTGAGAAGTTGGGTAATTGGTAGTGGGAGCTCCCATTATGGGGTGCCAGTGGAATGTTCCAGTTCTAGTCCATTAATGAGGGGGCTGTTATTTTCTCCGTCACATTGAACATGTCCGAGTCGTCCTGTGAGCACCTTTCTCAGCTGGGCTGGGGAGTTTTATATGATTGCAGAAACATGCAATGATATATTCCACAGAGACGCATGCTTACATATATCCTGACATACATAAGGAAACTTCTTTTTGTCATTAATAATTCAAGGCATCCAGATGGATTGTTTGATTACGGCACTGCAGGGTATATTCTTAAGTTCTCTGGTGCTTTAAGTGCAAGTCTTGTAGCTTTTATAAATTGTAATGGCCAAATGTTTTGCTTTGGCAGCAGCTGTGAGGAATATGTATGTAGGCTACCATACTGTGAGAGACTTTATTGACTCAACCAAAGGATAGAGAACTAATATTGTTGCCTTTTCTACCATCTGGTCAAGTACAGTTACACACATTTCCTGCACAGTCTTGCACACACATATATATATATTTTGAACATGCATTCATTTCTATAGTATTGGACCGGGGACTTCCTCTTCATCTCTCGAAGTCAGGACAGATTCAAGCAATCTGCAAGGAGGTCAGGAAGGTCTTGATCCTTCCTCATCAGTGGCGTAACATCCAGACTGTGTTGCTGTCTCCTGTTTTAGACGTCCATGTATCTACAGATGGCCCAGGCCAGAGGAAGGGCTAGCCGCGCAGCTGAACCCAGCGCGGTGCACGAGACACTTGGACTAAAGGTGCGATGTGGGCCCTGTCTGCACCGCAGCCCTGCATACTGCCTGGGCTCGTGGTCACCAGCAGCATGCTCCCTCTCTTTGTGTCTCAGCACATTTGTCAACACCATCTTTAACCTGGCCATTATTTGTTAATTTCCGTAACATTTAGCATGCATATTTTCCAGTCCATTCGCAATCGTAAAGTTTTGTGTAATGTGGAAGTGCATTTAATTTCATGTCATTTTGTTGTGTTTCACTCTTTGTGTTAGTCTCATTGTCTGAGCACCCTTTCGTTTCCGTCATTGTCCTTTCCGTGCTTTGCATTTGTGCTAAATGTCATATTTTGCATGAGAGCTGGGTTATCAAGTGGAAAGGGCTTCTCAGGCTAGGAAGAAATTCTATTGACTTTTACTAGGCACAAATTCAATTAAACAGGCTTTCACTGCTGTTCAATGCATGGCATATTCATTTTGCATCACAGCCACATATTCAGCAGCACCCATGAACAACAGATATCTGAATCATTCATCCTGCTTATCTGAGACAATGCAGGATGTAACCACCCATCAGTCCTTCACCCCACCAAGCCATCCACTTTCTGTAGGAATGTGGTGCAGTCTCTCCCACAGAGGCGGCACGACTAGTCAGCATCTGACCCACTCCCACAGCAGGCTCTGTTAGCCCAGAGCAAACACCAGCCATCTGTGGCCAACTAGCTGTGCAGCAAAGGAAATAAAAGAGCCACATACTTGAACATGTCTCCACTGTTTGAGCTCTCCAAGCACTTTGAAACACTTTTGAAGGACATAAGGGCTTTAGGTGAAGTGGGATACTTTGAAACGCTTTGACTTTTTTTCTAGTCAGATTGTTTTCAGATTGTTTTTTTTTTTTTTTTAAATATGTTGCAACTTTTCTGAAGGGTCATACTTTACAACAGGGTTGTAAAAACACATTCAGGGCACAGTTTCCCTCTGCTACACATAAATGTTTGTGACCTTTTTTTACACGTCAGCATCTGGCATGGCCGGGAGTGAGCTGCCAGCACCTTCTTATTTGCACGGATAGTGATTTTAATCAAAGATGAGTTGGGAATTGCATACGGGTGTGTGTATGATCCAATGAAGTGAGTTTGGCACAGCGCCATAGTCTCTCCTCTGCTTTAGTGCTGATGGACAATGACAGAGATGTCTCCATTTCTGTCCCCGTTGGGAGTGAAAAATGGGGATTGGACATGCTGTGGTTTGTGAGGCGGGGCCACAATACATGTCATTGCATGCCACTGATTCATTTTCCCCCACTCTCATACGCAAATTCCTGCCAATCACCTTTCAGTGCTTGCGTGCAGGGATGCCACGAGCAGTGAGTATCAGTCATCCAGCCTCCATCCCTGGCTTGTTTTCACTGTGCTGGATTACAGGTGTCAGCAGTAGGCCTGCACAGCCATAGGCACCAAGGCTGAGAGATATTTGGCATGCAGCTTATTATGCCGAGAGAAGCAACCCACGACACATTGTTTTCTGCTGTGGACTGGCATGGAGATGGATTAGAAATTCCTCGCTTTCCCCGCATGTATTTTTCTGTATGAAAGCACGCTCATTATTCTAATACTTCATCCCCCATCAGGCCGTTCAGGTCCCACAGGAGTCAGAGGGAGCACATACGCTGCCTCATTTTCCATACACAAGGGAATTACAGTGACAAGATGAAGAGTGCTGAATTTATTGCCATCTCCATATGATTTTCCCATTTCAGGAAGAAATCTTCCATTTGGAGCCGGGCAAAGTGGAATCTGGAAAGGGAAAGTGCTCCTACGACCCGAAGCTCAACAGCGTGTCAGCTTTGATCAGTGAGTATCATCTGGGTTTGGTGGGTACAGTCCAGCTTAGCGCTTTTTAGGTCCTCATAGCAATGGCAGTCTCATCCCATATGGATTCCTCATCTTTTATCTCCTGTTTCTTCATATGGCCTCCTCTGCCTACAATTTATGTTTTTGGCAAAGTACATGAACAAAAAAATATTTATCATCCTCCAATGATGTCCAGGATGGTCAAGCCAAGTGTCCTTTCCATTCTGTGCCCATTTCCCACAGTGAGCTGCTTTGTCTAATCGGCCTTAACATTTAATCCTAAGGAATTTTTCCTTGTTAGGGTGGAAACAATAATAATATGTGCCTGTTAATATGTAACTCTTCCACTGGGGAATTGGTGGCTACGAATCAAAATACCTAGGACATGTTGGGAAAACTTTTCTTAACTTGTATCATCATTTGACAACCAATATTTTCTTTTTTCCCATATGCCATTTCATACTGTTTGCACATTTTAATGGTCAAACAAACAGTACAATATATTTACTTACTATCCAATTTACAGGCAGGTGACAACTTAAAGGGAACACCTGAATTAATGAGTAGAGAAACACATCTAGTGCAGATGGGGAATGAGGGGTCGTTAATGGTCTAATGGGTGTGAAAATGAGGGGAATCATATAATGCCATTGCCTTCGTAGTCATCACATCTTAACCCAACTGAACACCTATGGGATATTTTTGTCATGTTAGACAGCACTCACCACCACCATCATCAAAACACCAATCATGGGAATATCTTTTGGAAGAATCATGTTCTTCCCCCCAGTAGAGTTCTACAGACATGTACAATCTATTTCAATGAGCACTAAAGCCGTTCTGGAGGCTCATGGTGGACCAACACCTTACTAAGACACTTTATGCTGTTTTTTCCTTTAATCTGTCACCCATCAGTGTACACATCTATGATCAACTTTATTTGACTAAGGACTAAGTATGTCCTCGTCTTTATTCACAATTTATACATCATGCTACAGGAAAATAACAACAAGGTTCAGTCTGGATACTGTAGCTTGTCATCTGTTATAGCAGTCATGAAGGCAGTGTCCTCTGTCCCTTTGCCCAAGGTCACTTAGTCATGTCCAGACCACACAGTTGCCACCAGTGAAAGGTGATCTTCTCCCTGTGGGGTGAGACAGTGGGTGTAAATCACTGGCACTGCTTTCCCACATTAGCACAGTGCCAGCTGACCAGTATGGAACCAGTGTTGTCATCCAAGATGGATTTACCTCCCACTTCCACCAGTTAGCATCATACAAGCATCAGTGTTGTTAGCTGTGATAAGGATTAAGAGCCCTGTACCATGACAATAGATTTACCACTGACCACAGACTGCTCAGCTCTCCACCACATTAGACATCTCATCATCCGTGGACATTTTAATGATATATCATCAATCTCCATATAGCACTGCTGAGGACCATGACATTGAATATAATGGCGGTAGGACAGTGTTTTTTGTTTCCTCTGCTCTACCTCCTGCTGTCTCCTTACCCCATCTCTTAAGAGCCCTGACAGTCACACCTGCTTTCCAGTAGAGCCCTTATAGCAGCTGGAGGACCAACACCTTGCCTTCCTGTGGCTTAACAAGGCTGTCAAGTACATTTGTCAGTCTGCACACATGGATGTGCTCATATTTTACGTCTTTATGGAGTGTATGTGAAGGCTGCTTCAGGAAGTTAGAGTGCTGTTTTGGTTAACGCTTTATTTTACGTGTCTCATAATTCCTTAATAATTTCCTAGGACGTTTCCTGGAAAGTACTGATAACAAGGAAAATAGAAACAGTAAATTTAGTACCTACACATTTATTTTAGTTTTTAAGAAGAAAATCTGAGAAAGAAACAGAAAATTACATACACAGTATCACAGTAAGTAAATTCACTCAAGCGGTACATTTTTTAATATGTAGAGATGATATAGATATACAGTATGGTAAATGACAAGGAAGCACTGATAAACATCCCTTTTAACCCATATACGTATATACATGTTGTAGTATGAGGAATAGATAACTGTGTTTATATGCTGTAACTTAACTGGAAATGTTATCATGCCTGGCTAACCAGCTTACGTACTGTAGCAACCTAGCATTATTTACAAAGGCAAGGGGCATGTCATTAGTCAGCTATATTATTTTGTGGGGTTACAGGTTAAGTTAGAAAAATACCTGTTCAGAAGTTCCCACACTCTTGGGAGGCAAGACACTAGTATATCAGAGATAGCATTAGAGTTAAGTTTGCTAAATTAGTTATTCCTCGTCCTCAGACCTTTTTCTTTTGTATAAATGGAGCATACTGTTTGAAAATATGACCATTAAATCATATATCTGACCACTTTGTTGCCTGTCCAAATATGTTTTTCTATTGTGAGCATCCAAACCGAAATGTTATGTCAGAACAAATAACATTATAATAACATTTTTATTTATAATACTGTACCATGATATCAGTTCTAACTACTGTAGCTCTACCCTGTAATATTCAAACAATGTTACTCCTATTTACATGTGGTATGTTGCCATCATGTGCAAATTTCTTCTTTTCCTTCAAAACAAATTTGCTGGAAACATCAAAATGTCTGACTTTATTGTTAGCATAACCTTACACTAGCTAGCTATAGGTGGTAACTTCTGCTAGCAACAGTTGTCATTTCAAAAGTAAGTAAGGGGGCTTGGGGTTAACAAACAGTCAGTTGAACTCAGATTCCAGTGCAAATTGTAGCAAAATGTGGCACATTAATATAGTCCTTTCTATAAACCCTCCTAACAAATTACAGTTATCAGTTCTTTTATAGGAAAGTTTTAGAAAACTATGTGACTATTATACTGTTTTGTAGCCTTTCAAGGATTTAGCCTCTGCATCTTGAGTTACAGTACCTCCTGACCACTTTATGTCTAAATAAAGACAAATGAGTGGAAGATGACTTTGACTTGGACTCTGAGCTGTGGTGTGGAATGAAGAGACCTGAGATATTGGATTCTTGAAATAAAAGCTGTGGTATTTTATGCCACGGGTGGTGCTGGAATAATGTCAAGAGTCAAGGAATTTCACTGAACTCAACTGTTTTCTCTCTTTCTCAGATGGTGAACTCTATGCTGGGGTCTATGTTGACTTTATGGGAACAGACTCTGCCATTTTCCGTACTTTGGGGACAAAGACTGCCATGCGAACAGATCAGTACAACTCCAGATGGTTGAATGGTAAATGTCCTATTTAGCCTACAAATGATAATCATGGCTTTCATCCAATGAATACAGCCTTCCTGCATGACATTTTAATTATAAATCCAAACAGGGTTCCTATATAGCTGAAATGTAAAGATTCTGGTGTTTGTATATGTTTTGAATCCTTCAACAAGTGATAAACAGGAAATGCTTACAGTTTATAAATGATTTTCGCCAGATGTTTTCCCAAATCCTGCCTCTACCCACACATCTTACCATCTCTTCTTCCCATAGATCCCACTTTCGTCCACGTACACCTCATCCCCGACAGCGCAGAGAGAAATGACGACAAGCTATATTTCTTCTTCCGGGAGAAGTCCTCGGAGATGGGCCAGAGTCCCGTGACCCAGTCCCGTATAGGACGCATCTGCCTGGTGTGTACACAGTGAGGAGCGTGTTTGTTTTGGGGTGTAAACATAATGAAAAGAAAACCTGCATCAATATGAAAACAGGCTGGAGTCTCCTGAGGCGAGTCACCCGCTGTGTTTCAATGTTTATGGGCGCTGCACTAGTATTTGGCCAACGCTGATGTGCTGGAATCCACATGTGTCTTTAACCTTCCTGTCTACAATGCATCCCTCTGTCTGTGGGATTGCCCTCTGACCTCTGACTCCATGATCTTCTGACCTCTTTTCCCTGGTAGTCCTAAAACACTTGAATCTTTTAGTGTACACAGCAATGAAAAAGGTACTGCCTTTAAAAAAAACTTTCTTCTAGAGTGTTTTTCAGTTAAATTAGACTTACTCCATAAAGCCAGTGTTCCTTAGAAATACAAAGTGACCTGAGCAACATAAACAAACAACAACAAATGTCTGGTAAGCTTGTGGGGCATCTTGTAGTGTTTATATGTTGTGAGTGTGTGTATGAGCTCCCTTAAAGGTTTTCGTGCATGTGTGAGCATTACAGCAGAGGCACGCATGGATACGAGTGAGAAAATGTGGTGTACGTGTGTGCTCGTCGCCTCAGCTGTTCACCAGTGTATTTATTTGAGGGGGTCAGGCACTGACCCGGCACACAAACACTCATCCCCCTCTCAGCGGGCTCTGCCACAGCCTCCTGAGACCCGGTCCTGTCATTCTTACTTCGCCACACATCTGGATACTCTTACTACCATTCTCTGCACCGGCCTTCCACCCTGCACAACACCAAAAATACACTCAGCCGTATACTGTAATTACACTGAAAATTATGAAAACATTTCAACTCCCAAAATGGGATTCATCAGAGGTGCATGAAGAATGTGAAGCTCTTTCAAGCCTATGACCAACCTTTAGAGAATTTGAATGAAATATTAAAATATACGTGCTTTTACATCAACATAAAGATGATAGCTAAAGCACATACTGGTTTCATTTCTTTCTTACTGGGATGGATCCTGGCCTCACTCCACCACAGATGGAAGAATCTAAATAGTAGGAGACAGTGTTTACCACCCCCCTTCCTCCTCCACTTAGCTTCCTGGCTTTGTAAACCAACATGTACTATATAGTGTGTTTGTGTGTGTGTGTGTGGGTGGGTGGGTGGCTCCACCTGGGTTTGTTTTCAATAGGAGGACAGAGGAGGATGTGAGTATGAGTGAGTGATGGAGAAACTGTTCTGTGTCTCCACCCTTTCATGCAGAATGATGACGGAGGCCACTGCTGTCTGGTCAACAAGTGGAGCACTTTTCTGAAGGCCAGGCTCATCTGCTCGGTGCCAGGGGCCGACGGCATGGAAACACACTTCGATGAGCTCCGTGAGTACAACCTGCACTGCACTGAGATCAGGCTGTGGTTCCTCTCAGTAGAAGTGGTAATCTGTTGGTTATTTGGTGGGGGTGGAGGTGTTGTATACACTTCCTTGTCAAGCAAACATACTGCCAGCACTCTTTTCCTTTGAATTTTCTGTTTTCTTTGCTTTCTTTGTCAGTTCAGCCATGGTGGCTATCACTGCTCCTTTGCAACATCGTTCTAAACACATCACTTCCTGCGTGTTTTTCTCCTGAGAAAAACAGAAGTTGTATAGAACAACAAATGTAAATACTTTTAAGATCTGTATAGAGTGTAGATTAAATCAGTATTGTGTCAATCAGTGACATGGTAGAAGTGAAATAGAAAATGGGCTTCATGCAAGAACTGCTGGTATGAACAGATTCGTACGAGAAGCAGCACTAACCACGCCCTTATTTTGTCCTCCAGAATTTCCTCCTAGATACAAATGAAATTTGTCCAGGTCTGTCATATAGTCATGTACAAATAGCCTGGCTTTCTTTACAGGGAGAAAACATTTCTTTGGCATAACAATTGTAATGCCATGAGTGCCACATACTCTTGACTGCCTCCCATCTAAATCTTTGGGTAACTTTGCTTTAGAAAGGCATTTTTTAACATCTAACTTCATCTCAAACTATTCTCTCTTTATTTCCACGATGGTACGATATTCATCAGGTTTGTCCAGTTAAGAGAGTTTGATGAATATAATTATGATCAAGCTTCACAGAAAAAGGTGAGAGGTTTAAGATAACCATATGAAAATGTTCTTGCATGAGGTCCATAGTTTTTAAAATGGACTTAAATTACTACTTTTTTTCCCCAAATTATTACTATTTTTAATACATCCTATAAAAGTTCAGTTTTATCAGCCAAGAAATAACCTCCTATTCTTTAAAAGAAAAAATATCTTTTTCTTTCTGCAGTTAATCATTTTGACAGTAGGTATCGAATGACAAAGGAAAAAAGACAAAAATGACATGACTGGATTTATTTCAGACGTATTCATTTTCAGGTTAATGTCATGTATGATCACATCTGAAATATTAAGAGGAGAAACTATAGGTTTCTACTGGAACACCTGCCAAAAGTTTACTGCACACATACACACCAGAGCTAAGTCCTTGGCCCATACTATAGCCTACCTCTCTCATCCCACTCCCATCATATGGTCCATACAGTATACTATAATGGAAATGACATACACAATCCCCCCACTGTAGTTGTCTTTCAAGATGTCTTAAACAAAAGTGTCTGTTTTTTTGTGTGTGTGTATGGGGGTGGCCTGATGGCCAGCAGATCAGATCACCACACAGGAATGTGTGTGACTGTGAGACTGTTAGCCTCTCCAGGGGAAGCGCTTTCTCTTTCTGTCTCACTGGTTTAAAATAGAGCCACAGAGTGATAGGGGACTGATGCGTGAGGTTACTGTTGCTCTTGAACTAATCTCAAGAATGAAAAGTGCCATGCCTGTTGAATCTGATGATAGCTGTTTGTCTCTTTATCTCACTGACACATTCCTCGCTTTTATCTCAACCTGCCAGCAGTTCTAAAAGCACAGTTTTGTTTTCACAGGTGACATTTAGTTTATCCCTCTTTGTACAAACCAAAAGTGACACACACTTGAAAACTCTGTGGCCTTTTCGTGTGTGCAGCCACTTCACCAAAATGACGTGAAAGCGGTTCTGAGTGGCAATGGGCTTGCTTTGCCTTTACAAATGAGGCTTCTGTCTTTACTGGTCAGGTCAGTGTTGACGCAGGCGTGCGGTGCAGAGTGGCTCTGTGAGAGGGTTGGAGGGTCGTCAGCGGTTGGCGCTGATGATGATTTTCAGGAGACTGCTTGAATAAAACTGGAAATGTGTAGTGGAACAGGCTGGTGAATGAACAAGGACAAGCATGGCATGTCCATAGAGAAGGAAAGACTACACATCAGTTGGAAGAGCAGCCGTCCCTGCCAAGGACTCCTAGAGGGGACGGTAAATTGGATGTGATTAAGTTTCATGCTAATGGCTTCACATTTACTGTCTAGTATGAATGTTTATAAAGCTCTTTTTTCTGGACAGTTAGTCTTTACAGAGGAAAGCAGAGATTTTAGGATTTCACAAGGGCAAATGAGTCTTTAACTACTGCACATTGAATGCAGGCCATTAAGGGTCTACATACATACTACTGCATGTAGTAAGGATGCATTACACTGCACAGCTGAAGATGATTTCAAGCCAGAATGGTTTTGGAGAGTTCAAGTAACCATGCTTGAAGGAAAGGATTCTTAAATGTGCCTGCTTTCTTTAAAAGTTTTTATTAAATGACTGTACAATCATTACTGAGAAGTTTGTTGAAATATCCAGACCAGCTGTATCCCTGGTGTGGTAGTCCTCTGTGGAAAGACATTATGGCAAAGCACGCCTGAGATCTGGGGAGTTTTTACAGTTGGAATATGTAACACATTTGGCACTACCTGACAACTTGCACCTAAATGACCCACGGTCATTTGAAATACAATACTACAATGCTTTTGTTTCTCAATAACATAAAAATAGAAGAAACTCCTGCATTTTAGACAAGACATGCATTAAGTCTTTGATTAGTAGCTAGACAGATGCAAAGGCAGAGAGCAAGAGAAAGGAGTCAGATAAAGAAAGGAGAAACACTCGGAGGAAGAGACCACGGATATAAAAAAAACAAAAACAAAAAAACAGAAAGGCTGATCAAGCAGAAAATTTCTTTTATGTGAAGAAATGGGAAATATGGCTGCTGAGATTTATATTTATACATATATACTGTATATATATATATATCTATACACAGGCATAGGAAAGACTGTTGTGGAATCTGGATCCTTTCCTAGCTGTTATAAATACGCAAGATCCCCTGGAGCTAAGTCATCATGGCCCTGTCAGGACAGCTTTTATTGCAAATCACCTTACTTTTTTTCCATGTTTTCATGAAGCCTTGATCTGTTTTTAGCGATCATTTATGAGCTTTGTCTAGGATAGTTCTATCCTGGCCTCAGTGGTACCTTGTGTGCATATGCGCACACTTGCATGTTCTTGCGTGCAAATCGCTCATTTCTGCAGTACAACAGCTGTATGTCATGACAAGGATCATCTGTTGTGTGACAGCCAGGACAGCCCGTAGTGCTGTGTCCATGCTAACCCATGACCGTTCCACTGCTCCAGCTGTGGCAGCTGTGGAAGATGGCATGGTGGTGGTGGTGTGTGTGTAAGGGTGTGACTTTGGGGAATCTGGAAGCTACTAAGAAATAAGGACAAAGTGCCTGCTATCTCTCAGCTTTATTCTTTTCTCCGGTGCTGAGCTCACGGCTCTAGTCCCTAGAGGAAGGCTTCACTGAACAGACTCTCTAATGTGGACAGGATCAGAACCCAGCAGTTCAGATTCAAAGACAATGCACACCCCTTCCATGTATCATTCTATCTGCATAGCAGCCTGACAGCTAATTTCTCATGCTGGTCTATTTGGGACTGCGAGTGCATAAATCTGAATTGGTATACTTGCACATGATCAGCTCTCCTTCTGTTTCCACACTTTCTGAGTTCTAATAGTCATATTTTTAGCTTTTCACCTTCTGTGTCTTGCTTGTCAACTTTCTCACCGATAGCGTCTTTACTCTGCGGTCATTTCCCTGTGCACAACTAGGTTGGGAGCACATTTTCTTTTTCATGCCAAAGGTCCTCGTCCTATTGTAGGCATTGAATGTCCCTTGTATTTAGGTCAGGTACCCAACAGGAGAGAGACTTATCACCCATGACATGTTTAGCTCCTCTTTATTTGTTGCTGTGGACCTTTTCTCAGTATCAAAAGGATCATCTAAATCAGGCAGTGTCCAGTGTCAGAACTATAGGGCAGAGCATGTGAGCATTTGTGATTTAGAGACATCTGAAATTGGCTGAAGAATATGTGATACAGTTCTCCTTTGAGAGAGAAGAGACATTTCCTTTCCAAGTATAAGACATGAACTGTGGACACTGGAAAAGGAGAATCCCTGCACATCATGTTTAAATTTTCTGTCTCCTCAGAAGAGGTCTCAGGTGGCACAGCAATCACGTTGCTACAGTCTAGACTATAGAGAAAACCAGACTGTTTGGTTTCACAGCTTTACTGTTAAATATCATTGCTTTGTCCCTGGTGCTTAGATTGGATTGCTTCGTTTAGGTAGGTATGATGTCAAAGCATCTCAAGGCTCAGTGTCTATGTGTTATCTTGTCAATAAAGCCTTTAGCTAAGGTGTCCTTCCTGAGGCTGTCATTCAGTTCTTTTGCACAGTCAATTGTTGTGGTTTTAAAACTATTGTATTGCCTGTCAGGAAGGCTGTCTGGATGCAAGAGATTCAATTTGTGGTCTAAGTTTCCCCTCTTATCCTTTATATTAGAGTATTACCTACTGTTAAACTTCCTTCAAGCTCTTCTGTCAGTCTGATTGATGAGTCATTCCACCACTTTGGTCCAAACTGAAATATCATATTGAATTGATTGACCATTGAATAGATTAACATTAAATTTTGTGCGGACACTAATGGTCTCCAGAGTTTTCCTCTAGCACCAACATAAGGTTCACATTTGTGGTTTTGAGGGAAAAGTCTCAACAACTATAGCTGCTCTTTTTGTTGTGTGCTAATTAGCCTACTAAATGTTAGCATGCTAACTCACTAATATAAGATCTTTAACATGGTAAAAAATTGTACTATAATTATATTTATAATATTAAATCAGTAAACATCAGTATGTTAGCATTGATATTATGAGCATGTTAGCATACTGATATTAGCATTTAGCTCCAAGCACCACTGTCCTTAAATGCAGCCTCACAGAGCTGCTTGCATGGCTGTAGACGTCTTGTTATGAATGACTGTGACCAAGGCAATGAGACTCCCACATTTAAACAAACACTTAATAAGCAGCACAGAAATTACCACATGATGCCTTGACTTTTATACTTTTGGTTCAGATATTTAGACAGAATCCCACTTTGCTCATAATCAAAATCAAGTAGTCAGAGGCATGTTTTTTCAACAAAGATGAAAGTTCATGTTTGTTAGTGCATCACTCCTTCCGGGTTGGTGTAGCCTAAAGGTCTCTCTCTGGCTAAGAGGGGTTGGATTGACTGAGAGCTGTGTAAATATTAGTAAAGAAGAGTGCTTGCTGTGGAGCGTGATGTTTCCTTCACCCGTTCTCTTTGCACTGATGTGATTTCTCTCTTTTCTCTTACAGGAGATGTTTACATACAGCCAACACAGGACACAAAAAACCCTGTTATATATGGAGTCTTTTCTGTCTCTGGGTTAGTGTTCTGTAACAGATTCTGTATATACACAACACCAAGATAAAATTTCCAAATTTGAGTATTTATGCTTTTTTCTCATTGAGTGAGATACATTTTCTTGACTTTCTTTTCTATTTGCTTCATAGCTCTGTGTTCAAAGGCTCAGCAGTTTGTGTCTACTCCATGGCCGACATCCGTATGGTCTTCAATGGACCCTTTGCCCACAAGGAGGGTCCCAATTACCAGTGGGTGGCCTACACTGGGAAGATCCCCTACCCTCGACCCGGCACGGTGAGTCTTACCCCTCACTGACCCTGCGCGTGAATCCCACACCTACAACAGTGATTTTTCTCTGACTTAGACCTCAAATAGAAACCATCTGACCGATATACATCAACATAACCAAAACTCTTTATGTTTTTGCAAGACAGGCCCCCAAATACATTTTTTTCACGTGATTATGTCCATTTTTTCAGAGTGTTAATGCTTGTGTTTCTGTTTCAGTGCCCTGGAGGTACATTCACCCCCAACATGAAGTCCACTAAGGACTACCCAGATGAAGTGATTAACTTCATGAGGAATCACCCTGCCATGTATAATGCTGTGTACCCAGTACACAAGCGCCCCCTGGTGGTTCGGACCAACGTGGACTATGAGTTCACCACCATCACGGTGGACCAGGTGACAGCTGCAGACGGCAACTATGAAGTGCTCTTCCTAGGAACTGGTGAGTGTTTTTTACCTTTTATCTGGATTTAATTTGATAGAAATAAGGGAAGGGGGCAAATCTCAAAGTTTTTTGGCTGTTTGTAAAATAATTTTTTGTAGCATTGTTAATCATTTCTTAGTGACTGTGGTGATAACATGTACATTAAGTCAATCTGAACCCATGAACCCTTTTGATCAGAGTCAGAATGATGAGTGACAATGTCAGTGGGAAGTTGAATAATGGAGAAAAAAATCCCCCCGTGGAAATAAATCCCATGTAAGTGGAGGGATTGTCTCCCCTGTAATCATTTATCATTAAGAGAAAAGCATTCTTGCCTTTTGTGCTCAAGTGGAATTTTAACCAATCAAAGGGTTTGTACCTTGCTCTATTCACACGATGTAAACAACAGGAGATTTGTACCTGGGGGGCAGGGGTGGATCAACAGCGGGAGGGAGAGAAAAGAAACAGGGGGTAAGAAGAGGAGGAGAGGGAGGGGTGGTTGGGGTACAGTTAGGATATCCATCACCTTAATCTTGCCCAGTGGTGTAAGAGAGATTATCTATTTGTCTGCTTGCCTCAAAGCTTTAATAAGACCCCAGTATGACAGCAGCCACCGCACAGTATGCAGCCCTCACATGTTGCATATATGATGCCTCTTAACTGGCTCCTTTGTTCATCTGTGCATTACGGGAGGAGAGTAATGGGTTTGTGTGCGATGGCGGCCGCTGTGGAGGAATGTGTGTCCTTTCAGCTGCTGTCAGAGGCAGCCTTTCAGCCCTGCACTGAGACTCAATGCAGAAGTCATAATAAATCTCAGGTATCCTTCTCACAGGAATGCCTAACTCAATACAGAAATCAAACATGCCAGGGAATGTCTTATGGCATCCAAATGAATAGGTCTAAAGGAAGAAGGAAGCTGAGGATGACAGGAGAGGTTTGTCATGGTGGCAACAGCGAGTACACTAAGTGGAACAGAGCCTCACGTCATTGAGAAGAGCTTAAACTCAAGAGAACCACGTGATAAAGGTGAAGAGAACAGTGGAGCCTGTTGATATGAGGATTATCCCTTGCTGGAAGTTGCTGAGAGAATAAAATGGGAATCCAAGGGGCTGTTGACAGGGGAAGGGTGTGAGGTTGCAGGTGTGTATCTGACAGGTCTGTGTTGTGCTCCACAGATAAGGGGACAGTTCAGAAAGTCATTGTTCTCCCCAGAGACGACCTGCAGACTGAGGAGCTGGTCCTGGAGGAGGTAGAGGTGTTCAAGGTGAGCATTTCTTTCTCACTCTCTCTTCCTCTACCGTACTTTATCTTACACTCCTTGCAATTCCATCTTTGTTCTTTATTTTGCTTGTCCTACACCTCCCCTTTTGTGATCATTTTCTTGTCCTTTCTTGTCTTCTTTCATTTGCTAATGCCTCTGTATATTGCAATTTAATCTACCTTAAAGATAACACACTGCATTCACAATATATTATTTTCTCTGTCAAGGTCCCTACTCCAATTACAACAATGAAGATCTCATCCAAAAGGGTAAGCATGTCTGTGCAGCTGATTTTCTCAACCTTTTACATAAAGAGAAATGTATGAATGATACAATTTGGAAATGTCACAAGCAGCATGTATATAGTTGTGTTTCCCTATTGCTTCCCTTCATAATTCATAGAATGCCTTTAAGTCTGGGGGAGACAATGAAGAGAGAAATATGGAAAAGACATTAAAGTTTAGTCTTGTCTTTCAAAGTGATTAAAATACTTGGCCTCCTCATGCTATGACATCATTCTACAGACAGAGAGTTAGTGTTACACACATCCTGCCAGACTGATGAATTTTAAACAGCCGATCATAAAATTTGAAGGTGCATGATGATAGCAACCTGATAGAGATGAGCTCAATATTCCCCCAGATGAACCAGAGCCTGCTGCTATTTCAGCACTATACAGGACTAGAATTTACACTTATTTCATTACATCCTTCTGGTTTGGTGGAGTCTTTGGCTCATTTCAGTGCAGCTGTCCTAAAAAACCCACAGGTTGTTTTCTCCTTTATTGCATCCAAATCAAAACCTAATTAAAGTGCTATCCAAACTTATGTCTAACATAATTTTCCGTCCACTTCTCCCTCAACAGCAACAGCTGTATGTGTCATCTGTGGTTGGGCTTACCCAGTTGGCTCTTCACCGGTGTGATGTGTATGGTGAGGCCTGCGCTGACTGCTGTCTGGCCAGAGACCCTTACTGTGCCTGGGATGGCAAGTCCTGCTCCCGCTACTCCGCCTCGCAGAAGAGGTGAGCACCAACAGCGGTGATAGCATGAGTCAAGCTAACTTAATAACTAACTTACTGACTCAATTGTTGTGTTGAATGATGCTCAAATTAGACTGCCTGGATGGCTGAATGGCTGTTAAAGGCCTCCTAATCTGTTTTTGACATTGCATTCATCACAGTCTTTGGGTAAACTGTGGTTAACACTACACTAATAAATTGTTATATTTGTGGTATTAAAAAAGTAACCAATGAATGATGTAAAATCACATAATGCAGGGACATAATAACATAATGGGATGTTGCTTTGTGGTTGGATCCAGTGGAATTTGATACATAAATGGCTTTATGTCTTGTTGAATGGCTTTGAATGGCTTGCGGTTGCTTTATTATTTTTTTCTCTCCTTATTCGGCAATACTGGTCTGACCCCTTTAGACGTAGCCGGAGGCAGGACGTCAAGTACGGGAACCCCATCCGCCAGTGCCGAGGCTTCAACTCCAACAGTAAGACTCATGTTCCTCAAACCCCCTGAGTTCTGCTTCTATTGCTTCTATTTGTTTATTAATAAGCTCAGAAGGGTGGAAGTAATGATATGTCTCATTGTTGCAGCTCAAAATGGTTCAAGGTGCTCATTGTTGTGGGCTGTAATGACTGTATTCTGGCAGCTTTATGGTAATCTGTGGAAGCTGTGTTGCCAAAAGGACTTTGATTTGCCACAACTGAGATTTTGGACCTAAGGAGCTCATGGTAATGAGTGTTTGGTTGCCATGGAAATCCCTTTCTCTCTCTCTGCCCTGCAGCCAATAAGAACACTCTGGAGATGGTGCAGTATGGGGTGGAGGGTAGCAGTACCTTCCTGGAGTGTCAGGCCCGCTCTCCACATGCTGTCATCAAATGGCATCTGCAGAGAGATAACAGCGACCGCAGGAAAGAGGTGAGCCGCCACATAGTGTATTTCTCAAAGTTTTTGGTTATAAAAGCATATTGCATCTATGGGTAGTTAACTCAAATGCCTATTTATTCACTATAAAGTACAATATAAACTTCCTGAAGTAATGGATTGGCTTGAACTTTCCTGATCCTGACAAGATGAGCACTTCTACAGATGAACATGAAGAATTTGCCTTGGACATCTAGCCATATGGGGGTGGGGGCTACCTTACTGTCATCACAGTATTTCATTTCATTTTGTTACTTTGTTGTCATGGAGAGATGGAGATTTATAAGCAGTATGACACATTTGAAAAATTACTCCGGTGTAATTCTCTCAGATTATCTGTTAACATGATTAAGTGATTCAGGCTCTGATAGAATGATGCCTGATTTCTCACACAGACCTCCGACCGTCCTCATGCCCAAGGGAAGGACACATAAAGGAGAGCTGTGAAAAAGCCCTCTGCCATGATATATAACCCTGAGGCTCTAGTTAAAGTTTTATTGTGAAGCTATGTAGTGTGCTGCCTCCCTTTTATTGACTATTCTGTTGGATGGTCTGTATTCCCATAGGCAGAGCCGACTTTGCTGCTGCCTCGCACATCTGATTCTGAGCAAAAAAGCTGTCATCACCTTATCAGATTCATGGGTGTGGATATACAGAAAGAGATGGCATAATGGAGTTACATCAGTTACTGTTTGATGACATTTGAATTAATTATTTTTTTAAATAAAGGATATTAATCTACTTTAGAGGCCAAGACAGGATGAAACAAATACTTTATTCGGATTCTGAACAATTACAAACAGCATCCGAATTCTTGCACTCATAAATATGTCACCTGATTGACACAATTTGCCTCACATCACACTACTTCTGCTCAGAGTTATAACTCAGTCAAATTGAAACTCAGAGTTATACACTCTCTGCTAACCCACTCTTTATACAGTGGTGTCAGGATCTTCAGTGCCCATCAAGGGTAAAAGTCCATAAATCTGTCTAGAAATCAGAGAAAGACGGACTCCTTTTAACTTCTTGGCTCACATTGATCAGATTCAGACTTTTTCAAGAACATAGCTTTGTAGCTAAGGCAGCAAGAACTTTTCATGAAACAAATAGGCTATGTGCAAAAAATACAGAGCAGTAGATTGTTTTTGTTTGATGTTCATTCAGCGATGTTTCCAGATTGGTTGTGAAGTGCAGGATAAAGTTTGACTGATGTTGCACAGGTGTTATTTTTACCTCTTAAGACGATATTGAAGTCCAGCACTTTTAGCAACACTACATTCATCTCCTCTCATTATATACACAACCTCCAAAAGTAAAAAGAAAAATCATGCAATATGGCCCAATTCCATTCTGACTTGTATTTTCCCACAGTTAAAACCTTCTGCTCTATTTTCACCAATCATTTCCACATGCACCATTAACTTTTACACAGATTTTATTTAGGCTCAGTTTAGACTTACTTTTCCTTTCTATTGAATGTGTGGCTGAAGTGAAAATCAAGTTTTATTATTTCAATTTGTTTAAAATATTGTGTTATGAATGTTATTTTGTATATTTTGTGGGCAGCTAAACTTATGGATATAAGTATGAGGAGTATAAAGGAGTATAAATGACAGCGGAAAATTACTGAACACAGAAAATAAAGCAGTATATATATATATATAACAGTATATAAAGCGGTATAAATATGACTATAGATACAAATACAGATATTTTTGTAAAATACATAATGATACAGATAGTGGCTTTGCATTACACCCCTAATACACAAGTTGTCACACAGGTTTTTCATGAGCTGTTTTTCTCCATTTGTTTGTAACTGCAGATGCGTTCTGATGGTCGGATTTTAAAGACAGAGCAAGGTCTTCTCCTGCGATCTCTGCAGCCCTCCGACTCTGGCATGTACCAGTGTACAGCCACGGAGAAGAACTTCAAACACACGCTTGTCAAGCTGCAGCTGGTGGTGCTGTCGAGCCGGGCTGTCAACAACGTGCTGGTGGAGGGTGGGGGAGGGCTGGTGCCGTCTTCTCTCCACTCCAGCAGCACCCAGTGGACCCCCAGCGCAGGCCAGTACAAGGACCTGCTGACCATCCTAAGCCAGCCAGAGATGAGCCTGATCAATCAGTACTGCCAGGACTACTGGCAGTTCGGAGACCCACTGCTGGGCGCCCTCAAGGCCAAAGACCTGAAGGAGCTCAAAGAGCAGAAGAAGCCCCGCAACCGTCGGCATCACGGGAAGGGGGAGGAGGAAGAGGAGCAGGAGGAGGTAGAGACATGAGGAGCCCAACTTTGTGTCTGAAACGCCCTCAACCACCCTTCCCCCCACCCTGTGAAAACTGGGAGAGACTCATTGAGAGTAGCAACATGAAAAAATCCACAAACCGGAAAAAAAAAAGCAAACTGAGAAAAAAAAGGCTTACAAACACAACCCCACATACATCCTCTCAAACAGTAAGATATATGATACACAGTATTTATTGTAGGTTGTATATAGTATCATTCTGTGGATTTCTTTGTACTTATAGAAAAAAAACATGCTCTTTGTGTATAGGTACCTTTGGGGCGAATATTATTGTTATTATTGATGTTGTTAATTTTATTGTTGCTGTTACTGTCATTACAAAACTCATCTGTCAACATCATATGACCTTGGCGACTGTTTGGAATGTGTTATCAGGCATGTAAGCTGTTAAGAGTGAGCTACGAGAAGCTCTCTGTTATGGGGAAATGAGTTGTTGATAAGGGGTGATGGGATCTCTGTTGTTTCTTGCTTGCTTTGACTCGATTGCCAGGACTCTTTTATTTCTGGACACTCCAGGAACACCTGTGACGCAACCTCCTCGTGGCTGCATGCGGACAGAGACTTTATACTGCAAGGGGACCATCGACATACTGTATGGTCCCAGTTAATGTGGGGAAACAGTACGTTCTCCATGGGAACCCAGACATACTGTACAGGATGTTCAAATATTCTCACTGTTGTAATTTGGCCTTTTAATAAGAAACTGGTCTCTTGCCCTTTTTAGCTTTTTCTTCTATTTCCTGCTTTATTGGAGGATTGATTGTAAAATAACGCAGCATCTTTGCTACTTCTCAGCCCAGATACGAATTATGATTATGGAAATTTGCTCAATTAAAGACGGAAAAAGATGTTTTCTCAATTGTACTCTATTTTGAGTAACCTGCAGCTTCTCTTCCAAGTGGCCATGAACTCTAGTTTAAAAAAGAAACATAGATGAAAGGAGCAAGCATCAGATCAGTTTTTATGAAACATGATTGGAAATATAATGGTTGGGTTCTTTTCAAATGCAAATATCCTTTGAACTGAGAGTGTGGTGCAATAAAGGGTCAAGGTTTTGCACAATGGGCATTATTCTTTTACTTTCATGGGACATTGGCTGGGGCCAAATGTAACAAGCACACTTGGGCAAGCTATAGTGGACTTCTGTGAAAAACAAATCCAGTTTAAGATGGAAATTGGTGCCCGGTAATGTTAGCTCTGAGCACAAGACATCCTCTGTTCTTTCTTCCTCTGACATTCATTTGTGGTAAAAAAAAATAATAAATATATACACAACAGAGCATTGTAACAATGTTGTGACACTAACCAAAATATTGGGAAGCTGGCTTTCATTGTGTGCATGAACCTGTATTTGTACTGTAATTCTGATAAGATACTGTGTGGTCGTTTTTTTCTGTTCTTCTGTTCTGTTCTTCATCTCTAGGAGTGTACATTGCAGTCTGAGAAACATTCTCAGTACAGTAAAATGGGTAGAACAAAGGCTTTAAAGATGTCCTAGCTCCAAACATACCCCTGTATAAAGCATGGTGCATCTTTTCGTGATCATAAATATAGATTTTGTCAGAGAATAAAGTCAACTTGCCTTGCTTCTGTGTATAGGTGGCAAGTAATATGGGAGAGTGTCATTTAAAGATGTAAACTAGTAGCATATTAGTTACACAGACAAAGTCAGTTTTATTTAATAGGAGGAGTGGGATAAAAATGGATGATGGTTCTATTGATTAGAATTTTATGCTCATTCTCTTGTACACAGTGCTATTAAAAACAATAGTACAGTAACCGGTTCTCCAGGAAGTTACATTACAAAGAAAACATAGCAAGCCTTTAACACACCTTTTCTAGCTTGTATTCAGGCTCTGTAAAAGTCAGCTTGAATGCCTTTGCGAAGATGCATCTATAATTCATACAGGGGTAGCTGTATCTGCTCCTCAATTTGGGATTTGTCTGCATTCCCAGAATCAATCACAGCTCCTGATTGTCTCCTCCAAATGAGACCAGGGCTTATACAGCAAAAAAATGCAAAGAAAGGTTGTACAATTTGTTGGTATTTTTTAAAAATGTGTCTTTAGTTTTTGAGTGTTTTTGTTTGTTTTGTATTTTTTGCATCATCAGACTTTATGAAAAAAGAAAAAAACTAAATGCACAGAGGTGATGTTATTGTAATGACTTGTGTAAATTACTCTTATCTTCCCTTTCCATTGTTGTTGCTGACTAATAAATTAAAGCTCTATATTTTATAAGAATGGAATGCTCCCCCCCTTCATTGTGATTGGCTTGATACTGGATGTTTTCCATGTTCTGCCCAGAAACCCTCTGGATCCTTGGAATAAAGTTGTACCTGTTAAAGAGATATGTACGCACATTTGTATACAATATACACACTGCATTTGTGTTTGTAATGGAAATATTGGAAGGTAAAACACCTTCAGTGAAACAACACTGGAGGATATTTGCTCTCTGTTTCTACAGTATCTGAGTGGCTTTACCTCTGGGCCTAATAGATATGGATTATGGGAGTTCCTAATCCCCATCAGTTAATATGTTCAGATAAGCCTTGATCATTATTTAAAGGTTCATTAACTACGATTTTCAGTGATCAATAGCGCTAAATAATCAGAGGATACCTGTGGGAGACCGATGGCAGACCAAGACCTGGGTTGTTAATCAATACTAATTTCTCAACATGTTGACCAGAGGCACATAGTTTTACATTTTAAAAATCACTTTAAATCCAAAAGTATTCTGTGGCACAGTGCTCAGTGATGTAGTAGTGCAACAAGCAAATGTAGCAGTGTTATTATGCATCACGATGTATTCTTTCTTCATCAGACATAATTAACTAGTTTTAACCATTTATTTCTGTCCTTTATAGGTTACCTGAAATAGCCAGAGTCAATTGTAGTCAATAGGCCTTTTTCACAGAGGACATTTAGACATGTTACGGTAGGAATATAACAAGTGAAAATAATAAAATTAATGATGGCTGAATTTCATTGAGCTGCTTCAGTTTCAGGGTCCTGGTATTGTGCATTCTGGCTCAATGTCACACTGTCATGGCTTACTGAGACACTTGAACAGAGCCATCGTTAATGTTGTTAGTAACACCAGTTAGTTACCTAAGTTACCAAAATAAATCCAACCTGCTAATGTTAGATAAAGTGCAGAAGATGTCAGCCTGTTGGACAAGCTGAAGTACTGTAAGGTCAGGACAACAAAAACTATTTCAAACAGACTGTATATCATCTGAAATAAACTGAAAATATAAACTTCTCTGGTGCTGTGTTTGAGTGTAATGAATAAGGTGCCTAAAGAACAAATATATAAAACATGAATTTTAAAAATGCATTTTGCATTCTTTTTTCCAGTTTTCCTTCTAAGGATGGAAACAGTGTCGTAATTTCAGTGACGAACACAATATCTCAGTATACAACAACGGTTGTATAACAGCTAAAGTTAGCATTAAGTCTAGACTGAGGATGAAGTTATATTGGCCCAGTAGGAATTGAACATTCTGCTTTCTGTGTGGTTTTCTAACTGGACTAGAAGACTGGACTAAGACTGAATTTTTTTTTTCACTTGAAGCATATTTCTTACACATAAATTCCAGTACTGGCACCTTCTCCTTCAGAGAAAAAAAGAGTCGTAAAAGTAAACCTATTTGCTTTTATGCTTCTGTGGCAGAAAAGAAAGTGATGCCACTAACTTCTGGGGACCCTGAAGGAAGTGACACACCTCATGGGGAACCTACTCTCTTCCCATGGCTTCACGGATCTGGAGTCGCCAGACATGAGGTCTGCAGTTGTCATCTCTTACTTAAAGTACTGGATCTTTTAAAGGAGGCAGTCCACCATTGTGTGACCTTCAGAGAACTTGAAGGCCAGAAATACAGTGTAGAAATGTTGCAAGTCTTGGGTCATAAAGTCATTGTCTGCCAAAATGAAGGCTGTTAATGGACTGCTATTGTTATTCTGCAGTCATCTATTGTGCAATATTTCATGAATCTCAACACTGTCAAGATTCCTTTCATGCTATAATTAATCAGATTGAATGGTTGATGAGAGTACTGCATGTGCAGACAAGACTCCCTCAAGCACACGAGGGGAAGAGGCTGTTGTCAGGTCAGAGCAGCATGATTTAGTCAAGCCCATCAGGGTTTCTTGCACATCATAAAAGTCTTGATGGCAGTGTTGACCCCTGATCAGCCCAACAGTGACTCACATTCTCCCATAACAATCTAGGTCAGGAGCAAAATGGCAGAGAATAAGAAGAAGAGAGGGAGACAGGGATAAAAAACAATTTGGGAAGAGAACAGGAGAGGTTCACGGGAAGTACAATATGTAAGATAAACCTCATCCCAGCAGTGTATCCAGTTCTCAGAGTTTAGGACATAGAACATCTTTATGTTGTTATCATGAATAGAATATCTTCAAGGGCGGTATATTGTGTTATTATGTACATATGCAGTGAATCTGTCTGACAAGGAAACATCACTCTTCCGTTGTTCACCATCTTAGGGGCTCAACGTTGCTCCAAAAAGGCTTTTGTTATTCTATATTTTCCATATTTTCACCAAATCCCATTAAAAGGCAAAAACCAACAATGTATTACTCTGTCTCTCAATACTAACCAACTTCTCCATCCTCTCGATCAGCCATTTGTTCCCACTGAAGATGAAAATCGAGATTCTCTCAGTAAACACAGTGTCAGTAGACTGGCTGATACAGGCCACCGGTCCTGATGGTTGCAGGTAATTATGATAATTTCTCAAAATGAATGTAGGCTAATGGTTTATTGATGCTAAAATGCGACACATGGAACCTTTGAGCAAGAATATTTGACCAGTATAGAATGCAATAACAAACTGGGATATAAATAAATAACAAGGAATAAATGTTTCCTGAACTCTCAGACCAACACAGATAGTTCATAATTCATGCAAGTTAAAAACATAATAAGAAAACCAGAGGAAGCAATGATGCAAAACATGTTGCATGCTTGTTTTTACCTGCATGAATTATGAATAAAAACAGACCAAAGTGCAGATGACATTTATTCCTTTGTTGGATGTGTTTTTCTTTGTACTTGACTGCAAACTCACAGATAAGTGTGCAGTGTACACTTGTTTGGGGATTGGAATACGCTTTACATGTAACATGTACATATGTCACAAAGGCAGTCCATCCTACAAAAAGAACTTCATCTGTTCAATCTTGCCCCGATGACACTTTTTTAAAACGTGGAGATGTCTGGACCTTTTCACCCCGACATGAGTTTGTTTGAGGACAAGGCAGACAACAGTCAGATGGTTTGGAAAACCATCACAGGGCATTCCAGGCATCAGATGACATCTAGGCTTTAGAGAACTTTTCTTTCCTCCCCACAGACAGAGCTCTGTTCCCTCCACTTATCTGATCCGTACAAATGAACTGCAGGGCAGACAAGAGTTTGACAGTCGTGAATAGAGGACACCGACATTCAGGGTCAGCCTCTCTCACAGTGGCTGTTATAATGAAATCTGTGTCATCATCCATCAAAGCAGATGTAGGACCAAACACATCAAATCCAGCCACCTCTGTGTCTGAATCAGAAACTGGATTGAAACCAAGATGGTGAGCCACATTTTGGAAATTCAAAACTACCCACAACAAAGGCTGACCCATCAGAATCTGACCAGACATTTCTGTGCAACATTCTTCAAGACACAACGGAGACGTATTACTGAAGGGCATTATCTCCACAGTGGCGTATCACATGACATGATGCCAAGCAACGGCATCACTAACATCATTCAGTTCACATGCAGAATCCTGCTCCGTCTTATCGCTGAGTGTGATCTGGTGCTCGGTGGCTCAGAGGCAGTCATGGCATTCAGTGGGTATCTGCTCCCTCTCTGTCACAGTGAGAGCTGTCAGACACTTACTGCATTGTTGAAGCAGAGAGACTCAGAAGTCAGATAGTGAGAGGCAGAAGTTTGGCATGCCATGAAACTGGTTCTTTGTTCACAAGCATCCTTCTGAAGACCTACAGACTTGGCCAGTGTTAAAAACTAAGGTCAGTTCAAGAAATGATGAGATGACATCAATTTAATGCCTCAGCCTAGGATTGTTCACAAACTAGGTTAAATAGTTCAAGGTAAGAATGTGACTGGATGCTTTATTTTATGAATAACACCCTATCCTGGCCTTGACAAACTCCCAGGGCTCATATTGTCAGACTGTCTCATGCAACAACCATATGGAGTCGAGACTCGGGGAAAGTGTGGTATTACCATTGGCCATTGGTACCTTTCAACGGAAAGCAGAGAAACAAAGGCAGCAATACTGCTCCCTGCTGGTTCTATGCAGTCACAACAATACTCCTGTTTACAGCTGCATTGCATGTTGTTAACCAGCAGATGGCAGGATGCAAACGTGTACTGGACTGTTGATTTACAGTAGAATGTCCAGTCCTGTCTATTGTAAATAAATCATCACAGAACCTCCATTTTAAAATGAACAAAACATACAGGCTCATAAGTATGAAATTTGGACAGTTTGTACTATGACGTTTTATTGATATATTGATATATTGCTATTATTGATATATATATTGACATAAACTTGAGTAAAATCTGCTTTCTAGTATTCCAAATTATATTGTTTCTTCTAGATTATTTAAGAATATTAGTCTTCCAAGACTTCACATCACAAACTAGTCTCACGATACAAAACCAAAGTACTACAGGTTGCTTATGACAACGATGTGCGTGTTTTGACATATTTTATACTGTTGGGGCTATGGTCACTAACAGCAATATTATAGATTTATATCTGTGAGATCTCAGTGATATGCAATAAGATGAGGCAGAGATGTTGTGATAGATTACTTGTTAACTCCTGCATGTCAATAAATCAATGTTACACACCACACCCATTCATCACTATCACAATTCTTTGCTTAGAGTTTTGTCATCGGTTTGAATCTGAAGCCCGATAAAGTAATCTGAAAGATGGAAACATCAATAATGCTGTATGGAAGTTCTTATTACAAGCAGAACTGCAGAGGGCCTGATAAGTAGATTTGTTCTTGCTTACTGTGCTTTAGTATTTCTGTATTGATCGCACTACATACTGTAACTCAATCCACAGTGTATAGTAACTATTTGAGCTGCTATTTTAGCTGAGTTGGCATTTAAGTTTTCCCAGAGAATGTAATATTTTATAAGTCCTTGTGAAAATCTCTTTTCCTCTCGGCAAGGACGGGCTGTGATCAATCGTCTTTTCATCTCAACATTGCTGGTTAGGAGAAACAGAAAACTGATACTTTTCTCACCCTACCACTCTTAATGAAGTCATCCAATGACACAGAGACAGAGTTAGCATCCCCCTGAGCCCTACTGACTGTATGGATGGCTGCATATGATTGTACAGTGGGCATGAAAAAGAGAGAGGCTCCCAAGAGGGAGCCTATTTAAACCCCAGAAGGCCTAGAAAGACTGCTCTCCGCATTATTATTCCGAGGCGATGCAATTCAAGTATCCTGGAAAGTGTCACCAAATGGCACTGCTGGGATTTTTCGAACACAAGTTCACACCCCACCAGGATGGGTGCTAAGCTTGTGCTAATTGAGATCATGTAACACAGATGCTCTCCTCCGGGTTAGGGGGAAAGCATAGTGCAATGACGCAGGCTCTTTCCCACATTTTCTCTAAATAATCCTGCAAATGTTCAATAGAGCCATCGTCGCTTTGAAAGATGCTACACATCGGTTGTCCACTGACTGTCTACTTAGAAGAGAAATGAGAGAGAATCACAGATGAGTAAACAGATGAATTAAATTTTATTACCATCAAAGTCATCAACTCAGTCAAGGAGTACGGTACAGAGCTCACAAATGCAAGACAGGACCTACAGGTGACCACTGGTCCTGGCATACATCACATCTACAAATACACCTGTAAGTGCATGGCAAAATGAACAGACATAGAATACTAAATACAGTGAGAAATGTATTGGAAAAAAGCATTGCTTTAAACTGTGTAACAGTATTTAAACAGTTTTTATTTGCCATCTAAACAAAGAGAACGGACTACATGAAATAATCTATTCACATAAAAAGTCTCTGATATTCTTCTTATTAAGCTTCTTGTTAAAATCTAAATATTTATCTTAGACAATGTAAGAAATGATAGTGGTATAATCTGAATGATTGGTTTGGTGTGCCTACCAATCTACATTAGGACAAATTAAAAGGAGATACATGTATAAATAAAAGACTCTGCAACAACAAAGTCAAACTTCAGATTCTACAGATAATAAATGTGATAAATTTTCTCCAGAGCAGTAGCCCCTTTTTAACTGAAATGCACATTTCCATTTAAATAATGTGCACGGTAAATTCTCTTGACAACAGGTTGGGTAAAGTCAGACAAGTCATCTAATAATTATATTGACAATATGGCTGCTGTCTTTATGTGACCAGGGAATAGAAACCCGTAATTCAGTGTGTGTTAGCACAGGAAATCAGCCCCCCCCCGCCCACACACACACACTTATCTGACAGCAGCCATGTGATAATTAAGTGGCCCTGATGGGCCTGACAGCTGGCAAGGACTATAGACTTCTACTTACAGGTACATGGACTGTATCGAAAGGACACCAAGAATCACAGTTTCTGCAGCCAGTCAAATATTGCTCAATTTCCTCTACAGTGATTACAGAGAACTCCTTCTGTAGCACATTATTAATGCTCAAGGGGACCAGTGACAAGAAATGATAGATTGTTATTACTGTTCATCAAGTATGAGCTGAAAACTCTATGGAATAAATAAATGACTGAAACATTTGAAAAACAAAGAGATGTGGAAATAAAAAATATATAAATAAATACTAAATAAAGTAGATCAGAAATGTCATATGTTTCATACTTTTTTTTTCAGTACAACACAGGTCAACAAAGCTGAGTTGGTGAAGGTGGCCCTAGTAACCACTAAGTCAAAATGATACACGTCTTCCCTTGAAAGCCGCATGTGGTCAGTTAATGCAAATTTTTGTTTTACAGTTACAACCAAATATTAAGACATATGTGGCATTAGAGTCAATATGCTAATGCAGTGTACAGAATCAAATCAAACTAGATACAGGTAGACTGAGATCTAGCAAAAAATCATTTCTGTCACATGATGGATAAAGATGTCATGAAGTCTGCTAAAAAAGAAAAGCTACAAATTAATTTGGATGCATAGAACTGCTATGTAATGAAGACTGTGGGTTTTTTTTTTACATAACTTACATTTACAGCAGGGGCGCAAAATGAACAGTAGTAACAGACAGCATAATGTATAGTGTGCTTTTGAAAAGAACATTAACCTCAACATGCCCTGTGGCAAGAGGCGAGAGTGTTGTGGCCTACAATAATACAGAGTTGGCAGTAGCGCATCTTTATCCACCAAGTGGCTGTAAATGTGAAATGAACAGCAAAAAGTGAGAATGCATGCTGTTTTGGCTACTTCTACAAAGGTCTCTATGTACAGAATCTTTACACTTACAGCTATGAGGTTCTTTCCTGAGCAGGAAGTTAGCAAAGGAACATAGTGTTTGTGTGTGTGCTTATGTGTGAAGCTGCCTAGTTCAAAATACAGTACTGGGCATAAAAACTGCCAGTCACCAATCTCAGCGTTGTTTAACATACAATGACTAGTTAGTGTAGACAATAACAGATAACAGAGATAGCCATATTTCCCCTGTAACAGGAATATATGTCATCTTCTCCAACTTCAGGAGGACCAGTACTTACTGAATATTACAGTAAATGGTCAAAATTTCAGAGGCAAAACTTTTCTTCTGATTTTAAGAACAAATACTGTAATTGCAAGACTGGCAGTGAGTAGTTCCCCAAGTTGGCTCATTAAAAAGGAATCAAAGCTGTTTTCAGCGCAATTATGTCTTCCTATTTTCTCTTATCACTGAGAGACGAATCAAAAAGAAGACTTTAGCTATAAGCCACAGCTTGACAGCAAATCTGTTTTGCCCCTAAAACTCAAGTGTGCAGAGATGGGTGTGGTTTATATAATCTGACATAAAACACCAGAGGGTCAGTGAAAAAAGATACGATACATGTAAAAAGAAAGCCAATGCAACGCGGCACTCAGGAAAGGTAACGTTAGCACACAGCCTCCATGAGATGATACTAATGCTGCAAGTGAGAGAGAAGCAGAGTCAGTGTCACCATGCTAGCAGCTAATGTACAGTGTGCAGGGGTTGGTGGGGACTGCAGATGTCACAGCAGCGAGGGTAGGGATGGTCTAACCCTGCTCATCCCCAGCCTCAGCTCCTGCATGGAGAGCAGCTGAGGCGTCTCCATTGCAACGTGATGTGGGCTCAGCCTCCTGCGGCGCCGGGCTTGGCTGCTGTGGCTCCACGGCTGAGGCTGCCACCCCATCTCCGGCCTCTGGTGCTGGTTGGCTTATTTCCGATCCCACAGGGAGCTCTGTGACCGCAGCAGGTTCTCCCTCAGGTGCTCCCTCAGGCGCTCCCTCAGGTGCAGCAGCAGATGAAGGTGCAGAGGGGTTGGCAGCAGCCTGGGGAGCTGCAGGGTCTGCTGGGGCGCCGGCTGCAGGGCTGGTTGCCCTTGAATTACTCTGCTCAGGTGCTCTCAGTCTCTTCATGATGGTGGTGACCCGCACAGCTTTCTGTGGGAGGAGGAAGAACAATCCAATCTCAAATAGATTCTATAATCTGAAACTTTCTCAGAGAACATAAAGTCTCATCGAACGGCCTCGACTCACAGTTATACAATATTGCATTACTATACCTCCTTGCTCAAGGAGTGTACAACTACTATCGAACTTTGTGAAGGAGAGTTTCCTGAGAGAACTAAAGGGCTTACCTTCCATTTAGCTCTGGCAAAGTTCTTCTCTATTTGTGCACAAACATTTTCTTTGATGTTCTTATCTGAAGCTGCACCACCAGAGATCCTGTTGTCCAAAAAAGGGAAAAAAACACAACTTCACAACAGAGATTTATGCATCCCGCTATCTTTGGATGCCACTGGCTGCTACACACAGTATTACTCAATTTGTTTTTCATTCTATTGGCTGGCAAAAGGACTTTGCAAGGACTGTGTAAACTTTGAGGATTACTCTGATTCTGATTTCTCAGCTTGGGCATTTTCTTCTAGTTTTGCCATTATGACTATCGACTGGGTGCAAAACTTGTAATTTGCTAGAGGTGCCTCTGTCCAATACACACAAATAAGTAAACAAGTCCTTTCAACACAAAAATACATACACATAATAAAACAACTGCAACTGAACAACTACCACAACAAGTAAGAGATAATGCACATGAGGTGTCTCTATCTAAGAAAAAAAATAAGATATAAGTAGACCACAAGGGTGTTCCTCTACTCAATCATTTTTTTCTGTATTGGGGCACTCCAAAGTACATTATTGTGCTCATACCAATGCCACTTATGAAGAAAACAAAAAAGCACTGTGAGACTGTATTAAGGTACAAGGTGCTGTGAGCAAAATTCTAACGTCAGCATGCTAACACTAGCTAACACACTTACAAGGAAAATGTTAATCGGCTTATGTTTCAGATTGTATATTGCTTCGGACAAAAAACGCCTGTCAAATTATTTGTTTACAAATGTTTTTTTCATTAGTTAATATTTTCTAATTAGCACCAAATGTAATGTAAATGTTCAGCTGAGACTGATGGAAATGTGATTAGGTCAACAGGTATTGGACAACATGAAATTTTGACCTGATGAGGTGGCGCAACATGAAAATTCAAGGGATCATTCAAGTAATTACAGTTCGCCCAGTGAAGAATATGAATGTCTGTACCAAATTCCATCCACTAGTTGTGGAGACATTTCAGTTGGAACAACAAAAAATCTCAACTTGCCTGTAGAGCTAGAGGAAAAGCCAGGGTTATCACTAAAGTCACTGAGATACATCTTCTGGGAACCATGAATATCTGCACCAAATGTTGTGCAAGTCCATTCAGTATTTGTTGAGATATTTAACACATCATCATCCCAGGTCACTTGCATGGCTAAGAACTGTGTTAAATTCATTTTGGGCAATGTGGCGAGTAGCTTTGGTTTAAGTGTTGATTCAGTAAAGCATCAATATTGTTGCTAGAGTAACTTGCAATCTAATCAGCACCCATTAAGAACAATGATTAACCTGTTAAAGTGAATTATGATGTTTCCCAATACAATTTTAAGTAACATGTCAAAAAGGGAAGAAGGTCTGCTCTATAATGCAGTCTCTCTGATCATGTTAATACATTCTGATAACACTGCTGCGATTTAAATGGTCTGCACAATATCAAAGCTGTGCCGCCTACCATTCATGGTTTATAGCCTCCTGGGCTGTCAGTCTCTGGTCTTGATCCACCTCCATCAGACGCGCAACCAGACTCTTAGCTGTCAGAGAAAAATCACACAGATGAAACTTTGAAAAAGGGTTTATTCTCCTGATAGATGGGAACATAAATATGACGTGTTTGAACACTCCAGAGGTAAGAAAAGAGAAACTCTCTTGAATTTGAAATGTTTACCCAGTAAGCTGTCATTATGTTCCCTTACAGTGTTAACTTTATCCTAAAATTACCTGAATCAGAGATCTCGTCCCAGTATGGAGAGTCAAACTCATAATCGCCTGCCAGGATCTTTCGGAACAGGTTCTTGTCATGGTTTTCATAATCATCGTCATCAGTTTCATCGTAGAAAGGAGGGTTGCCTGACAGCCTGAAGTAGCAAAGAAAAAGAGCATCGAAGTAAAAAAAAAAAAAAAAAAAAAAAAAAGTGATAGATATGACATCATTACCAATGTCAGTGAGTCTGACGATGTCATCACAAATGATTCAATATGCCACCTGTGACTTCAATGAGGTGTAAAGCTTTCAAAATATTCTAATTAAAGGCCAGATGCTGGTCAACAGGTGCTGGATATTTTATGGAAGGGCCATGAAGAAAGACACTGAACTCCTCCAAGTTCATTGATTTTAAGCCCCCTTGAATAAGAGCATCAGCCAAAAGCTTCACAATTCCTTGTTGAAATGATGAAAATGCATCTCTGGACTGAGTTTTCAGCTATTTGCTGTGACAATGCTTTAAAGATATTGTTTGATACTTTGGAAAATACACTCATTCGCTTTCTTCCTGAGAGTTTGATGAGAAGAGTGATACCACTCTCAGATCTGTCCATTGAATATGAAGCTAACAGCAGCCCCTGCTTAGAATGTTATCACTCGATTGAATGAGTGTTATCAGGGGTTGTCAGCCTCATAGATATGGGTTAGAAGGAGCCTACTGCACCTAGCAGTAGGTTCAGAAGGGTGTTATCATCCATTGGTAAGATTAGGATCAGGTTAGGTTGACCCTAAGACCCCGAGACTACAGTTCGAGACCGTTTGCCTCCTTCGGGACATTTTTACTGCATTTTACTGCCATTTAACCTGACGTTTTTACTGCATTTTATATCTGCCATCGTTTTCTCAACATAATGTCAAACATTGCTGAAATGTCATATTTGACAAATGTATGAATGAATATGAGCAACCCCCCTATCTTATGGTAAGATTTGTAACCTTCTGTCTGCATGTTTTATATCACAACTTACAGTATGTACATGATGACACCTGTAGCCCAGCAGTCCACAGGCCTGCCATATCGCTGTCTGCCAACCACCTCTGGAGCTGCAGAAGACGACAAAAACTTGATAAAAATCTCTGCACACAGGCTGCTACATCATATTCTCCACTGAACCGCTCGTATGACAATGTCTTATTTGCCACTTGGTAAATTTTATATTCTCACCCAGATACTCTGGTGTCCCACAGGGGTCTTTGATTAGTCCATTCTCCAGCTTGGCAAGATGAAAGTCACTGATGACTATTTTAGAGTGCTTCAGGCGGTTGTAGTAAACCAAGTTCTCCAGCTATGGAAAATGACATATTACAATGACAACAGTAAATGTAATATTGATCTTTAAGGTCTTTCATTGTTGTCCTTAATATTCAAGTGAAACTTTCAGAGTTTGAATTTCAGTGGAGAGATCATTTTATGACAGAAACAATGAAATGACTCCAAAACAGCTACAATTTTAATTATCCAGTCCATGTTGAAATGAATCAAATGAGAGACATTCATTTAATTTTGCCATTTTATTATTATTGGTCTAAAGCTAAATGCTTCAACTAAGTTTGAAATCCATTTAAGAGATACATTTCCAAAGCCAGCAATCTTACAGGGAGACTTCAGAGGTATTGAGATGGAGAAGCTGATCCAGGTTTTTATATAAGTAATTGTTACATATTAATTTAAATATAGGACACAGCAGGCAGCCAAATATTCTGTAACCATTACATTAGGCCAGACACAGTCTGTGTGTGTCTGGCCTAATGTAATGAATTTCAAAAGATAAGTGGCATTTTAACTGAAATTTGCACATCATTTTGTACATCACAAATGGCTAAACCCTCTTTTGGAATTAAATGAGTTGCTCACATTTTTGCTTTTGATATGTCACCACTTGAAATTTGACTAAAATGTCAGTAAGTGTATAGAGAGCACCTTTTTCCCTAGTGCTCGTTAATGTGTTGGAGCTGCATAGAAAATGTGAATTGTAAATTAGAGTTTATGCTTTTCTGACAGTTTCAGTTGCTTTAGTCAAAGTATACTTCTTAAATAATCTCACATCAGTGGAGATGCTCTTTGAGATAACATTATGGAAGTCATTTTGAATAATAAATTGATAGATATGACAACACAGCTCTATAGGACGTTTGAAAGTCCTGTGTTACCTTAAGGTTTCTGTGAACAATACGCAGGGAGTGGAGGTAGGCAACAGCCTCCAACACCTGACGCACCACATTGCTGGTATCTCGCTCTGAGTAGTAGCCTTGGTCCAGAATCCAGTCAAACACTTCTCTGCCTGTTGCACTGTGGAAGAACAAAAGGGCATCATACGTTGCATGTTCATGGTTTGTACTTAAGAATGTGATGACGACACATCTTTTCCAGGGTTTTTACAAGAAGTTTGTCTGCTGTCTTTGCTGGTTTAAATGTCTAAAAGATGAAAATGTGGTGGCCAGGTGAGTCAGTGCCATAAGATGAACCATGGAACTGCGATATTATCAGTTTAAATCTGACTGTGAACCTTTCTGTTATCCTTCCTCCTGCCGCACTCTACTGTCAACTATTCAGGCAAAGGCAAAAAAAAGAAAAAAAGTCTTAATTGTAATTTTACATTGTATATGTTGTATATATATGTTAAAATGTTAATTAAATCCTTCCAAGAATAAAATCTGTCTCACCTGTTTAAGGGAAATGGTTTTAATTATTTCCCCATGGATGTTTCTTTTGCGTTTGATCATTTCCTTTGAAACCGGAATTCCTAAACCAACAAATCAAGTGTCCTCGAAGGACGAGTATCATACATTTAGCATATCTATGGAAATGCATCAAATTCCCCAAGAACACATGCCGATGAGAATGGAGCAGCTAGCAAGCAATCATATCTGAATACCAAATGAGTGGAGTTCAGAGCTGTTCTCATATCTGCAGGGCCTCAGGCTACAACAGCTCATTCCCCACGAGTGTATAATCAACACATAGAGTTCAGCTTGCCCGAGCGACCGCAAAGACAAGCAGAAAGCCTTTTCCCCCGGCTAATAAGACATCTGAACTCACAGTTCAAGGAAGAGGAAGTACTCTTTTTTGGTCTCAAAGACGTCCACCAGCTGGAGAATATTGGGATGCTTCACCCTGATGAGATGTGTCATAAAGCACAAAATTGAGCGAGACACAGAGAGAGAGAATGATGTCAGGAGTTATATAGAAGGTGACGTTTGCATCATTCATTCAGTTGGAGGAGTAATGTAAAGGGTTAGGGTTAATGCTCATGAATAACACACCACAGTAGTCATAGAAGCCAAGATAAGAAGCAGCCATGAAGAAAGCAACATGAAACTTCACAACATAATCAATTAAGTTTACGTCTCAACATAAGCTCTGGATGTTTAACTGGCCATCCATAGATAAGCAGATTTATGTAATCTAATGCATCCATGTGGGCATAAAGAAAACCATGCAGAAGCATGGTACTGAGGAGCTGACCAAGCTTTGACAACCACAGCACCAGCTGGGAAACTTCATGGTGAATTTGGTCTGTAAAGCTACAATATTTGCAAAGTGAACAGTGAAAGTAGGCTACTGGATGTTAAGCTTGCCTACCAATTTCACAGGAAGATAACAAAATACTCCTGTTGCCTTTGTGATGGTTCTTACTTTTTTGTAGTGAATGTGGAACAGGGTCAAAAAAAAACTGAAGCTGTGTCTGATATTGTTTCCTTGTTCATTCAGTTACCAGTGACAACACAGGTGTTGTATTTAATAACTATAAATCACATGTCTGTTACATGTAATTTCTGTAATAGCAGAGGCAAAGTGTTGCATTGTGGGATTTTTTGAAAAAAGTTGAGCCTGTCCTTCAGACAATTTATGTTATATTGTGGGTATCTCTAATTGAGTAATATCAGTAAAAATAATATATAAAATTTTATATAAAAACATCAAATTACCTGGTTAAAGAGTCTTGAAATTACATCGACACCCTCTTCATTATTACAAAAATCTATGAATATGCAAATATTGTTCATTAGAGATGTTTAATCGATGGACACAAGATTCCTCCTACTTCAAGGAAAAATCTGTGTATTTGCAGTGGAGGTTCCACATTCCCACATCACACTTGTGTCTAAGCAACATACTGGATGCGGATCATGACTGACTCCAAGTTAGTTGTGATTTCACAAAATCATCCTTGTACATTCACATATTAAAATCAGATTTAAGGTGAGTTCAGAGAAACTTTCTTCAGCAGATGAATTATGGCCTTCTAGTGTTAAACTCTGCATAGTGAAGCTCCAGTGAAATAACAAGACAAAAAAACATATTTTTGATTGGAGGGGGACTTTAAATCAGTGGTATTAGCAGTAGTATCAAAAACTGTCGGTACAAGTGACAAATGCAGGATTCTTTAGTATTAACATTATAAAATGAATGAAGATTCATACTTGAATGAATACCTCTCTCCTTTCATAAAGCCTATATTGAAGCATTTTATATTTCAAGAGTGCATGTGGTGTTTTGCCAGCATTATTCACAGCCTTTCACAATGTAAATAAGCAGCCTCACCATAAACTGTTTCATTATTCACTCAAACACCCCACTGATGATTAGACCATGAAAAATGTGAGCATCATCATCCCCATTATTGAGGTGTCTAAAGTGTAATTTTCACAAGAATATGACTCCATGTTTTGAAAGGCTTCTTAGAAAGAAATCACACCTTCATCTTCATCTTGCTTCAGTGCTTTGCCTGCTGTCAGCAACAAATTGTCTGATAAGGCCCAGGTTATGCTAATGTGGGTTTTACTGGAAAGTTAGATAATCACAGAGAAGCTGAGAAAAATAGCTCAGATAAACAAGACTGTGTGTGATCACTCAGCAAAATGAGTTCTGCTTGACTTTTTGTTTTAAAGAGAGCGCTGAGATTTGTTCTCTTTTGTTTTCCTTTTCAGAAATTGATGTTGTCTATGAAATCAGCGTTTAAGAAGATAAAGAAAGGAAAACAAAGAAACAAACTAAAGACTCATCACAAAACTAGTCATGCAGCATTTAACACAGAAATCTGGACTCCTAAGAACATTAACCACAATGAATAAATGAAGCAACTCACATCTTTAAGATGAGGATCTCATTTTTTGCGGCCTTGCGGACCTTCCTTCCATCCTTTTTCAGGAACTTTTTACATGTGTACATTTTCATTGTAGTTTTGTCCTTGGCCCTGAATATCTCACAGAACTCCTCCCTGAAATGAAGCATTTCAGAGTTATAAACATGGCACCTTCTCACAGATTATAATTGATTCTCAAGAAAAGTTATAAAGCATCATTTAAAAGTCTATAGATGGTGTTTGGCTCTTCAAGCAGCTTTTGAAATACTCACGATTTAACAATTTGACCCAGGTCATATTTGTCTGTCACATCCGAAGGATTGTTGTAATCCTTCTTTTCCCCGATTGTTAAACAGCCAAATGGCATGGCCACTCCTGACCTGTGGTAGGAAAAAAGAAGGAGAGACAGGAAGAGGGAGGGAGAGAATGAGATGAATTAGCAGACAGAGATAATATTTTCCATTGATCTCTTAGGGTGTTATGTAATAGTGTCCCACCTAGCTGATTATTTCTCTTCAATTTGGACCCACACTGTGCCATCATATTACACTGGATGATGACTTGGCAAGAATATAGCCCTCCCTCAGTCATAAAGAATTACTCCAGTAATGCTGAGAAAGCCTTTCAAAAATGTGAGAGCTAAAAATCCACCAGAGGCAGTATCAATGCAGCGGATTGTTTCATTTAACTTACTGTAACAGAGCCTTTCATGATCCTGCATTAATAAAGGGTCATAGAAGGGATGTATGAGGATCTGCTGCACAGGCTCAGCTTTTTGTTATGATTAGCTAGAGGGATAGATCTGTACTGGAGCACAAGTCTGGACTGAATATAGTGCTTTTCTGAGGGTTGAAAGTTGCAAACCATATGGGTCAGAGAGCAGAAGGAGCCACTGCTAATATGATCTGAGTCCAGTGAGCTGCCTGCAGCAACAAGTGAAGCATTTCCAATCAAGAAAAGGAGCCAGCAATTATAGGCAGAGCACTCCAAGACTCCGAGAGGAATTAAAGTACTTTATGAGCTCTGCATCAACACCTTAATTGCGCTGCAGCCTCTCTGTGCTTCTTTCTAACAGCATGGAGGGAAATCTGAGACCAGCCCATCCAACTTTACTGCAGGTTTTCTTTACTGAGAATTGAATGTTTTATGGTCAGCTTAGTTGGAGTTGTTATTTTTGTTTTTCAAGGGAAGGGAGGGTTTTTTGTATTCTGCTACCTGCACTGTACAGTCAGGAACAGAGATCCCAAAACAAGTAAGAAAATAGCTGTATTTTTGGAGAGTGCAATAATAAAACATTCATGCTCCCCTGCAGTTAAGAAAGTGTGTAGTTTACGTGTGTGTGTGTGTGTGTGTGTGTGTGTGTGTGTGCACAGGAACATGCATGTATATGGCTGAGACCTAGAATAAAGTCTATATACTACTGCCAACTATGGCCAATACGATATTGATATTTCAGTTTGAAAATCCAACGTGGGATCTTTGCCGATATCTTTTTTTTTTTTTTTAACATAAAGATATAAAACAAAAATATGTTTTTGTGACCAAGATATGAACTAAATGAGACACTTGACAACAATTTCTTGTCACATATCAGCCGACATATACACTCATACCAATATATCTGCAATTTGCTAATATCGGTCCAGCCAATTTATGAGTCAGGCTCTGTTATATGCATGAGTCATTTTGTTTCATAGAGGGATTTAAAGAGAAACTCAAACCCTACTGATCATCTTGTTTTTATTGACCTTCATTGATGTAGAAGTGTACTCCAGGGTGTGTCAGTACACTGTGACATCACTGTTGGGTGTTGTTTCAGATGCAACAAAGCACACATCTGATCACACCCAAGCATTTCTGCGATGCTTGGTGAGATCAGAAGTGAAACAGAGAGGGCAGTGAGAACACTGCTTTTCGGTCTGGTTTAAGTTACTCTTTAACATGACTCTGAAATAAGGGGGTGATTGATAAAACCTTTTATCATGGTGTATGTTATTTTTTATCACAATATCAATATATATCATGATATAGCATGTTTTCTGGTTTCTGGCTAATTCAGTGAATTAAATACCTGAAAAATCAATGTACTCCATCACATTGACGCAAATCCAATTTTGCTGTGAAGCAGTCCTGCTTATTGATTTACAACATTGCCTACAATGGTCCAATACAGACAAACAGTATTAAAGAGACAGTTCCCTCTGCATAAAAAGTGTGGCAGAATTTCTGGAAGTTATCAAATGTATCATGTCTCAAAGTATATATCATCATATTGTCCAACAATAGAGATGATGCAGAGATTATGAATTTACACCAAATGAAAAGGTAATTCAATTATGCACTAACAATAGCCAGCTAAATGTGAGTTAAGTGTTTTCGAAAAAACAAAAACAAAACAAAACAAAACAAAAAAAAACGGGAAAATATGAGATCAGTTACAACAATTAGAAAAGTGTGTTATACTGGTTCAAATCCTGGGACAGATTGGTGAGATCTGAAAAAAAGTTGTTGTCTCTCTCAACAACTACCAATGATGTGTCCTTGAACAAGGCACTACACTACTTATTGCTCCAGTAAAGCTGCTCAGTACAACACCTCACTGACTGGTCCTAAGCTGGTGTCTGTATGTGAAGCTGCTTGCATGTAAAGCAGGGCATTGCTGAAAATGACTGCACAGTAAACGTTTCTCCAGATGAATAAAGGGAAAAAATATTTATTTCCTAACTACACAACATCCATCTGCGCCAACAGTCTGGGTGATGGATGTCCACATGTAAATGAGCTCAGCCAGCATGAGAAATATAGCTTTATGTGTAAGAATGGCAATCTGTTCACTGTAGCTCCGTGAACCAACTCGTAATCCAATCTAAATGAACCAGGCTCAGCATGGAGACATCTCAAATTGCCGAGAGAAAACTGTGCTCTCTCTGAACTTCCTTTTCTCATCTGGGGCACTGAGTCTGGGTTGTGTAGTCAGTGTGAGGGGCTGACCTTTCCTGGCTCCCTATCTCTCTCTCTCACTCTCAATATACTGTATATATCTCTCTGTGGTAAATGCTTTGGCTCAGTGAGGGTATAATGCAAAGAGGAAAGGAAAGTTCTGCAGGGCCAGCGGTTTAAATGGAGGTTATTCTGAGTAGGTCTGGCAGATGGAGCAAGGTATTAAGAAACACGTCAGAGAAAAATCTCTATTATGGAAGAAAGCATTGATATTCAGCAAGTAGCTATTACAGTCCACAGGAGAGTCAGAGTTGTAGAGAAGGCAACTAATTTGGAGAAAGAGAGAGTGAAAGAGAGTGCAATTTGATGATGATGAAATCTAATAAATCTAGTAAAGTAACCCAGCAAATAAACTGTGCCTTTGTGGTTTTGGAAAATCTTTCTGAGTCCAGTTTCAGAGGAGATTCATTTCATAAATTCATGGTGAACCTGTAAAATAAAAGATGGGCCAAGGAGACATGAATATTCATACAAAAAAACAAAGGCAGATAAGTGCTTCCTCAAAGTATCTTGGTCAGACTCTCCCATTTTTATAAAAGTTATGAATGACTGTAAAGGACGGAGAATTTGTGAAGCATTTCAAGCGGAAAGAGCCGGATGCTGACTGTATCACATAACCGAGGCTGCATAATGGGCCCATTTGGACTGACTACCATCAGCAACATTTGAGCATTATCACCCTATGTTCTGAATGTTATCTACCCTCCGGGAGCATCAATCGATGGATTGCAGTGCTTTATGGCCCAGTTTGTGACATGGGTCCACCAGCGGAGCCAGTTTGGAGCACCCTGCTATGTCACCAAGGATTTTTTGCAGATGCATTAAAAAGATTTACAGGATGGAAGATGGATAGTGATAAAGATCTTGGGCTTATTAGGAGGTTCGCAGCACCTCTTCCAGCCGGGTGAGGAGATGAGCAAATTAGGTTTTTGTAGTGCTTGTTGAAATCAATGACTCTTGTAGCACTCCTGTCTGGGAAAATCTTCGGATTAGTTTAAATGCAGCACTTATGTGCACTGTGTCAAGACTTTTTAATGCAGCAGTAAGGGGGATTACTTTACCTGCTGCTATGGTATAATGTTACTATACATACCTGTTTAGTATGTCTGGTAAGCCTTTACGCTGTTTCCACTAACCCCACCTTGAAATTCCTCAGAGATGAAGGAGTGTTTCCTTGTTTTTGGAAATAATTCATTTAATGTTTAGTTGTTGACTCTGTCCTCCTTTTACCCCTTCCTCCTTCCTCTCCCCCTGGCTCAGCAGCTAAATGAGGATGCACAGTAAAGATCAAACCCCATGCATCACACTTGTGCTGACTGTAGGCCATTACAGATTCACTGAAGTGAACCTAAGCAGTGCTGAGCCTCAACAATTATGTACAAACTATGTTTTATATAGACAAACCTTCACCTGAGCAAGATGAAAATGAACACTTTTTAAAATACTGTTTAATGCAAATAAAATTTACCTTAAGGTACATTTTACAGAAAAAAATCGCACTATACAGTATACACCAAATATGTTTTGGAGACATACGTAATTGTTGCCTGTCTTATGTTCAGTGGCAACATTTGTGTTAAACTCAGAAAGTGTGTGTTCTTACACTGCATGGAAGTCAGAGATTTTCTCCCGTGTATTATAGGCTTAGGCAACTAAAACACTTTGTTAAGGTTAGGGAAAGATTGTTTGAGGTTTGAGGAAAATACTGAAAACGTCAATCAATTCAAATCAATTAGCAGTTGGGGAAACAAATGAAATACATTGACAGAGATGTGTTCAATATAAAGTAGCATTATGTTTCCTATAAAAAATGTGCCACTTGTAATGACGCACAGAGAATTACTTCTAAGGAATGTTTGAGAGTCTTTCTTCTCATTATATTGGTTTTCAAGCATTTAAATGCTGTTTAGCAAGAAAGCTCAGATAAACCCACTGTTTGCTACCTGACCAGCACAACAGACAGACACAGTTAGCAATTAGCAGGTGAGTATAGTGGAGCAGCAAAGACAGATATTTCCCTCAGTGCAGGCCATAACAGAGCTAAAAGGAGCATAAATATTTGACTTACATTCTTCATTGGCAGGAGACATGACTCCAAATGAATGGATGAACACATTTTAAGGTAATATGTCAGCTCTACCATTTGAGAACCACTGCATTAAACAAAGTAGGATTTTCTGAGCCACTGAGTTGTTAACTAGCAGTGAAAATGGTTTAATATTCAAAACCAAACACTGCAATCACAAATTGAATTCTAAAATCTGTTCTGTTGGGGGAGAGGTAAAGCAAAAGTTGCATCAATAATTGGTAAAAACTTTAAATTTGAAGAACACATTTTGCTCACATACTGTACTATGTTGATTCCCCTGAACACACTCCGTTCTTGAATGTTTTGGACAAACTGTTTTCGCAAGGCTCAGCTCAGCCATCTAAAATATCATCCCTCTCTGCCTCTCTGTTTCTCTGTCTCTCTGTCTCTCTCACTCTGTTCCATGGGATTGGTTGGAGCTTCATCCCCACAGACTCTCTATTAGGAAATAAACATCCTTGACATTCATTTTCTTTCATCCCCGCTGATCTCCTGGCATTGCTCAAGAGACTTTGATAGCACTTTGCCTTCAGCTGAGAGGAGAAGATAAGGTCAACACAGATGGGTATGGCCACAATTGTGTAAGTCATAACAGCGACCAATGTGAGAAAGATGCTCAAATTGTTTCCTCCCGCTATCTCTTCCAGTGAAGAAAGTTGCTTTTGCAAGTAAAGGTTGAAAGGAAACAACGGCTATTAAATTGGAAGCAAACATGAGGACTGAAGGATAACAGAAAACAAGACAACAAGTTCATGTTCCTGTCAGCTCTGTCTTGAGTGCAGAAAGGAACAAACCTTCAAATAATATAAAGGTGACAATTACACTAGAAGTGAGGTTTCAATCACACTATAGAGTTTTATGTAATGTTAAATGAGAAGTGGAATGGAAGTTCAGTCTGACTGTTTTTCTGGTTGTGTATAATATAGCATCCAGGATCACCACCAACAGAGAAAAGTAACACAGGTATATTCATTCACCAGGCATTGGTATTTACTTGTAGCATCCCCTCCATGTTTATGTATGATGATGTCAAATACATGTCATATGTGGAGTACGTGGTGAACAACACTTAACCCTGAGGTCAGACTGAGATGCAGTCTCAGAGATATGATTTGAATATAATTCAAGAACAAATCATATACGTCATAAGTCTCGTCTGACATGACTGGATTCCATATGTGACATACAAAAAATCTGACTTTAGCTGGAGGTGTGAACTTTTTTAGGTGTGACAACACCTAGAAACCTAGATTTTAATGACATAACAAGACCAAAAGTGTAAGAAATCATTTTCAAGTCATCAAGAAATTTCACAGAAGGGTCAGGTGTGAGAGGGGTGCAGGTGTAGTGAAGACACAGTCCAGGGCTGAAAGTTGCTTAACCAATTAATCGATCAGCAGGTGATTAATTACAAAGTATTTTGATAATGGGTTAATTGTTTATGTAATTAATCAAGCAGAAATTCCACCTTCTTCAATGTGAGGATTTCCTGCTTTTGTCTTTTTCTGGTCAGACAAAACAAAATTTGGGTTGTGTGATGGGCATTTTTCAATATTTCCTGACACCTTATAGACTAAACAATTAATCGATTAATTATCAAAAGATAGCAGCCCAACCACAATCCAAAGTCATCATTTAAGCACTAGAATCTGGCATCTGTGAGGGACAAATTGCTTCATTTTTGGGATTCATGTAGAAATTCAATTGGATAATGTCACTGGAACAGGACAGTCATCTTAACAGCTCTAAATTATTGAATGTCAGAATCTTACACACAAGCTTTCATTTAAATAACATGGTGGTGAGCCAGAATTGATACCCATACAACTAAAACACTATCATCTAATTCATTTAGATCATATAAAATACAGTTTTGCATTTGCAGTTATTATCCTCCAAACGGCACAACACAAGGCACGCATATATAAATGTGCTGTTGATTGTTATTGCTTATATACAGTAACAGCAAAATCCTATTAACGTCAAAGCTGTCTGACTCTGAGTGAACTTTTATGGATGAAGGGCCAAAGGAGGAGGCCAAGAGAATCCATTAGCACTGGGATTTACTCTATGAACAGTGTTCTCAAGGTGGAATATTGATGTTGTGCAATAAATCTAAATTTGTCCCTGGCAGTGCCTCTGTCAATGTTGCACTGTTCCCTGAATATTTCTATATAATCAGAAAAAATGGGCGACCAAATCAAAGTACCTTATATGTATATTATTTCACAGTATACAGTACAAACTGCATTAATTCAGTGGCGATTCAATGTATTCATAGAAGCCCTTCTCAGAAACTCGCTGGGGAGGAAGAAACAACATTCTGCAGCATCATCACACTGCCTCATTACTGCACCTCACAAGAATTATGTCTTTTTACATTTGACTTTAAGGGGGAATGGCTTCTTGGAAATGTTGACATAAAAGTTTGTATGCACTGTCTCGTGGGTTTTTACCACACTAATTAAAGTTGCAATGCAGCATATTAGGCTTTCTGTTTCAACCTTTGCAGGGCCAGTGGAGGAACGTGGTGCTGAGAGGTCTATAACGAGGGGAGAGGAGTAAGATAATAACAGCAGATAGGAAATAAATGAAGAGATGGAAAGTTGCATCAATAAGCAGCATGTGTGGTGCGGGATCAGAATAAAGATTGTGGCAAAGGTTTTAAAAAAGTGGGTGCATACACAATTGAATTAATTATTCATGGCTGACAGGCTCCTTTTCCACAGTGTGTCTCACTGGGCCTGCGGTTCGTGTCTTTCTTGTATCGAGGAATCGCTGTGTCCCGGGGCGCTTGCTTAACAGTGTGCTAGGAGCAGAAGCATGGCAGCTCTGGCAGTGCGGTAATAATTACCAGCCTTCTCTCCTCAGCCCTCCTCTAATCCCAGTTCAGTGCGCTGCACTGCTTGTCGGTGTCAGCCTCACACACGGTGAATCTCTCAAGAATCCATTACATCTCTCATTTGTTTGCCAGACATCACGTAGGATTGGAGGATTTGCTTTTTTTTTTTTTTTTCCCAAGAGCTTATTCAAGACCATGGACCCTAATCATTCAGTCGCCTTTAGAAAATGATCACTCTATGTGCTGTCATTCATTCAAAACAAGTTGCAGGCTCTGTATCTGACTCGATTTTCTGCATTCTTCGCTGAATGAGAGTGCACTGCTGTGCTTCTTCAGCAGCAGTGAGTGAGCTTGAGAAAAGCCTCACTCTTCTCCACTTCACTTCCTTTTCACTTCCCTCTATCTTCCTGTGCCATCACTCTCTCACAGCACCACTTGGAGCTCCTCTACGGCGAATCAGTTGCAGCGAGCAGCACCACAACCTTGCAAGAGTCACGAGGCAAATTACAGCCCCTTCTTACAACAGTTTCTAAAGGGGAGGTGAGAGTGCAGGATCTCATCACATCTACTGTAAAAGAATCACATTTCTATAGTCCATATATCACCTGCCCTCTAAGGACCAGCAGACTGCCCTTTGTACACCTGCTCCCTGCCGTACCATTACTTTTCTTCTTCAGAGGGGGAAAACAAAAAACACAGCCTTAATTAGGAAGGAGAGTACACCAAAATGTTTGAACCAAAGTGATATTTATGTTATTACAAAGCCAGTGAACAGCTCCACAAAACCTATGTGTATTACAGCCTGAGGAATCATTGTGTCAGAGCTGACTTACAACAGCGCAACATGTGGTGGTGCTTTTTGTTTCTTTTGGCACAATGTACTTTGGCAAAAATGACAGGATCAGGATCTACAGACAGCTCACAAGAAGTGACTTCAAACCTGGAACACAATCGTCATATGTATCCTTTGACTGAACTGAGTCTTTATCGTCTTCTTTAAATCTGCCAGCTGCAACCACATTCCTCAAACAGGTTCACATTCATACAGAAAACAACTGTATAACAGGGATAACCAAAGACCTACAGTACAGTACAGTGCATCAGCAGGAGCACTTCACTAAGAATCATAAGCTGCTGATTTAAACAGGCCAAAAAAAAATTGCTGCATTTTGTCTGTTTAACCTGCAAGTCATGCAGACATTGTGAATATGAGATGCTGTGGTTTTGTTACATCAATTATTAAACTAATCCAAGCTGGTAGATAAGCTGACGCAGCTACTGGTACTTGAATGGTAATTGTGGGCTTGACTTGGTTCACCAAGGGGACAGATTTCATTTCCTGAATTTAAAATGTGCTCTATGGAAGGTTTTGTAACATGTTTTAAATATTTTCAGTCTTTCACTTTCTTTCTCTTCAAGTCTGAACCCATGTGTTCTGAGAAGTATTAACAGATAAGTAAGCCTACATAAATCAATAAATAAATGAACTTAGTAGGCAGTGAAATCCAATGCTTGAACAGTCATCTTAAACACAATAAATGTGCAGCAAATCACTTGTGTTGATTCTAACCGATGCACATAATGTACAAATGAGGTTACTGCCTCAGAACTGTCTTTTTCCAAAACACTGAGTTCTAGCTTGAGGGGAGTTAGCACAGTTAACCTGCATGGTTGCTTTGTCTCTTGCTTACTGGCTAATTTAACAGCTCACAGACTAATCTAACAAACTGTAAAAATCATCCTGTAACATGCTACTGAAAGGTAATGCATGCAAATACATTTACAACAAGACAGTTATGTCAGTGACAACAGTTACAGTTAATTGAGCAAACAGCTGACAAATAGCGAACGAGCAATACAATTTTGATTAAATATCTAACGAGTAAAGTAATCAGTAAGTCAGCAGAAGCAGAACTAAAATAAATCTCTGTGACAGTAGCAGAGTCCTGCTGAGACGGCCAAATTGTGATTATGCAGTCCACCCACGGCTGTAGGGCCACTGTTGACCTCCAATATGGCAGCCAGAGGGTGCTTCACTGTGGCCTGGATAGCCTATATATACAGTGTATTGCTCTTCAGGTAAGATGGCATGTAACTGCTTTCCCTATGGAGAAACTGTGTGAGAACAAACACACGCTTGTTTTGATAAAACAGCTACAGACAATCCATCCTGAGGGAGAATAGTGTGTATGAGCATACAGACATGAGTGTATGCCTGAATGCACACATGCACATGTGCATTACAGTGTGAATCCATATGATGCACTGTACTTTGTCCTTTCCTATTTACAATGGATACAGCTACTATTTCTAATTTTAGCCCAAGAAATGTTCTCCTGTCAAAACTCCTGTACCTTTATGTCATTTTTAGTCCAATGCAGGAGAGTTTTGGTGTGAGTGTAGTTAATCGTGGCATAAGGTGGCACATTTTGGATGCCCTAATTAAAGATACAGCTCAAAGAATGTATGATGATGCCAGGTTCAGCGAGGATGTGAGACTGACTGGGTTATCTACTTTTTAACTCTGCCTGACAAAGAACAACACAACTCAGACACACATACAAATGCACACACATACACAAAAACACAACATATAGGTATAGATGAGCCAAGAAACTCATTATATCATAGTATTTACTATTAGTGTACAGTACCTCTATTATTGTGTATGGTGCCTCTATTACGTTTTTTCTTCTTCTTCTTTCTGGTATTTCTGCTCAATAAAATCACTTAAAGTTAGTTGAAAAAAAGACACTGTGTCACAGATAAATGGGCTAAAATCAACATATAGACTGCACCAATTTGCCCTGTGATTGTCTCAATTTCTGAACAAAAATTCAGAATAATTTGAAATCTGCTATAATCTATATATAGAATATATATAGAAATGAAACATGTAGTAGCTTTAATGATGCCAGTTTTCCCACTGGGTTGTTGTGGTGTATGTATTTTTCCTTAGGATTTATACAAACATGAATATTCACAGAAGTCAGATAGTTTCACATTGGTCTTTAATTCAGCCATGATGTAAATGGAGCACAACATCCTCCTGACTGCAAAAAACAGGACTTTTACATGTTTACATGAGGACCCAGTGGCCTAGCTCCTCCTCTACAACACAGTTCAGCCAGTCTCATTAGATTTCAGTTCCTCCATGCTGCTTCACTGGACAGAAACTTTAATTGCCACGCATAAGATCGACATTACATGAAATATTATCATCTAAAGGCAGAGATAAATAAAGCAGGCTTGGTTTTAATGTCAAGCTCACACTAATTGAAAGGTCCCTCAGAGTGCTGACTGTGAAATTGATTGTGTAAAAGAGACTCAAATTATGAGCAGTAAATTCAAGAAAGCCCATTAATGAAACTGACAGGAGGAGACTGTGAATTTATAACATGTGAAAGCAAACAATAGTACACCACGATGAAAGCCTCCCCATTGTCGGATGAACAATTTCCTGCGGCAAACTTGAGGGAAATTGTTGCACTGTAGCTGAACCGCAGCAGAAGGCAACCTCAGGCTACAGTAGACTAGTCTAACTCCATATTGTCCAACACGTACACACTAATTCACATTCATGACATTTCTGTATCACATGAGGTATTACATAATTGTCTTGTTTGACCAAGCGGATAGCTCCAGGTCTGAAAAGCGAAGCCAATGCAGAGGTGACTTAAACATTCATTCTTTCTAATGGTCAGCAGGGGCTTCAAAAAGAAGTTTGATTGTATGGAAGTCTATGAGAAAATGACCCTACTTCTCACTTGATTTATTACCTCAGTAAACAGTTTCCTAATTAGTTTATGGTCTCAATCACTAGTTACAAGTCTTCTTCAATACACCATGATGTTCACTTTGTAAATAATGGCCCCATTTAGAATAAAATAGACAATAAAGCGGGGTATGCTTTAGGGCATGGCTACCTTGTGATTGACAAGTCAACACCACAGTGGTGTGAGATGCTGCAGTTGGACCCTGGGGATTCCTCCCCAGCTCGACCCTCTTGTCCAAATAGGGTCACTTCTGGTTCCAAAAAAAACAAGATGGCGATGGTCAAAATGCCAAACTTTAGGCTTCAAAATAGGAATCCACAAACTAATCATGGTGGCTACATCTATTATTTTATACAGTCTATGTGTTGGACAGAGAATTAGACTCACTGTACAGTAAAGTCTCCAACATTTTAATGACATCTGCCCTGAGTTCCTGTCTAATAGTGCATTTGTGGCTGTCTTGGGAGTGCAGATAGATCCTGTAAGTTATTACCACTAGATTTCTAGATGACAGACATTATAGCTCCTACTCCCTGCAAGGGAAGAGGCAAATGGATCCACTTTGAGAGATATCAGATCACAGCTCTGGCTGCAATAGTATTAACAGTTCTTTCTTGATGTTGGTAAGATACAATCACATTAGCTGAATGGAGAAACTCCTGTTAGTACTTTGCCTCCACACCTGACATACTCTATACTCTGTCTCCTTGTCTCATACTCTTGGGTTCCATCAAGTCCTTACCTGCAGCGACAGCCACCTCTGACTTTAATCTCATCCACTTCCTAAATCTGCTTTCACTAGCATGAGCAGTGATGACTCAGAATGAGAAAAGAAAAAACCTAAGATGTGAGTACGTTATAAGCTCCAGCAGTTGCACCTCACGATTTTCTTTAAATTGTAGATTGTTGT